>NC_080070.1:97664332-98309802 GCF_949987535.1 Balaenoptera acutorostrata
CTTTTGTGACCAACTTTTCTCATAGCATGTTTTCAAAATTCGTCTGTGTTGTGACTTGTAACAATATTTAATTACTTTTTGTCACTAAATAATATTCCATTGTATAGCTACTCCTCATTTTGTTTATCCACTCATCAGATAATGGACATTTGGGTTGTTTTCACTTTTTGGCTATTATGAATAATGCTGTTATGAACATGAGGGTATAATTTTTTGTGTGGACATGTTTTCATTTCTTAGGTATACACCTAGGAGTGGAATTGCTGGGTCAAATGGTAACTCTATGTTTAACTTTTTGAGGAACTGCCACACTGTTTTTCACAGCAACTGCACCATTTTACATTCCCACAATCAGCATTGAAGGTTACAATTTCTCCACATCTTCACCACCACTTGTTACTGTCTGTCTTTTTCATTACAGCCATCTTAGTGTATGTGAAATAGTACCTTATTATAGCTTGGATTTGCATTTTCCTGATGGCTAATGATGTTTAACATCTTCTTATGTGTTTATTGGCCATTTACATATCTTTTTTTTGGAAAAATATCTATTCAAATCCTTTGTCCAACTTTTGGTAACAATTTTGAAATATAATCACATGTTATGTAACTCACCCACTTAAAGTATACAGTTCAATGGCTTTCAGTATATTCATAGAGTTGGGCCACCATCACCACTAACTCCGAAACATTTTAATTACCTCAAAAAAAGAAACCCCATACACTTTGCTGTCAACCTGCGGTTTTACCATTTCCCCCAACCCTACACAACCACCAATCTACTTTGTTTCTCTATATATTTGCCTATTCTAGACATTTCTAATAATGGAATAATAGAATGTATGGTCTTTCATATAATCATTGAGTATACTTCTTTCATATAATCAAGGAATATACTTCTTTCACATAATGTTTTCAAGGTTCATCCATGTGGTAGAACATATAAGTCCTTCATTCATTTTACTACTGAATAATATTCTGTTTCATGGATATAACAAGTTTTACTCATCCATTCATCAGTTGATGAACACGTGGGTTGCTTCCACCTTTTGGCTATTACGACCTATGCCTCTATGGACATCAGTATACAAGTGGGCATATGTTTTCACATCTCAGGTATATACCTAGGAGTGGAATTGCTGGGTCAAATGGTAACTCTATGTTTAACTTTTTGAGGAACCATCAGATTGTTTTCCAAAGTGGCTGTACCACTTTACATTTCCACCAGCAGCACATAAGGGTTCCTATTTCTCCACATCCTCACCACTAATTGCTATTGCCTCTTTTATAAATTTTAGCCATCCTAGTGGAGGTGAAATGGTATCTCATTGGGATTTTGAGTTTGACTTTGACTTCTGAGGGAGTGTAGGGGAGGTGCAGAAATGACTTACAGCAGAAGTGGCCATTGGAGAGCCTAGGAGTATTGGAGGCACTGAACTCCCAGTGGTGGCAGTGTCGTAGGCATCCTGGCCTTCTCTGGTTCCTGCTCATTTTCAGAGCTTACTTCTCCAGTCTCTCCATTGATTCTATGAAGCACAAAAGTTTTTATTTGATAAAGTCCAATTTATCTGTTTTTTTTTTTCCTTTGGTTGCTTGTGTTTCAGGTGTTGTATCTAAGGAAACAATGCATAATCCAAGATCATGATGATTTACATCTATGTTTTCCTCTAAGAGTTTTATAGGTTTGGTTCCTTCATTTACATCTTTAATCCATTTTGAGTTAATTTTTATATATCATATGAGGTAGGAGATCCAACTTTATTCTTCTGCATGGGTGTCTAATTGTCTCAGCACTATCCATTGAAAAGACTATTCTTTCTCCACTGAATTGTTTTGACACCCTTGTCAAAAGTCATTTGCCCATAAATGTGAGGGTTTATCTCTGGATTCTCAATTCTATTCCATTGATTGTCTTTTCTTATGCTAGTACCACACTGCTTGATTACTGTTGCTTTGTAGCAAGTTTTGAAACGGGGATATGTGAATCTTTTAATTTCATTCTTTTTTTTCCCATGATTGTCTTGGCTATTCTGGGCCCTTTGAGTTTCCGTATGAATTTGAGGATCAGGTTCTAAAGTATAAAAAGAATCTAGCTGAGATTCCAATAAAGAGTGCACAGAATCTGTAGATCAATCTGGGGAATATTGCCATTTTAACAATACTAAGTCTCCTGATACATGAACATAGGATGTCTTCCCATTTATATAGATCTTCTTTAATTTCTTTAAATAATGTTTTGTAGTTTTCAGAGTATAAGTTTGCACTACTTTTACTAATTTTTTCCTAAATAATTTATTCCTTGACTCTATTATAAATGGAATTATTTTCTTAATTTCATTTTCAAGCTGTTCTTCATTTTTGAAGGATCATTTTACTAGATATAGAATTCTTGACTGACAGTCTTTTCCTTTCAGGACTTTGAATATGTTATCTCAGTGCCTTTTGTCCTCCATGGTTTCTGATGAAAAATTAGCTATTAACCTTATTGGATCAAGTGTATGTGACAAATTGCTTTTCACTTGTTGCTTTTAAGATTTTCTCTTTCTGTAGTTTTATTATTATGATGTCTTGGTGTGGATCTCTTTGAGTTTATTTGCTTGGAATTTGTTCAGATGTTTAGACATGTAGATAAGTATTTTTCATCATATTTGGGTGTTTTGGATCATTATTTCTTCAAAGGTTCTTTCTCTCCCTATCTCTGTCCTTTCCTTCTGGAACTCCCATTATGTGTATTTTGGAATGTTTCAAGGTATCCCAGAGGATTCTGAGGCTCTGTTCGTTTTCCTTCATTCTTTTTTCTTTTAAACCCACAGACTGTTAATCTCAGTTGATCTATCTTCACATTTTCTGGTTCTTTCTTCTACCTGTTCTTATCTGCTGTTGAGCCCTTTTAGTGAATTTTTCATTTCATTTATTGTACTTTTTAATTCCAGGATTTTGATTAAAAAATAATTACTATCTCTTTATTGATATCCTATATTTGATGAGACATAATTCTCATACCTTGCTTTAGTTTTTTAGACATTGTTTCCTTTAGTTTTGTGAACATTTTAAAAACAGCTTATTTTTTAAAGTTTTTGTCTTTTAAGTCCAATGTCTTGGCTTCCTCAGGGACATTTTCTATTGATTTCTTTTCCTGTGCATGACCATATTTTCTTAGTTCTTTGAATGTCTTGTAATTTTTTTGTTAAGAACTGGACATTTAAAATAATATAATGTGTCAATTCTGAATATCAGATTCCACCCCCTCCCAGACTTTGTTGTTGCTGTTTGCTTTTGCTTGTTTAGTGACTTTTCTAAGTGAATTCCTTAAAGTCATGTGTTATCACCGAAGTCTCTGCTCAACTAGCTTAATGGTCAGCTAATGATTATACAGATACTTCCATAAATGCCTAGAACCAATGAACTTCCCAGTTGTTGAGGAGCTCTGGGTATGGTATACTTTCAACGCTTAGCCAGACAGTTGACAACTGTGCCTTAGCCTTTACCTCCTGCTTGCACAGAGCCTCAAGGTCAGTGCAGTGGGAGGGTTTAGGGCCTTCTCTGGTCTTTCCTGGGCATGTGTACAGCCCTGGGTATGCACACAGCCATATACATGTGCATGGCCTTCCAGATTCCCAGGAATACGTCTGGGCTTTTCAAAGTCTCTATAGGTATACCTCAGAGATATCACGGGTTCAGTTCCAGACCACCACAATAAAGTGAATAGTGCAATAAAGTGAATAGTGCAATAAAGTGAGTCATATGAATTTTTCAGTTTCTCACTGTGTATAAAAGTTACATTTATACTATACTATAGTCTATTAAGTGTGCAGTAGCATTATGTCTAATAAAACAATGTACAGACCTTCATTTAAAAGTTATCTCTTGCTAAAAATTGCTACCCATCATGTGGGCCTTAGTAACATTCAAGATCACTGACATCACAGATTCATCATAACAAATATAATAATAATGAAAAAAGTTTGGAATATTGTCAGAATTACCAAAATGTGACACAGAGACATGGAGTGAGCAAATGCTGTTGGGAAAATGGTTCCAATAAGGTTGCCACAAAACTTCAATTTGTAAAAGTCAGAATATCTGTGAAGCACAAAAAAGCAAAGTGCAATAAAACGAGGTATCCTGTATAGACAGCTCAGGCCCTAGTGTCTCCTTTTAAGCTTCCTGGTTTGCCTATTGTTTGCCCTTTACTGTAATCGACTACCCCCAGGCAGCCACCCAAAGTTAGATAACTGCCTCTAAATATTTTTGACAAACATCCCCAGAAAAAGGCTTTTTGCTTTGAGTCAGGTCAAATAAAGGCAAACTTGCAAGTGAGATCATCCAGGGAAGCATGAGACAGGTCAAATAATTTCAGTTCTCTGGATTTGAGGCCTTGAAGGAACTCCAACCCAATTTTGCCCCCTCTGGTGGCTGCCGGGCTGCTGATTTTCATCTTGGTTGTGGGAGCCTCGTTTTCAAGGCTGCCATGGAGTTAGGAGGAAGGGGTTAAGGATAGAGTTAAACACTGTAAGTTTAAACACTGTAAAGTTAAAGCACTATAAAGCTCCCTTTGCCTATTGCAATTTAGGTGTTTTTATTGCGGGGGAAAAAAAAGAGCTCCCCAGATTACTGCAAGACTTGTTTAATTTCCAGAGTTTTGAAAATGTTGATTCTGGCCATTTTTATTTTTTATTTATTTTGGCCACGCCACATGGTACGTGGGATCTTCATTCCCTGAGCAAGGATCGAACCCATGTCCCTTGCAGTGGAAGCATGGAGTCTTAACCACTGGACCGCCAGGGAAGTCCCAGATTCTGGCCATTTTAAAAACCAGTTTTCTCATTTATTTTATGAAAAGAAGGGAGGATTTTCAGAGGTTTTATTCTGTCATTTTCCCTGACGTCTTAAACTAAGTTTGAATTAAATTGTGCTAAAATTTCCCAGGTGCTTCCTGTGATTATACCTAAATATTTTTGTATATATGTATGATGTTTGTATTTCTTTATTAATGTTAACACACATTTGTTTTAGAAACATGAAGGGATAACCTTGGTTGTCCTTATTATATAATAGATCCTGTGGGCTGAACCTGTGGTTCATAGCAGAAGGGAGATGTGGAGAGAGATGAGTCTGGAAAGATAAGTAGGAGTCAGCTCATGGAGGGACTTATCTTCCATACTAAGGAGGCTTCACTTTATCTTGACCAAGGGAAATTACTGGGGGGTTCTTCATAATGGTACTATCATACTAAAAGTTGCATTCTAAAAAGATCCCTTGGGCCAAAAACTATGACAGTGGGGCTGGAGTAGATTCAAGAGGCAGGAAAGGGGTGTATCAATTGGATGTTGAGAGTAGGGAAAAAGGGACGAGCTGAGGATGCAACTGGGTTTCTGGTTTGGATGTCTGCTGAATGGAGGTAACATTTGCTGGTTTGCATTGAATATACAGGAATAGACTCCTGGGCAAGATAGTGAAGTGCATTTTGGACAAGTTGATATTGAGGTGCCAATGGGATACTCAAGTGTAGTTGTCTAGTCACTGAGTGGTTAAGGGGGCCTGGAGCTCAAGAGAGAGGCCTGGTTGGGTAGACAGGAAAGGCCTCAGGTGAAAGTGGAAACCATCAGGGACAGTGTGCAGTAGAAGAGGCCCAGGCCCAGGTCCAGAACCCTGGGGAACAGCAACTTTCAGGGCAAAACGGTGTGATGTTTAAGTGCAAAGGCTTTGGAGTCACACAGCCTGTTATTAGTGTCCTGACCTCAGGGAAGTTATTTACCCCAGTTTCCGCATCTGTAAAATGAGCATATTGAATAGCACAGTTAGAACAGTGCTTGCGATTTTTAGTTTCACTGAGATCTGTGAATAAAGAGCTGCCCAAGAAGGTGAAGAAGAAGGGACTAGGAGAAGGAGGAGGAGCTCTTAAGATACAAGGAGGAAAGACAATTTCACAGAGATTTACCATGTCAAATTCAGCCCAGAGGACTGTACGATAAGGTCTATAAAGTGTCCATCTTTCAGCAATTAGTGCCTTCACCAAGAGCAATTTCTGTGGAATGGAATGAGCCAGACTGTAAAGTGTTGAAAAGTGAGTAGGGGTCAACACTGATACTTCCCTCCCTCCCCTCACCGCGCCTCTCTCTCCCACTAGAGGCTTCCTCTAAGGACAGTGAGTTATGGATCATATTCCCCTTTTTCCAATCAATTTCGGCCACCAATGGGATAATTTGTTGTACCAGGTTACCTTTCATTCTTCTACATTTGTGCCTTGCACGTCGTAGGCGATTGAAGTAACTGCTGATACAGGGGCTTCTACAGACTTCTTAATTCGCTTTATTAGACTGCTCGCATCACGTCCAGGTCGATTCCTTCCACGACTGCTTAGAGGAGTGTCATTCCCATCATGGCCACTTGGTGGGGCCCGCCCTCTCGTCTGGGACCTCAGGTCACGACCCCGGAAGCACATCCTTCGCACAGGCTCGAGGTGAGATGATGGCGGCTGCGGCGGTGGCACGAGCGGTGGTGTTGCCCGCGGTGCGGCGGAGGCTCTGCGGTTTCACCGAGAGGCTCCTGGCCGGAGGTGCTGCCAGGCGGGTGAGCTTCCCTCCACTTGTTTGGGTGCCTCCGGGACCGAGCTAGGCCGGGCCTCTCCCGCAGAACTCCGCGCGGCGAGCCTGAGTCACGGGCGCCCTGCCGGGCCGCGGGCGTCGGATCCACACACCCCCAACGGCGGGTCGGGCCTTCCCAGCCGGGACCCGTGGGGCATCAGGCGGCCGGGGACGCTTATCTCCCGCCGGCGCTGGGCTGGCTTTGGTCCCCCGCAGCGCGTGACCCGCCAGTGACGTTTGGCATGACGCTGGTTTACCGGCCCCCTGCCCTAGTCGCTCGGGAGTCATTATAAAGGGTGCGTGTTGATCACTGAAATCGCAGTGGTTGCCATTGGGGGAAATTAAAAAGTGAGGACCCCACCCCGCCCGCCCCGAGTTCTGTTTTTTCTCAAAACTGAGCGTCTTCATCATGAGCTCCGCTTCCTGCGAACCCCGGGGTAGCTAAAGGAAAAGTTTTTCTGTATATGTATATTTCTCGTGCGAGACTAGCTTTGTCTAGAAAAGAAAAACTGGGGACAGGCGAATAGTCCATAGCCAACAAATCAGTCAGCCAGAGTATATCTTGAGCATCTGCCCTTCTTCCTGCCTTCTCTTTTTCTACCTTTTTAAAAACTTTGCTTTTCTTAAACGGTGGAAACTTTAAGCATTTCTACGTTGTGTATAGGTATTTTTATACTTTTCGCTCCCTTTCTTGGCTTCCCCCACTCACCCACCCCCGCTTGTGCCCTCTATGGTGAATATTAAACATTTCTAGGAGAAGTATTGAAATAAAAGTAGTTTCTTTCAGGATAATGATAATAACTGTTTATTTTCCTTAAGGAAAGGGCATTTGTAGACATGTTGCTGGCTTTAGGAAAGTGGTTGGTTGAGGAATGTTCTCAACATAGGCCAGCAAAGGGGGTGGGTCTCAGTGAAATAAAAGTTAAGGAGGAAAGAGTACTTTCTAGAGTCTCTTTGAGATAGATTTGGTTTTCTAATCAACATTTCATATTAGAATAGTGATATGTTTTGCTTCTTCCCTCCACCCCCAACTAGTCACTATATTTTGGAGGAAACAGATTGAGAAGTACACAGGCTGCTACACAAGTTGTTCTGAATGTCCCTGAAACACGCGTAACCTGTTTGGAGAACGGACTCAGAGTGGCCTCTGAAGACTCTGGGCTCTCAACGTGCACAGTAAGTGATCTAGTCTGACCCCTCATTAGGCGAGAGAGCAAACTGTTGATTTTAATTTAAGCTTTTCAGTTGGTTGGCAGGTGGTTGAAAGTAGCAGCAGTTATTTTGCCTTGACAAGTGACTGTCACTTGTGAATCTCTTCGTGTGATACTTCCATACCACGCAAGTGTCTACATCTGGTTCTTGTAGCCTGTTGTGTCATGTAGTGTTGATAATAATGAGAGAGATATATTTGCTGGACTACTCTGTGCCAGATGTTTTTACATATATTGTCTTATTTGATCTTTAAATAGTTCTTTGTAGCAGGGATCATCACATCCATTTTACAGTTGAAAAACAGGATCAGAGAAGTTAAATGGTTTTGTCCAAGGTCACACAGCTAATACATGACAGAACCAGGATTTGAACCTAGATTTTCTGACAGTCTCTGATGTTCTTTATACTATACTTGTTAATTGACTGTAGTAACACATTGGGCTAAGAATCTGGGTCGTCAGTAAAGCTGGCAAGTAGCTATTTGTGGCCCCCAGCAGTAGCCTGATGACCAAAATTTTTAAATATCATAGTTCATAGGACTGTACTGTCAATCCACTCAAGAAAACTTTAATGTTAAAGCTGGAAAGCATTTGTCAGAAGAAGGAAGAAGACTGCCCCCTACCCCTTCCCCATCCCCTCAAAAGAAAGAAGATGATGTCTTATTTAATACTTACTTGATCGCATTAAGGTTGGGCTCTGGATTGATGCTGGAAGTCGATATGAAAATGAGAAGAATAATGGAACAGCTCACTTTCTGGAGCATATGGCTTTCAAGGCAAGTTATAAGACTTTTTTTTTTTTAATGAATTTTTCTTTAAGAGGCAGTAAACACAAAATCTCATTCTCAGGTAAGGAGAACTATAATAGTATAGCATGTTTTCTTTTTATTATTTTTAAAATCCCTTTTTCAGGATAATTACCTGAAATAATTACTGATAATTGCTCCGTAGAGCTGAAACAAGGATTTTCTCTTGGGATGTGAGGGTCATCTGAAAGTATGCCACTATTTCTGACGCCTGATGTACTTTAGAAACCAAATTTGGTCCTTACATAGGCTTATGTCCTCATATTCATTGTCTGAAGTGTTTAGAACAGATGAGGGATAAAGGAAGAGGTCATAATTCTTTTTTTTCTCTTTTATTTCAGGGCACCAAAAAGAGATCCCAGTTAGATCTGGAACTTGAGATTGAAAACATGGGTGCTCATCTCAATGCCTATACCTCCAGAGAGCAGACTGTATATTATGCCAAAGCATTCTCTAAAGATTTGCCAAGAGGTATTGTTATTATTTATACTGCAGATATGTAATCTCCACAGGAATTCAGAAATAATTTAGTGCTGTTTACATTATGTTTGTTGAGAAAGAAAATGAAAAAAATGAACCAAACTTTGGGTGAGGGGGGCACCTGTTTTTATTTTTTCCTCCAAATATGAGAAACGATAAAAATATTTGTAGGCTGCAGGACTTGTGCGAACCAGGCCCTAACACTTGATTCAAATATTACTTCCTCCAGAGCCATACCTGTGTAGTGAACCATTTTTAATTGTTTTACTACTTATTTACTTTTACTGCCTACTTTTTGTTTCTGTTTTTTCTCTATCCTGTTATCTGAATATTTTATTTCTACAAGTCAGAACAGATTTTCTATCTACTGACTGCTGGGCTTTGTTTTTGAACAAAACTTGCTTGCTTCTTTATTGCATTTGCACATTCTGGTTCCTCATCCTGGAGTGCACTTCTTTCTTACTGTCCTTTCCATTAATTTTTTTCAAAATTCAATTTATTTAAACTAAAAAAAAAAACAAAAACCAATACAGATCACCGATCCCCCACCTCCCGCCCCAGCAATGATCAATCTGTTCTCTGTATCTATGAGCTTGGGTGTTTCTTTGTTTTCGATTTTTTTTTGCCACATATAAGAGAGATCATATGATGTTTGTTATTTCTCTGTCTGACTTTTTCGCTTAGCATAATGCCATTGAAGTTCATCCATGCCATTGCAAATGGCAAGATTTCATTCTTTTTTATGGCTGAGTAATAATACGCCTCTTTGTATGTGAGTGTGTATTTGTGTATCACAACTTCTTTATCCATTCATTCATTGATGAACACCTAGGTTGTTTCCATATCTTGGCTGTTGTACATAACTCAGTGAACACAGAGGTAGATCTTTTCAAGTTAGTGTTTTTGTTTTCTTTGGATAAATATGCAGAAGTGGAATTGCTGGATTGTATGGTAGTTCTATTTTTAATTTTTTAAGGAAATTCCATATTGTTTTCTATCGTGGCTGCACCAGTTTACATTCCCACCAGCAGTGTACAAGGGTTTCTTTTTCTCCACATCCTTGCTAACCCTTGTCTCTAGTCTTTTTGA
Source organism: Balaenoptera acutorostrata (assembly GCF_949987535.1). Taxonomy (NCBI): domain Eukaryota; kingdom Metazoa; phylum Chordata; class Mammalia; order Artiodactyla; family Balaenopteridae; genus Balaenoptera; species Balaenoptera acutorostrata. The sequence goes on from NC_080070.1 coordinate 97,674,506, forward strand.
TAGTAGCCATTCTAACAGGTATGGGGTGATAGCTCATTGTCGTTTTGATTTGCACTTCCCTGATGATTAATGATGTTGAGAATCTTTTCATGTACCTGTTGGCCATCTGTGTGTCTTCTTTGGAAAAATGTTTATTTAGATCTTCTGCCTGTCTTTTAATCTGATTGTTTGTTTTCTTCCTATTGGTTTCTATGAGTTCTTCATATATTTTGGATATTCGCCCCTTATCAGATATATGATTTGCAGATATCGTCTTCCATTCAGGAGGTTGCATTTTCATTTTGTTGATGTGCAGAAGCTTTTTAGTTAGATGTAGTTCTACTTGCTTATTTTTGCTTTTGATGTCAGATTCAAAAAATCATCACCAAGACTTACGTCAAGGAGCTTATTACTTCCTCAGTTTTCTTCTACCAGTTTTATGGTTTCAGGCCTTCTGTTCAAGCCTTTAATTAAGTTTAAGTTAATTTTTGTGTATAATAGGTGTCCAATTTCATTCTTTTCCATGTGGCCGATTTTCCCAACACCATTTATTGAAGAGACTATCCTTTCTTTGTTGTATATTTTTGGATCTTTGTTGTAAATTAATTGATCATATATGCTTGGGTTTATTCTGGGCTCTCTGTTGTGTTCCGTTGATTCAGTACCTGGTTTTATGTACCATACTGTTTTGATTACTGTTCTTTGTAATGTTTGAAATCAGGGAGCATGATGCTTTCAGCTTTGTTCTTCTTTCTCAAGATTGCTTTGGCTATTTGGGGTCTTTTGTGGTTGCATACAAATTTTAGGATTGTTCATTATATTTTTGTGAAAAATGCCATTGGAATTTTGATAGGGATTGCATTGAGTCTGTATGTTGCTTTCGGTAGCTTGGACATTTTAACAACATTAATTCTTCTAATCCATGAGCATGGACTATCTTTCCATTTCCTTGTGTTGTCTTCAGTTTCTTTCCTTAATGTCTTGTAGTTTTCCTCAATTAAATTTATTCCTAAGTATTTTATTCCTTTTGATGCAATTGTAAATGGGATTACTTCTTATTTTCTCTTTCTGATAGTTCATTATTAGTGTATAGGAACACAACAGATTTTTGCTTATTGACTTTGTATTTTGCAACTTCACTGAATTCGTTTATTAGTCCTAACAGTTTTTTTGATGGAGTCTTTAGTGTTTTTTCTATGTAATATCATGTCATCTGCAAATAGTGATAGTTTTACTTCTTCCTTTCCAATTTGGATGCCTTTGATTTCTTTTTCTTGCCTAATTGCTCTGACTAGGAGCAATTTTTTTTTTTTTAAACTTTTGCTCTCTTTTTTTTTTTAATTTTTATTTATTTATTTTTATTTATTTATGGCTGTGTTGGGTCTTCGTTTCTGTGCGAGGGCTTTCTCTAGTTGCGGCAAGTGGGGGCCACTCTTCATCGCAGTGCGCGGGCCTCTCATTATCACGGCCTCTCTTGTTGCGGAGCACGGGCTCCAGACGCACAGGCTCAGTAGTTGTGGCTCACGGGCCTAGTTGCTCTGAGGCATGTGGGATCTTCCCAGACCAGGGCTCGAACCCGTGTCCCCTGCATTGGCAGGCAGATTCTCAACCACTGCGCCACCAGCGAAGCCCGGAGCAATTTTTTTTATTCCTTGTTTGTTACAAAAACTCTGAAGCAGAATAAGCAAGTGTTCACTTAAAAGATTATTGATGATTGTTTTCATAGCAATAAAATAAAATAGATTTTATTTTTATTTTGTAGAAGTAAAATAATTATTCTGACAGCATAGCTATTTTTTGTAGTTACTATGTTGTAGAGTGTTTTGGATATCTTAAGGGAAAGTTATTACACAAAACATTTTCCCAATGGGAGAATTAACCAAAAAATGTAGCAGTTTTAGTGATAATTGGTGAGACTATTAATCTTTAAGGTCCTTGTATAGTTGTAGTTAATTTCATTACTTTGAAATTTTGGATTCCTAATAGGCTTTCATTAATAATGTTTGAATGCCACTTTACACAAGTACCTTTGTATATATGTAGTTTGTGTATATATCATCTCATTTGATCAGCATAGTAATCAGATAAGTGTCTCCACCGTGCAGTTGTGGAAATTGAGGCCCAGCCCAGACTGTGACTTTCCCCGGATCACATAACTTAGTGGCTTACTGTGGACTCAAATGCGTGTCTTCTCACTCAGATTCACTGTGTCAGGTTGCTTTGTCAAAACAACAAAACAAAACACCTACCACCTGCAAATAAATAAAGTAAAATTTTCATAACATGGTAGCCTAACTTTTGCATTAAAACCAATGAAAATGAAAACAGTGGAGGGTGTGTTAGTTTGAATTGCAAAAAACATTGGTTAGATTCTTAATGATTTCCCTAGAAATAGTTTTTGCCCCAGGACTAGTTAGGCACTAAGAACAAAGGGCTAGGCCAGGCTACTTTAAAGGACTGTTCATTCTAGCCTGTCTCTCTCCTTCATTTACACAGAGAACAGCAAAGAAAGCAAAAAAGAGGACTAGAGAAAGGAAGAGAGAATTTAGAAGACCTTTTTTTTTTTCTTTCTGGCTTCTGGCTGGGAAGGACAGAGTCCCTGCCAGTGGGAGTGGAAATGGAAAAGAGAGGCGCTCTTTGAGGAATCCAAAATGGAAGTGCTCTCTGAAGCAGATCCCACTTTGGGAATTTGCTTGAGGCTTTTATACTCTCAGTTAGGTGAAACCTGGTGTGTGAGGTAATAATTAGATGTTTAGACAAATGGTCTTCAAACTTTTATGATCATCCATTCTTATCAGTAAGAGACTTGAACATATATACTCAATATAGGTATATGTATAAGTTAAATACATGTACTGCTATACTAACATATACAGAATTACATATACATTAGAAAGAGAGAAGATTCTGAGTAAAACATAAATATTGGGAAATATGAATCCCCACTTTAGAAGGTACCAATCTAGACTACTACTTCCAAATAAAGGAGGGTCTTCACACAGGATCTCTTGTCCTCCCATCTGTCTTTGGGCTCTTCCTTACCCACCTGGGCCTTTATTTCTCTTGTCTGGACAGATAGGTTTTTTTGTTTGTTTTTGTTTTTAAATTTTATTGGAGCATAGTTGATTTACAACATTGTGTTAGACGGAGAGATGGTTTTACAGATAATTTTTTTCTTTTTGCCCAGGATCTCAGTCCCAGCCTATTCTAGCAGTCTGTTTTGTCATTTTGGGTAGTCTGTAGAGGTAATTAATTACAGGAGGTCCTTGGTATTTGAACATTATTGCTTCTGAGAGAAGTCACCTTAAAGTGAACTTAAAACAAGGAACAGAAATTTACAGCAGAGTAACAAAATGAAACTAAAGTTTATAAATTTGTTTTATATTGACTAAAATTTAGATTGTGATTGCAACTATATACTAATTCTTCAAGGATGGTTTAGGTTTTCCTTTTTTGGAGAAGTATGTACTTTTTCTGATAAAATTGCTTAATAGCATGATATATCCTTTAGTTCACTTGTGGCTTTTTGCAAATTAGGGTCATTTTTGTATAAATACTTGAGGGTTTTATCAGTTTTTCCAAGGGTCACTTTTAATCCTTTGATAGTCATATTATCTCTTTTGGGGTACCTATCCTTTTTTTCAAATCTTAACTGCTCCAGCTCTGTTGGATCATCATTTATCAGTGACTTTACTAATTAATGGTCAGAATCTACCAGCATTGACCAGAATCTAACCAACATTGGCCATTAACTGGAGTTAAGTGGGGAAAGGTATTTGAGAGGACACTAATTCTGTAAGTGGTTCACTGGGGTTATATATTAGATTACGATGGTTCTTGGCTTCTTAATATAGTAGCCTCGTTGCTGTGGGATCTTGGGTAGTAAATATTTGGAGTAGAAAGATAATTTTCTCCTTACCATTGTCACAGAGAACAATATACAGTTATAGGCAGATTTCCATGACCGTTTTGAAGTGGTTGTAGGCAGAGTCATTATAAGTGTTGTGGGGACTTCTGGCAAATTTAGTTTTCCTCAAGTTCATCTGTACCACAGGGGATTGCATTTCTCATTTTAATTTAGTCCTTTTAGGTATATCAAATTATAGAAACATTTCTTCCCAGTTTAATCATTTAGTCAGTATTGAGTGATGGTCACTATCATGGTTTCTGATGCTAGTTTAATAGATTTTAAATAGAGAAAATTTAAGATTTTAGTGTTTCTTCTTGTGTTTTTATTTTCAATAAGCTGTGGAAATTCTTGCTGATATAATACAAAACAGCACATTGGGAGAAGCAGAGATTGAACGTGAACGTGGAGTAATCCTTAGAGAGATGCAGGAAGTTGAAACCAATTTACAAGAAGTTGTTTTTGATTATCTTCATGCCACAGCTTATCAAAATACTGCACTTGGACGGACAATTTTGGGACCAACTGAAAATATCAAGTAGGTATAATTCTCATTTTTTTTTTTTTGAGAAAAAATTTGAATTGTGAAAATTAACATTCACAAACATTCAAAAAGCATGTTTCAGAAAGTAATTTTTTACCCCCAATAATCTGAATGAAATTGTACTTAAGCTACACTTTAGCCCCACCTAACTCCCAGGTGTCTGGGTTTGTAGCTACTTCTGGAATAAACAAATGATGGTATTAAATCTTTTTTATTATTTTATTTTTTTTTGATATATAAATGTTGAAATTCTTTGATATTTGTTGCATATATCCTATTTCTGACTGCATTTAACTTAGAATACCTTTAAGGTCCAATTTAATTTCAGGTATATTATGTGAGGATCTGTGCTTTTAAATTTCCTTTTAATATTGCTTTTCTTACTCCATTTACAGATCTATAAATCGTAAGGACTTAGTGGATTATATAACCACACATTATAAGGGGCCAAGAATAGTACTCGCTGCTGCTGGAGGTTAGTTTAAATTTCTGTGACTGTTTTAAACACAGAGTGATGTGCTTATCAGTTTGATCCTATTGGGAGATGTCTTTAGGGTTTTTATTTAGAGAGCAGATTGTTAAATGTGCTGGGTAAGGGCAATGTGGAGCCCTGGAACCAGACTTTTCCTCTGTCTTCTCTTTAGTAGAGTTTTTCTTTTTTTTTCTTTTAATTTTTATTATTTTTGGCTGTGCTGGGCCTTCATTGCTACACGCAGGCTTCCTCTCATTGCGGTGAGCGGGGGCCACTCTTCGTTGTGGTGTACAGGCTTCTCATTGCAGTGGCTTTTGTTGCGGAGCATGGGCTCTAGGAACGTGGGCTTCAGTAGTTGTGGCACATGGGCTCAGTAGTTGTGGCTCGCGGGCTCTAGAGCGCCGGCTCAGCAGTTGTGGCAGACGGGCTTAGTTGCTCTGCAGCATATGGGATCTTCCCTGACCAGGGCTCGAACCCGTGTCCCCTGCATTGGCAGGCAGATTCTTAACCACTGGCCACCAGGGAAGCCCAGTAGAGTTTTTCAATGGGAAAACTTAGTGACCCTCCAATATATAAGTGTGCACACATAATGGAATTTACTTGTAAGAAAAGGGCAAATGAGTGAACTGGGAGATAATGACACTTGGAAGATGGTGTTCTATGGTTTGGGAATCTCTTGAGATTTTAAATTACTTCTTGAGAACCAGCTTCATCCTTGGTCAGGCATGGTATGAGTATGTTATGTTGTTTATTCATTCTTTGATTTGTTCGTTCTTTCAGTAACATCTGCTAGTTACTGAGAAGGGGAAGTATATAGGGGATTAGGGGAATATTTAATGGGAATCTGAACATGCAAGTGGCATCAGGACAAGGCTTCCTTGTGAGAACATATTTGAAGCCAGTGAATGAAAGAAAATTCACATTATATTTTGCTAGATTTCCTGGTAGTCTGAATTTAGGCAAATTGTACATTTTATTGGTTTCCAGTTTTGTGTTCTCTTTCTCTTTTTAGGACAAAGTGAAAATACATGGAATGTTCTTTTGTGTAAATTTAATTTTTCTCTCTTTAGAAATGACAATAAAAATTCTAGTTGACCTGGATAGACTTTGAGCTCATTACTTGGGAATAATGGAGAAGATGAAAATGAGGGTTAAATATCTTAAAACGTTACCTTTGTGTGGCAGATAAGTGCTCTGAAGTTATCCTGAGTTAGTAACATTGTTTCTAAAATGGCTGGTGCTGACTGGGGTTCAACAATTGAAGCTGCCTTGGAAGGGGAACACTACTGGTTGGGTGGGGCCTCAGCAGCTAGGCTGTCTGGGATGTCTCTGCCGTTGTTGGTGGCAAATGGATGCAGTGGGTTTTATCATAGTTCATTGGTTCACTTTGACATCACCAGAGTTGGGATAGCTTACAATTAATTAGTGGCCTATTCTAGATTAATTAGCATTTTGTCTTATTGGTACATAAGTGATGTTTCTTATCAACAGTGGCATCTTAACGTCAGTGAAATAGGCCAGACCTAACTTCATTTTAAAAAATAAAATTTACCGACTCCTCCGCCTTTTGGATAGAGGTAAGCAGAGGTGCTGGGGCAGGAGCTGAATATCTGGAACATCCAACCAGGAGGGCTATAGGTGAAGGTAGTAAAACAGTGGAAGTGGTTGTTAATTGCTGAGAACTGTGTGCGTGTTCATGGTTCTACTCTCTGCTTGTCATCCTTGTACCACCAGGGTCTTCCTGTTGTTTTGTCACCCCCTGGATTGATATCCAAGGCGGCTCTCCTACATAGTGATTGTGAAAACGTGTGTAATCATTCACTGTCTTGCTTTATACCAGAGGTTTGTTTGGAAAATATGGGTGTAAGTTGTGCTTTTATGTTCTAATGGAATGTTTCATTAAAAAAAAATCTTGTGGTGATATTTTTTAAGGCACTTACCCATGTTTAAATTTGTCTTGTAAGTTTAGGTATCTTTCACTGACTGAATCTGTTTGGATCCCAAGTTTGGAAAATAAGGGATATAGAATCTAAGTAATTCTTAAGTTTTGGATGGCAAGTAGTGAGTGTTTGAATAGCTATGAATTTATTCAGAAATTTATATGAGGTTATTTTGTTCCTGAATTTTGATAGCAGAGGACAGAGAATGAAGCATATCTTATATCCAGCTTTCTTTAAATGATATATTCTTTTCTACTTTAAAAAATTTATTGAAAAGTGACTTTTCCTTGCTAGTTTGCATTCTAGGACTTTTAGTTATTTAATATAACACGATTCTGTATGGAAAATGGTATTTTCAAGCTATCTATTATCCTTATCTGTGAATCCATTGGTATGTTATGAAAACTGTGATTGTTCTTCAGAATGAGAAAGGTGTGCAGCCCCAAGCCTTATAACCAGGGAAAAAGCGTGCTCTGTGAGCTTACTCTTGAAAAGGCTTTTAGTCAGAGCAAGCAGTCCATGTGTAACCTGTATCACATTATACCACCTTGAGCTTATTGTAAACAGAAGTATTGGCAGTTCGTTGTGTGCTTTACATTGCACTGCTACTGGATATATAACATATTTTTCTTCAATTTAGGAGTTTCCCATGATGAACTGCTTGAGTTAGCAAAGTTTCATTTTGGTGACTCTTTGTCCACACACAAAGGAGAAATACCAGCTCTGCCTCCCTGCAAATTCACAGGAAGTGAGGTAGGGCAAGCCTCCTAAGCTAGTGTTTAACCCTTTGGGTTTCTTGTGTTGTATTTATGAATGTGTGTAGCAAATGTGCCTGTTTCTAACAGTAAAATGGAAGAAGCCCCCCCCCCCCCCCCCCCCCCCCCCCCCCCCCCCCCCAAAGGAGTCCAACCGAGGATGGACTCAGTTGTTTATATTCTTTCCTGTTCCATATATTTAACCACCTATTTTTCTTTCCTAAGGAAGTAAGGTTTTTAAGGAAAATATAATTTGGTCTTTTTGTGCTTTTTCTGTGATACCATGCCCATTTTCCTATTGTAGGGCATAAAAGTAATCTTTTATTTTAAAAACATCCCAAATTTTGACTTTTAATCAGGTTTATTCTTGGCTAAGTTCTGCCCACAGTACCTTTCTGGGGGGTAGCTGTTAAAGCCAGAACTTGTAGAGAACCTGCTACGTGTCAGCTGTATCTTTAAGCCTCATTAGAAGCTTAGTTTATGCCACATTAGGGATGATGCTCATATAGTTGTATCTGGAGAGAAGCCTGATGTTGGCAGTTGCGTAAGACTGTAGCATTGGCAGTACAGAAAGAAGCCTGTTATGGCAAGATTAGCTTAAATTTAGAGAGTCAGAAAAATTCAGACTGACAAAAGATTATTTCTACCAGTGAAATAATGCAACGCTTGTTGACCAGGTTATTATCTGGTGGCTGTGTCTGGACTATTTCAGTTGGAGATCTTTTGGTGAGATTCTTCTGGACTAGACTATACAGTGTAATGAGGCCTAATTGTTTAAAAACAAAGGAGTGTCATGGTGAGCATTTTACCTTTGCAGTTAATGGAGCTGGTGAGTCTGTTGCTTGTTAAGCATGTTGTATAGTGGTCAGCTTAACTAGAGCTTTGCACCCTTTACCCTAACTAGATTCGAGTGAGGGCTGACAAGATGCCTTTGGCACATCTTGCAATAGCTGTCGAAGCTGCTGGTTGGGCACATCCGGATACAATCTGTCTCATGGTTGCAAACACACTGATTGGCAACTGGGATCGCTCTTTAGGAGGAGGAATGGTAAGTGATTTTAAAAGTAAATTTCCATAATAAATGAGAAGATGAAACTCTGTACTATGAATTTTGACTGAAAATATAAACTGATCCTGGATTGCATCCTGGGCCAGAAAAAAACAATTTTTTTCTTTTGCCATATTGGCAAATTTTGAATAAGGATAGAAGGATTTGTTAACAGTAACATATCAGTGTTAATAGCCTAATTTTAATAATTGTACTGAGGTTAATTTCCTTGTTTTTCAGAAGTGCACATTAAAAAGTATTCAGGGGTAAAAAGGATATCTGCACTGTACTCTCAAACAATTGAAAAATATGTTAAAGAGAATGATAAAGCAAAAAAAAAATGGTAAAGTAACAGGTGTTAAGGAATTTGGATAAAGGGAATTCTTTGTACTATTTATGTTACTAGTCTGTAGTCTGAAATTACTTCAAAATACAAAGTGTATATATTTGTACTCAAAGATTTTGACAAAATACATTTCATACAAGTATCTTAGGCTTCACATGCAATATAATTTCAGTTTTTTAAGCAAACAGCCAAAAGCTCTACAAACTGGGTTGATAATAGCTAATTATTTTAAATTTTTGTTGTTGTTCGCAAAGCATATTGGCATGGGTTATTCAATTTTTTGGTTGATATGGTTATAAATGATTATTAAACAAAGCTGGAACACAGAATTAGAAGTCATAACCATATCTCACATCAGTCACTGCTAGAAGTGGAATGCTGGGCTGGATTGACCAAGGGACCCTGTGAACATGCCTGAACTTCAACATGTGAGGTCAACCCATTTTTAATTTTAGGGACAGCTTTGGCCTGATCGGATTTTTCCCTTTTTTTAATTTTAATTTTTATTTTATATTGGAGTATAGTTGATTTACAGTGTTGTGTTAGTTTCACGTGTACAGCTAAGTGATTCAGTTATATATACACATATATATCCATTCTTTTTCAGATTCTTTTCCCATTTAGGTTATTACAGAATATTGAGTAGAGTTCCCTGTTCTATACAGTAGGTTCCTTGCTGATTATTTTATACACAGTAGTGTGTATATGTTAATCCCAAACTCCTAATTTATCCCTCCCCCAACCACGTTTCCCCTTTGGTAACCATGAGTTTGTTTTCAAAGTCTGTGAGTCTGTTTCTGTTTTGTAAATAAGTTCATTTGTATCTTTTTTTTTTTTTTAGATTCCACATGTAAGTGATATCACTGACTTCACTTAATATGATAATCTCTAGGTCCATCAAAATGTATTATTTTAGAAGTGGGTGCAGCTACTAAATTAATTACAAGGATTCACTGCTTTAACATTGTGAATTTCTCTGGGGATGATGCATTGGGCTGGTGAGATTACTATAATTCTTAGTTTCAGTGAATTTTAGCTTTATTATTGAGATACTGCTGGATAAAACTGAGAAACTCAGCCTTTTAAGGCAGTCACGATTTTCACATCTCATTTTTCTTTCTGGTAATTTGGACACGTATACCTACAGTTCTCTTGGACGGTTTTTTTTCCTTACAGAATTTATCTAGCAAGCTGGCCCAGCTCACCTGTCATGGCAACCTCTGCCATAGCTTCCAGTCTTTCAACACTTCCTACACAGATACAGGATTATGGGGCATCTATATGGTTTGTGAACCAGCCACTGTTGCAGACATGCTACATGTTGTTCAAAAAGAATGGTGAGAAAAAATTTAAATCATGCTTAGAATTCCCACTTTAGACTAGTTTCTTTTTACACTGTTGATGCTGATTAATTTTTTATGGTGATGTTATTAGCATTTTATTAAGAGAACAAGACTTAAGTAGTAGCAGTTATTGCTGTGTTTTTAAAGATCACAGATGTTTCTTCTAAGTCTCATGTGAAGCTGATTTATACTATAGAAAATTCTTAATCAATCATTAAGAAGCAGATTACTTCAGAAAGAAGATCTTAAAAGTTAAAAATGTTTAAATGCCAACTAGAATTCTAGGAAATACTTCTAAAAGCTACCTGGCTTGGAAAGGCTGTGTTATGAAAATGAACCTGAAGTTGCCATTGCCAAAAGAAAAATGTAGTGTTTTTTTTTTTTGTTTTTTTGTTTTTTTAAAAATGTAGTGTTTTAGTGAAAACTAGTACCTTGAGACAGGCAGAAGGGCCCAAAGCTTCTTGGAAAACTTTTATTTAGCTCTGGTCCCTTTCCTTCACCATTCTTAAATGGCTTACATCTCTCTAAGTCTAGTTGGAGTGTAATCATTAATTATTAGGTTTAAGTTAGACTCAACTGGATTCTTTTGAGAAACCAATGACCCACTGACCTATCTATCCCCTAGCAAGTCAGATCCAATCAGATGGGGATTCATGAATTTTCAAAATGACTGTAGCATTTCTCAAAATGCGGTCAGCCTATTTTTATATTGTATTGAATCTCTGCTAACCATATCATTTTTGAGAAATTAACACTACCAGGAAAATAATCAGTAATATTTTAACATTTGCTTAACTGTTGGGATCATTAGTAATTTCAACTTTTTACTAAATTGAAATCATAATCACTGGTACATTGTGGTGTAATACATAGAATATGGCATCCTTTCTTTCTTTAGGTCATTAACTCATGAAACGCATAACATTTTCAAACTACTTTGACATTTGATTTTTCCAAATGGTTTTTAGGATGCGACTCTGTACAAGTGTCACTGAAAGTGAAGTTGCACGAGCCAAGACTCTTCTGAAAACAAACATGTTGCTGCAACTTGATGGTAAAAGGATTAAAGACATTAAGTCCTATTTTCATATGGTTGACTTACGTTCCAGTACTTAGTTTCCCCTTTTCTTTAAAACAGGTTCCACTCCCATCTGTGAAGATATTGGTAGGCAAATGTTATGCTATAATCGAAGAATTCCCATCCCTGAGCTTGAAGCAAGAATTGATGTAAGCAGTCCTTAGATACTATTGGGTCTTGTGTAAAATGATGCTTGTTACAACACCTGGAGATAGAGATACGCATCATAAATCTTGCTTTAGCTCTAGCTCTAAAACGTCCCAGGTATAGAATGTCTTCACTACTACAAAAAGCTCTGAATGCTTGTGTCTTCAATTTTTCAGGCTGTAAATGCTGAGGTAATTCGAGAAGTGTGTACCAAATATATTTATGATAAGAGTCCAGCTGTTGCTGCTGTTGGTAAGCCTGGCTCCTTTTCTCCTATGCAGAAAGTTGGCTAAGGACCTTCCTTCTATTTAGTTTTAACTGTCTTTTCTTTTAATCCTTAGGTCCCATTGAGCAGCTACCAGATTTTAACCAGATTTGCAGTAACATGTGCTGGCTTCACGATTAAAATGCTCCTAATAAACATTTTGAACATATATATTTATAAAACCGAGGCCTGCAAGTCCTAAAGAAAAAAAAAATGAACATCTATACTGGTAAATATGAATGAAATACTATCTCAGACTTTGAAAGAATAAGACCACCACAATGAATGGTAGATCTCTGAGCTCTGAGAAATTATACTGGAACAACACACTTTAAGTATAGTTTTAAGAATAAAATTTTGTACAGTATTTTTAGTTTTATTATAAAAATGCACACACAACAAAGATTGTCATAAGTCATTTCTTGCCTCTACTTGCATTCAGCACTTGCTCTTGAGCAGCTTTCTTTGCTTTCACCATTTCCACAAGTTCCTAGGAAGGGAGAAAGATGTTACTTACACCAAGAAGTTGTCAGAATTTGCGGACATTTCTAGTGTTTGGTATAAGTATGTAAAACATCCAAACTGGGATAAATCTGTACTGAAAAGGTTGATTTTCTCTAGTAACTGCCAGAACTGGAAAGTTTCTAAGGTTGGTTATTTCTAATATTGGCCCCACGACTACTGTGGTATTGAATAAGCACGAAAACATAATTTAAATCATAATGGAATCTATACACTAAAGATCTACAACCTTATATCGTTTCATGCAGTCCTTCTTTGTCCTGCCAGGCACTGCTTCTGCTATTTTTTCCCATCTTTCAGGTGTATTTACTGGGTACGTTTTCAAAGCTTGTTCCAAAAGCTTCTGTTCTTCTGTTGTCCAAGGGGTGAAATCTGTGCATGGACCTGTTTAAGAAAAAATTTTGTTTGGAAAATTTTATCCTAATTGATAGAAAACTGTCCTGGAACACCTTCCCAGATGAGTCTTTTGGTACACATCTTGGTAAGTGCCCATTTGAATCTGTGATGTGCAATCTTGAACAGACCAAATTAGATGCACATATATACCTCTAGGTATTAATCAGGGAAAAAACTTTAGATAGGTCACATCCCAGAAAAATATGAGACTTTTTTAAAGCACAATATGCTTTGTATTTCTGGTCTATCACAATCTAATCTTACATTCACCAGACTTTTTAAAAAAAGATCAGATTTAACATACACAGTTGAACTGTTTGGGTTCAAAACCACAATCACAAATCATTTAAGATTTCTGATAAATCTAGTTCCTTATAGCATAGGGAAAAGAGCTGCCTCCTACTTAAAAACTTTTAGCTCGATGAGAGCCTGGAAACCATTCTCGTTTTACACTGGAAGAAACAAGTTTAACGAAGCTAAGCCAAGCTCCCATGGTTTCAATGCTGTAGAGCCAAGGTGAGATTAGATTCCATTTCCAGTGTGGCACTGTCACCACGTCCACTAAAATCTTGCGGAGCCTACGCTGTACATCTCTACTAAACCAGACCTTTATGTTTGATAGAACACCTCATACATGTATCAGAAACAAACATATTCCTTCCTAAGGATGTAAGAAGTACACATCCCACTTCTGTAGGAAAATGAAAATGTTAAAATGGTTAAAAAGCTGATTTGGTTATTCTAAGTTAATGGATTACTGACAGCTTAGTTATTTCAGATCATGCAGTGAAAACACAGTGGCACCTATCCTACCAGTAGTGAGACTACCTCTTGAAATTGTATCCTGTGAGATCAGGTACAAAGTAAAGCCTAGAAATCTAAGTTATTTCCCAATTAAAAACACACTCACAGACACAGTGAACAAGTTGAAAAACAACACACCTTAGAACAAGGCAGAGAACTCGTATTTGAAGACAGATTAAAGACTGAAGCTTTTTTTGAAATCAGCTTTTAAATTCCAGGAACCCCTTAGTGGAATTTCCTTTTATTAGTTTGAAGCCCCATTTAACACCATTGATTTAATTCATTTCCTCTCTCTCGGAAAAAAGATGGAACTGACATATAATTATTATCTGCTACTTATTATCTGCTGTTATTATCCAGGGACTTCACAATACCAAAATGAATGAAACATGTAAAATTCCTATGAGAAATCACTATTCCAAAAAATGCAGCCAGCTTGCTGTTTATTGGAGCAGTTGAAGAGAGAGGAGGGACCTGCCCATTAAATCCATAAAAAGAGGTAAAGGAGTCAGGCCCAAGTACCATATCACTCCTGCCCTCACAGGGTCACCCATCTGCCAGAAAGCACAACCATCAGTGTCTGCCTCCAGCACGGAAACTAGTCCCACAAGAAAGGGCTGAGAATGATGCATTAATATCTGAACGTGTCTGATTTTTGTGGACAGCATAAGGGGCAAGAGAATTATCTCCTTCTGAAATTACCACTTTGTTACTTATCTTTCTTAAAAGAGCCAAAATAATGCCCAGCCTAGACAAAAGTCACCCGATTTTGCAAATGCAACTTGCAAATGCAGAATGATTTTTTCCTCTTTATAGAACATTGTAAGTCTCTCCTAATATTTTCAAATTGAAATTTTGGGATAATGAACCAGACCAAGAATACAGGAAAAGTGGGACTGTTAAGACAGGGACAGGTCATCATGAAAAGTCAGGGCTGTCAGTTAATCCCAAAACATACATTTGGCACTGTGATCCGGAAAGCATATCCAAGATTAGCTTAGTTTAGGGAGAAAAGGACTGGTGGCTCACAAAATGCATGTAGTGAAAGAGAACTTTTCAAACTTGTCAGCAACTCACAGTAAGGAAAAAAATGTCACATCCCAGACACTTACACACATGAACAAAAGTTTCACAAATACCCACTTACGTAACAGGTGTAATGCTCTCTGATATTTTCTATTCATGACCCATTAAACTGATTTCATGACCCACTTCTGAGTCATAATTTGCATTTGAAACATACTGGTCCAGAGTAATCAAATTAACTAGAACACCCAAGACATGTCAGCACAACAAATTGTGTCTGTATAACTAACTTGTTCTGAACCACGTAAGTTGCAGGCATGCTGCCCCTTTACTCCTGTCTTCGCTTAAAAACAAGGACCTTTCCTTATATATAGTGTATTTTTCAAAATCAGGAAATCAACCTTGATAAAAAATTATCTCATCTACAGACCTTATTCAAATTTCAATTGTCCCAATATCCTTTAATACTGATTTGTAAAATGTGGTGAACAAAACTAACACAACCCCTCCCCTCATGGCATATGAAATGGAAGAACTGTAATTCTCAGTGGTGCTGAAGTAAATCTGTCCTGAAAACATCTGCTTTATACCTTTCAGTCTGCTAAATGCTTTCTATTCCAGTCATTCTGAATGTAGACCCTAGATCTTGTATACTCTCACACAAATACATGGTTAGCATTTTCTACTCATAGAAAAATAAAATTTCATTACCTTCAAATCGTTCTGAAGGTGTTGCATTGTCTGCTTGACACACCACGCCATGTTCTTTTTTAAACTTATCAAAAGCCTTTTTGTTTATGTCATCTTTTTGATGAGGGTCTGAGAAGGGGAAAAAACTTTAATATAATACAGATCATCTTATTTAGTCTTTCATTAAATTGCGTAGATTATTTTTAAAATATGTTCAAGGTAGCAAAAAAATTGATTTGGCAAAACTAACTCACCAAGTTTTTGAAGACTCTTTGCTTTGCCAATAACATCTTTGGCGGTTCTCTTGACTCCAGAAGAAGAATGTATGTTCATGTAATTAGCAATAACTTCCCATCTAGAGCAACCGATACAAAAATAACGAAAAACCCCAAACAAAACCCAGAATGATCCCACATTTTTAATGCAGAAGGGTTAGCTATAATATCTAAAGAATTAGCTCTAAATTGGTGGTCTAATTATTACTATTGCCTGGACTGTGGTTTTTGCTTTTCATATGTTTAAATCAACTGTGTATAATCTTGGTTTCAAGTTTGTACAAAACCTTACTGATTCTGTGTAAAAATCAACAGAAATAAAAGCACACATTTGTGTATACTGCCATTTGGACACATACTTAAGGAGGGAGATCATTCTGAAAACAGAACCTTAGTTTCCTCATATACAGAATAAGGGAGGCTGGATCTCTAAGGTTTCTTTGAGTTCTCAGCTCAGACTCTGCAGTGAGCTCCAGTTTGAGGTTGGAAGCAACAAAGAAGGATTAAGACTGAAAGAGAAACTATGGAGCACAAAACCTAGTGCCTAGTGTAAGCCACAATGGAATAAGCCAACATGAGAGTCAAGGTTTATGTCTTACGATCCTTAATTTCCTGAGAAATTGATGAAGCCTCCTGCTGTATATATGGATATACATATGTGTGTTGGTATAAGCTGCTAAGACTAGCAGGTTCAAAATGCACTCTGCTTTTCACACTTTTCTCTGCACAGAATTTAGTGTCTAGATCCAAGCACATCTCTGGAAGTTTGCTGTAACGTGCTGCTAGTTGGATGTCTACATTATCCCTAGGCTCCAGTATGTGTTGAAGAGAAGTTTCATTAGAACCAATACCTTGAATTTGTTCCAGCAGGGAAGAGATTCACAGCTTTAATTAGTAATTGCAGATCATCTTCTGACCAGTGTTTACTGCCATTTCCACCTCCGCCAGTTGATTTCTCTGCATTCTTAGATGCTTGTCGCATACGAGCCTCAGCTTCCTCTTTCTCTTTTCTAATTTGCTCATTTATTTCTTCTATCTACACAAATATCATAGGTAAGTCAGGGACTTGAAGCGTCTTACTGCTCTACACTCCCTTGCTGGCTTGTGGTTCTCGACCCTCGGCACCATCCAGGCAAGGACCCTACACTCCCCCAGGCCAACCCCAAAACCACAATCAGCCTTTTCACTCTGGCTTCCAGGCTGCATATCTCTGCTTGAGGAACAAGAACCAGCCTTGGCCTGACCTACCCTGTATTCCTATCATATGATCTCTATTTGCCTTGGACACTACTTGTCAAGTCTACAGTCAGTGGGTTATTCACCCACAAGGCCATTTCAGAGCTCATACCCACTCTTTCGCAGATAATGTCATTTACTCTCCACAAAAAGGTAAAAGCACAGCAAAGTGGCCTTTGGTTTATCCTGAAGTTCTACCTTTTACACTGTCACTTCCAGTGTACCTTCAAACATGCACAAGTGGAAAAAAAATCTTTACTTGATGTTGTTGCTCTGTCAGTTGCTATCTTGGAGTCATCTCTGACTCACTTCCCCACTTCAGTCCCTTAGCACCAGTCACCAAGTCCCAAAGATTTCAGGGACTCCCATTATCACTCAGTCCAAGTCCTTCCAGTGAGATTCTTACACTAGTCCCTTACACTCATCCGATGCCTCTTGTCTGCAAATGCCAGATTAACAGCACGGTGTTAACCCTGCGCTACTCAAAGATCTGTGGTCATGGAAACCGGTCATCTTGGTGTTCAAAACCCGCTTAATTTGGCTCTACTCTTCTTAACCAACTTAATCTCCCGCTTCTTCTCCCCCTCACTTTCTACTCCTACCTGTATTTTACGCTGCTCCCCTGACCTTCATTTAACACTGTCGTCCTTCAAAACTGGCTCAAACCCTTCACTAAGCCTCCCTGACCACTCCAACCTGGTGTTGGCACTTCCTCTCTAACCTACAGCATTTACTGGGGGCCCTCCATCTTTTGGTCCTTAGGCCTTTTCTCTAGCATAACTGTTCCTGAACTCCTTTGTGGCAGCAATAGCATTAGGCTTTTCTCCAAATCACCTAGGCACGGGGCTATATACGGTAGGTACTAACACTTGTTGCACTGAATTGAATTTCTGGGCCTGTTTCCTCATCTGTAAAATAAAAGGTGTAGACTAGACAGAATAAAAATCTCTTTTGTTTCTAAATGTTATTATCCAACAAAAATGCTCAAGGAATAGTCAACACAATGATTTTTTTCTAACAGTGATTCTGAAAAATCTGATTAATGTGCTAGATAACCACAAATCAAACTATATATGGTAACAACTATACACACTTAAATCCAATTTAAGTCAACCCAAAGAGAAATGAGACACTCTTTGCCCCTATAGTAACTTACATGTTACGTGGGGAAACACTGAGGTGAAAGCAATACTAAAGCAGAATTAAATGCTAAATACAGGTAGAAGTGATGTGTTCTTCTATTACCTGTTTCTCCAGAGCAGCCTTTCCTACTTCTTTTGTAGACGATGTGAGTGTTTCATTCAAGCACTGTAAACTTAAAGGAAAAAAGGGGATGAAACTTCATCCTAAGCCCAAAAGAAGACTTCAACAGCAGCTCTACAGTTATACCTCGCTAGTTCAAGCCGATCACAAAGTTTTTCCACTTCCTCCATCATTTTAACACGTTCTGCCTCATTGTCAGAAAAGTGATTCCAGGTCTAGAAGTATGAACACAAACATTTTCATCATCTCTACTGGCACTCAAGAGTACATCCATAAACACAACTACCAGGCATGAAGTCCTTGAGGTTCTTAAGTTGACTGTATGGCCTCCTGGCCACCGACAAGCACATTCCCCGGGCACCGTGCAAGGCTTTCCCTGGCCAGCCAGCGATAAAGAGGCATTACTAAATGGATGGAGGCGCAAAACAGAAGCAAGGTGATGGTGCAGAAGGCCTCTGGATGATATAAAACAATGATTCCTCACAGAACCACTGAAGAATCAAGAAATTCTACATAATGACAAATTAAAGTCCCTTTCTAAAATGCCTGTTCTATTTAGTGTGTGCCAAACTGTAAAAAAGACAGTGTGTTAAGAAACAGGAAGTTCAGCAAAACCTGATATAACTAGAGATGATGCTTAGAGTGGAATATTGTGATGTGCCTGGATGAACAAGAACTGGAAAGTATCAGTACTTCTCATGCTTCTTTAAGCTGCTGCTGACCCATCTCTCATTCCTCACTTTTCCTTGCTTCCTTAATCGATGCAATCTGGTGCTAAGGTTCCAATGCTTCTTTTACTGTGACACTTCCCTCGGCTTCCAAAAGCTTTACTGATTTTCTTCCTACCTGCTTGGGTCACTCCTTCTCAGGCTCCACTTCCTCTGTCAGTGCCTTAAGTATTGGTGTTTGCCAGTGTCCCAACTCCACCCTCCTTGCTCTGTACTCTCCCCGGGGGATCTCCACTACTTGCCATTGAGATGTAGACGACTCTGTGATGATCCCACTCAACTCCAGGGTTGTACATCAAAGTAAAGTCACCTACTGAGTATCTTCATCTGAGTATCTCAATGCACTCAACATGCCCTAAACTGAAATCATTCTTCCCTAGCCTTTTCCTCTTCCTTTGTTTTCTATTTCACTGAATAATGCCATCACCCATCCAGTATTCCATGCAAGAAACCAGGACATGTATTAACCCTTACTCCTCCTCTTCCACCTCCA
Organism: Balaenoptera acutorostrata; assembly: GCF_949987535.1. Taxonomy (NCBI): domain Eukaryota; kingdom Metazoa; phylum Chordata; class Mammalia; order Artiodactyla; family Balaenopteridae; genus Balaenoptera; species Balaenoptera acutorostrata. Next base: position 97,693,763 of record NC_080070.1, read on the forward strand.
ACATATAATCAATACCCAACAGGCAACAGCCAATCTTACCTCCTAAATGTTGGTTCATTTAATCTACCTTCTTCTATTCCCATCATCTCTTCTAGTTCAAGGCCCATGCTCTCACCCAGATTATGCAAAAGACTCAATTTGTCTCTGCCTCTAGTGGTCTCTCAGCATCCTGAGCAAAAGTGACTCGCGGTCAGAGTCACTTTTAAGGTAGCAAGATATATAATGCTCTTCAAGACCTGGCCCTTCCTTCCTGTGGCGCATTAAACCTCACTTTTCTGAATCTCTACACTCTCTCAATGCTCCCTGATCTCTCTCATCTCTAATCCCATACACACACTGCTTCACCTGGGTGAATCCCACTAGATCCAGAAAGCCTTCCTTGACCACCTGTTCGGTACCTTCTTGTCCTAGTACCCATCTTAAAGTGTTTCACTGGCCTGTTTTCTTGTCATTCTCCATCGTTAACCAGCAGATTCTTGAAGGCAAAGACGGTGTCATCATAGTATCAACATCAATTATAACTGCTTGACACACAGTAAGTGCTCATCAGATATTTGATGAATGAATAAATGAACTCATGCTGGAAAGGAGCTATAATAAGTTACCAAAGGCCAGAACTTTAACCCTCATTTAGGCACCATCTCTAAGAACTATTCAAGTTTTCTATTTTCTAACTGAGCTTTTCAAGTTGTTGATTCAGTTCTCATTATGCCAAATCTAACAAGTGCTACATGTGAATGATCTCATTTAATCTTCACAACTCTATTTCTAGGTATTATTTCAGTTACTGTATAGGTGAGGAAACTGAGACATAAATGGGTTGAGGGAACCTCCTGAGGACCAGAGCCAGGACGTGGGAAGTGGAAAATTACTTCAAATCTGAGTCCATGCTCTCAACAACTATGCTATACTGCATTCTTCTCAATATAATTTTCTAGGTGAAATCTGAGGAAAATCTTTCATTTTTTTCTATTTAGATTTTCCTCTTACTTACCAAAAGCCTGAAGAGACATCCTGTGCTTGTATTTTTATTAAATGTCTTTCAAAGCCTGCTAATGGGGCAGGTTAATTTCAATTTTATTAACTGAAGATTTAGGATGGCATATATCAGCATACATATACTAGTGTCTAGAGCCTCTGGACAGTCACATGAAAGAGTCTTCTATACACAGTAAACATTTACATACTTGCTGAATTTAACTACAATGGTGTAGTACACTGTGCGGCAATCTCTACTATAGCTTGGCATTTCGTTAATTTATTCATTCGATGCTATTTGATATGGAACAATACTGGCCTCTAACTTTACCAGTTTAAAAAGTAAGACCATCTCTTGGACAAAACTATATTTGAAAACTTTTGGGGTTTTTTAGTCAATATTTTTTAGTAAAAACTGTATCTGAACACAAACTACCAGTACTCAACTGAATGATATCCCTTTATTTAGATAAAAATGAAAGCTTTTAGATCCTTAAAAGCAACCCAAGTTTAACTTCTTAAAGAACTTTTTCTTTGATAAAAATTAATTTTACATCATTAAGGAAGCAACCAGTCAAAACCAATTTGTGGCACATTTTCAGAACAAACGATCCGATTTCTCCAACCAGGGGAAGGGGGAGAGATGGTGATGGTAGGGGACCTGCAACAGACACAACCAGGAGACACACAGCTGAAATCTTTGATCTTATTTAGATAAAAAGACATTGAGATAATCAAGAAGATGTGAATATGGAACAAGTATTAGAATAATAAACAACTTTTTTTTTAGGTTTGAAAATGGCAAGGTGGTTATGTTAAAAAACAAAACAAAATAAAACAACCAACCCTGTCAGAGTTGCATACTGAATATGCATGTGTGAAATTTTTAAAAAGTGAATTTAAAAACGTTTATATTCTGAGACAAAATGTGTACAGTAGTTTATATTTCCATAGTATAGAAATATTTTTAAGCTTAATCAGCAATTTGATTTACTTGTATGTAGTGCTTGTTCAATCACAGTCTGACGTACCTTGCATGAGTTTCGAAGTTTTTGCCTTTCCTTCTTAATGGCTTTTTTCTGGATATCTTTTTCCTTCTTTGCCAATAACGCTTGTTGTCTAACTTCCTCTTCTTCTTTTTCCTTTGCTAACCGAGCAGCTTCTAATTCAGCTTGTCTTTGCTTTAATAATGGAAAATAAAATCATTTAATAAGAAAATCAGAATTCCAAAATGCTCTATAATCTTATTCAAAAAATACAATTTTTTAATAACTTAAATTACACAAAGGTAAACATCAACTTATCAAAGACTGAAGGAAAAGCAGATGGTAAAGTTCTATAAAAATTTATTAGAAATGTAAAAAGGACATATTACAAGTGAGTATAGTATTAAGAAATTTATATGACATTATGTTTTTACTCAATAAGAATTTGCTGGTAAGGAAGATCGTTCTATCAGCTGTGCCAAATGTCATGATTCTTTCATAGTAGCACCTAATTCTCTACTGCCAGATTACAGTATTTAAAAATAGTTCTGGGCTTCCCTGGTGGCGCAGTGGTTGAGAGTCTGCCTGCCAATGCAGGGGACACGGGTTCGAGCCCTGGTCTGGGAGGATTCCCACATGCCGCAGAACAACTAGGCCCGTGAGCCACAATTACTGAGCCTACGCATCTGGAGCCTGTGCTCCGCAACAAGAGAGGCCGCGATAGTGAGAGGCCCGCGCACTGCGATGAAGAGTGGCCCCCGCTTGCCGCAACTGGAGAAAGCCCTCGCACAGAAACGAAGACCCAACACAGCCATAAATAAATAAATAAATAAATAAATTAAAAAAAAAATAGTTCTGAAGATTGAAGATTTTATGAACATTTAAAATCCAACTTTGTCAAATGTCATCTTACTTTCTCTTTAGCTTCTTGCTCCTTCCGTTTTGCCTCTGCTTTTGCTTTCTTTTCTGCTTCTTTCTTGGCTTTTTCTTCTTCCTTAAATTTTTTTATCCTTGGATCACAGCTATATGCATTATCTACCAGAAAAAAAGTTAATCTTTTGAATTTCTAACATTTAATTAAAGAACTTTAAAAAAACCATCAATTATCTTTACCAACTAATGTTCTTATTCTGTTCATTTCTTCTTTTTTCCTTTGGGCCCTTGTTGCTCTGTTCTGCTTTTCAATCCATCTCCTTTCGTCACGACTATAAAATAGGAAATATTGGAAATAAACTATTGCTTACGGATGGTATGATAGGAAAATGTAATACTTTATAATTTAGCTACAATGCAAATAATGTCCTGAAAGGTTAAAATGCTATGTCATTATTAACATTAGTTAAAGGGTAATAGTACTTACTATTATTTTTGGTTAATTTTTTGGGAACATTCATGTCAAAAGAATTTCCCTACACATATAGGGAAAATGAAAATAAAACTGGTTAAGCAACCAGAAGAAAAAGAATTTGCTGACTTGAGCTTTATTGACAATTACATTCCTTGACAATTTCTTAAGCTTCATAACCAACTATGGATCTGGCACTATCAAGCTTAACTTGTGAGATAGGATCTCAAAATATCAAAAAACTCATTTAAAACGGATACACAAAGAGAAAATGCAGAAGAAAATATATGTGGTATATTTTTACATCATCACAAATACCAAAGAACCAAACAAATATCTTCCTTTATTAATGATTTACATACATACCATTCTGCTTTTTCTTTTTCTTCTTCATCTAAATAAGAAAATTCTCTCCAAGAATCAAAATTATACCTAATATAAACAGAAATAAAATAAAATCAAGCCAAAACAAATTTTAAAAAATCTTCCTTTTAAAATTAAGTTAGGTGCATATAATTTTAAGAAACTTTAATGATAAGTGGGTGAGTCTGTTTTAATAGATCCCTCCCCTCTCTTTTGATACTGAACTAGCACTATACTCAAGTCTTTCTTCTTTTTAAAATGACATTGTATTTGGTATGAAAGTCTAAAATACTCATGACCCCTAAACAAAATCCCAGCTCCCTGCTATCTCTTCTGAATATTAGGTTTCTCTCTTGCCTGGGACTGGATAAAGTCTTCCCTGCCTTCACCTCCACTAGTCTGTCAAGTTTTAAGGGAATCTAGTAGTGGTTACTTTATCTGGTTTGTAGAGCTAAATTTTGTCATTTTTGTCTTACAGTGATTTTGTGTTTTCATATTTACCAGATACTTAATGAGAAAATATAGCACACATAATATAAAAATGGAAAATGAATACTGCATATTAAAAATTAATGAATTAGTTATAGAGACAACATGGTCTTCGTCATATTCAAGTACTTAAATAGCTAAATGAAAAATTATTTTTTAATGAATTCAAATAACTCCTTATTTTTCATATTTTACTGCTACAGTGTGCTTGATATCTAGAAATCTGATAAATAGAAAACAGACTGAAAAAATAATCTTAAAAGCCTAAATATTACATAGGAGAAAATACAGCATTCTGTGAAACCCTTTTTGATTTCTAAACAGAGTGCTTTTGTTCAGTGAAGGTTCTGCAGTTTTCCCATCCCTCAATTAATTTACAGAAGTCAGTCAAGCACTTATAGAATACTTATCTTCTTAAAAAATGAAAGCATGGGAGAAACAGTGTATTCACTCACCAGAAAGAATAAAATGCATCTACGTCTTCAAATGATGAATTCCTATCACCAAGCTTAGGGACATTTTTTTTATTTGACCACCTGAAATATTGAAAAAAAGAAAAACTCAAAACATTTTGTACAAAAAGTTCAACAAGCTAATTTATTAAAAACAACAGTTTTTACTAATCCCCTACAATATCCCTCCCCTATGTCCTCCATGACTAAGAGATGGAACTGGGAAATCAGCAGTGCAGTGCTGAAAAATGCAGGTGCAATAAAAGGGAGGGCAAGGGGAGGGGGGGTGTGAGGGGGAGAAAACAATGGAACAGTGTTCTAACCCTCAGGTTATCTTCAGTTCTGTAAATTACAGGGTTGTAGCAGCTGCCAAGCTGGCCAGGAAAAACAGGCTCTAACCCCACTTTTCAAGCTCACTTAGTCCTGCCCCTAAACAGGCAGTATGGAAGCCACCGGTAGGCCTTGCCTTTTAAAAAATGTGAATACTCACAGATGGAATAGATTTCCACCCCCTCATCGCCACCACTTTCCCCCTAAGAGTCAGACTTGTAGGTTCAGCACTTCACCCACCATCTCTAAAAGGACCCTGAGTTCGCTACTGACCCATGTTTTTCCACTCTGTGAAACCATTCCACAAAAAAAAATAATACACTATATATATATATATATATATATATATATATATATATATATATATATATATTAACCATCTTCACTGTTACAAAACAAATGTGAGGAGAAAGGGTGGAGGAAATAATTAGTCTGCATCAAACCGCTAATCAAACTGCTTCTCAAACTTAGCTGCCCATTAGAATCACCTGGAAGCATTAAAAAAACCTACAGGCATTCCAAACCAATTAAATTAAAATCACAATTTCTCCAGGTGGAACCCAGGCAGCAGCGGGAACTGTTCAAGCTCTCCAGCTGATTCCAATATGCAACTAAGAGGCACTCTCAGGAAACCTTCCAATGCAGATGGAACCAAAAAATGTAGATTATTGGTTCACACTACTTAAAAACTAATTTTAATGAAATAAATTACATGTTTTAATCTTAAATATAAATCATCCTTTGTCAGAGAACCTTATGATAATCAGACGCTCAAAAATAGAACAAAAGCTTTTCCTAAATGATAATGGGCCAAATGTAGCAGCGTACCCATTAACAAAGGGGAAGGAAAGAATGGGAAATTACTGTCACTTAAGTATCAGCATCACACTACATAAAGTCAACCATCGTTCCCCCAAAGGAAATTTAAAAGGAAAACATCCCATGAGTTGTAATTTCACTAAGGAAAGGAAGAACTTCCATTTAGAGAGCAAAATAAATTAGTATAGTAAGTTCACCAGAGGCGCTCAGTATTGTAGAGGATGAGGAGGACAAACACAAAACTGTTACTAGCTATTACTAGAGGAAAAAACCAGAAACTTGGAACTACAAGAAGCCAACCAACAGAGCATCATAGCACAACCAACCTCTGCATTCAGTTCAATTAAAGATCATTTTTCTAAAAAAAAAAAAAAGCCAGCCAATAGAGCATTATGATCACAAGGGGATGCCTTAACGCACCTGGAATTCCTTTCAAACACTGGGGAAAACACTTCAAAGAAATTGTCCTTTGCTTCACTTTTAGAAGGAACTGAGTTATCAAAAGTAGGATCTACACTGTTAAATGCTCGTCTTTTCACTGGATCAGATAACATTTCATAAGCTGAGGAAAAAAATCATAAGGTCACATCACCACAATGCTACATTTTTCTTAAAAAAAGTTATTTTTCATATTTAAAAATTTTGTGTGCTTGTGGGGAAGGGAGGATTTAGGTAATAGCTCTAGCATCACTGGATACAATTGGACTTAAGAACTTCTTTAAGTACCTCTTCTGGAAGGCAAAGGACAAAACAATAAACACTCAACCGCTTTTTTTTTTTTAATAATCCTGATGTTTATTTATCAAATTTCATCAGTGGAGTCATCGACCGGCTTTTAAAATAAGGGCAGTTTCATTATAATAGCATACTTGGCAAACCATGTAAGTACAGAAACACTCAACCCTTAGGAAAGCATGACTGAGGAAAAAGAAATAGCTAGAAGACTAACTGTTAGATCCCAAGGTTGTGAAAGATCAAAGGATCTTTGACATCCTGAGCACTATGTACGAGTGGGCCAACAAAGAATAAGTTTGAAAGGTATGTATACAATTTTTAAAAAAATCAGCATCAAACTGTAAAATCACATTTAAGGAAATATTTAGGTATGGTGGTTCCCTCAATTTGCTTAATGAGGATATGGCTATTTAAATATCCATTGATGGCTGGGGGAGGTCCCTTACTGGGATAGAATCAACTTCTTCATTTAAATAAGCAAAACGTCTGAGGAACAGTTTAGCCCCGCAAAGTGTCTGAAATGGGAAAAGATCTTAGTATTCTCATCATTAAACATAACAGGTATATGAATTAACTCTAGGATGCGCGTCTCAAAAGAACCACCTGGGGAATCTTGTTAAAATGCAGACTCCAATTCAGGAGGTCTGGGGCAGGGCCTGAGCTGCTGCATCCCTGACAAGCTACCAGCGTTGCTGACGCTGCTGGGTGGGAGAGCCTCACTTTGTGCGGTGAGGCTCTGGGGGAGATTACCAGAAATAACCAGATGTCAACTAAAGATGTTTTTAAATGTTATGGTATAAATGAAGTACAATACACATAGGACACCTAATCCCAGCAATTAACACATAATCTTCACTAAGGGAAATTTCTGACTCTAACGCGTTTTCTTACCTTTAGTTATGCAAGTGAAGTAGTCATTATCTCCTTCTTTTATTGGTTCACCAGCTGCTTTCCGTTTGTCTGGGTGATGTTTTAAAACCATCGCTTTATCTACAAAATAAGTCAGATTGAGATAATTTGTCCTTTTAGGCATCAAAGCTAAAAATAAAGATGAGCTAAATAGAGCCATTTCTAATAGCATAGTATTCATTTAAAAAATATTTTCTCCTATAGTAAAATATATGCTGATTAAACAGAAATTACAGAGAAATTGAAATAATTATTTTAAGAACTGGCCAAAGTGCCAGCACCCAAAGACAAGTGCCGTTCATATTTTGGTGTGTTTCCACACAGACTTTTTCCCCCTTAAACATATGCTTTCACAAATGTAGCTATAATCATTTTATATATACCAATTTAAGTTGTGATCAAAGAATTTTAATGACTACTTAATACAGTATTTCAAGTAGATTTATCATAACTTATGTAACTGTTTCCCTACTGCTGGATATTTAGATTGTTTCCAATTCTTCACTACTGTAAGTTAGTCAATTTGAATCATTTTGTAGAGAAGTATTTTTCCGTATTTAGGACTCTTTCTTCTTAGGACATACTCAGAGAAGTGAATCAGTGACTGAAAATGTAGGAACAAGTCCCGTTCTAAAAGTCATACCACTGCACACCCCTATGGGAACATCCTTTTCACCACAACCTCAACACTGGACCCAATTATTTAAAACATGATTATCACTGGTGCTCAACAAATTTTTTGTTGTTCTTTATTTCTACCCTTCATCCTTCATTTATGGAGGAAAGAGAGGCTGTCTCAGTTTTTTCTTCTTAGTTTGTGTGCGTCACTTTACAATGACTAACGGCTGGCTGTTAACATCTACTGAGCGTTTAATATGTGCCAGCACTATTTTTATCAGTTGATCTTCTCAGTAACCCGCTGAGGAAAGTACTGTTAGTTTCTCCATTTTACAGATGAGGAAAACGAGGCACAGGGAGGTTAAATAACCATGTAACCTCTATGCAACCTGTCCAAAGTGCTGGCCAAGCTGGGCTCCAGACCAGGCAGCCTGACTCCTAAGCCTGTGCTTGTACGCGGCCTCTCCTAGTCCGTCATGTTTGATGCTAATGCTTTCCACAACTGCTGTGATTATTCCTGTTTTCAAAAAACATGCAGTTTTTTAATTTATATTTACTGATCATTTCCTTTATAATTTATTCCAGTACTTATAAATGTAGAAGGTCCTTCATTCTCCAGAAGTTTGAGATATATGTTTCTATTTTAGTATTTTCTACGGTCAGAATTGAAAAGCTTAGTTTTTCAAAGTCCTAATACCATCAAATAATCCTCCCTTCTCTACTAATTTGTGATGCCTCCTTTATCACAGTAAATTTTACCAGGCTCTGTTTCTGGTTACCTATTCCTGTCCCAGGATTATCTTTAAAATGACTATAGCTTTCTAATTTGATGGTAACTTCCAAAAACTGTGTATTATTTTTGTATATTTTTCTTGCATCTGGCTACCTGACTCAACTCTTTCAGTTCTTAGGTAGATCCTATATTACCTACAAATAATATCTTTCTTTCTTTCTAATAGTTCTCTCTCCTTTAATATCGTTAATTCACTGACTGAAACTCCCAAATAGCACAAAAGTAATGGGCAGGTAAGTTTCCCCCATGGGTTTTTATGGGAATATCACTAATGTCACAGTTAAAAGTTTGTTGGCAGTGAGTCTGAAATACTTATCTAAGTAGGGAGTTAACTGCATTTCTTTTCAAAGTTGTATTTACCAAAAAGGAGTGGGTATTAAATTGTACTATATGTACTTTCACATTCTTCTTAGGACATCACACTGACATATTTCCTAAGAGAAATCTTGTTCATGGGCATTATTCTTTTAATATACTGTTGAATTCAATTTGCTATTTTTTAAAATTAATTTATTTTATTTTATTTATTTATATTTTTGGCTGTGTTGGGTCTTCATTGCTGCACGTGGGCTTTTCTCTGGTTGTGGCAAGCGGGGGCTACTCTTCGTTGCAGTGTGCAGGCTTCTCATTGCGGTGGCTTCTCTTGCTGTGGAGCACGGGCTCTAGGCACGCGGGTTCAGTAGTTGTGGCGCATGGGCTTAGCTGCTCTGCGCCATGTGGGATCTTCCCAGGCCAGGGATTGAACCCGTGTTCCCTGCGTTGGCAGGCGGATTCTTAACCACTGTGCCACCAGGGAAGCCCTAATTTGCTATTATTTTAACTGGGTCCTTTTTTTTTTTTTTGGTATTATATTCATGGGTGATATTTGTAGTTTTTTAAAAAAGCTCTTTTTGCCAGGTTTTAAAAATTAATTAAGAGTCGTTTTAGGTTCACAGAAACATTAAGAGGATGATGAAGAGCTCCATATACCCTCTGTGCCCATACATGCATAGCCTCCCCTCCCTGCCCCTCCTCATCAACATCCCCCACAAGAGCAGTACACCTGCTACAATTTTTTTTCCATCTAGCTTTTTTTTTTTTTTTTAATTTGGCTGCACAACGTGCCTTGTGGGATCTTAGTTCCCCGACCAGGGATGGAACCCAGGCCCCAGCAGTGAAAGCGCTGAGTCCTAACCACTGGACCACCAGGGAATTCCCACTGTTTGTTAACAATTGATGAACCTACACTGACACATCATAATCACCCAAAGGCCACAGTTTTCACTCTTGGTGGTATACATTCTGTGGGTTTGGATAAATGTATAATGACATGTATGCATCATAATATATAAAGTAGTTTCACTGCCCTAAAAATCCTCCGTGTTCTACCCGTTCATCGCTCCTCAACGCCCCCAACCCCTGGCAACCATGAACTTTTTAGTGTCTCCATAATTCTGCCTTTCAATGCCAGGTTTTCATACTAGGATTACATTAATGTCACAAAATGAATTGTTCCAGAAACAGTTTACATTCAGCATAAGAATGTTCAATTCCTTAAGCATTTGAAAAAAATTCATCTAAGAAATCACCTAGGCCTAAAATATTTTTTAGGAGATAATTCTTGGTAACTCTTTAAATTTCTTCAATTCCAAAAAAGCCAATTTTGTCAAATTTTCAAATTCACTGCATTTAATAGTGGTCTCAGTTAAAAATATCTGCTGTAATTGTTTTTATCCTTTCTGTATTTCAATATTTGTTTTTTCTTCTCGCAAATCCATTGTAAGATATTGTTTTATCTATTTTTTCCCTCCATCCTCCTTAGTACTATTCTTTTAAACATTCAAATTGAATGCCCATTTTATTTTTTCCCTCCTTTAAAAAAGGTAACATACGACTTCCCTGGCATCCCAGTGGTTCAAACTCCACGCTTCCACCACAGGGGGCCCGGGTTCGATTCCTGGTTGGGGAACTAAGATCCCGCATGCCACACAGCGTGGCCAAAAACAAACAAACAAACAAACAAAAAACGTAACACAATAGTTGAAGGCAATGAACTTATTGATGGTACAGCTCTAGCTGCCACCCCGTATGTTTTGACAGGCAATGATCTTACTTTCATGAAAAGAATCTATTAATACAATTTTTATTTCTGTCTAGGTGCAAAAGAGTATATTTCATTTCCCAAGTGATTTTGTTTTGGTTTGTTTAATCAGATCTATTTTATTAAATTGAGAGAAAATTTACATAGAATAAAATGTTCAGATTTTAAGTATTCGGTTCAACAAGTTGTGACAACTGTATACACTCACTTAACTACCACCCAAAAGAAAATACAGACTATTTCCATCACTCAGAGTTCCCTTGTACCCCTTTCCAGTCAACTCCTGACCCCTACCACCTGGGGCAACCTCTTTCTGATTTCTGTCACCACAGATTATGTTCGCATGTTCTTGAAGTTCATGTAAATGGAATCATACAGTATGTCTTTGTATCTGACATAATGTTTCGAGATTCACCACGTTGTGTATATTAGTAATTTTTTGAAAACTGCTGAGTACTATTCTATTGTATATAGCAGTTTGCTTATCCATCATCCTGTTGGTGAATACTTGGTTGGTTTCCAGTTTTTGGATATTGTGAATAAGGCTGCTATGAATATTTCTGTACAAATCTTTTTATGGGCATATTTAGTTGTTTCTACATATACTGCAAGGTTTCAGAAACTGTGACAAATACACTTTTGGTTCTTTTAAGCTCCAAGATTTTTCTTATAGTCAAGTGTATTATCAGTTTCTCCACTAACAAGAGAAGCCATTTTCACCTTCTAGCTGGTTTGAGCAGGAAAGGAATTTACTTAAAGGTTATTAGGCGGCTCACAGGAACTGAGGGTCTGAGTATCAGGCCTGGAAGCTAAGTAGCCAGGAACAATAATCACAGCACACCAGGCAGTTCAGAGGTGTGATGACCCCACCACTGCTGGGCACCGCAGGGACCGAGCACAGGCTCCTCCCACGGCCAGTGCTTGGGGAAAGCCACAGCTTCTCAAGGCGCTGCTCTCCCACCCCTGCTGTCAAAACAGGTGCTGCTCAGCTCGGCCTAACTCACGTCGTTCTCCTCTGAAATGCTGAGGAGTAAAACCTAAGTCACATGCCTACAAACATTCTCAATCTCAAGTCGTATCTTTTTATAATAAATCAGGCAACTTTTCTTCTTTATTTGCAATTACTGTCTCTGTTACACTCATTCTGACCTCTTCTTTAGGGAAATCTGACATCTCTTTATTCTTTCCTTCTGAATCTTGGGAACATTCCTCAAGGCGGTCCTCTGCTTTACTCTGTTTTCTAATTGTACGTCAGTCAGCCTTTCTAATTCTAAATGCTGCTCTCCTGTTTTCAGTTTCCAGGCAATTCTACTTTTTTCTCGCTAGTCTCTTTCTGCAGTGCCTATGCTACTCCCCCCGCCCCCAAGGCAGTGTCTTCATCTCTCACTGACAACATGGAGCAATTAAGTTTTCCTTTGAACCTGATTATAAAGTCTGAGACAGGTGATGTCTCAGTTTTTTGTTGGATAGTCTCCTCTTATGCTACAATGTTTTTTTTCTTCATTGACTTTTCCACCTAGTCACCTCTAGTCATTCATGTACAGTAGGGCATCCTGAGATTCTCCTATATTCTGTCCCAGGGGTGGGGTTGGGAGAGGCAAAAGATGTCACCCAATATTAAAAATAAGGCAATGGAGGCCAAAGAACAGCTGTTGTGTATATTTACTGAAATTTCAAAGACCTACCTCTCTGCCCTTCCGCACCAAAGATAGTTTCTGGGGTGTTTTGAGGGTACATTAGCAAATGGGCTTTTATTGTACATTCATATTTCTATTATTATAAAAAGTCTCTATGATTTTTTTTAAATATTATAGTTGATTTACAATACTGTGTTAGTTTCAGGTGTACAGCAAAGTGATTCAGTTATATATATATATATATTTTATTTTTCTGATTCTTTTCCATTACAGATTATTACAAAAAGTCTCTGATTTCAAATTTTTAAGAGGCATAATATGAAACAGTTTTCAGTTTAAAACATGGGAAGTATTTTAAGCTAAAATGATTAAATTTAGAAAATTCAAATCAAAGATTTTACTTCCATGTAAAGAATAGCAAACCTACATGCATCATTTGCCAGTGTGGCAATTTTTCTTCAAGAAGAAAACTGAAATACCACTGATAGTACTCAAGTACTTTCTCTTAACCCATCATTCAACTTTTCTAGTATATTCTTTTCAGATAATGCAGAAAAGGAAAAAAAGACCACTTGCTTTATCCACACGTAATTGAATCCCTAATTTTCATTATAGCAGTTCAAAATGTCAACACATTAAACAAAATTAAAACTTTTTACACACTATTATGTATCAAATAAGCTTTAAAGATATATTGTACAACAAAGGGAATACAACCAATATTTTATAGTTAACTATAAACAGAGTATAACCTTTAAAAATTGTGAATCGCTATATTGTACACCTGTAACTTATATGATATTGTACATCAACTATACTTCAATTTAAAAAATAAATTAATTAAATAAATAAAATGTAAAAAAACCCCACCAACCTCCTTTATGTGTGTGTTTGTGATAGGATTCAAGAACTAGAAGGATCTCAAACGTCATCAGTCTTACATTATTATTAGGTTTGTCTGTGCTAATGATTATAAATTTACAAACAATAACTTTGTATTTTTACTTTTGGACGAGATTTCAGAGAGCAATAAGTAGCAACTGTCTATTTTACAGTGATAGAGGAAAGAGAACAACAGGCTGCTTCTGAATAAATACTGAGAATATTCAGCAAGGTGGCAGAGAGTGAATCGTCAACCCACATAGCGTTAATAATCTGTACAGTCGGGGTGCAAAACTTCTGGCAACAGAATATTCAAAAATTAATCTCTATTATCCCAATAAAACAAATGGACTTAACAGAAGCAAATGGATGTTTCTTTTACAATTATTATACATTTTTTATCTTTAGAGAAAGAAACAATTCCTTCACCTTAAAACACCAACTGCTTTCCTAGCTCTCAATCACTTCTGGTTCTTTCACAAATTATATGTGTCAAGACATATTTGGTATCTGTATGCTATTCTTTCATACAGTAAGACTTTGCAAATACTTTTCCAGGGCAAATGAATTTTCCTGGCATTTATGTATATTGCAAGGACTATTCATATGCACTAACATATGCTTAATCTAAAATCATGCCAGCTTTTAAAGAAATCCAATAATAGGTCTAAAAGAATCTCATAAATTCCTTCACCTTGTTAAAAAATATTTCCTGTGACTTTCCTAAATACAAGCATTAATGAGAAAATTTTGAGTTTATCTACTATACTTAGGCTCAACTAGCATTTTTCAGCGTGAAGTAGGTCTCATTCAGTCATCTTCCTCCAAGTGCAAGACTTTCTCTGTCCCTGATTCCCTCCTCCTTTTCCATATGTCCACAATCTTACCTCCTCTGACCTCAATATCCATTCTCTAGAGTAGAGGGCAGAACACTGTCCTAAGACAAAACAGAAAACTCATCACCTTCACCTCTTTCATGAAACTTTACTAATCAGGTGAACCGAATGGTGTGAGGAATTATGTCCACAGGACTGCAAAGGACAGGACAGTTCGACAGTTCAGAGCACTAAAGGGATGGTGTTTCATAAGGCCTATGAAGACTGGGTTGCCAACAATTCCTGCCCCCCCCCCCAATTTTTAACCTTGTCAATGAAAAGGACAATGAAACATCAGATAACTCTTTCTTGGGCAGAAGAGACAGGGTGGTATCAACAAAGATGTGACCTAAGATCACAAAAGAATATTGAAAAACCTAAGTAACAAGGCAACTTCCACTAAGTATAGCTGGCCATACTTCCAAGGGGAGGTGAAATATTATTTTTTAAAAGCTTGCCATTGGAAGAGTGTTCTTTATCCTGTCACAAACACACACACCCACCCCCTGATTTCTTGTTCCTAATGAGAAAGTCCATTCATGAGACTGCATTTTTCTGGTTTTGAAGGTAAGAGACTGTGGTTACACATCATTATACCATACAACACATGTTAAATCTAGAGTTATGGCTATAGACTATGATTTTGCATACCTTTTCAAGAGGATAACATTTCCTACACCAGATATTTGATTATTTCAAAATAACTAAGTACTTACGAGCTGCTTTAATCTGTCTCTGTGTAGCTTTGTATCTTACATGGCCGAGTCCAAGTACTGCATAATGATCTTGGTTCTGATAAAGACACAAAAGGGAGTCAAGTATGAAATGAAGCCATATATCCTATTCCTTGTGTTGGTACCCTAAAACAGTTTCCCAAAGTGAGACTCTCATAACAGAAGTCTAGTGAGATGTTCCATGTTCCATATAAAATGGGTTCTGGGACTTACCTGGTGGTGCAGTGGTTAAGAATCCGCCTGCCAGTGCAGGAGACATGGGTTCGAGCCCTGGTCCAAGGAGATCCCACATGCTGCAGAGCAACTAAGCCTGTGTGCCACAACTACTGAGCCTGTGCTCTAGAGCCGATGAGCCACAACTACTGAGCCTGTGTGCCACAATTACTGAAGCCCACACACCTAGAGCCCGTGCTCCTCGGAAAGCCACTGCAATGAGAAGCCCATGCACCGCAATGAAGAGTAGCCCATGCTCGCTGCAACTAGAGAAAGTCCACGTGCAGCAATGAAGACCCAATGCAACCAAAAAATAAGTAAATAAATGAATAAAAAGTAAAAAAAAAACCAAAAACGGGTTCTGAGGTCATGGAAGTTTGGGAAATGTAGACCACTGTATATAGCCTTCTTAATAATTTGTATGCACAGAAGCCAAACAAAGGCTCTGAGAAGTCCTGCAATTAAAAAAAACAAAAATAAAAACAAGCAGACGGAAACCTATATAGCCCAGCATTTTCCAAAACTTGACCAAAGAACCCTTGGTCTTGTATTTCTCTTAATACATGTTAATATGCTATGGCCATCCTTAAATCAAGGTACAGCCAGGAAGACTTCAGAACTGAGGGGATCATTACAGTAGTCCCAGTAGGTTGGGCCAGTGGCAATGACAGGACAGGAGCCGTGGAGCAAAGAAGGCTGGATGGAAATTTTGAGAAACTGGGGATGAGGCTTCTCTGGATAGGAAGCAGCTGCTTTCATTTCTGCTTTGGTTAACATCCTTGCAAATCTAGAGATTGAGGCAGCACCTGAGTGAAGGCTCCTTACTCAAAGGGTGTATCTAGTACCGGAGAATGAGTGGGGAGAAAGAGGGGTTGAGGGCATAAAACACAGGAGAAAAAAAGTCAAATAGGGTTGATTGGTTTTCGTTTAAATTCAGGACTGCAAACTCCCTAAGGATGTGCTCCTTTATTATGTCTGGCACTCACACTTTGTTCCAGTTGGTTTGCTTTTCCACTCCCTAAGACTATTATTACGTATTATTACATACTTCAGTCCTCTAGTCTTTCCCTAAACCTCACAGACCCTGCTCCACCCTCGCATCAATGGCCTTGCCTCCTGCTTAATGAAAAAATTTAAATTATCCTACTCAAATTCCAGCATCTTTCTGCCATCTTACCTGCATCCATGCATCTTCTCCCTTTCCCTCACCATTGAGAAAGCCTATCCTACTGAGACAAATTACTCCATCCCTCCTCTTGGTTCTGAATACCATCTTCTCTATGTCTCTCAAATGCCAGCATCTTTCAATTGTCTTCTAAATTTCAACTGGATTATTTTCATCATTGTAAGAAGAAGCTCTGTCATCTCTCATCTTTAAGACCCTCCCATGACCCCACTTCCATTTCTTTGCTGCCCATCAAAATTAAACTTCTTGAAAAAGCCATCCACAGAACATTTTTACCCCTTCTAGCATTCATTTTCAAACCACTCCAATCTAGTTCTGCTCTGTCCATTCTCACCCCAGGGGCTATGAAGCTGCTCTCTTCAGTGTCAATTTCCAGCTGTCAAACACAAGATGACCCAGCTGCCTTCACTCGACTTCAACTCTCAGTGGCAGCACAGCTGACTCTTTTCTTGAAACGTTATCTTCCTTTAGTTTCTGTGAATCCACTCTGTTTTCCTCCCACCTTCCAGTAGCGTTTTTCAGCCATTTTGACTGGCTTCTCGATGCCCCGCAAAGCTCAGTCCTACGGTTCTTTCTCTCTCTATACTTTGGTCCAAGGTGACGTGACCAATGCCAGGGCTAGAAGACGGTAGGTGCCCTGTAAATGCTCGCAACTCCCCAGTTCACTCTAGTGCAGACTCCTGAGCTCCAGATGCAGAGACACGACGTTCCCCACAAACTTCCTTCTCCTGCAACCCTGTGCTGGTGACTGACACCACAGTCTAGCAGGTGACTTAAGCTGGGATGATCACGGGTCTTCCGAATATGTTCCCTTCTCTTGGGTGGCACAGCCCAGGTCTCCAAGACCTGTCAAGTCTACCTCCCCAAAAAGCAAATCTGTCCCCTCGTCCTCAAAACTTGGCTACAAATTTAGTTCAAGCATCAAGCACTCATTCGCAGGCTTAGATTACGGCACTAGCCCCATAACAGCAAACTGTTCCCTTCCCCTCCGGTCCTGCCCTCCCTTTTCAAGCAAGTTTCTGTACCGCCAGGAGAATTACTTTTCTAAAATTAGCTCAGAAACTTTTGATGACTTCTTACTGCCCCCAAAATAAAATATAAATTCGTTCCTTGGCATGGCATGAAAAGGACACTACAGAGTTTCATCTAGCCTCTGTTTTCAGTCTAATTTCTCACTGCCACCCCTCAATATGCTACTCTACCCTTCACCAATCCCCAAAGAGGCAGTGCATATTCTTTTACTCCTTTGTGTCTTTGCACATCTATTCCTTCTGCCCATAACACCTTTTTTCCCTTCTTGTTTCATAAATTGTCACTTAACCTTTTAAGACCAACTCAGACATGACTTTTTCTGGATTTCTCTAGCAGAGATAGTATCCTAGGGCTACTGCTATCCCACTCAGAGCTTAACAATAAACAGGTGCTCAATCATGATTATTTTGTTGAAGCATCTTAAAACATGGTTTAATAATGGAAAACTGCATCTGACCGAACAAGATTCAGATATTAAGTACCTTCCAGTCTTTGGGATCAAGTGTTTTCAGCATGGGAAACTCTTCTAACTGCAATTCTTCATCTTCTGATTCCTCTGATAACTCTTTCTTATCCTCCAGTTCCTGAAAAGAGGCAGAAGCATTTCTGTTTCTCCTCTTAACAAAAGCTTCAAACCATCTTCCCACAGGTTCAACTTGACAGAGTGTTGAGGCTGTGATTGAAAGCGTTAAGAGAGGCTTCAATGTATTGCATGGAATAAATCTGTTCCAAGGCAATAAATAAGATCAAAACAGTGACAGCATCAGAATATAATTTTAAAACCATCAACTGAGAAAATAACTGCAGTAATCCAGTTAACATGAGGGTTAGCAATAAATAATCATTTCCTAGTATTTACAGAGAGAGATTCAATCAACCTCTTCCAGTTATCTGACAAAACAAGGCACTGAGCAATGTCAACAATAAATCAATACTTTTCTGGGGATATGAAAGGAAGATGAGGAAAAGGGAGAGATGTTGCAAACTGCTTTCTTTTTAGACTTATAATAAAGCAATAAATAATTATAAACTGTCAAGAGCCAGCCTCATCAAAAAAAATCTAAAAACAACTCAAAATATCTTAATTATTAAAACCTGAATTTAGATAGCTTTCAAAAATTTTAAGAATTCACTAGCAATGATTTTTTCTGAAAGAGAATTTTCAAGCAGCTAACAGGAATTTACTAATGAAACTGTGCTTTAGTGGAACAGCTTTGAATCTGAAATCAGAAGCTCTGGATTTCAGTGCAGGTCCGACAATTAGTAGCTATATGAAATGAGTCAATGATGCCTTCAACTGTAAAATGGGAACAATACCTGTCTTATCTGGTTTCTTAGAAGGAATGACAAACGATAAAAGCACTTTGAAAATCACAAACAGTTAAAATAAAAGTAAGTCTTTATCATTACTCCTGGGAAGTGGGGTAAGTCACTATATATGTATACATTAACAATTCAAAAAGGTAGTTTGGGTCAGGAAAAAAGTGAGCATCTTAAGTTTAATTTCATATTTCAAATGAAAGCAAAAAGCTTTACTGTCTGGTAAAAACTCAGATTTAAGTCTTCCCTTGTACCTAATGGCCACAATTTTGTAAAAATAGCTGACTTTTCATGTTTTGTGTTGGGAAATTAAGATTTCTTCTACCATTCACAGGAGAGCATTCAAAAACACTATATTCAAGAAGTACTACCTGTGTAGTGTGGGTGTGGCTTTCAAGAACATGACCTTTCAAGCCTTTCCCTCTACTTGTGAGATTACACAGAAGCTTCTGTAAGCAGGAACACAACACGTGCCGTGAGATACGTCCAAAATCACATACAACAAGCGTCTGTATACGTGGCTATGGTAATCAATGAAATCACTGAAATTAGAGACTCTTTAAGTTTACAATACCATGACTGTCCTGGGCTATAAATCTAAGAACCTACAGCAGCAGGACAAATTTCACCCCCCTTTTTTAAAAAACTGAAGATAGTTGATTTCTACAGAACAAGTTTCACTTAATGACTGCCTTTAAAAGTCTGCCTACACGGGCCTTACCACCAGCATACACAGTGGTGTTTTCATATTGAATATGAGGAGCACTGTCTGAGTTGGGACATTTAAAAAACGAAGCCGGGGCAAACGTAAAAGGGGAGAGAGGTGTTTAACTGAGCGCCAGCTGTAAGGCTTTGTAGGGCTCCCGGCACGTGGGGTGCTCGCTGTGGGCAGTCTCCTGCCGTAGGCAAGATTCTTATAAGAACCTTTTTAGGGTACTGGAGGGTTCGGTCCCGAACTCCTCCGCCCAATCCATGAGTCAGCAGCCGCGAGACAAGGAAGAAACTGCGGGGGCAGAAAGAAGACGCCCCCCTTCCAGTCTGGGGAAGGACTTCTGTATAGCAGGGAGCAAAAAGACACTTGTCACGGCCCCACACTCTTTAAGCTAGTTGCCAGGGGCAAAGGTAGAGAGGTTTCGGGGTCGCCAAGGTGGAGGACCGAGGCAGGGGCTGCTGAGGCTAGGCTGAGCAGGGGTTGGGTGGGCACGTACCAGAGGTCAGAGCATGGGTGATGGCGGTGCCCTGGCCTTCCGCAGCGCTGGGCAGGAGCAGCATGATGGCGCCGGAGCCAGCCCCGCGGGCGCAGCAGTTCGCGTCCCAGGCGGAGGGCTCTCAGAGTCCCGCCAGCTCTACCTCCCCGTCCGAGCCTCGCGCCTTGGCTCTACGATGTCCAGGAACCGGCGCATGGAGACGACCAATAACTACTTCCGGGATGAATCTTTCGTGGTACGTAGGCCAATCCCACCCCCGCCAACGTATGCGGCTGTCTAGGTCCCACTGACTCAGATCCGGGTGGGGACCAAGATCCACGAATGAAAGGTTCCTAGGTTTATCAGTTCCCTGGTAAAAAGGATTATTTGCCTCGTCCAGGTGGGATATGGAATACGTAGGACATGATTTTCTATAGCAGCTCTTACTATATTCTTTTCCTTTTTAAGTTAACTACTACTTTATTAGTTTGAATTGAACCGTTGATTTTAGTAGGAGCTGTACTTGTATAAATAGAGTGATGTGTATGAATTAGTATTGAGAATAACTGTTAGTATATACATTCATAGAGAATTCTGTACATAAACCTGTAATGCGTTTGTGTTTACCTAAATAATAATAGGAGCTAACGTTTGTGCTATTACTAATTTACCTGGGCTATCGCATTTAATACCCATATCATTTACAGAAGAAACCCCTCTGTAGTATTAGATTCTAATCCAAGGCCAGCAATCATTTTACCCTGCTCTGGCAGCATGAAGTTTCTTTCAAGATATTCCCAATTACAGGACTCTGGGATTTAACTGTTTAATGTTTAATTGTTTAATAAAATCAATTATACTTCTGCTGTATGATTCCTTCTAGGACTGAGGTCAAATGCAAGAATTAGCAAAAAGAAACCAGTGGGTGGAAATTCACAGACTCCACCTCCATACACAGTATGTGGAATAGGTTGTGCAAAAGAGAAGAACTGATGTGCCACTCTTCTGCAAAGAGAACCAGAAATTAGTAAATTATTATCTAGGAATTACATTTTCACTGTTAAATACACTGAATTGGCCTGTGTATCTGCTGCATGACAAAATTGTTACTTCAAAACTGACATTTCAAAAACTAAGCTAATTATCTCACCCTAAAACTCTTCCTGACCTGTAACCCCTGTTAAAACAAGCTCTAAGGCTCAAGGTAACCTGACTCCACTTTCTTAATAATTTTTTCTCACACCTATCCCAATTATTCTCACCATAACCTCTAAGAGCATGAAGGTTATTTTTTTTTAATTGTGGTAAAATACACATAACATAAAATTCTCATCTTAACCACTTTAAACTGTGCAGTTCAGTAGTGCTAAGTACATTCACTCTGTTGTGCAACCAATATCCAGAACTCTTTTCATCTTGCAAAACTAAAACTCTTATATGCATTAAACAACTCCCCATTTCCACCACCCCTCAGTGCCTAGCAACCATCATTCAACTATCTCTGTGAATTTGACTACTATAGGTACCTCATATAAGTGGAATCATACACTATTTGTCTTCTTGTCACTGACTTATTCCCTTAGCATAATGTCCTCACATTTGCAGTATGTGCCAGAATTCTTCTTTTTAAGGCTGAATAATATTCCATTGTATGTACATTTTATTTATCCATTCATCTGTTGACTGGGTTGCTTCCAGCTTTCGGCTATAGTGAATAACGTTGCTATGAACATGGAGGTACAAATTTCTCTGAGACTCTGCTTTCAATTCTTGTGTGTCTATACCGAGAACTGGAATTGCTGGGTTATTTGATAATTCTATTTTTAATTTTTTGAGGTACTGCCATACCGTTTTCCACAGTGGTTACACCGTTTTACATTTCCACCAGCAGAACACAAGGTTTCCATCTTCTCCATGTCCTCACCAACACTCTTTTTTTTTTTTTTTTTGATAATAGCCATTCTAACAAGTATGAGGTGGTATTCCATGGTTTTGATGTGCATTTCCCCAGGGCCTAGTGAAGCTGAGCATCTTTCCATGTGCTTCTTGACCATTTGTATAACTTCTTGGGAGAGATGTCCATTCAAGTACATTGTCCAGTTAAAAAATTGGGTTGTGTTTTGTTATTGAGTTTTAGTTCTTTCTTTCTTGGCGGCTCCACAGGCTTGTGGGATCTTAGCTCCCCATCCAGGGATTGAACCTGGGCCCCTGCAGTGAAAGCTCTGAGTTCTAACCTCTGGACCGCCAGGGAATTCCCGAGTTTTAGTTCTTTATATATTCTGGATATTAACCCCTTATCAGATATATGACTTACAAATATTTTCTCTCATTCTGTAGGTTGCCTTTTCACTGCTGACTGGGTACAGAAAGGTCAGGCTTTTTTCTTTTTTTCATTTCTAACTTCTACAATTGTCTAACTGCTCTCTTCCGTTCCTCATCTCCCGAATTCATTTCTTTCAAACCTGCTCTCTTCTCTGGCTCTCCTGTATCTGAAGATGGTACCACTCTTTGGCAGCAGGGTCAAACATGGAAACCGTTTACCTCCTCATCCCTTGTTAATGTCAAATTAGTGAACAACTTCTATTTACCTTCACTCTATTTATAAATCTAGTCACTACTCATTGCGTATCGAATAAGCCAGGTACTTTACAAACATTGTTATTTAATGCATCCACAATGCTGTGAGGTCAAAGGGGAAAATTAAAACACAGGGATTAAAGAAGTTACCCAAGAGTACAGAGTTTAAATGACTAAAGCAGGATTTAAACTCTGCGACCTGAGCCTGAGTTGATCTTGCAATCTGTTGCTCAGGGAACTCGCCACGGTGAGCGGCTAAGGGAGAGCGACGTTCCCTCCTAACAGCGAGACCTTCTCACTCCCCTTTGCTGCTCTCCCGCCGCAGCGCGTCTCCTCCGTGGCGTTCTTCCGCCCGTTTCTGGGGCAAAAGGGCCCGCGGAGCCGGCTTTACTTCCGGTGAGGAAGGGAAAGGCGGGGGCGCCACCGGAAGCGAGGAAGGTGCTGTGTAATCACTCAGCAAGCTGAGGTCCTTGGATCTCCTAAAATGCCGGATTACCTCGGTGCAGATCAGCGGAAAACCAAAGAAGATGAGAAGGACGACAAGCCCATCCGAGGTCAGTTGACGTAGGCAGGAGCTCCGGGCCGGGGCAGGACCAGTCTTGGCCCGGGGTCCGGGATGGGGGGGCTTGGATTCTTGCTCGGCGCTCCGTCGCTTTTGTGCCGCTAGTGATTTGAGTCTGGTGCGGCAGCCGGGTTGACCGGCCTGTCCTCTCCGTCTCCGTCTACCAGCCCCGCGTCCTGTGTTTATCTCCCGCTGATCGAAATTTTTATTCACATTCAGCTCTCAGGTCTTGAGGGAGTCACGCGCCCCGCTTGGCCTTGCAGGCCTTGAAAAGTTCCCCGCCTGGCGGTGCTTGGTCGCCTGGACCCTCTTGGCTGTCCCTTCTCCCCCTCAAGTGACAGCTTGCTGTTATCACTGTATAGCCAGGATCCTGAGACATAATTTTCTTTTTTAAAAAACATTCCTTAGACTAGATAATTCATTCACATGATTCAAAACACGAAAGCGAAAAAGATAAATGGAAAGGTGTCTCATCCGTGACCCCGGCCCCCTCTTATCCACGGAGGCAACTGATGTTGCCGTTTTGCCTCATCTTTCTAGGCATTTTTTGTGTACATACAAGCAAGTTTGTTTGTATATTCTTTTTTTTTTTTACATATATGTAACATGCTGTACATCTTGCTTTTTAAAAAATCTTAATGATATAAGTTCGTATCATTATGTAGAGTCAGTGTGGTCTGTATAGTATCCCAAATGATTGGGTGTTCAGTAATAATCATTATTGATGGACATTGCGTTTTCTTCCCGTCTGTTGGCCATTGTAGAGCAATGAATAACCTTGTTAATATAACTCTTTACTACGTGCACAAACGCAAGCTGTAGGGTAAATTTTAGAAATGAAGTTGTAATTTTTATAGACACTGCTGGGTTGTTCGCCTTACAGACTATACCACTTGACCCTTTCCCCGCAGCACGTTCGTTCATGATTTCTTCCCAGTAGCCCCTTTTGTAAAAGCCTTATCTTTATGCTGTTTTCTTTTGTTCCTTATAGGCTATTTTAAAACATTCTCATGGTGGTTTTTTGTTGTCTTTCCTTCCTAAACAACTTCAACCTCTCCTAGCACCCTTTCTTCTTAATATCCACCCACCCCCCAGAGAAGGAGCATTTCCTGTCCACTTTCATCTCACTCTTTTCCCTTGAAAGAGGTACTCAGTCACCTAGTGTAAAATTTAGTCACAGAGATGTAACATTTCATCTGGGTATTTCTCTGGGTAGGTTGTAATTCTATAACTATATTAACAAATTTATCCCTTGGATACAGTTATGACTAATGTGTGTAGCATTTTTCTGCGCTTCTTCATCCATGTCTTACTTGATCTTTAGAGCAACACGGAGGCTAACATTTTTCCAGGTGAGAAGACTTAAATGGCTCAGAGAACTTAAATGGTTTTTCCAAGGTTACTCAGCAAATGCATGACCTTTCTGGGACTAGTGCTCAGGTCGTTCTGAATCTCAAAGTCTGTTCTTTGGGCTCCCTGTTCTTGTTATGTCATATCACTTTGAAGCTATGTTATGTACTTTTTAAAATCTGCCTTCACCCAGTTAGATAAAAGCTCCTTGAGTCCAGGAACTATTTGATGGTTGTGTTTATATCATTACAACTTTTCACAGTTTTTCTCACTCAATGCAATCTGAATTGAACAGAAAAGAATCGTAAGCTCTAGTTTCTTTTGTTTGAATTTCATGTATTATCTCTTTTCTTTTAGCTCTGGATGAGGGGGATATTGCCTTGCTGAAAACTTATGTAAGTCCTTTCAATGTCTACAAAATATAGATGTTTTGTGTTGAAATAAGGACTCTTGTTGGTATTGGCCTTCCAGAATAGTTGGAAGAGACTGTCCAGCTGTTTAATCTTCACTGAAAAAAGTTATCCACCTACAGTTTCTATTTAGAATAGATCAGAGAGTAAATACTCAGTGTGTCTAAGCTTATACATTATCTTTGTACTATTTGTAATTAAAGTGCGGTACTATATTGAAAGATATTTGAAATAATTTACTATATTTAAAATGTATGAAAATGAATTAGATATGAAGTGGTAAGTTTTAATGCATAGAAATGGACTTGAATTTTAGATAATTTCAGGTATGATTTTCATTTGTTACCTTGCATAATGGTGTGTTGCCTGTTAGGGGAATATATTGGTTCAGGAATAGTTCTGAAAATGATAGATTCCCTCTCTCTACTCTCATTTCACAAGCTTTAGGACAATAATAGCTATTACAAGTGTAACTGTTAAAAGTTTTTGTTTATAGTTTAATATATTGTTGGTATCCTGATATTCTAATTAAACTGACCTTTATCTCCTAGGGTCAGAGCACTTACTCTAGGCAAATCAAACAGGTTGAAGATGACATTCAACAACTTCTCAAGAAAATTAATGAGCTCACGGGTATGTATATTTTTTATTTCTGTTTCCCCTCTTTATGGGTAATGGTTTGATTATATCAAAGGAGCTGAAATGCAAATGTCACTCTTCCATGAATCACAGATTTAAACAAATTATTATCCTTCCTATCTGTTAAGAAATTGGATCTCATTTAATAATCTCTTTTCATTACCTTTTACAAGAAAGTTTAATGCTTAAGCAATTAAGAAACATCATCCTTTAAGTAAGTATTGTTTCTGTTGGTCAAAGCTAGTTCAGTAGACTATAATAAACAAGTCAAAATTTCTTCTTGAATAAAAATATGATCTCACATGGTATTGCTTGAAGTAAGTGGGCTATGGCCTAGTAGTCGGAAACTTTTCTTTTTGGGAACTTGAGTGGTGAAGTTTTATATTGATACTATTTGACTTGCACAAAAAAATGTCAAAGATGGCATCGCATCACATTTTTGGCCTGTGACTACTTTAGGGCCATGGTTTTCAACTGGGGTCATCCCCCTAGGACATTCGGCAGCATCTAGACTCATTCTTGATTCTCCCAGCTTAAGGGGGAGGTGGTGCTAGTGACTAGTGGCCAGAGGCCGGGACGCTCCTGCCCATCCTGGAATGCACAGGACGCCCCCCACGGCAAACTATTCAGTCCAGAATGGTAGTGGTGCTGGGGTGAGAAAGCTTGCGTTACAGCCCAGTGAATTTTGTAATCTTTCCTTACGTAGGTATTAAAGAGTCTGACACTGGCCTGGCCCCACCAGCACTCTGGGATTTGGCTGCTGATAAGCAAACACTCCAGAGTGAACAGCCTTTGCAGGTTGCGAGGTACGCATAGTGCTCTGTGGAAATTTATTTTTATCTGTACTTTCAGGTACTTTTTCAAGTCTTGGGTATAATGTAATAGTTCGTAAAGAATTTTTATGCCATATTCCAAGTAAATGCAGCTTTCTCCAAAAGTATCTGGGGTTAAAACTTTATACTTTAAACAATTATTTAAGAAATAGGTGAAGACATAATCATATAAAAGATTCAAATGATACAGGCAGATACAGAGCAAAATATGAAAACCTTCCTTCCCGTCTAACTACTGAAAATGATTTGGTCCTCTTAATCCTGCAGTGCGTCTTCACGTATATATTTACATACAAAGAAACGTCCTGTTTTCTTTTTAGATATAACTACATATTTTGGAAATCTTTCATTGTCTTTGTTATAGATGTACCTTTTTTATTTCTTGTTTCTCTTGTTTTTTAAAAATTACATAATATTCTGTAGGTGTTGGGTTGTTTGCAATTTCTGTTATGATAACAGTGCTGGACTGAACACTCATGTTAAATATTTCTCTACATAGGTGCATACATTTCTATAGTATAGCTTACTAGAAGTGGAATTATGGGGACAGAGGCATTTATCGTTTTGAAAATGTGTGAAAAAAAGTGGTTTGGCCAGTCTACACTCTCACCCAAAGGTTTTGAGGGAAATGCATATTTGCCTGATCAATGTAAGATTTGTAATTATTGATTTTTACACTTTTGCCATTTGGGCAAAAAAATTAAAAAAAAAATTCACTTTAATTTGTGTCGTGCTGATTAGTAGTATGATAGCTACTTCTTATACTTATTAAACATTTGTATTTTTTTGACCATTCAGGTTTTGTTCCATTGGATTGTTTCTTGTTAATTTTTAGGAATGGTTTATATATTGTACATATTAATCTTTTCTTAAATATGCTACAAATATTTTTTCTCAGTCTCTCACTTGACTTTTAACTTCTCGGTACTTTTTGTTGTACTGTTTTAACTTTTTAGGAGGTAAATAAAATATGTTAGCTTTGTCATTATACCTTTTGGGCTTTAATGTTGCTTAAAAAGGCCTAGCCCATTCCAAGATTATAAACATGTTCTCCTGTGTTTTATTCTAATTATTGAAAGTTTTAATTTTGCCTCTTTAATACAGTTACAGGTTATTTTTCTTTCATCTTATCCTCCTTTCCTTTTTCTGTCTTTCCATGCTTTCCTTTATTTGCTTTTTAGTTTTATCATGGTTTTAAAGAGTTAAATAGTTCTATAACAACAGTTTTTCCTAATTCCTCTTTACTAGAGACACCTATTTTCAAAATTTTTAGGTGGTTATTTTGGTTTCTGCCTTTCTATTTCTAATGGATAGTGTCAAGTTTTGTATATTGTAGATCACTTCTTGATTTTTTAGTTTCAGGTGGTGGTTATTGGTTTTCCCACCATGAAAGATGAGGATTTTGTTTTGCTTTGTTTCCTCTACCTTCATCCCAAAGACATGTCCTTCTCATCCTTATGGCCTCATAATGTAATTATATTAAAATTTTGGTTAGATCCATATTTAGTGTTTTCATAATTATGGCTAAGTAAACCCTATTCACAAAGAGCCATTAGTAAACTGTGATTACTTTTCCTTTCTTCGACCACTTTTTGTTTTCCTTGCCCTAACTGTCTCGTTTTTTCATTTGCCTTGTTGTCTATGTATATTACTAACTCAACCCCCCGCCCCCCGGTTTTTCCCGATCATCTCAGTTGTTCTTCAGATGCATTAGGTCCGTCAGGTTTTCTCATGTGTACCTCAGGTGCATCAGCTGCATCAGGTATTCTCTCAGGTTCATCTTCCTGAGCAAGCCTTTCCCAGCACTTTCTGACCTGCTTCAGTTTGGACTGGTTGCCCTGAACGCCTGCTGAATCACGAGCATCCTGTGACTTCTTACCCTGGAGGTTCCCTGTGACTCTCTCTGTTGCTCGTGTATCACGAGTTTCTCTTTCTGATTTCTTTACACCCTCATTAGGTGGCCTGTATTCTCTGGTAGCTTCCTGAAAGGTTCATTTGGGAGGTACCATTTGAGACCACATATGTCTGGAAATATCTTGGCTGATAGAAAATTCTTCTCCTTCAGAATTTTGAACGCATTGTTATTTACATTGTCCTCTGCCTCCCGGTGTTGTTAGTCTGAAGCCATTCTGATTCCCAGTCCTGTATATGTGACCTGTTCTTCCTCTGAAAGTTGTAGGGTCTTCCCTTGTTCTCAGTGTTCTGAAATTCCATGGCTGCGTGCCTTGGTGTTGGTGTGTTCTCAGCTGTGGTGCTGCGCTCTCATGTCCTTCAGCGTGCACATTTTCTTGAAACTATTTATTTGTAAATAGTTTCTTTCCATTTTCTTGGTCCTCTGTTCTGGACTTCTGTTACAGGGATATGGACCTCCTGGAAATGCTAATCTTTCTCTCCTGCTTTTCTTTGTTTTGTCTTTTTGTTCTACTTTTTTGTTAGATTTTCTTAACTTTGAGTCTATGTATTGATTTTTTTCCCTCTCACTTAAGTTTTTAATTTCCAAGAGCTTTTCTTTCTTTCAGTGCTTATGTTGTGTTGTCCTGTTCTCATATCATGGTTGTAATATGCTGTCATGTCTAAGGAAGTTAAGGATAACTGGAAGGTTTCTGTTTCCTCTAAGATGCTTTTTTCCTCTTTGCTTGCTTGGTGTCTGTCTTTTATGTTAGATGTCTGGTAATCTTACTTTGTGCTTTTGTTTAGTGGGAGACCAAAAAGCTGATAGAAGCTCTAGATTCAATAGTGAGGCATGGGGCTTCCCTGGTGGTGCAGTGGTTGGGAGTCTGCCTGCCAATGCAGGGGACACGGGTTCGAGCCCTGGTCTGGGAAGATCCCGCATGCCGCGGAGCAACTGGGCCCGTGAGCCACAACTACTGGGCCTGCGCGTCTGGAGCCTGTGCTCCGCAACAAGATAGGCCGCGATAGTGGGAGGCCCGCGCACCGCGATGAAGAGTGGCCCCTGCTTGCCGCAACTAGAGAAGGCCCTCGCACAGAGGTGGGGACCCAACACAGCCAAAAATAAATATAAAAATAAATTAAAAAAAAAATAGTGAGGCATGTCTATCTCAAGCTTCACTGTAGCTTATACGGTTGAATGTTTAGTTGGGGAGCCTTCAGGGTCAGTATCTTTAGATCTTTTCATTTGGATGGTCACTTTTCCCAGAGAAGTTGTCTTCAGTCTCGTGTTGTCTCCAATCTCCAGTATTTTGGAAGAACAGTGGAGATAGAGGGCTAGGGAATGTCAGTGGCAGGTTCACTTATGTTTAATCACCCTTCCCCTCTCACCTCCACACTCTCCTCATTTTCAGTGAAGTTACCACCACCCTACCCCTTGCCCCAGCATTTCTTGACACTTTGTTTTACTCTCCAGAATATTTTCATCACCTCCAAAAGAAACCCCGTAGCTATTAACTGTCCCTATTCCCCTCTCTCACTGGCCCCTGGCAACCACTCATCTACTTCCTGTCTCTATGGATTTGCCTGTCCTGGACATTTCATGTAAGTGTAATTATACAAGACATGACCTTTTTCTGGCTTCTTTAGCTTAGCATAGTGTTTTAAGCTTCATTCACGTTATAGCTTGTATCAGAACATCTTTTTTTTTAATAGCCAGATTATATTCCAGTCTAATTTCTCTCTTCGTTGATACTCTCTGGTGAGACATTGTTCTCAGACCTCCCATTAATTCTTTAGACATGGTTTCCTTTGGTTTTTAAAAAAATATTTATGACACTGATTAAAGTTTTTGTTTAGTAAGACCAATGTCTAGGCTTTCTCAAGGACAGTTTCTATGTACTTTTTTTCCCTATGTATGGGCCATATTTTTCTTTTTGTGTCTCATAATTTTTTGATAGAAACTGGACATTTTAAATAATGTCAGTTCTGGAACTCAGATTTCCCCTTTCCCCAGGGTTTGTTACTGCTGCTATTCTTTGCTGTTTTTTCTCTGAATTTTTTTGGTCAGCCTCTTGTTAGCCCCAACTGGTAAATGCCGCCTCAGACAGTTGATGTTAAACAGTTGCCACTGATTGTTTCCAGTAAATGTCCTGTGGGCAGGGGGTGTGTAGACAGTGAGCTCTGAGTCCGGTCAAATAAAAGCAAGCCCTGAGAACGGAGCTTTTCAGCTAGCTGCCAGACAGGTCAAGTAGTTCTCTGGGGCTGGGCTTTTGGGGAGCTCCAGTTCTTTGTCCCTGCCTTCCCCACAGGGAGGCTGCTTGTTTTCACATCTACCATGGCTGTGAGGCTGTTGGCTTTCAAGTCTTGTGCAGAGCTGGGGAGAGGGCTGTGGGATGAAGGCGAATTTAAACGCAAAATGCTCGCTGGTCTTACCAGGATTCAGCCCTTTTTTTTTTTTTTTTAATTTATTTATTTATGGCTGTGTTGGGTCTTCATTTCTGTGCAAGGGCTTTCTCTAGTTGTGGCAAGCGGGGCCCACTCTTCATCGCGGTGCGCGGGCCTCTCACTATCGCGGCCTCTTGTTGCGGAGCACAGGCTCCAGACGCGCAGGCTCAGTAGTTGTGGCTCACGGGCCCAGTTGCTCTGCGGCATGTGGGATCTTCCCAGACCAGGGCTCGAACCCGTGTCCCCTGCATTGGCAGGCAGATTCTCAACCGCTGCGCCACGAGGGAAGCCCTTGAATTTTATTTTATTTTTGTATACAGCAGGTTCTTATTAGTTATCTGTTTTATACATATTAGTGTATATATGTCAATCCCAATCTCCCAATTC
The DNA here is from genome assembly GCF_949987535.1 of Balaenoptera acutorostrata. NCBI lineage: Eukaryota > Metazoa > Chordata > Mammalia > Artiodactyla > Balaenopteridae > Balaenoptera > Balaenoptera acutorostrata. Next base: position 97,724,819 of record NC_080070.1, read on the forward strand.
ATCACACCACCATCCCGCCTCCCCGCCACTTTCCCCTCTTTGTAAAGAGAACTTCTTAATGATGAAATATTTGGGTTTAATTTTCCAGAGGAATGTATCTTTTGAAATTTTTATGGCTTGGCTAAAGTTGAGCAGACCCTTGGGATTGAGCATATTCTGTAGAGAAGGATCCTTAACAGTGGCCCAGTTTCTGCAGTTCTAGTTTACACCTGCTTATTAGTGTACTGCATACCCAGGAGAGAATCTAGTTACTTGAATTCATTATTAGTGGTTCAGGTTCCTTACTCTAATCAAGCCTTTTGCCATGTTAGATGCACAAAGATAATCAATGCTGATTCGGAGGACCCGAAGTACATTATCAACGTGAAGCAGTTTGCCAAGTTTGTGGTGGACCTCAGTGATCAGGTTGCACCTACTGACATTGAAGAAGGGATGAGAGTTGGGTAAGATATCTATTTGCAGTAAATACTCGTCTTTCGTTGAAGATGCCATGTCACGTTCACACCCTTGGCTTGCTTCTGAATGGGTGACCTGGGTGCCATGGAGTACCGGGGTAGCCTAGGAGAGGGCTGCAGTTGGACAGCCTTGCTGCTGCTGCATCTGTTTCCTGACCTCCCCACCCCCACTTGGCCTTTTATGCCCTCAAGTGTCATGATCAAACTAAGTACAGAATTGTAGAGTTGAGTTTGCCGGTCTATTTAAGGTAACATGGTGTAGGTGGAGGAGGCACTTGCTCTAGGATGGTTATGAGGATTAAGTGAGTTAATGTAAATAATGTATATAGAACACATGATAATTCACTCAGTAAATTTTTTGAATGTATTGGTGAGGCTCTTTTTTACCTCCTTAGTGTGGACAGAAATAAGTATCAGATTCACATTCCACTGCCTCCTAAGATTGACCCAACAGTTACCATGATGCAGGTAAGAAACTATGGGAGGGAAAAGGAATGGCATGACTAATTGCATCCATCTCGAAAAAACGTTGAAACTTTTAACTAATAAAATATTAATATGTGGGTATGTATTGAAGAGTTGCCAAAATTTTTAAAACAATTTTTCAGATGAGGAAGTCTTTATTGTTCTTTATTTTAGTAGTTTGTCTCTCACTTATTGTCATAACAAGTAATATAGCAAGTGGGTCTAGGACACTGGGCAGTGTATTCCATTTTTATTATAATTCTTACTTGCTATAAATCTGATTTTTCTTTTAGGGTATTGGGTCTGCTCTACTGGATAGAACAATTGGATTAGTATGCAAAAGCGTGTGGCTCTATGTTGTACATTTTCATTCCTCTCTTAGGTGGAGGAAAAACCTGATGTTACATATAGTGATGTGGGTGGCTGTAAGGAACAGATTGAGAAACTTCGAGAAGTAGTTGAAACCCCATTACTTCATGTAAGTGGTTGAGTCTTTTGCCTTTTAAATTTCTTTGTACAAAGATGTGAGAGCGTTTTGTGTACTGTGCACTAAAATTATGCCTATATATTAGTTTTAAAATTTTATGTTTTCCTAAACGAAAATTTTTGATGGGGTAGAGGGTAAAGGTGTGGAGAATTGGTAAGTTCCAGAAGAGAAAGCAAAAGGATTTAGTCATCAAGCCTATTCAAAAAAAGAAGAATCTGCTATTTAGAGTGACAAGGGAGGTTGAGGCGTAACCTTTAGAATAGGTTGTAGAAGAAACAATGTGTTTTAATGCTATCAAGAAGAAATGGGCTTTAATTGAATCAAATTAAACCTGGGGGGATAATGGAAAAAACTAGGATTAATTATCATATTATTATGTATTAAATATATAATACTTTTGTTCTTTAAACACTGTAATTTTTTAAAATTAGGGGAAAAAATGTTTTGTTAACCCTGGGTAATAGAAATACCTTTAAAAGCCATTCAGCCTTGTGTATTAATATGAGTCTAGTTTAGATCTTATGTCTTAGAATAAGTAAAATTCTTACTTAGATCAAGTATATAAATTGTGGACTTAATAATTTTGGTTTAAATATACTGATGTAGAAGTAGTCTTGCTTTTATTATAGAGAATTGATAAGTGTAAAAATCGTGTCTCCATCACAGCCAGAGAGGTTTGTTAACCTTGGCATTGAGCCTCCTAAGGGTGTGCTGCTCTTTGGTCCACCGGGTACAGGCAAGACACTCTGTGCTCGGGCAGTTGCTAATAGGACTGACGCTTGCTTCATTCGAGTTATTGGATCTGAACTTGTACAGAAGTACGTCGGTGAGGTAAAGTAAATTGATCATAATCAAAGAATATGTAGCTCTATGAAAGATTTATAAAGCATAGATGAAATTAAAATGGGAATTCTGCATTGAAGATTGAGACGTGACATTTTTTGATTGATGGATTGTAATTAGTAGGTCAGAAGCCCAGAAGCCACCAGCCTTCCCGTGTGGTCATTTGGAAATAAAACTGCTTAACATTTTTAATCAGTATGCTCCCTACTCAGAAGGGTGACATTTTCTGCAGATTTGATTTGTAAGATCAATAACCCAGTAATGCCCAGTGAATGCATTCGAAAGTATATTCACTTCAGGGGCAGTGTTTTATGTTGTTTTGAGAAAGAGAACAGAGATTGTCTATGTGTATGTGTGTGGGTGTATGTACACACGTGTGTACACACACACACACGTTTTTTTCATTAGAGAGTAAGTCTAGGGCTGAATATATTATAACTGAAACATTAATGATTAGTATACTTACAATGAGAATTAGAAAAAGGATCTGCATGAGTTGAGATATACTTTTATTCCTTATCAAAATCAAATTCATTGATCAGAAATGCCAAGTGATGGATCAGATGCTTTTATTTCCTCAAGTTTTATTGATTGAAATGGTGCCTTTATTTTATTTAATCGTGTTAATTTGACCTCTTCAGGTCTTAAAGTTATTGGCTATTTAATAGGTACAAAATCATGAAATTACTTAAGATTGTTTTAAAGCTAATAAGATTAATTTGACGGAATAGGTAACAAACTTCAGTCCTCCTGAAAAAGCTTTTGGTAATAATGGTTGAGAATACTGTTAGGAAAGTTTGAAGTATAACTTATTATATTTTAAAAGATTTAAAAACCAACTCTGAATTAACACTTTCTTTTTTTCATCAGGGGGCTCGAATGGTTCGAGAGCTCTTTGAAATGGCCAGAACAAAGAAAGCCTGCCTTATCTTCTTTGATGAAATTGATGCTATTGGAGGTATGAATGGTATCTCGAGAACTTTACAACTGGGTTTCATGAGAATTCTGTAGTAATATGTGTAAAGTTCCCCTGATACATTAATCTTGTACAGAATTTTAATTCCAACTCTTTTATGAGCTTTAGCACATCAGAGTCACAGATCTAATAAACTGTAGGGCCACACCATAAAGGAAAGAAGCGGCAATATGTAGTATTGGTATTTCTCAAAGTCTTTATCTTTGAACTTTGCCAGTTTCTTTCCTAGGGCACATATTTTCACTTTAGCAACTCCTAACTTGGGATACAGCTTCACTTAATCGGATCAGAAAGCACTGGGGCATAATTTAATTGGTGGTAGTTTTTCATAAAGTGTACATAAAATAACATTATTGGCTTCATCGATTTGATGAAATACAGTATTAGCTGTGCAATCTAGACAAGTTATTTTAACTACCTCTGAGCCCCAGTTTGCTGCTTTTATAAAAGAAATGATAATTCCAGCCTTGTTTATTTCATGGGTTTTTGAGGTTTGAAGTCAGTCATAAATGTGATTGACTTTGAAAACTCTATACTGTACTATAGGCCTTGGCTATTGTTACAGTCTATAAGAGTAATAGTTCCTATTAGCTGCAGAAGTGTCATATCACCAGACAGTTGTTATTTAATGAACTTAGTGACAAAAAAAGTCTTAAAAAATATAGTGGATGCTGTAACACTGTTTGGGGACTGAGGTTAGGATACCTAAAGTCTTGCTTTTAGACTGGATGGATGTTGTGGGCTTTGGACATTCTGTACGTAATGTTCAAGGGCCATAATTTGACCGCAGTCTGTAGATGCGGTGTTGTGACCCTGAAGTCATTTTTGTAGTATCACTGGAATAAGCCTTATGATGTCAGGATGCTCTGAAACTGTGGCTTCCAAAATGGATTTTGTATAAAACAGTATTAGGGTGAAGGAAGAAAATATTGGTACTTTTCTTCATATTTAATCTCATTTTTAAAACTTCTGTTTTTGTATTTTATAATGTACGTAATGCATTAATACAACAGTATGTATTTATACAATTTTAAAATGAAAAAATGTATACGGAGGCCTCTTCTTGTGCTATTTTGGTTGAAATGAAGAAGAGTATTGACATTAACCTAGAGTATTCTAATATATCCAAATCAGTGTGATAGTAAGCTGTTAACAGTTCTACTGTATTATGGATTTAGCCATATTTTTAAGGACAGTTTTGAGAAATTTAGAAGAGTTGTTTGGCATTTTCTTACATATACTCAAATACCATTATAGTGCTGAACTTTCCATGTATTCTTTTGCCTAGTCTAGGTGTATAGTATATTGTGTTGAATGGAGGTGTTTTTGAGTGACTTAAACCAAAATCCTTAAAGAGGATTTAAAAAAAATAAAGGAACTTATGTTAAATCAACCTATGACGAGTCCTTTTCTCATTAGTTTTGTGTAAATCAGGCTGTTCTTACAGGATTTGCTTAAAACTGAGAAGTTCCCTTGGGCTGGAGGGTGTGATCTGAGCTGAGATTTACTGAGCTGAGATTTACTGTGCTGCTCTGAGTAGATGTGAAGAGTGTCTTTCCTCCTGTCTTCTCAGGGGCTCGTTTTGATGATGGTGCTGGGGGTGACAATGAAGTGCAGAGGACCATGTTGGAGCTGATCAATCAGCTGGATGGGTTTGATCCTCGAGGCAACATTAAAGTTCTGATGGCCACAAACAGACCTGACACTCTGGACCCAGCGCTGATGAGGCCCGGGAGACTGGACAGGAAGATTGAGTTTAGCTTACCTGATCTAGAGGTGGGAACATCATTTCACTGTAGAAAAGGGATTCTTGAAATTTTTTCTTCCTGTGCTGTTTTCCATTTTAATATTTGTCAATTCCCCTATTTTTAGGGTCGGACTCACATTTTTAAGATTCATGCCCGTTCAATGAGTGTTGAAAGAGATATCAGATTTGAATTGTTAGCACGACTGTGTCCAAATAGCACTGGTAGGTAGAAAGGTCTTGCTTCTATTTGCTGGTCTGTCTATTTGGGCTGCTTTAATTAAGCCTGTTATTTTCTTTTTGTTTGAAAGGTGCTGAGATCAGAAGCGTCTGCACAGAAGCTGGTATGTTTGCCATCCGAGCACGGCGAAAAATTGCTACTGAGAAGGATTTCTTGGAAGCTGTAAATAAGGTCATCAAGTCCTATGCCAAATTCAGTGCTACTCCGCGCTATATGACATACAACTGAGCCCTGGAGGTGTTCGTGAAAACACTTTTCACTGGAATCCTAACGTTATACAGACTTCTTAATAACCATTTCACACACAAAATAAATGGTTTTCAAAATTGTATGTTTTTCAGATGTCTTTTCTCTGTGGTACAATAAAGGGTGATATCTAATGCCGTTAGGCAGAAAAGCTGTTTTCTGACTTGCTACCATTTTTAAAGGTTCCACATTGTGAAGTGCTTGCTTTAACCACATATGTTCTAGGCATATGCTGGTTGAGTGCTGTACATATATTATCTCATTTTATCTTCCCATCTGCCCAGTGACGCGGATTTAACAGATGCAGAATTTTCCTACCTCGTTTCCTTGTAGCAGAGCTGGGATTCAAGTCCAAGTTTGACAGCTCCATCGCCGATGTCCTGCCCATTATGCTCTTCTGCCCTCATCACAACGGCCCATCCAGGCACGTGATCACATGTGTTTCGACAGGTTTTTTCCTACAACGTTGAATAAAGCAGCTTTGGCTAAACTATGTTTAAAGTGTAGGAAGCATCTGATGTAATGTGTTTTGCTTTGCCATTTGAGTTGATTGATTTCAAATTAATCAAGAAGAATTGTTGATTTTAATGACTAGCGAAGTAGTAAAGCAAAAAGAAACATATACATATAATAATCTCATTTAGAAAATCGGAATTGGCTTTATACAGAAAAGTACTTATTTTCATTTTATAAATTAATGGTTAAAAACTTCAGTAAAGCTCCCGTTAGACTTCTGGTCTATAGTGAGGTATTTCTAAAATAAAAGTTTTTATTAGAATCTTAAACAAAGCTCTTTAAAATTATTTCTTGTACAGCCACCACCAAATTCCCTCCCCTCTTCCACCACAATTACCCCCTTCCAGGCCCCTGCCAAACACTGAGACCCAAACACAATAAAGAATATTTTTATTGTAGTTCAGTATTCACAAGTAATGCAAAATAGTGAGAGACGGATACATTTTAATTCACAAAAGAAAAAGTTGACAACATAGAAAATGCTGTGTTGCACTGAAATATTTAAAATTTGCAAGTTTTAAAGCAGAATAAAGCTGTTCATTCATAAAATCCAACTAACATCCTTTCTCTTCATTTTTGTGAACTTGATGAGGAAATTTTTTTTTCTAAGCCTGCCCTAGTCTTTCATGAGGTATGAAAGCGAACCATTTCCAGGTTATGCTGATAAGTGAATGGCTACAGATGTGTGTTTTTGTGCTGCTTTGATCAATGCAAGCATTCAGAACACACTCCTTCAAGTCTGACCACTTGTTCATGTTGCCACATGCGTCAGATGCACCAACGTGAGACAACTCAAGTTGGTTATGTGGTGCCCACTCAGGCCTAACGTGTCATAGGCTGTGAATAATCTTGACATCTCAGTTTCGTGATGAAAATCTAACTGGCCACACATCAAATCAATGCACAATGAATTATTTGAAAAATCTGGGCGTTTCTACCCAGGCATATGTATACAGATAGCATCAACACTATCTAGATTAGCATGTTTGTACCCCATTTAAAAAGAAAATATACACATTCACTGGTAACTCCCTCCACCTAAAATATGTATGTGTGTGTGCATAAACATGTGTATATGTGTGTGTACACACATGTTTACACATATTAGTGTGCTGATAAATCAATACAAAGGGTTTATGACTTCAGAAAAATACTGTAGTGATCCTTTAAAAAAAAACTTAAAAACCATTTTAAAAATGTGATTAGATTTATAAAATTTAATTTTCACAAAGCTCAGGTTCATCTGTTACATAAAGCTGAAATGCTATACACCAGTACAATGAAAAACCTGGTAAGCCTTTTTTAAAGGCAAAGTGGGTTTTTGAGATGCTCAAACTTGTTTAAATCCAACTCAGTAAGCAGGCAGGTTACCTGGTGCAGTCCTGGCTTTTGAACGTTTTCCTGCTGGGATTTGAGGGGTTTCAAAACCACTGCACACATTTTGGTTAGCTGTATGTTTGGAGAATTAGATAACACTTTTATCAGTCCTCAAACCAACTTTTATCAGTCCTCAAACCAACTTTTATCAGCACTCAATCCATGTTATCAAGAATACACCACTGAATCCTAAAAGCATTGCTGAAAAAAAGGACCAACAGCATTTTTGCACTCACTAAAGCATACAGGCTCACACCAAGGAAGTTGTGTTTGATTTTAGAATTTGGATTAATTAAAGGGGCAGACATAATAAAGTCGTCTTCACCACATACCCTTCCTTCCCTCAGCCCCACACAAGGGTACCCCCTCGCCCCCCACTCCCCAAACAGAACAACACACCCACCCACTCGGGGGCAGATTCTCTGGGTTTGCTACCCTCTCCACACACACTGGAGGGCAGTCTCATTTTCTCAACATGTACCTTTGGAGGCAGGCACCTCCTTTCTCTGTTAAACAGGTAAGGATACAGGATCAAACCACATGGGTATTTTAGATGTTACCTGAAAACTACAAAATGCTTCTCCCAGAGCCTGCAGAGGATTCATACCCTTCACTGTTTCTCTGAGTCCCACTGCAGATGAGATTGGCATTGGGATCCCACTCTGAGCTGCCGTATGATTGTACAGTCAGCGTCTATGACCTGAATGAGGAGTTTCCCGGGCCCTGGTTCAAAACTGTTTGCAAACGTATTCCATCCAGTCATGAGACAGAGAACAACCATGGTCATGTTGCACAGGATTTGAGAAAGACAACATCACTATATGGGACCTTCCTGGAAACAGGGCTTTCCTATATTTCCATAAAATAAGGCTAGTCTAGTCCCTATATCCATCAGTGTGGATTATGCCCTTTTTGACAGGGCAGTAAGAATCTGAATTTGAACCAGGGCTGAAAAACATAGAAAGGTATATACTAGCAGCTTTTAAAGTCCAGAAAGAAGGAGGTAGAGACAAAACTTGATTGTAAGTAAAAGAAGTCAGGAAATTTCCCACTGTATGGAATAACCCTAAGTAAAACATTCCAAAATATTTACATATAGATAGAATACATTTTGAAATACATTCTTATGATATCAGAGGCATGCCAAAACAAAAACATATTACCCCTCAGTAAGACTTAAATGCTTTTTATGTACATGGTAGAATTCTATTCAAAATAGGTTAAAAATTAAAGGACAGAAAAGTTAAATACAAATTTGTAAGCTACAGACAAGTACTTTTTTTGTACACTGCTTTCAACCTATTAATAACCAGGACTTGAATATCTGCTGTGTGTAGAGCATTTATTGAAGACTGGTGCTAAAGATTATGCAATAAAATATTTTATAATATTGTTTAAAATCCTTAAGTTCTACTTTAATGGCTGAAATGATACAAGCCCTTTTATAAAAGTTTCTAGTATAAGCTGAGGTCCTATAACTACATGCTCTTTCAGAAGGCAGTCTGTATCAGAATGCAGATGTATCTGATGATTGCAAAGGAAATAACTGACTGCAAATCTTATTTCACTCTAGATCTAGATAAGGTATTGATTAGAAAGGGGCGGGGGTCTACTTTGAATTAAATTAGTAAAGTCACTGAGAAACCTGATAAGACTTAAAGCAAACAAGCCATAGGGTTTCGTTTGGAGTAGACCCATGCTAACCTACTTCTTTCCTGATGCACTTTTCCCCTGGAAGTGTTTTCTTCATGAAAACTAAAACAAGGAGTCAATAAGGAAACACGTAAAACAAAAACAAAAACAACTATTAGCAGAAAATCTTAGCAGATGAGGCTTTAGGCAGGTTGGCTAATACTTGTGCTGTGATTTGGAGTGAGCAGGTGGTTAGAATTACAGGAGCAGGAACTTCTGATGACAAACTGGCTTAAAGGTCTCCCCACTCCTTTTGAACAACTGTAGAGAAAATGCTTCAAACAGCATCTTACTCACTCATCGGCTTAAAACTGAGTTTGATGAAGAATTAACTAACTCTATGGACTTAGAAGGAAGGTATTAAATTATACCCAGGAGTCTGTTTTCTAAAATATGTGGTAAATCACTTTTAGCAACAACAACAAAACTTCTAGGGGCTCCTACTGGCCACAGGTGTGACAATTTGAACACCAAAAAGAGTATAATGCACTGAAACACATTAAAACTACAACAATTCATGAGTGTATAATTATACGAAAAAGGAAAAATCAAAAAGAACCTAATTCGTCACCATCTATTAAACCAACTCCTTACTTTGAAGTTGATAACTAAATGGAAAAAAATAAATTTAACCTGCCCTTCCGGTAAGAACTATATTTAAGCATGACTAAATAATTCAAGTTGAGGGAAAGCTGTAGTTTACACAGAAACACCAACTGATAAATGCAGAAGAAATGAAAGAATTGGAAAAGGAAATTCACACACCTTAATAAAATTGCTGCTTTAGGCAAGGATTATCACTAGACATTAAAACCCCTGGGTGAACGGCTAATGGAGAACTGAGCATTCATTCAATGCCAAAGGAACACCATACAGATAACTCACTAGTCACGAAGGAGAAAATGTAATTGGGGGATTGGTTGTCATGTTAATCCAAGTGATTTATTTTAGCATCATTAATGGTAGGTCAACTAGATATTACTTGTTTTCTGTTGTGATGCGATTTGAAGCATGTGTCTCATCTATGATATATTCTAGCAAGAAATGTTTTATTCATATTCATGAAGCCTTTAGTCAGACATAACTTCTAGATCATAGGTAGTTCAGGAAATAAAGGGACAAACTAAATAACACCTTGAAAAAGCGAGTGGACACACTCACAAGATGGGATTCTACAGGACAACTGTCCCAACTCCCTTTAACAAGTCAATGTCATCAAAAAAGGGACAGTGCTAGACTAAGACACAGTTATGGGACTTAGAGGGACATGACCATTTGTAGTGTAAGGTCACAGAATGAATACTAGTTTGGATAAACCAACTACAACTGTGGAGACAACTGGGGACGTTTGAATATGGTCTGAGGTAAACATGTTCTAGAATGAGAAAGCAGAGATTGATGACTGAAAAAGAACAGGTCACAGAACACTATGTAGAGTATGATCTTATTTTGGTTAAAAGATGTAAATACATATGGATAGAAAAAGATCTGGAAGGATATGCATTAAGGTGTTAGCAATAATCTTTGGTGGTAATGTAATGTTTTTCTGATTTTTGCTTGTCTATATTTTCTAGTTTTTTGCCATGTACTTACATTGCTTCTGTAACAATAAATGGTTATTTTAAAAGAAGAACTTATAGAAAATTGTGGGTTTGCCTTCTCTGTGAGATAACTGATTACAGAAAGTCTGTAGATCAACAAGTACAAAAGCAAAGAACTACTACCCATCTGGTGACAGCGTATCTGACTTGTGGATAAAGTACTTAAATTCTTTAAGTTCACAAAGATAATACTAAAGAGTAACAGAAATGTCACTACACAATAAATGCAGGCAAGAGGCTAATAATATCTTTGAAATAGTCAATTAAAAAAATACAAGTAAGATACATCTTGCTATGCGTCATTCACCCTCCAAATCAAGCCTTGTATTTACTAGTATTTACCTACTACTGGTATTTACCCTTAGGAAAGAAACATTCAGTGTCTACTATTTAAAGTGCGTAGGCTAGTAACTTCACGAGCGGCTCATACCCCATCGCAGGCTGAGCTCCTCGTCTAAGCCTCCGGAGTGGCGTTGGGCTCAGAGTCCTCCTGGGGAGGGGCAGCCGTGGCCTCCTGTTCGGCAAGTGCCTCTCGAACTTGGCTGCCTAAGACTGCGTCGTGAATGCTGTGGAACAGCAGCTCCAGTAAGGCAGGATTTTCAAAGAATTGATTTCGACTGAGGTCATTCACGACTTGTGCTATGAAAGAAGAAAGGACAATTAGCCCAGGGACTTCCCTGGTGGTCCAGTGGTAAAGAATCCACCTTCCAATGCAGGGGATGTGGTTCGATCCCTGGTCGGGGAACTAAGATCCCACACGCCGCGGGGCAACTAAGCCCACCCACCAGAACTACTGAGCTCGCGCGCCTCAGCTAGAGAGCCCGGGTGCCGCAAACTACAGAGCCCACGTGCCCTGGAGCCTGCACGCCACAACTAGAGAGAAAACCTGCAAGCCACAACTAGAGAGAAGCCTGCGCGCTGCAATGAAAGATCCTGCATGCCTCAACAAAGATCCCGCAACTAAGACCTGATGCAGCCAAGAATAAATAAAATAAATCAGTAAATAATAAATTAAAAAAAAAAGAAAATTAGCCCACACTCTGGGTGTCAGTCTTAAACATTAAAAAAAGTAACACTTTCATATAGTTTAAATATTAAAATGATATAATAAAAATTATTTTTTTACCATACATGGTATTATTCTGTGGTGTAAATGTACCCTAGTTTATTTAACTGGTCCCTTTTGTTTGACAATTGGATTTTTTCTACTGTTTTGTTCTTATAGACAGCACTATGATCATTAACCACGTACATGTGTCATGTTGAATGTGTGTAGCATACTGCTGGATTTGCTGGGTTAAACGTAAATGCATTTGTAATTTTGAAAGAAAATGCCTGTCTGCCCTCCACAGACGCTGCTCCAGTTTGCACTCCCACCAGCAATGTCTGAGGGTTCCTGTTGTCCCACAGTGAGCCTACAGAGCCTGCTGTCAAACATTTTCGATTTTTGCCATTTTGGTAGGTGAAAAGTGATGCCTTTATGTGAATTTCATTTTCAAGCACTGTTTTAGCCAAAATTTATATTAAAACAAAAAGAGCAGGCATTGTCTGGAAAAACCTAAATGATTTTATATAACTATGTTCATGGCAGCCATTACATAAATAATTACTAAAAAATATACCAGCCCTGAACAATGGTTTATTAGCTCCTTTCCTCCAACTCCAGTGCAGGAGGCCTGCCACAAGTAACCCAGGGATGTGAGTGCTGTAAGTGGCAAATTTCAAAGCTAGCTTTAGATTTTCAGAAGAATAATTTTCATTTTCACCTAAAACTAAAATTAAGGGAAAATACTTCCAAATGCAGTTATTTAAAAAACAAACAAAACCAAAATGTTAAAACGTCTCCCATTCTAAAAGTGTACTCACCACTGCATCCTGCTAAATACACATAAATGCCGACATCTCCATATTCTTTTACAATCTGTAATAATGTTGAAATAAAGTTTAGTTTCTCTTGACTCTGTGAGGTGCAAGTTTCTTTCTACCAATACGTATTTAGTGATATAAGATGCTCTGGTTCATCCACTTGAGCTACTCCACTTCAATAATTATGCATTTTGAACTAATCATTTAAAAATATGTATTTTGTTTGATTTTTAAATCAACAGTGATAATTTGGAACATCAAAGAATTCTTGTCAAATTTTATTCAAGTGTAATAAAGGTATTATGGTAATGGTTTTTAAAAGAATCTTCTCGAAGAGATATATACTGTAATACTTAAAGATTAATGATGACTGGGATGTGCTTCAAAATAAGAGAAGGGGAAAATGGGTGTGGGGATAAATGAAACAAAATTGACCATGAACTGATAATAGTTGAATCTGAGTGACAGTTACACGGGGGTTCATTACACTCTGCTCTTTATTTTGTATATTTTCGATATATTCCACAATCAAAAGTTGAAGAACAAAAACAAAAACAACAACAAAATTTTGAGAGTTGAAAAAGGACCCTAGTTCAATTCTCTGATTTTACTGATGGTGATACTGGGCACAGAGATATTAAAAGACTTGTTAAAGATGATGCTTACCCCTGCCAGAGTTTTTACACCAACGGAATCAATAAAATTGACTTGCGTAAAATCCAGAATGATGGTGTGGACGTTATCCCCTGGGGGCATAAATCTTTGCAGTTCCTCAGGAAGTGTGCTCTTGATGACTACTGGGGGATATTTTATTTCATTCTCCTCTTCCTCAGGCTTGGTGCCGTCTTCTCCATCTACTTCTGCATCCTATGTTAAAAATCAAACCAAACCAGAGTGCTATGAACAACTCATATTTCGGTTCTGAGAAAGATTTATGAGGGAAAAATTAGTCCTCATATGCTCAAGTTTCTGACTATACCAGACTGTTTCTAAAATATTTGCTATATCCTAGCCCTGTAATATGACAAAAAAGGATATGTACACAATATTCAGTTTTAGCTGTTTCTTTTTTTCTTCCTCCTCTTCCTCTTTTCTTTTGTCCAATGAAATCCACTCTCTTTAGTCATCATATATATTTTCCCCTAACTTCTAAAATAGTCCCATTAACTTCAACATGACAGACCACAGTTATCATAAGCCCAAACAGCAAAAACCAGTCTTTTGAGTTTTTTTTACTATCAGCTGAATGAATCTCTGACAAAGTAATAATGTTTTCCTGGGCTCCTATCACTACTTATTTCAGAAGCATTCTCATAACTGACCTTACCATGTATCCTTAATATACAAAGGATACTTAGCTTGTTTCTAAGCTTTCCTACTTTAAGGACTTTATGCTGTGTTAAAACTTCAATCATGAATAAAGGTGGGGGGCACTGCAGATCAACAGACAAGGGAAAGTTACAATGAAGGGATCACTCACCACTTTGACGATGGTTGCATTGGCCATGTTGGCATTTCCAACTTCCTTAGCATACTTCTTCATGGCCTTTCTTCTTGCTCCCATTATGAGGGCTGGGTTCACTCCAGTCTTTACAGAAGGGCAATATATGCAAAAATCACTTCTTGGCTCCCAGGAACCCACCCAAAGCAATTAATCTTCAAATCTCTCCATCTGACTGTTTTCTATGCCAAATTATCACCATAACCCTTGCTCTACCTTTCCCTCAGATGCCCTGAACTGGGTTACTCCCTCATTAAAAGAACAGTAGTAACTTTTCTTATTCTTGGTCTTGATTCAAGACAACCAGAAGCTAAATATTAAAGAGAATTTTAAAGTAGTATTTTTCAAACTTAGATCTCTCAGATTCTTATATTTAAGAGACTCTGTGGGTTGAATGGAAGGTTTTCCTCCTTGCTGGATAGTGTGGGGTGGAGTTCTAATCATCATCAAAGGAACCCAAGAATAAGAAACTTAAAATTATTTTTTCGCTTTTTTTCTTAAATATTTTTGAAAAGGTAATACATGCATATGATAAAAGAGAATGAATAGCGGTGTTGGTTATACAACAATGAGAATGTACTTAATTCCATCCACTGACTTGTACAGTTCCAAATGGTTAAAATGATAAATTTTAAGTTATGTAAAGAAAAATAAAACAAAACAAAAAAGATAAATTTTAAGTTGTGCATATTATACCACAATTAAAAAAAATAGAGGTGGAGAAAAACAAATAGTATAAAAGGTATACCAAGACATTTAAGTGACCACCCCATGCCTATCAATCCTCAGATTCCCTCCTCAGAAATAATCACCCTTAATTTCTTGTGACTCACCTTTCTTTTTAATGCACTGCTGTATAAGTCACTATTTGCATAATAAATTGGGGCATTTATTTGGAATATTTTTATTCCAGGAATTTCTTTCACCTGAGAAATAAAACGTTAGTGAATTTAATATATGGAAATATTTCAGAATCAAAACAGCAATTGCTTCCCTCTTCTAACTTGAAAATTAATACAGAAGTTGCTAAGGAAGGGCTCTCTGACAGTGTTTAAATAAAATAAATAATTAAATAAAATAATGTCACTCTAGCTGACCTACTCGTGCTCTGGAGGAACACGTGCTGAGCAGAAAGCCTTTAAAAATGCACAGGTTTTCATTTCTTTTAAAAGTCTTTCTTTGTTTCATTTTTACCATAAAGTACAAAGAAGAAACTGAAAAATGTCAAAAAAGAGAACTGGATAGGAGAGGGGAAGCTGCCACCCAGTCTGTGAGAAGCAGCCAAATAAAATGAACACAGGTTGATATTGGTTGATTCACAGAATGTAGGAAGGAGTGAAAATGGACCCAAGTGAAACAGAGTGAAAATTTTATCAAGAAGCCTCATGGAACTCTAGAATGCAGCTGGAAACAAGTAACCCAGCACATAATTCTTTAGGAAGGGGGAAAAAATAGCAATCCTAACACCAGTCTGATTTCTTAATATCTTATAGTGAGTTTGAGAATTTCCTCCCAAGCATACAACAAAACAAACAGATAAAACTAGTTTAAGAAGACTTTGTAAAAGATTCTACATAAGAGATTCCATATAAGAAAAGAACATTCAAAGTCAAGAATATTTTAAGCCATAATTTTAACGATTAAAAATGAAGCAGGTGGGCTTCCCTGGTGGCGCAGTGGTTGAGAATCTGCCTGCCAATGCAAGGGACACGGGTTCGAGCCCTGGTCTGGGAAGATCCCACATGCCACGGAGCAACTGGGCCCGTGCGCCACGACTACTGAGCCTGTGCTCTAGAGCCCATGAGCCACAACTACTGAAGCCCGTGCCCCTAGAGCCCGTGCTCCGCGATGAGAAGCCACCGCAATGAGAAGCCCGTGCACCACAACGAAGACCCAACATGGCCAAAAATAAATAAAATGTAATAGATAAATTTATATATTAAAAAAAATGAAGCAGGAGAACTCCATAGCCCCACCACCTACATTTTACACTGCTAATACTAGTATTTTGCCACCAGTTTAAATTCATCAGAAGGAAATCATGCCCATACAGACCACCTTGGCAAACAGTCTCAGTATTTTGTAAACATATACTTCAAGGCCAAGAACATATGTTTATCCTCATTAAAAAGAGAGGAAAAATAAATATTAGGAGGTTGTGTAACTGGCGTGTAGTATAAACTGTAAAACTGAATCCAGACAGTAAACTGAAGTTCAGGTTTTTCGCTTTGACCACCACACCTCCCTGCTCTCCACCCCACTCTTTGTCCTAAGTAAAAACAATATCTAGCTGGCCAGTCACATCACATGCTTACAACCATTTAAAATGATAGAAAAAGGTCCTACCTCCTCATACGCGTCTATGTCAATGTACACATCAGTGTCAGGAAGCTGCCCAAGGACTTTGTAGCTCGGACTGAAGACAGAGAAGGAGCGTGTTAAAATACCAATGTGCTGATGCGCAGGACTTGACAGAAACACGAGGTTCTGCACGTTGGATTTGCTAGTGACTTCAGGGATACTCGATCCTTTTATGGTGCCTTTTCAGAAGGGCTCCACATGTATTCACATTCCCAGTGCCATTCCAAGCCTAACACACCCCACACATACCCCCAAGACGTATGCAATATACACATGCAACACATACACCTAACACACATACCCCCCACACAGCACACACGCACACCACGTACATACCCACTACGTGACACCACACACACACCCTGTACACACCATCCAGAGAGCACGCACACAACCTGACCAAGACAAAAGACTCAGGCATCTGAAGACGGGGGCAAAAATGAATTGTGCAGAGTTCAAACCATGCCAGGGACATGTGTAACTCGATCCCATGTTACTGGCTAGATAGAATTATCTTCCTGTTTTAATTCTGAAGCAGGAGAGGGGATTTTCATTTTGTCTCTAGTAAGAGTCTCTGACTCATGGAGCAGTGGGCGGGGGGTTAGTCTACAGAAGGTGTGGGGAGAAAAAAATCTCAAATCAGCATAGAAAGTTTTCTGAAGTCTGGTGTGAATAGATTTTAAACATTATTTTAAAAGCACAAATTCCGAATTCTTTTTATAGGACAGTCTGGCTCAAATTAGATACTGAAATGATGACAGGTACTACTTCTTAAGCACCTGATATTACCTTATTATAGCCCATGAAAAATCCTACTGGGCTTATTTCTGCCGTCATGTGGAAGAGAAACTGAAGTCCAGCGGGGTTAGGTGAGCTGTTCAAGGTCAGAGAGCTCGGCAGACCCAGAATATGGCTCAAGGTCTTGTACAGACATTCCATGGTCTTGTTACTATGCTCTGGTGTTCTCAGCGCATATGTGCAAGTGGTTTGTGAGTTAGAATCTAGAGCAAAAATGTCAGGGGTTTTTCTAGGTGGATTCCTTCAACAAGCATTCAGAGAACACACACTATATGCTGGTACTGGGCTCTAGGGACCTCGCGTACACAACCAAGGTGCTCACAGTCTAGTGACATCTGTGGACAAATATAACACCAACGACTGATACTGGAGATGAGAGGCAAGGTTCTCAGTTGAGTTCCCAATTATGAGAAAACCTTCCATACGACACTCGAAATGTTGTCCACATGTTGCAATCTAGTGCCAGCGGGCAGAGGTGAGTGAGGGGTGGACACAGGGACCACACAAGTACACAAGTAACTGGGAGACATGTGAGGTGCTGCAGGACCACAGCGCTGCGGTGGGCGCACAGGGGAGTTGGGATCTCTCTGGCTGGGTGAGCGGGGTCTAAACTTACGTGGATTTCACAGGCAGATGAGGAGAAGGCCTTCCTGACCACCTGGAGTGCGCTGGAATCCCACTTCCTCAGGTCTAAATACTCCTTGTTTCTTCCGTAATCACCCCAGGAGCAAGAAAGTCTCTCTTTATGAACTCTGATGGGGTTTTATTTGGCCGTCTCTTATGCTTAGTATCACTTGTACCTTGCTTACACTTAACTGAAGCACTTACAACTGTGTATTCCAATTTCTTGAAGATGGATTATAAAATGCTGATTAAGAGTTAGCCTCTGGATTCACAAAATCTCATATTTGAATCATTGCCTACCACTTGCTGTGTGATCCAAGTTACTCAATCGATCTAGGCCTCAGTTTCCACATCTGTGAAACGGGGATGCTAACAGTCATTGGGCTGGAAGAATGAAATGACATAAAGCGCGGATCTTCGCACACAGCCAGGCACATAACTAACTACAATAATTTAGTGCCACCATTACTTCATTATCATGATTAGCATCATCATTATCATTATGTATCTGTCATCCTTAGGAGAGTGCAGCCTTTTTGAAGGGAAGGACCATGTTTTATTTACTGCAATATCCCTAGAGTCTAGTATCTCCCTGGGAATCTAGTAGTCCCTCAAAAAAACCTGTGCAATTAAGATTATGAGATTATAATTATTTTAATATGTTTTGCCCCTGCTTGGGGGCAAAAACTGAATTTCCATCACAGTTATAGCATCATCCACAGCGCCTGCATGGAGGAGGCGTAAGGAACTATTTGTTGATGAACTGATTGTCCCTTAACCATGTGGGCTTTGAGGGAATCTGGGTGTTTGGAAGACAAGCAAAGCCAGTGAAGCGCTAGCCCTCTCTGGACAGCATGCCCTAATTACAGAGAAAGAAGCAGCCGAAAATAAACATGCAGCCTTGGTACTGGCTCCCCAAACTCTAACCTACAAAGACCCAGCACAATCACCAACAGGGACAGAACATTAAAAATGAACTTTAGTTAATTATCTGGGGGAGAAAAAGAAGCAGAGCATTTAAAAAACAACCTGCCTAACTTTAAAATTTATGATAAGAAATCATTAACTATTATTTGGGTAAAAAAAAAAAAACCAAAAAGTGAAAAAACCCCCTCCAATTCTATACTATGGCTTGTTAAAGGATATAGGTATTTTTAAACCATGATGTTCACTAAAGCTCCGAGATAAAGAACTCTTGCCTGTACTAATAATGCTCGTATAAAAACGGGGGGGGGGTGGTGAACTTCTTTTACATAAAAGTGGGTGACAGGGTAGAGTTTGTTATTAAAAACAGTGTAATTCTTGAGTTTAGATTCCACGTGTTGTTTACATTTCCCTCTATGTCGTTTCTGAAGAGGAAAACGCTCGTTTCCTACTCTGTAGCGTGGGGAGCATCCCCTCATTTCCATCCAGCAGCCCTTCAATATACCACAATCAAAACTTTAAGAACTATCGTGTGATCTGCAACTACAGGCAAAATCAGACTAACCTCATTTTCATTCCTCCCATGTTAAATTTGTTGCGTGCATAGGATGTGTCAGGCACTGTGCTGGGCTCTTCATGTGCATTATTGTCATTTGAACCTTACTGTGACTCTTTGAGGTAGCAAGTAATAGTCTCATTTTATAGAGGCAGAGACGGAAGCTCCAAGAGGTCACGTAAAATCACAGAGCTCATAGAGTGTGCAGCCAGGACTTGAACCTAAGGTTGTCTGACTCCAAAGTCAGGCTATTTGAAAACATGATGTTTCCTTTTCTTTTTCTTTATAGTGATTTATTTATTTATCACGAACAGAGTATTTTTTTTTAAGTTATTTTATACCTTCCCCATTGGGCACAGCTTGCTACTAGGAGAAGAGATGACAGGCGGTAACAGTTCAGGGTGCAGGAAGGAACAGCTGAAGCCCCACATATGATAACTTGTTGTCAGCGTCTGCTCCATGTTATCAAAACCTATGTCAGCACCCAGTGCCAAAGCAGACTGCAAGAACACACAGTTCATTTACCCTCACAAGAGGGTAAATAAGCCAGGGTGCCACAGGGGCCAGAATGGCAGGAACCATGAGACAAATTAGGCTCTTTTAAGAAAACCACTGATGGAATTATAAACTGTGATAGAGTAGAGCATCTGGCATGATCATATTGAGTTTTTCATTTGGCATTTTGTTTAGTCAACAAGCCCCATGTGTCCTCAGCTCCCTTTCATGCTGACCAGAAGTAACCAAAGAGCTTACTTTGACCAGATCGAGCTTTGATCTACATTTAAACTCACTGTTGTAGTCTCAGGCAGGACACACACCCATGCCAATCTGTGCACTCACCTCTGTGTTCTGTAAATCACAGTCAGCAGTGCGATGATCACAGCAGTAATCAAGCCATAGTCCAATCCCAGGAACAAGGAGGAAACAAAAGTGGTAAGCCAGATGGTCTAAACAAAAGACAGAAAGCTTTAGGTAGAATCATGTGAAAAATTTCCTAAGAGTTATACACATACACATACACACACACACACACACACACACACACACACAGAGTACCTAGCCTTGTTGCCTAACTGGATACTGCATATAATAACTGGCCACAGTAACTTATCTTTCTCACATTTTTATCAGCAACAATACATTTGTTGCTACGACATATTCACCTAGCAATCACCTTTGTTACTTACCAGCTCTATCTTGCTGGTTCTCCAGAAAAACGGGAGATCTGAGAATTGCATAAACATTCCTTTCAGGTTGACGATCACAATGGCCGACAGCACAGCCTGAAACACAGCACATTCATGCATGCCTCTCCTCTTGTGTCCAGAGACGCCCTTTGCTGGCTCCTCACTGCCCTGCGGCTGCCCTCCCACCGACCTTTCCCCACTCACTTCCTACAGGGAGGTGATGGTACATGTGGAGACAAGAACACCTGGATTTTCAGGACTTGGTTAGCTAAAACGGGCCTTGAAAACCAGGCTTATATCCTAGTAGCAAACCTGCATGTTGGTCAAGAGGTTCAGAATTAAATGGTACTCAAGGACTTATCTCACCCATGGTCTTCCTGCTTTATGATTTTCTCTATGCTATAGCATTCCTGAGCTCTACTAGATTAAATGTTCCAGTAACCAAATGTTTTATGAGTGTAGGCCTTCTCAAATTTTTAATGGGAGTATAAGGTCATAGAAGATCAAAGAGAGAAGGACCATGGAGATTAGCCAAGCCAAAACCTCCACTTTGCATATAAAGAAACTGAGAATCAGAGATGCTGAGATGGCTTTCCCTAGGTACCAGTTGCTGGCAGACTGTGGAACAGGATATTGAGATCCTAGCCTTGGCCCTTTCTCATACCACTTCACTAGGGTTACAGTAAAAACCCATGAGACAGCCACAAAAACATAAACAAATAAAATAGCAAAATCTCTATACATGAGAAAACCTCACACCAAGTCCAAGCTACACACCTGGGGTAATGATTCAAAGAGGAATCCAGTGGCTAATATGACCAGCAGAATCATTAACGAGGCCAAACAACCTGCAAGCTGAATGAGAGAAGACACATGGAAGGGGCTTTTAGGAGACCTGAGTAAGAGGCGGGGCACAGGTTGGTCTTAGTCTTTTGATAATCACTGTGGGAAGATATGGCTTCACATAAGTCATCCATACCATTACATAAACCTGTAACTCGTTCCCACTCCCTTTCTGAGGTTTTGGTTCCTCATATAGCCTTTAAACAGAAGCTGAAATATTTAAATACCCTGAATGAAATGCCCGTGCCAGGGGTGGGGGAAAGGAGATGTATGGTGCTGACCCAAGACTCACAGGGGCCAGAAGAGTTCAGATAAGACTTTGCCATCCAAAGTGGTAGCCACTAGCCACATGTGGCTATTTAAATTTTAAAAAGTAAAATTAAATAAAATTAAAAATTCAGGTCTTGGTTGCACTAGCTACATTTCAAGTGCTCAAGAGCTACATGTGGCTAGTGGCTGCCATACTGGACAGTACAAATATCAAACATTTCCATCACAGCAGAAAGGTCTATTGGATGGTGCTGGCATCCTGCCCATACTCACTCTCAGGCTTTCATGACAACATCCTATGTCTGAACTTTGAGGTTTACTGGTAGCAGGGAGTGTTGTTTAATTTTTCGATTTGACTGGCGAATATACCCCTTTTCTGTAGATTCAGTTCCTTGTGATTTGCTTCAACCAATCATGCCTTTCTCTGATTCATACACAGCTCACTGGAGCATGGATCTTCAGGCAGAATACAATCAACAGATTAAAGTTTATCACCCAAATCACCAGACCTTGGAGGCCAGTTGCATACGCACCTGTGTCTTCCCTCCAGTTCCCTCCTGAACAAGGCTTCGAGACAAGGAGCATGAAATTGAAAACGTCTGGAAGAGTGAGCCAATGGAATTGCACAGTCCCAGGGCAATGAGCTCCTTTTCCACGTGGAAGCAAAACACAAAAGAGATCAGTTATTTTTCAGGAAGCCAGGCATGATGGCCCGTTTAATGCACATTTTCAGCAGTACAGGCTGTCTCTTCATTCTCTTTCCAGATACAAGAATTTGTTTAGCATGAGTTCAAAACAGGAATTAATGCATAATCTAAGGTGGGAAAAAAACACCTTGAATTTTTATTGTGTTGGAGATAAATGCTGCGCTCACCTAGCCCCCTCTTTCCCAAACACACTCTCTACACAAATAATGTTTTTGTTTTTAAAGAAAACTGCAGCAAAAGGGACACAATATTTTTGTTGTTTAAGAGAAAGTTATTGGTGAATAGGACTACTGGCATCTTTTAAATGCCTGGGCTCTTGCTCATCAAGGAACCCATGCCAGTGTCCTCTTGGGACCAGTGAGTGAGTCCTGATCTCAGGGCAACTTCCGGTTTTCCTAGATGGATTACTGTGTCTCGTATGAATATGGAGCGTCTAGTCTCCTCTTAGAAATACAGTGTGAATTTCTAAGATAAATACACACTGGGTATTTATCTTAGAAATAAATAATGGCTCATGGTATTCAGATTAAATACTTTATCTGTAGCTATCTTATAAAAGAAGGCGGCAAAGAATGTATTGTGGAGTTTAAGTGATGAATCATAAACTCAAAGTTCAGTGAACAAAGAGAAGGCTTCCTGTGGAGTAAAAATGGTTCTGGAAAAACGTTAGATTCTCAGGCTGTGAGCTTTAAGAATAGGGATAGCGCCTAGAGGAGTATGGCAAACTGTAAACCTCCGAGTGGAGATCGCACCTACTGATGAGGTGACGTAGGAGCCTGTACCTCAGTGTTCTGATGATTTAAGGCACACAAACCATGAAAAAACTGTAGTGTTGAATAAATACATGCTTCAAATACATCCGTCACCAAACTAATTTTTTTTCTACCAAGATGGAGAAATCCAGTTTATTTGTCTCCTATAGTAGAGCGAGATGATTGTGCCACCAGGAAACATCCGCAGGCAATTAATGATTTTTACCTGATTGCCATCAACCTGGTAGCCATGCTTATTTGCCAAGGTCTTGGCCATTGAGATGGTCACTGAAAATCCAACGATGGCTATGGCAATGGCATCCACGTACACAAGGTGGAAGAGGCTGGTGTCCGGATTGGCCGGAGGTAGCAGCCTGAAAGGTGAAGCTGACTTTAACCTGGGCATTGTGACCACTGGAAAAAAACATGCAGCTAGAGGGGAGCATTGTAGGGGGGCATTATCTGCAGATGAGGTGATCAACACTTGGGTACCTGTTTGGCAAAAAGCAGGGCCCTCTTTGACACACAAGTTCTTTCCAGGCCCCAACCCCAGAGTGCCGGCTTTCTACCTGAATGGGTTATCAGCAGAGATCAAATGCCGTTTTATTTAGAAAAGGAGTAACCTCATACCTCACGGCACCCCGTATGGCAGGTGTAAGTAAGACTCAGAGCAGGAAGAGGAGAGGGTCAGCGAAGCACTCAGATGCCACAAGACATTCGAACCAAAAACTGAGGTGAGGGGGGAGCTGGACAAGGGCTATCATATCAGAGAATTACTACTGTCCAGGCAGCACGAGGTACTCACACTCTCCCTTGCTATTTGATGTAAGGACCCTGCTTCTTCCCTGGATCCCTTCAGGTGAGTGTCTAACATGGGAAATGAGCAGCAGCAGATTATACTCCTTGGGTTACATCTGGGAATCTTAGGAATCTGGAGGGGCCAAAAGTGCGGCTCCTGGAGCTCCCCAATGGGGAACCTAATTTTTGTGGTCCATTCTTATAGTCTGGAACCTGTGTCCTAAAAGAACAGAATAGGTGTTCCCCAGAATGGTATGGGGGAAGGGGCAAGAGAGGTTTTCAAAGGCACCTGCTCCAATTCAAGGCACTGGGCTAAATAATAATATCAATTAATTGATGCACAATATTATTACTGTTACAGTCACTCATTAGGTGCCTCCTCTTGTGCCAGGTTCTGTGTTTATCTATCTCCAACAGCACTGTGAGCTAGGTACCATTATAATCCCCATTTCACAGATGAGGAAAACGAGGCATAGTGAGGTCAAGCAACTTGTCCAAGGTCAAACAGCTCATCTATTAAGTACAACAAAAACCACAAAGAACCCGTCTCTCCACACTATTTCGCATACTGTGTCATATCACAGTGACAAAGGGGCTGTCTCAGGTTCTGAGGTAAGGGAAAGGGAGGGGAGCAAAGGCAAGGAACCTAACATATGTTAAGCCTAGATTATGTGCTACATGCTTGATATATGTCATCTCATTTGCCCTCACAACAATCCTTTTAGATGGGTGCCATTATTATCCCAATTTATATGTGAAAAAATGGATGCTTGCAGATGTTAAGTAATCTGCTGAAGATGGAGCAGGGAATCAGACCCAGGGGGTCTGACTATAGAACTTACTGTCCTTTCCTTACACTTTGCTACATAAGCACTAACCAGGAGAGAAGGCCTGGCAGCAGGTTTGGGTCTGAGGAATAAGAATATGAGAAAAGAATGTATGCTGCAATGAGTTAAGAGAAGTAAACCAAGGAACATGATATATTGCCATGAATGGGATCTCTTAAGAGTCAGCTGTCACTTTCTGGACACTGTATTATATATTTGTGTGTGTGTGTGTGTGTGTGTGTGTGTGTGTAGATAAGTGTGGTAGTTTGTTTCCAAATACAACCACCACCAGTTCCTCCCATACTTCTGTGTGCTGCTCCCCTATCTAGATGTGGTCTGTTTCCCCTCTGGTTGAATCTGGGCTGGCCTTGTGATTTGCTTTGACCAGCAGAATGTGGTGGGAGTGATGTTGTATGAGTGCTGTAAGCAGCCTGGCAGCTTCTTCTTTTCCGTCCTGTTGCCCTGAGCTGACACATGAAGAACCTGTCTGCCCTGCTGGAGACCCATATGGAGAGACGATGCCAGCCAGCCCTCAGCTGTTCAGCCGCCGCAGCTGAGCTGTCAGACATGGGAGCGAGGCCTTCTTGGATCCTCCAGCCCTGGTCACCCCTTCAGAGTCCGCAGCTGCCTGAGAGACCCCAAGTGAGACAACCTCTCAGCTGAGCCCCACCTACACTGGCAAACTGCGAGCAAGTAAACGGACATTGTTATAAGCCACTGTTCTTCGGCAGCGAGACTCAAAGATCACTGAAGCAGTATGACTGTATATAGTTAGGAAGTTAGGGAGGCATTATTGGTTGTCTGCCTGGTTTTGCGCAAAGTTCCAGAAAGATAAGGTTTCTGGGAAGCCAAGTTTCAAAAAGGTAAAATGTTCTTATTTTTTAAAAAAATGTTTAGCTCTCCTAGAGCCCGCGTGCCACAACTACTGAAGCCCGTGCTCCTAGAGCCCGTGCTCCGCAATAAGAGAAGCCACTGCAACGAGTAGCCCGTGCACTGCAATGCAGAGTAGCCCCCGCTCACTGCAACCAGAGAAAGCCCGCGCGCAGCAACGAAGACCCGACGCAGCCAAAAATAAATGAATAAAATAAATAAATTTATTTAAAAAAAAAGTTTAGCTCTCACACATAGAGGGAAAGCAACATATTTGGGTATAATGCAATAGGGAAAGGAAGGTATTAGGTAGGAATGATGGTGGCATGTGAATTTTTAAAAGGAGAAATCTAAGTGTGAGAATTCACATGTAGATTATTTGTGATTAGTTATTGAATAGGGTTATCTACTGGATCCAAAGACACATGTTTATCACATGACGAATTATGTTAGTGACGCAGGTGTGAGGTAATGGAAAGATCACACAACTGGGTATCAGAAGATTGAGTTCTGGGTCCAGGCTGGGACATACCAAATTCACTCACGTCTCTCAAATGTCGCCTTCCTTGATACCCTACCTAAAACAGCAACCCCAGCCCCTCCTATCTCTTACCTGGCTTCCCTTGTCTTCATAGCATGTCTCACTATTGATGTATTGTCTATCTCTCCTAGTAGAATATAAGTTCCATGAGACCAAAGACTTTTTTGCTTGCATGTTCACTTTTGTTTTTAACTGCTGTGTCCCTGGCACATAATAGGCACTCAATAAACATATGCTGAATAAATGGGAATAAATGAACTTTCTTCTCTGTTAAATGAAGATAACATATATCAACAGTGTAATTGTGAGCATCAACTGACATGGGGGTATGAAACTACTTAAAAAATTATAAGTGCAAATAGAAAAACAAGGATTATCACTGTGTTATACTTTTACATTGAATCATAAGTAACACGTTTATGACAGCAATTCGCTGAAGTTGAATGCAGGCTTCCTCCTTCAACACCTGCTCCCTGGGGTGAACTTTGGCTTAAAGAGCAACTCCTGCTGCCTGTGCTTCCCTGGAGATTCTTAGATGGTTCCAGGGGCAAGGCCTGATCGAATATACCAGGTCCTGTCAATGTCCAGCATCTGGGCAAATGTCTGACTCTCCTTTTGGAAAGAGAGAACAGGTGGCAAGAAAGAGACAGCACCACGAACAGAATGACAGAGACACGCAGAGAGGTACAGAGATAGCCAGAGTATCAGAGAGGGACAGAGTGAGACCAGGAGAGGCTCGTAGTCACTCTCACTCCTTCAAATATAAAAATAATAGTAAAATTTTTAAAATGTAGAATTAGGTAAAAGAAAAACAGATGAAGCAAAGAAGTAATACATGATTTAAAACTAGAAACCTGGTTGAAATAATGAGCCATAGAACTTTCAATTAACATGTCTTCAATGTGCACTGTGCATGCCAAATGCTACACTGGCCGCTTTAGACACATTTTCTCCTATAACTCTCACAACTGCTCTTGAGATAGTCATTAATTACCATGCTTACCTAGCAGGGGAGGAAACTGAGGCTTTGAGAGGATAAGTGACTTGCCCAAGGTCACAAAGCTACTAAGTGGCAGGCTAGATTTAGGTCTTTTTGCTTTTAGCTCCAAAGCTACCCAGGAAGAGATCTAAAAAACCGATAAATGCTTAATAGGAAACAGAACAAAACGAAAAACCACATGCCATTGTTGGTAGAACTGTAAAATGATGCAACCACTTTGGAAAACATTATGGAGGTTCCTCAAAAAGTTAAAACAGACTATCATATGATCCAGCAATCCCACTTCTATGTATATATCCAAAAGAACTGAAAGCAGGGTCTTGAAGAGACACTTCCACACCCATGCTCATAGCAGGATTATTCACAATAGCTAAGCGGTGGAAGCAACCCAAATGTCCATCAACAGATGAATGCATAAACAAAATGTGGTATATACATAAGGTGGAATTTTATTCTGCTTTAAAGAAGAAGGAAATCCTGTCACATGGTACAACATGGATGAACCTTGGAATATGCTAAATGAAATAAGCCAGTCACAAAGAAGGCAAGTAGTGTATGATTCCACTTACGAGTACCAGAGTAATCGGATTCATAGAGGTAGAAAGTAGGGGCTGGAGGGAAAGGAGAATGGAGAGTTATTGTTTAATGGTATAGTTTCAGATTTGCAAGATGAAAAAGTTCTGGAGATCTGTTTCACAACAATGTGAATATACTTAACACTACTGGACTGTACACTTATGAATGATTAAAATGGTTAAGTTTTATGTTATTTTTTTTTTTAACCACAATAAGCCACCCCCCCCCCACACACACAGCCAAAAAAACCAAACTCAAAACCCCCCAAACCCTCAGCTATTTGATATGTAGGAAAAAAAAAAAAGACTGTTCATTGCAATACTAAAGCAGGAGTTGGAAGCAATAATAGATCCCTTGATTATTCAAGTCACACTGTTACTTGAAACTATTTTCCTACCCCAGAGGAAGTGTCCCAACGACATCCACATTGTATGATTCATTCAGGTTAAACCCAGCTGAAATGCCAGTTCCCATAACCACCTGAAACAGACACAAAACCAAACGTACTTTTAGAAATGAACATTCAAACACCACAAAAATAAGCTTCAAAGAACTTGTTAGCCAAGCCAAATCTATTCTCACTTTCTTGGTTTTTTAAAAAAAGAATTATAGTTAGCTTCCAGCAATTCTAACTTCTCCTAATGACCCTTCTCCACAAAATTAAAATGGACTCTACAGTCTCCTTGTGGCCTGGAGTTCTTTTCTCTTTACTTTGTTCTGTTCCATCCTGAGGCATTTGGCTAGTTGGCTACAAACAGAAAGAAGCCATAAAGCCTTTCAGGAGTTGGCTTTGCCTTTGGGGCAGGTAAAATGAGGCTCTGGCCAAGGTGGCACAAATAAAGGACATGAGATACGTATTGTGAGGGTGGTACAGTGACAGCATATCATTGTAACACGTAGGTTTGGATCTATTGCACAATCTTCCTATGGACTTTTGTTTCCAGGACAGCAGCACCAAGGTGGTTAGAGGCCTCCACCAGCACCCCATGGCTATCTTCTCCCATGTCTGTTGCCGAGTCAGGGTCAGGGTGAAACCGCCCATCACAGAGTGTCCCTGTACGTAAGGTTGCCTGGATTGTCGGGGCACAGATTCAGTCTGTGTGTAAAGTACAAGCCTTAGTGAGCTACAAGAAGAGAAAAATAACAGAAGGAGAGACAGCAACTTTCTTCACCCCAAAGAACCGCTGCTTGTAGAACTTTCTGAGTGGGTTTATCCAGGAGTGAAGGCATAGGGCTGCCCAGGGAAGGGAGCCAGACCCCCACCAAAGCGGGCTGCTGCAGGGAACCAAGAAGAAGGTAAGCTCATTATCAGACACAGCAGCCTGAGAGACCAAGGGTGTGGCTGCTTCTGGCCGCTATGATGAAGTGCCCCTTCTTTGTTGGTTGCAATGTCTGTCACCCTTAATTACATCTGTTGATCATCTCAAACTGGGGGAGTGCCCAGACAATTCAAATCCACAGGATACACAGGGCTCAAGTTCCTGGAGCATCAACTTTATGCAGCAATAAATAAATTCAAACCAAAGCTTTCCTACCAACACTAACAGATGCATTTTGAAATAGAATGCAGAACCCCAAACAATTTTATGATAACAAAGGAACTGTATGTTTAAAGAGAGTCATGAAGATTCTGTCCCAAATTTTCCAGTATGGCTTCCCTCTCCCTTGCTCTGAGGAGCATACAGGTAAGAAGTTAAAAAAAACCAAAAAAAAACAAAAAACAGGTTCAACCATAATTATAATGATAGAATTCTGGAGAACCATTGCCCTGGAAAACATGAAGGAAACTTCAAAGGGAATCTGGAAAGTGGACAAAACTAGGAACCCAAGCCAGGAAAGTCAGTCTTCATCATTTACTTCATGATTGGGGCTTGCCTTTCTCCACTGCCATGCGAAGGAGCTGAGAACCTCTTGCTGTTCTCCAAGAGGAAACAGGAACTCTGTGCCCAACCCCAATGAGAGAACAGGTCTTAAAACAGTGAGAGGCAGTCCTATTCGGGTATAGACAAGACAAAAGCAAGGAAAAGGGTCAAAGGGACTGGCTTCTTTGTGAGCTATACGAGCCAGTGGTTTTCGTGGCTGGAACTTTTTGCTAGATTTGGATCAGACACCTATACTTTTTATTTCTTCTCCTTGTGGCTCCCAAAATACACCAAAGTGCTCCAGGGTCCCAAGGAGAACTCACCAGGACACTGTGGGACATGACTTTCAAGGAAAACAGTGACATCTGTCAGACACCATGCAAACTTCTAGTTTGAGGTAGTTCACAGTTTCGATATTAGTTCCTACTACATTCCTTTCAGTCATACCATATGTTTGCAAAGCTGGGCATTCAGTGGTCACTGTGATAAAAAAGCAGGTACCATGCAAAAATCAAAGTGAACAGGAAATGATGGTAGTGGTGTCCATCTGATTCCCAGGTTTGAGGGATTGTGAAGTGCCCACCAGCCGCCATACACATTCATTAATAAATTACAGTGGTGATTTAAGAATGTCATAAAATATATTTTATTTCAATTTATGTGCATTATTTTTACAAACAGTTCTTAAGCTGTTAGACATAAATACATATGAAGTTGTTTGGACCTTACTACTTAGTAAATGGAACTATTAGTTAGGTATTTCTTTTGGCCTAGGAGTGCCAGGAACCAAGAAAGTTTGGGAACCTTTGTCATTTGCTCTTTTCAGAATGGAAACAGCTTAATTTTTTCAGGTTATTAAAGTTTGTATGTTCATTATAAAACAATTAGACAATAAAAGCTTTGAAAAAGAAAAATCTCCATAATTTCACTCAAAGATAATTTACATTCATATTTTTATGGACTTAGCTATATTTTAAAAATCATCCATGACTCTGCTTTAATGCTTTTCTTTTTTTTGTCAGTGTATTTGTAAAAGTTCCCCTTGACAAATTCCAACCTTCTCTTGGCAGAAGTGAGAGAAAAGAGGTCGAATTTCCTCCTCCCGGGTCCACTTCTAAACCCCTCACAGAAACAGGTAGGTGTATGCTGCTGGAAGTTGACTTACCGCAAAGAACTCTAAAGGGATGGGTGCTGGCAATTTCTCTTTAAATCTCTCATTAAACTCCTTGCCACCCAGCAGCAAACCAAAGACCATCAGCCCAACGCCTAGGGAACACACGTTGAGGTTTTTAACATTCTGCAACACAGCAACTGTACTCTGTAACACAGTGAACACTGGATGTTACATCAAGCAAGAGCCCCTGAATAGACAGAGACAGTCTAGTGCTCTAATTCACACCAGCCATCCCATTAGTGGACATTTCTAGCTAAAGGTTCTCAGGCTGAAGTCTCTCTCTTTGCAGCTTTCACCAATTAGGAGCCATTTTTACCCAGTCATACAGCTTGGTAGTTGTAATCCTTACCTGACAATCTCATACTACAGTGTTCTTTGCTATGCTAACATCTCAATGTAGAATCGTAAAATTCAGAAAAGTAACCCTGAAGCTGAGTCCTGAGCATTAGGAAAGGATTAGGGGTACTATCAGCAAAAAAAAAATCCAAAGGTAAATACATACAAAAGCTTTTAGGAGCTGAAAGAGGGAGAAATCACTGTTAGCAGATGAAAGACGAATCAGGTGAGCTTTGAAGGAAAGAGAGTAGCTGAAGCTTGGAAAGAAGCCCAGGAAAGGTAGAGAAGAAAGCCGCTTAATTTCCTCCTAAGGCTGCAGTCTCGGCACCCCAAATGCAGTCAGTACTTATCTGGACCCTGGGAAAGTAGGTTACCACCGAGTCCAGGCTACACACCTTTCCTATCAATGCCTGCCTAGAGCATTCTCTAGTATGCTTGTCTGTTCTATTTCCTTTGTGACAAGGCATTTTGAGAAATCTCAGAGTAAGAAGCATGTTACCAGCTATTATGGGAAACGAAGAATTTAGTTATTTAGGGAATGCTCCCACAGTTGGACTCCATTCTAATCAATGAAGGACTCAATTTAACTGTCACTTCCTCAAAGCGACTTTCCTAGACCCCTAATCTAAAGGTCTCCCTATTCAACTTTCAGAGCAGCCTGATTTTTTCTTCATAGCACTTAAGACAATTTGTACTTAATTACACATTTATGTGATTAGCAGTTTACTATTTGTCTTCCCATTGGACTGTAAACTCACTGCTCTGCCTAACACAGTGCCTGACACATCAACACCTACAAAGGCTACAGATCTCTCATTCCAAGGATAGCTTTAGCAGCATCTCAGAAGTTCTGGTATGTAGTACTTACACTATCATTTGGTTTTAATTATTTCATAACTTCCTCTTTATCCATGGGTTATTTAAAAATATGTTTTTGGTTTCCAAATGTATGGGGGTTTTAAAGCTATATTTAGTTACTGATTGCTAATTTACTGCACCATGTGAAACAACATTGAATTTTTGGAATTTGTGATCAGTTTTACATGACCACTCTCAACGTGATCAGTTATTACCATGTTACCTACGTGCTTGCAAATAATTTATATTTTCTGAGTTGGGTGGAAGGATCTATGTATATTTTATTAGATTAAACTGGTTAATTGTGATAGTTAAATCCTTTACAGACTTATTTTTTTGCCTGCTTGAGTAAGCAGGTTTTGAGGAAGATCTATTATCCCATAATGCCTTTAAATTATTTGTTAGTTCCCAAAGATAATCTAATTTGGTCTTAAGAAAAAGCTGTTTCTTTAGCTAACTAGAGTCAAGGTGAAATAACCAAATAAATACCTAACCAGGGACTTCCCTGGAGGCGCAGTGGTTAAGACTCCACGCTCCCAATGCAGGGGGCCCGGGTTGGATCCCTGGTCAAGGAACTAGATCCTGCATGCCGCAACTAAGACCCAGCACAGCCAAATAAATAAATAAATAAATATTTAAAAAAGACCTAACCAAAAAATTCCTCGTGAGGTAGATAGTACCATATATTAAAGAAATGACACTTTAAGGTTTAATTTTCCTTGTAGTGCTCTTCTCAGAAAAGCCTTAGAATAACTAAATCTTCTCCATTTTATTGAAATTCTTGGAAATAAGAAAAGTGAGCCTTGAAGGTAAAAGAGATACAGAAGAGAAGGGGGAAAAATAAAGAAGGGAAAACAAGTACCAGTAAGTCGGGAAGTTGCTTACTTACATACACCACTGAAAAGATCCCACTGTACCGCTTTGTTTTAACTCCAAACAGGTATTTTAACATGGAGGTGAAGACATGCACAGCTGCCGCAGTGGTAAACCCACGGACCAGGGGCTCCGTGAGATATATGGCCACAAATCCAAACCTACAGACACCTAGGCAAAACTTTTTTTTTTTTAATGACAAAGAAACAAATAAATCACATGATAGGTCAGGAAGTTAAAGCCAACAGAAAACATTAAAAAGTTCTTTCTGGACCATTTTCTAACACTACAAACTTGCACCTGCAGCAAGTAAGTAGCTAATAAATCAATCACTGGTTATGCAGAAAACAATGGAAGGTCTGGAAGGGCCTGGACCCCACAGAGCAATAGGCACCCCCGAACTCTCCCTGTCCCTCAGAAGTGGGGTAGGCTTAGTCATGTCACTCCCTGTTCCTTCCAGGCAGGTAAGAAATGCCCTCTTCCCATTACTAACCCATCCCGCTTCAAGCTAGTCTTGCTTTTGGAATCTCTAAAGTACCCAACTGAAGCTAGCTAGCTCCTATTCAGTATCAATTTAAGTAAGGCATGCAGTGGGACTGGCGTTCCTCAGCTATGAACCCTGAGCTCTGGAGTTTTGCTGGCTGACCCTGTCCACCATGTAGACCAGCCAAGTGTGCTCAACAGATAATTATTAAATGAGCAAATGAGAGCCCATTTCCACATCTGTGAACCTTACCTGAATGATTCCTGAAAGTAAGGTCACAGACATGGCGACTTTCACTCTCAAAGCATCTCTTGCCTCCGTACCGTTGGTTGCATTTACTCCTCCTGGAATGACCATATCATCTGGTACTAATCGAACAGCCACGCCGCCTATCATCAGGCTAATAACTGCAAACGGACCTGAAATAAGGGAGCATTAATCAGGGAAATTATGTTCAGTGTGTCTGATGTGGTTGTTTCCAGTACCCCAGGAGACACAGGTGAGGTCAATAAATCTTCGAAATAACACTGCACTGTGACAAAATCTTCCACCCCACACACTCTTCTAGAACCCTGACATTTCCCCATGAAGAGGTGGTCTAATTCCTGTCTCCTTGAATCTGGGTGGACTTGTGACATGCTAGTAATCAAAAGAATGCAGCAGAAGTGATACTGCGTGACTGCTGAGGCCAGGTAACAAAAGGTGATGCGGCTTCCACCTGAGAGCTGTACTGCTCGCTTGTGCTGCAGCCCTACATGCGAGAAAGCCCCAGTGAGGACCACGTGGATTGAGGGTGAGGGCGGGAGGTAAGAAGAGAGGGAAGGGGAGTCCAGCCTTCCTGTAGCTGCTCTGGCTCTAGCTCCCACCTGACTCTTAACTGCTTGAGAGACGCTGAGCCTAAACTGCCCAGATGAGCCCTTCCCCAATCCTGACCCACAGGGACTGTGAGAGATAATCAAATGGTGGTTGTTTTTAGCTGCTAAACTTGGGGGGGTATGTGTTACCCAGCAACGGACAGCTGAGACCTTGTGTGTGTTGGCTGGTGGCAGCCTCAGGCAGCATTAACACTATTATGAAATCCATATAAATCTGATCCTAAATACACTAAAGAGAAACCAAGTACAGTTCAGTGCCTAAAATAAGATGAAAATGCATTATATGCATAGTAATTAGGAACTTGCAGTATCACTAATAAAATAGAGGAAAAAAACAGATGCAGGCAAATTGTATTATGAACTCAAGCACTTATTTCACAGATTTCAACAATTGCTCTTTTTACACAAGAAAATTGTCTTTTTCTATTATGCCCAGATTATAAGAAAGCTGTTAGTTCTAGAAATCTTGAGGGGGAGTGTATTCTTTAAAAGCACCTATTGGGTATACAGTAACAAAAGCTGTTACTAAGCAGATGTCCTAATAACAAACATGCTGTCTCTTTGGCACACTGCAAAGCTTGGAAATCCAAAAGGAAAGGTACTAAAATATCAACTATAAGGTTTACCTATGGATATGTGTCTGGAGGTTCCAAAAAAACAATACATGATAACGGGGTAAAATGAAGAGTACAGGCCAAACACCGGAGGCACAGCTGCCAACATTGCAAAGGCTAAACCTGTAGGATTAAAAACCAAACAGAAATGG
This sequence comes from Balaenoptera acutorostrata, assembly GCF_949987535.1. Classification (NCBI taxonomy): domain Eukaryota; kingdom Metazoa; phylum Chordata; class Mammalia; order Artiodactyla; family Balaenopteridae; genus Balaenoptera; species Balaenoptera acutorostrata. The sequence goes on from NC_080070.1 coordinate 97,759,691, forward strand.
GGAGCTCATTAGAAAACAGAGGGCTATGTGTGTTTTTCTCTTGGTTCTTTATATATGATGAACAAGTGAAAATCATGTTAATTTAAGCAGATGTGTTTTAACATGCCCACCCTTCCATCCCACTCTTACATGGAATCCTATATTTGTGTTCAGAGAGTCCAGGCTGAGACAGTTTTCCTTGTCATCTCCTCTTTGCCAGGGGTGGATTTTTTTCTGCTTTATTCTTTCCCAAATTACATAACGGCAGAAAGGCTTACTTGACTGGTGCAGTTGTAATCTGGTGTTGATGCCCAAATGCCAGCTGTTTCTCCAATGGGGTGTTTTCAGGGTTCTCTGGAGACCCGTTTTCAACGAGGAGCTCCCACTGTACTATTCCCTAGCCGATGTAATGCCCCCTCCCCCTGACCTAGGCCCCTTACAGGTTCCAGTTCTTACGCCTCCTCCAGGTTCTTTCTGCTGGCAGCTGCTCATCCTGTAGGCAGACTTCTTGGGCAGGTACCTTTCAAATGAGCCAAGCCTGATTACCTCCCAGGGCGCCCAGTTATCTGATGCTTTTCCCCAGGAAACTGTGCAAGTGCAGGCCACGCCCACAGGAGGGGTCCTCTTCATTCTGCTGTCATAGGCAGTTCACACCCCTTCATCTGTAGATTTATTTTTCTTGCAAGAATTAGGCAACAGTGCCCACAAACTCCAGGGGACACACGTCCAGTGTTCCGAGTGATTCTCTTGCAGTCCTTCCTTAACTTTAGGTGGAGGGGAAATGCATAGGGCTTTTTGCACCTTTCTCTCGAAAATTCTCATTCCAAATCTAATATCAGTCGTCTTGTCCCCTCACATCCTGTTGGAGTGATGCACTAAGGAGAGAGCATGTGTGTCATTCACTCATCGTTTTGCATGGATGGCCTGGAATCCCTCTTTAGAGCGTGTAAGCAATAAACACCCTTTGTTCTCAGCTTTGGGGCCTCAGCCAAGTATCTGGAATAACTAGGAAGTTCGTGTAATGCATTGTCATGTTGCGGATAAGAATATTTTAGCAAAAGAAAAGTTGGGAAAGCATCCTTACTTCATATGTAATAATATGGTAACTTTAATGTTGCATTAAAAAAAAAATTTTATTTCTAGCAAAGAAACACATGTCCATAGTATAAAAAGCCAAGCAGTACTAGGGAGGCTCGGAGGAAAAGCCAGCACTCTTCTGCCTTACTCTAGGTTCCACTCCCCAGAAGCGCTCACTTCTAACTCTTTCAGCTGTTTTTCTACATTTATCTCCGTTTTTCTAAATCAGCAGTTCCTACATGAGAGGATTCTGCCCACCCCCAGGGGACATTTGGCAATGTCTGGAGACGTGTTTTATTACCAAGCCTGGGAGTGGGGCTGCTGCTGCATCTAGTGGGTAGAAGGCAGGATGCTGCTACCCACCCTGCAATGCACAGGATGCCCGCCACCACCAATGTACGTGGTACAGGCTGAGAAACCCGTCTACATAACATGTTCACATTGTTCGTGGTTTATCGTTGTAGATATAAACTGCTGACATTCTATAATGCCTATTTTTTCAGATTCCCCTAGGTTATGATTTCATGGTTATGTGACTTTTTTTTCCTTTCAGGAAAGTTTTGGGATCTTCTATTTATTTCTGGTATTCTGATATTTTACAGTGGTGTGTCTTGTTTTACGTTAATTTTTCATTAATTCTGATGGGTACCTGATGGTTGCTCTCAGTCTGAAAGCTCATGTATTTCAATTCTGAGAATACTCTTTGTCACTATAGCTCTTTTCTCTGGGGACAGCTGGCTGACTGCCTTGTGCTATAAGTTCCTGCAGGCTCTCTGGAGCTGAACAGGGCAAGGAAGAGCCTTTGCGAGCTCACAGTTCGATGGGTAGATGTTTACATAATGTCTACAGGTCCAAAAAAGTTTGTGGAATGGCATTTCAGTGAAAACCCAACTAGGCAAAATTCTGAGGACTTCCTTGACGTCTTCATGTACACGCATTTACTGCAGCCACTTCCTGTGGCTCTGTCGGTCCAACTTGACTGAATGTCAGTCTAGCTCCTATTTCCCACTCCAGGTGCCGAGCCTCTGTCTGCTCCTCCCCCGCCCTCACCTCTGTCTTTAAATACATCCCTTTCTCTATCCTTGGGGTGTTGGTGCCAAAATTGTGTGGAGGATGGTCCTAAACCTGATTTGAGGCTTTTGTTTAACAGATTTAATAGATTCGAGAACTCAGTCACTTGGAAAATTAAAAACTCAGCTAATTGATCACTGGGGAAAATAATTTTTTTTTTTTTTTTTTTTTTTTTTTTACAAATTGATTGTTCAATAATTAGTTTTTGGGAAACTGGAGAAGGGAATAGATTTTCAGCCAGCTTACCTAGAGGCTGTTCAAGCCGTTATCACCTTTTGACCACACTGAGTCACTGTCACCTCTAACTGGTCTCCCTACATTCATCCTGGTGACCGTCTCGCCAGCCAAGTCCATTCCCCACACGACAGTCTCAGTGATCTCTTACCAGAAATAGCCAAGTGAAAAAAGCTCGCTGACAGCTTTCGTCGCGCTCAGAATGAAATCCAAAGGGGCCTGTCAAGGCTGTGCAGACCTGCCACTGCTCGCCTTGCCAGCCACCGGCCCCTCATTCCCCACACTCCTAGCACCCGGCCTCTCTCATAATTCTTCAGACACCCAATTCTCTTCTTGCTAAATGCCTTCACACATGCTATCACTTCTTCCTGAAGTGTACTTCTTCTCATTCTTTACCTCCCTCCTACTCGTCCTTCAGGTCTCACTTCAATCTCACCTTCTTAAAGGGGTTTTTGTGACTTACCTACTTAAATTAGGTCCCCCTAGTATCATCATGTCAGAGTGCCCTGTATCTTCCTTCACAGTGTTTACCATCATTTGCAATTAAAAACTGATGCATGCTGTTATGTGCTTCATGTTTCTTTCCCTGATTGGACAGTTAGTTCCAGGAAGATGGGGACGGCCAGGCAGATACTTGATAAATGCGTGTGAATAGATGAATAATCAATGAGTGTTTTCTTAAATTCTTATATCACATATAAAATCACGCAAAGGCACAAGAATTCAGTATATCATGGTCCCTTGTAATAAGAATATGGACTTAAAAGTCAAGAACCTGAACAAGGACAACCCCTGAATGAAACACAACATTGTAAATCAACTGTACTTCAATAAAATTTAAAAAACAACAAAAAAACAGCAAAAAAAAGGACAACCTCAACAACATGCTCATGGAATGACTGATTAACTTAGCGAGAGAAAGGCAATGCCCAGCCAGCTCCTAAATGTACTGGTCTGTAAAACAGTATTACCACATTCTACAACTAATATCTCCGGGGCTTTTAAAAGGTTATTTAAAAGGGTTATTTCTGGAGAATTCCTTTAAACAGGTGAAGGTTACTAGAACGATAATGATAAAAACTATGAATTTCCAATCACGATGAAATTAAACAGAAAAATGGTCAAGCAACTGTTTGAGGAGATGGTAGCAAAGGAAAGAAAGAAATGTATTCTACTGACCTTGAGGAAGCTGCAGCACTCCTGTGCTTATGCCTGAGACTAAGTCACCCAACACATACTCCTTGAATCTGTATGCAGGCAACCACTTGGTTATGGGGAGGAACATGTAAATGATATTTCGTATTTTCTTAGGAGTACATCTGGAGGACAAAGAAATAGATAAAATGAGGACCATTTCTGTAGAATTCACACCAAGGCACTTTCCCTTCCTCATATCCTGGAGCAGTAAGGAAGAATTCACAACTGGTGCCGAGGATGACTCTTTTACTCTGCAGAGGTCAGAGACAAGAAGACCTGCTTATTATTATTATTATTTTTTAAAAATAGGAACATCTGAATTGGTTCCATTCTAATGCTCTACAACTGACCATGAAAAAAAAAATTAGCTTCAAAATAGTTGAGATATCCCAGAAGCTATTATTTCAACAGGTGAAATCATTAATGTGCTTTCTGTGTTGGTGTAAAGTGAAGTAGGGGAATTATTTACTGATTGAGTTAACTTTTGAATGTGGAACCAATGACCAGCATCTACCCACTTAGTTTTCCCTTTCCTTATAAAATGAAGGAAATTTACACAGGTATTATGAGCTTTATGAACATGTGTTCAGTGCTTTAGGGTCTTTGATTAGGCAAACTCAAAACACCATTTGTCACGGGAGCACTGTAGCTAAGTCTATGTCTGGTTGTCTTGGTTAGGTGAACACCATGCTGAAAAAACCAAGGCTTTGCATTTAATCCCTGCATCGTTTAATTAACTTTGATACACAGACTATATTCTGGACCTCAGCCAGTCCTTTTGCCAGTCTATGCCTATAATCAAAGACATCAGTGAGTAAGAGTATGGACAGATGAATTCCATCACCACTATGACAGCCTCAAGTCCTCCTGGTGATGAAGAAGCAACTTATTCCATTTAAAAGGATAATGCATTACTGCAGCATGCATGGTATTTTATACAGTGCCTTTAGTGGTTAGGAGTATCCGGTAATTAGATGTAGGAAGATGCAGGAAGCAAAATGTGAGGCAACTATGGCAAGAGCAATGAATTTGAGTGAAACAAACCAGATTTCACAGCAGTCTCCCGGTTTAGAAAATTGAGATATTAATAACAGCTGCATTTATATAGTGCTTGCCATGTGCCTTGCACTTTGCATATATTAATAGGTTTTAACCCCAGTAACTCGATGATGTAAGCACCAATTACTATTCCCATTTTACAAAGCAGGAAACTCAAGTGCACAGCTGGTGGGCGGTGCATATACTTTTAACCTCTCGTGATGTCACACCTAGAGCACAGGGTCACTGTGAAGCTTAAATGGACCAGCACAGAAGCTGTGGTCTCAAGGGTTCAGGAGGCAGCAATCAGATGGTCTGCAAAATCAGGTGTGCAATCAGGTACACATGTCAGGCACACATGTATTACACAGCCATGTTGCTGGCCTGGGAATGTTAAGTGTCCTAAGACACTGAGTGTCCTTGATAGCTTAGGTTGGGGACTTAAATTCATAGATTCAGGGTGTTGCCACATGGAGTAGAAGTCAAGTGGGAAAAAGAGGGGTTGGAACATTCCTGAGAGACAAATGGAAGAGGTGGATATTATGTAGGCGGGTGGAGAATTGAAAAGCGGGTTGTTTATATAAACCTTTATATAGACATAAAGCATAGAAGGAATTTAATAAATATGGTGCAAAATGTAATGAAGCTTGTGTTCCATCAAATATCTACCAGTGAAGGAACTGTGTGGACAGCTCTGCAGATCACGAGTGCTCACCATTTGTCTTTCCCTCCACATCGCCAGGTTCTCTTTATACATTTGACCTTGCTTCTCTCATAACTGAATGACAGATTAAAGGAAATAGGCTGAAACAACATACGTGAATGCCTGTTTCAGCTTATCGCCGATGGAATCCGAAATCTTGTCCTTCTTGTGCAGTCTTTCTTGGAGGACCAGATGACTAAAGATAGGTCTTTCCACATAGTACCGCTGGGCTGCTTCAAGGATTTCATTTTCTTCAGCATGATCCATAGTACTCTGAAATTATTCATCAATAGCAGAAGACGAGCATTTCCTGAGTTTTACTAAGGGAGAAAATAAAAAGTCTACGTCAGATGCCAAAATCCTACTGATGACTGTTCCTATGCACCTCTTCCTGGCGGTATTATTGCAAGTTCTTCTGAGGACCTCTTCATCTTTGGACACCCAGAGCACCTAACCTAGTGATCTGGACAGAGTAGGCACTAATAAATGAAAGGAAAGCAAAGTCGGTAAAAAACATGTTGTCACTCCCAGGGCAACGAGGGGGTAGTGTGCATACTTTAAACAGAGGATCGTATTAACTTCAGTGGCTAAATACTGCAGCAAGTTGACTCCAAATCAATATTAAGGGAACAGGGAATCAGGCTGACTCTAACCATTTACACATCAAAGAAAAAGAAAAAGAAAAAGAAGCAAGGTCAGTGCTTAAATAGACCCTCAGTTTCTTGAAGGTACATCAGCCTCCTTTCCAATTCTGTATTCACATTTGGTTATTCCTTAAATTATTCTATGGTTCAGAGCTGAGGCTTATGTCTCCACAAGGGAAGTTCCTGATGACTTTTGTGAAAAGCTACAAGTTGAAAACATCAGTGCATTGTTATAATCATTTTAAAGTTTATTGTGTTGTCATGTGTAAGACTATTAGGATGACTGATATATCTACATTTATATCTATCTATCTACCTACCTACCTATCTACATAATGAATAGTACTCATATGAGTAAAAGAAATGATTAAGGAATAAAAACCCAGTATGTTTCTGCATGTGGGAATGTGTACAAAGATGTTAACTGCAGCTTTATGACAGTGAAAAGTTGGAAAAAACCCAAATGTCTACGTATATGCAATAAAACATAAATTTTTGTATAGTCATAAATTGAACGCTATGCAGTAATTTAAAAAAATGAACTAAATCTGTATGTCATCATCAATAAATCTCAAAAACTTAATTTTCAATAAAAATGCAAGGCACAGATGGGTACTTCAGGGACACAATTATTTAAACAAAGTTTAAAAACCTTACCAAGCAATAATGTATGTTGTTTGTGGTCACACATATATGTAGTAAATGTATAAAAGCATGCATGTCAATGATAAACACTAAGACCAGGATGGTGTTACCTCTGGAGAGAAGGGGAATGAGACTCGGAAGAGATAGGGAGTTTCAACTAACTGAATCTGCAATGTTCAGTTTGTAAAAAAGAACTGGCACAAAAAGAGCAAAATGTTAAGATTTGACCAAGTCATGTGGTAAGTAAACTGGTGTTTAGTACACGACTCTGTCTGTAAATTTGAATGATATATTTTATAATAAAAATTAAGTGCACAACAACAGCTAAAGCCATCGGTCCCAACTGAAGGAAGTTAAGGGCAGAGGAGCTGGGGGTTAGCGTGGGTTAATGGTTAGGTGCCTGTGTGGTGACTGAGTGAAGGTGGGGGATTACTGATGCTGGTCAATCCAATTCCCTTATGGTGAAATCTTAACCTTCAAATTGAAATCACGTTCGTGTGATCAACCAGGAAACATCACGCAAAATAAATGCCTAAGTCCAAGGAGGCTGAAAATTTAAAAGTCTAGAATAAAAGGGAATTCTAGCAGCAAATGCAACTAAGTATCAGGACGGATGATATGAAAAGATAAGCCTGGAGAAAGAGGATTTTGCAGCAGAATCTGACAAAGAAAGATTGTACATCTTTTGTTTTAGAGTTAGCAAGGCTGGTTGGCTTCTCATCTAACTTTTTATTTATTGTTCCAGGAACTCATCATAATATCCAAGAATGACTGGGCTGAGGTATGCGGGTGGGGTCTGAAACACAGCAACACTACCACTCTGCCTTCCCCCTGCCCCCAACTCCTCCAGAACATCAGGCAACAGCGTCACAGAACCATATGCAATTCAGGCAACCTCCCGTGCTGCTTTAAGCCTCTGTGCCCACGCCCAGAGTTCCATTCGCTCTGGCAAGAAATTGTTTCTTTCCCCTCACTCTCCTTCCATTTTCTCCACACCCTAATCATTGTATCTTTCAAAAGCCAGGTTTTGTCCTTTGCTTTCCTGAGTCCCCTCTCACCTGTCATCTCCCATGATGTCGGTCTGTACTCGCTGCTTCGTGTAATTTTCTATTTCTTCCCACTATATAATTATTGGTCTCCTCTTCTAGACTGCAAATTCCTTGAGGCAATACCATACCCTGAATTCCCAGGACCCAGTTCAGTCCTTGTCTCACTGATGAACGTATGCAGTCTTTGGACTGGTGCATCATGTTGTTGATAGTGTATGCCACGCCTCCTCTCTGTTACTTCCTATTACAGAAGATTAAGTCTGCTCTGACATTTTAATTTAATTATTTATGTTTCTGGACACCTCCTCCTTGGCTGTCTTCTGTCCTACTTTAAGAAAGATAACTTCTTTCTTGATATAGCCACTCAAAGAGAAAAAGACCAGGTAGATCTGAGGGAGGTTTAATAAGAATCCCTGTTGCAAAAACCTACTTTTACCACTGATTTTACTGTTACTCCACATGAATTTGCCCAGTTGTCAATGGGATGAATTGTGATGACCACGTCTAGGAATGTGTTATCGTAGAAGGCGGTAGTGACCAAAACTGCCCTCTCACCACCTGGGGAAGGTTTTAAAGGACTGGTGTCTGGTCTCACTCTGAACCTCCTGAATTAGGGTCCCATAGGTGGGGCCTGGACAGTGGGCATTTACTCTGAGTAGGTGTGGGCACGCATCCCTGTACCTGAGTGGCAACCTTCTTTGAAGTTTTCAGAGTAACATAATAGGTTAGGCTGAAGTGTAGCAGAAGAAATAAAATATTTCTAAAATATTAGAGATCCTCCTCTTTATTCTCAAAAGTCCTCTGGCCACCCCCAACAGGAATTCCTCATTTACACCTATTACTCGGAAGGCCATTTATCATCCCCTCATTTCTCCTCCTCACAGAACCTGGAAATAATTTCTACCTCATTAAGCAGGGCAATTATATGTAAGTTTTAAATTTCTCCAGCAAGATTCAGATGATCAGCTAGGTAGGAATTTAAACATATTTAAAAATACTGGCTTTCAACTCTGCCCAAACACGGAATCTCCTCAGGTGCTTTTGAAAAACAGCAATGCCTGGGCTCTACACCAGACCAGTTAGCACAGAGCCTCCGAGCAGGGCCTCTGGGAGGTGTGGCCCAGGCGTCGTCTTTTAGAGCATCCTAAGATGATTCTAATGAGCAGATAAAGTTAAAAACCACTGGTTTAGAACCTAAGAGAGAGAAATACATATGAAAAAGACATAGGAAAATCACAAAGAAACATTTGAAAACAAAACCCAACTATAGGCTTTTCCAAAATTAATAATGAATCAGTGACATGATTAAAGCCAGATGAGTTTTTTTTTAAGTAAACGTTATAAAATAACATATGCTATGCTATAATACAACATAATACATATAATATGCTATAATGTAATATGCTTACTGAAAAATACATGAAATAAGTTTTGAAGAGAAATATGAAATATAAGGACATGATTTACCAATAAAAAATGTTTCTTTGCATTTGCCATTTTCATTCAGGGCACTGGTTCTCAGCCCTGGCTGCACACTGGAATCGCCTGACTCTACTGCCAGGGATTCTGATTTAATTGGTCTGGGAGGCAGGCAGGGATTGAGAGTTTAAAAGCTCTCCAAGTGATTCAAATGCACAGCCAAGGTTCAAAACCACTGACTTAGGGGCTGGCAGTATACACACTCACACTTACCTACCCAACCAAACAAACAAAAAGAAGAAAACTGAATAGGGTGTAAATAAATTGTGCGCAATGCATTATATTACTGTCTTTGCTTATGTGTATCTTTGAAATATTTAATAAAAACTTACAAAAGAGAGAATTATCTAGCTTAGGTTTCTCCAGCAAAGTCTTATTTCTATTTGTATATTCTCATAACAAAAGGGAGTTGTGTGTAGGTGGGCAGTGCAACATCCACTACACTTCATGCAAATGCTGAATGAAACTGAAGTCTTAGTTGTTACCAACATTCCATTCAAGGTTTAAATTAGGATCAAATATTAAAGGAATTTAGACCCCAAAACATGAGATGGACTTGGGAAAGCCTTAGGGTGTGCACTCTCTGCAGTGCTGCCAAATAAAATATAGGATGTCCAATTAAATGTGAATGTCAGATAAGCAACAAGTATAAGTATGTTCCAAATATTGCATGGGGCATACTTATATTAAAAATTTACTGTTTATCCCAACTTTAACTGAGTATCATATTTTTCTTTGCTAAACCTTGCAACAATAACTCTCTGTAGGTCAGGAAGAGACAAGAGAAAAGATGGGATTCTCAAATTTTTGAGGTTTTAGGACCCTGGCTACAATCTGTGTCCTCCTTGAGATATCTGGAGTTGAGACAAAGATGTCTCAACTGGGAAAGAAAAGGACTGCTGAGAAGAGTAAAGGAGAAGAGGATGTTATAATGAAAGGCTGTCCTATTGGGGAACTTTTTATGTTCATCACAATGATTAAATAATTAAAGCCCTGAAGGCTATCAATAACCACCTTATCAGAAGAAGAGAGGCAAAGTAACCAAGGGACCAATGCAGGAGATCAAATGACCAGATGCTTATCTGACAGATAATGAGCTTCCAGTGTGCTGATTGCAATTATAAATCACCAAGTTGTAAGACTAAATACATAAACCCTCACATGAGAAAAGTGACCTCTCAGATGGCCCAAACGGACAAGTCTTCTGGCAGGCCCTCCAGCGAAAATACTAATAACAGAAAAGCAAATTGATCTAGACATTCAAGCCCTGCTTTCCACAGCTATGAAAGAAGGGATTTAAAAACAGTTTAGAACATCTTTCAACATAGATTTTTAGATCTGAAAGTAATCTTGGAAATCACCCAATTTAACTCCCTCACTTTGTGAGAAAAGGAGCTCATCTTCACTCACTTGACTTACCCAAAAATATTCTCAGAATGCAAACCTTGTTTCCTATTCAAAGTAGTCATCAAATACAAAAGGCTCAGATATTTATAAATAAAAATGTAAAACTACATTTTTATTTATAACAGCAGCAACATTTTAAACTTCAAACTAAAGGCAAGAATTAATTGCTTGACAGTTACGAAGATTCACTATGCTTTTGTGGAAGATGCTCCAGACTGCAGGTTGGGGGCGGGGTCTGGCCCTAGTTCTGCCTCTCAAGCATCTGAGCTATTCTATACTGTTATGACAGGATCAACTAGACCAGGAGTCCCTATACTTGGAAGCACATTGGAATCACATGGAGAGCATCAAAAAGCACAGATTTCCAGGCCCTCTAGAAATTCTGATTTAGTAATTCTGGAGTCTCTATTTTTCAAAGCTCACAGAGTAAGATTATAGTCCAGAAAAGAATTACAGTCCAGAAATAATTTTTCTTTCACCTATGACATTACCAGCCTTTCCCTGAAAGCAATGTGAAAAAGTTGCTTCCTCTTTTCTACACTTCTGGGACTTTTAGCATAACCAAGATAAATTCCCTGCTTTTCCTTATTAACAACCATTGATTAATTAAAGAGGCCCAATATGTAGAAAGAGCCAAAGGCCATGCAAAATCCATGCAAGCTGGTCCTGAATGTAGACTGTAAGCTCCGTGAGGGGAGGGCCATTGTCTGAACACCTAGCACACAGTGGCATGCAGCTTGTTGACTGAATGCTCCCAGAGTGTTTTTGAGTGTTGGGGGCCAAGGTTGCTGGAGGACGTAGCCTGGGGCTCTTCCCATCCTTTCCCTCTTCTTTTATAATTATCCACCTCCCCTGAGGAGGAGGCCACCTACCTCCTCAGTCAAAGGATTCTTAGATTAGTATCCAGAGAGGCAACACCATATGGTAGGCTTTGGGTTCGGAGAGACTATGTTTGTAGATTGGAACTGGCTCTGCATATGTGTTTTTTGCAAGCCTCCATTTGTTTATCTGTAAGTGGAAGTTCGGAGCATAGGCTGTGAAATCACACAGATCTAAGTTCCAGTCCTGCTACTGTCCTCTTGCTAGGACATCTAGCAAGTTACCTGACCTCTCTAAATAGGGTGACCATAAGTCCTGGCTCATGCTTGCTGTCCCAGAGTAGTTCTTACTTCCAAAGTGTCCTGGATTGGAAAATAAATTATATGTTTCCTTCAGATTCTTCAGCTATACCACTCAGATAAAACCTCGTTATATATCTGTGAAAATAAATTAGAAAATGTTTCTAAAGTACTTACATGGGGCCTGGCACACAGTAAGTGCTCAATAAGTGTGACCATTATTATTACTACTGTGGAGAGTGTACCTAATTTCCTTCAACCTCGGGTTGCTCATTTGTAAGTGGGGATAATGATTTTCCTTTGTTTTCATTTAATTGTCTTTTTGAATCACTGACATATTCACAAGGCTCAAAAATTCATGTGTAAAAAGAATTAAAGTGAAGTTACACTGCCATTCCGTGGCTGGGAGGCAATCATGGTGTCAGTTTCCTGTGTGTCTTTCCAGAGATATTTTCTACATAAGGAGATATGAGTATGTGGTCTTCTTATAAACGGTAGCATGACTTAACACCATTCTACACCTTGCTTTTTTCACTTACTGTATCTTCGTGATCTTTCCGTATCAGTACAAAAAAGTTTCCTCATTCTTGCGTTTTTTTAAACAGCTGCATACTGTGCTGTTAGGTGGATGTTCCTCAGTTTGCTTGGCCAGTACTAGTAGTGCTACATTGAGGCTTAATGTAAGAATTATGAAGTGCTTTGAATAAGGCACTCAATATTTATTATTTATAATTACTATTACCTTTTAAACAAACCTCACATTTATTTCCTTTCACCTGCTCCATTTCTCGAGGCCTTGGCTCTCCATTTATTCATTTGTTCAATACAAACCTACTTAGTCCCTACTTATATGTTTGGCTGAAACATTCAAGTTGACTATGCTTAGAGATTAATAAACTATGGTACATGCCCTCAGGGAACTTGTCATCTAATGTCTTTGCAGCAATCTATATCCTTTTAAGGCTGTCTTACAGGTGGCTAGGGGCATATGAAATAATGGAACATATAGGGGAACATAGGAGGTTCTGGGGATGGGAGCAAGAGATAATTGGTGAGGAAATACAACACTTAGGAAATGAGATCAAGGGCCTTTGATATAAAAATCATGTTACTTTTTTCCTTCTTATTATAAAAGTAATATATAAGCACTGTGAAAATTTGGAAATTTTCCATTTTTCTCATGCATAAATGATACATAGTAAATGTATATTGCAAATACGTATGTTTGTATGTATATGTAATGTATATTCACATGGCTGAAATAGCCTTAATAGTTTTGCATTAAAATTTTTTTTTACTTAACATTATATCATAAACATTTTGCCACGTCAATAAACAACTTCAGGGACTTCCGTGGTGGCGCAGTGGTTGAGAATCCGCTTGCCAATGCAGGGGACACGGGTTCGATCCCTGGTCTGGGAAGATCCCACATGCCGTGGAGCAACTAAGCCCCTGCGCCACAACTACTGAAGCCCACGTGCCTAGACCCTGTGCTCTGCAACAAGAGAAGCCACCGCAATGAGAAGCCCGTACACCACAACAAAGAGTAGCTCTCACTCGCTGCAACTAAAGAAAGCCCGCGCACAGCAACAAGGACCCAATGCAGCAAAAAATAAAGAAATAAAATTAAAAAAACAACTTCAGAAGATATTTTTTAATGATTGTATAATATTTTCTAATATATATGCACCATGATTTAGTTAACCACCTTCCTTATTATTAGACACTTAGGCTACTTCTAATTTTCTGCTATCACAAGTGAGATTTTGTTTTTCAATCTGTGTGAGTTTATGTGTGTAATGGTAATAAAATATAGTTCATATTTAAACAACGTTAATGCTCATTTTAAGTAGTGGATAACTTACAAAGTGAGTACATAAAAACTTCAAATTGACTTAAAATATTACGAATGATTGACATTTATGTGAGCTTCTTGTCTATACACAAAAATTAGTAATTATAGTATAACATTTATTGAGACTCTGCCATTGAAGAATCACAGTATCTATGTAAGGTAGGAATTACCCACATTTTTCAGAAGTAATAACAGCCGGGATTGGAATTTAGGTCTGCTCACTGCAGAAACCATGCTCTTATGCTATGCTGCCTCATTAACTGTGTATCAGATTAATCCTGTCAAAATGTTTATCTACTTTTATCTAAATTATATTAATTATAGGTATATGTTGTCACTTGTGATTTGTTGCTTAGGAAGCATGGTGGTCTTAACCAAATTAGAAGCAAGATTAGTGGTCAAGGAAGGTTTCAGAGAGGACGCTGCATTGGAAGTAGCTCTTGAGTGATAGATAGAAGGCAAAAAGTGAGGGTGTGTGACTCTGCACAGAGAAGTGAAAGGTAAAAATTAATAGGACCTATTCACAGAATACCAAAAGCACTGGTAACAACTTTGTTTTAGGTAGTTATAGGAAATGAAACTGGAGAGGTCGAATAGGATGAGGTCTTATAGAACCATAAAAGGCAGGCTACACGTTCAAATTTGAAGCCATATGCTCTAGCTATTTGAATATATTCCCATCCTCCTTTGTCCTACACAGAACTACTGATCAAAACCACCATACCAGGGACTTCCCTGATGGCGCAGTGGTTAAGAATCCGCCTGCCAATGCAGGGGACATGGGTTCGAACCCTGGTCCGGGAAGATCCCACATGCCGCGGAGCAACTAAGCCCATGTGCTACAACTACTAAGCCTTCCCTCTAGAGCCTGCGAGCCACAACTACTGAGCCCACGCGCCTAGAGCCTGTGCTCCACGACAAGAGAAGCCACCTCAATGAAAAGCCCACGCACCGCAACAAAGAGTAGCCCCCGCTCTCCACAACTAGAGAAAGCCTGTGGGCAGCAACGAAGACCCGACGCAGCCAAAAATAAATAAATAAATAAATTTATAGAAACCACCATACCATGGAAAAATTATTCAGTTCCACTAAAGATACTGAATCCCTTCCAGCACTAATTTTCTGTGACTCCGTAAGTCGATAAATTGCAAGATTTATTTTCCAACTAGGAACACATGAAAGATCATTAATAGTCAGAAGATATGCCTCCAGAATCTTCTTTGGGATCAAAAGCTCAGTAATTCATATTGGTGCTTAAGTTTGAATGACAGACATATTAATAAGAAAGAGTTCTCTAGTTTAAGTGAAAATGAAAGAACTACTGGCTCACCAGTCATTTCTTTTTCTACAATAACTTTAGTCAAAATAATACAGACATGATAAAAATACAAGTATTATGGAAGGGCTAATCACAAAAATAAACAGTTTTCCATCCCTCTTTTCCCCAACTCCAGCTGTATTCACTGAAGCGACCATTTTCTTAAAACCAGTTTTTGTTTTTAGTTCTTCTGGTGGGCTTATTTTTAACTCTAAATCAGCATTTTCAAAAAGAGTGCTATTAGTATTTTGGGTGGGACTTGTGTGGAACTGTGCTGTGCATTTTACATCTTCGTCTCCGATACTAAATGCTAGTAGTGCCCTCCAGCCACTATGATACATTTCCAAATCTCCTCTAGGATTGAGAACTACTGCTCTAAGTAATATAATTATATGGCTATCTTTTTTTTTTTAACATCTTTATTGGAGTATAATTGCTTTACAATGGTGTGTTAGTTTCTGCTGTATAACAAAGTGAGTAAGCTATACATATACATATATCCCCATATCCCCTCCCTCTTGCATCTCCCTCCCACCCTCCCTATCCCACCCCTCTAGGTGGTCACAAAGCACCAAGCTGATCTCCCTGTGCTATGCGGCTGCTTCCCACTAGCTATCTATTTTACATTTGGTAGTGTATATATGGCCATGCCACTCTCACTTCGTCCCAGCTTACCCTTCCCCCTCCCTGTGTCCTCAAGTCCATTCTCTACGTCTGTGTCTTTATTCCTGTCCTGCCCCTAGGTTCTGCAGAACCATTTTTTTTTAGATTCCATATATGTGTTAGCATACGGTATTTGTTTTTCTCTGACTTACTTCACTCTGTCTGACAGACTCTAGGTCCATCCACCTCACTACAAATAATTCAATTTCGTTTCTTTTCATGGGTGAGTCTATCTTCTGATTTATCGAATTTAGACATTATTTATGAATGCTTACCATGAAAAATGAATATTTAAGTCTCCACACTCCCTGCAATTTTTTTCTAGATTGTATTACTTTAAAAAAAATTTACTTTTGGCTGCGTTGGGTCTTCGTGGCTACATGCAGGCTTTCTCTAGTTGTGGCGAGCAGGGGCTACTCTTCGTTGTGGTGCGCAGGCTTCTCATTGAGGTGGCTTCTCTTGTTGTGGAGCACCAGCTCTAAGCGCGTGGGCTTTTGTACTTGTGGCACGCAAGCTCAGTAGTTGTGGTGCACGGGCTTAGCTGCTCCACGGCATGTGGGATCTTTCCGGACCAGGGATCAAACCTGGGTCCCCTGCATTGCCAGGGGGATTCTTAACCACTGCACCACCAGGGAAGTCCCTGTATTACCTTTTAATTTGTTTACCTATATAACCAATATAGGCTAAGTCATTCTCTCTATTCTTTCCTTCTGGAATTTCTATTAGACATTTGTTGGAGCTTCTGATTATAACATTGTGTCTTTTAACCTCTGACATCTTCCATCTTTTAACCTCAATGGGTTGATTCTAGGCAATTTTCTCAGATTTGGCTTCCAGTTCACTAATCTACCTTTGGCTCTAATATGTTGTTTAGTTAGTACATTAATTTAAAATAAAATGCCTATATTTTTCATTTATCTTCTTTTTGAAATATGTTTTGTGCACTTTTTCCTTTTTTCTATTCTCTTTATCCCTTTAATAATTTTTAACACACAATTTTTTTCATATATTTCTATTATCTTCAATTCTTTGGGATCTGATTCTTCTATTTGTTTTGTTTGCTGAAACTCCCTTATGGTGGTTTGTAGGTTTTTAAAATTGTGAGCTCATATTAAATGGGAGGGAGGTGAGAAGAGGTTCCCTGTCTCCTTGGGCCTGAGGTCACGTCTTCCTTCCAGATTTAAATGGCATGATCCCATCCCCACACCCCAGGATCTGTATCCCTCAGAGAAACTGCTATGGTTGTGCTGAGTATACGCTTGCACTTAGTGCTCTTTTAAACCATTTCCTGCATTCTTCTGGCAGCCTTTATTTTAAAGTTAACTACTTATTTAAACATGTCATTGTGTTTTATTCTTTATTTTTGTATGTTTGTACTGAAGGGAGGTCTGTATGACTCAGTTTAGTTCTCCAGGTTGCTAGATGTCCTGTTATTATAACTATGTGAATATAGTTCATTACTGGTTCTATCTGTTGAACAGAAATTACTTAGTTCTTCTTAAAGTCATTCTTCTTGGAGTTTACTGACTACTTGTTTTAATTTGTATTAATTTCTTTCTAAGCCTGGGACAAAGCTGCCAGCCTAGGATTGCACTTGGGGAGTAACACTCTTATTTCACATGTTCCTCCTTCTTACTTTTTACTCTCTTTTTGCTAGAGCACATCCTTAGGTAACTGTTTCAGAAAGGGTACTTGCAAGTAAATTGCCTGAGTCTCTGAAGATCTGAAAATGTCTTCATTTTACTCTCACACTTAGTAATTTTACTGGCAGTAGAATTTTAAGTTCAAAATCTTTTTCCCTCATAACTCTGAAGGCATTGCTCCACTGTAGTTTAGTATCCAGTTCAATGATGAGAAGCTTTACATCAATCTTAAGTGACTTTATTTTCTCTTTCAGAAAGTTTTAGGAACCTCTCTGTATCCTTGACTCTGAAAGTTTATAATGATTGTATCTCTATATAGATATTTTTCCATTCATTTGATGGATCCTTTTTATCTCACGCTTTTCCTCAACTACAGGAAATCTTTTCCTAGTATTTTTTTGTCAACTTCTTCCCTTCCATTTTGTTTTCTCTTTCTAGAGCCCCAATAGGCTGAAATTGGACTTAATGGACTGTTTCTCTATGTTTCTTATCTTTTCTAGCATATATATTCTCCATCTCTTTGACATTTCATTGCATATTCCAGGAGATTTCTTAAACTTTATCTTTCAGCTGCTCTAATAAATTAATTTTTATTTTAGTAATTATTTTTAAAATTTTCAAGATTTTTTTGCTTGTTTTTTGATTATACTTTTTCTTTATAGAATTATGTTTTTGTTGTATGGAAACAATATCTTTTTAATCACTCTGAGGGTACTCACATTTTTTTTAAAGCTATTTTATTTATTTTTTCTTTTTTTGATAGTCCTTAGATTTTATTTTATTTTTTTAATTGAAGTATAGTTGATTTACAATGCTGTGCTAGTTTCAGGTGTATAGCAAAGTGATTCAGTTATACAGTGTGTGTATATATATACACACACACACATATATTATTTTTCAGCTTCTTTTCCATTATAGGTTATTATAAGATATTGAATATAGTTCTCTGTGCTATACAGTAGGTCCTTGTTTATCTATTTTATATATAGTAGTATGTATCTGTTAATCCCAAACTCCTAGCTTATCCCCCCCCAGCCCCCCTGCTTCCCATTTGGTTACTCAAAGTTTAAAGCTATTGTAAACAATCTCCCCTGGGACTTCCCTAGTGGTCCAGTGGGGAAGACGCCATGCTCCCGATGCAGGCGGCCTGGGTTTGATCCCTGGGGTCGGGGAAGTAGACCCCACATTCATGCCACAGCTAAGAGTTCTCATGCCGCAACTAAAGATCCGGCGCAGCCTAAATAAATAAATAAATAAATATAAAATAAACGATCTCCCCTGTGAGATTAATAACTGTTTATTTTGGTGTTGTTGGGTTTTTTTTTCATGCTCCTTCATATGTCAGGTTATTCTTGGTTTTATAACTACATATATATATATGTATAAAATTAAATAAATGAAAGACTTCATTGACTTTTCTGGTTAACTGGGATCACTTTCCTCCACTATCATGTGTGTAAGTGTTTCCAGGATAGGATCCCTCCGTGAATGGTGATTATGAGGTTTTGTATAGCAGAGCAGGCTCTTCAACTTCTAGCCTGACTTTAGGATGAGGAGGCAAGAGCTGGCCTTTGGGCTAGGGGCACCCCTCTTTTCAAATGCCAGAAACAGAAAGGATTTGCTCTGCAATGCCAAACTCACATTAGAAGCATTGGTTCACCTTAACTAATTCATAGACTTTCCATCAGTCTCTCTGCTTTCAGGCCCCCCTGCTTATGCCCGCTCTCTGTCCTTGCTGACTTCATGCTCAGAGCTTCTTTCTAGAGGGTCACTCTCCCTCCCATGGTGGTCCTGCCTGATCATGGTGGTGATCCAAATCTTGGTTCTGTTTCATCAGCAACTTGCCTCCAAACATTTCGCTATCCCATTCTCTTCAGAGCTCTTCCTACTATTTGTATAATGTTACAGCCATTTAAAAAGAGATATAGGATAGAGGGAAGGCAAATGCCTGTGATTAGTCTGTCATCTTTCATCTTTAACTTATTATTTGTTTTCTTTTTGCAAATTGGGTGATTGTGTGCTAAATTTTACATAGTAAACGTATTTTCAATATAAAGTATATATAGACATATGGAGAAAAATGTGAAAGCATTTACCACAAAATGGTAAACAGAGGTTATGTTCGGAATCGTGGGTAATTTTATTTTCTTCTTGTCTGTACTTTCTAGGATTTCCACAGTAGACCCTATTATTTTCATAACAAACATAATAAAAGTAAGTTTTAAGTGCTGATAATAGGATTGAAAGGTACTTTCTGTTATACTTTCAGAGGTGTCTGCAAACATAGGCGACCCTTACATTTGAGAGGAAAGGTGAGATTTACGTTCAGAGACCTCTGAGAATCCCAGATTTGAGAATACCGCTAATTGAGGGATGGATCCAAGCTACCAGGTTTATGTTTTTGTTATATGCTTCACATACAATCCGAGGAGGCAGGTAATAATTTCTCCCCTGCCAGTTAAGCATATCAGACCCCTTCAGATTTGTTCCCCATCGATAATTGAAACCAAAACCACTACTGCAGGAACCACACACCAATACCACCTACAGGGGCCAGGTAGGTAATGACCATGATTGAAGTGAACCAGGTGAGTCTGTGCCAATCTCAAGAGCACATGCCAAGTCCGAAGTGGTCAGTGCTAGTCAGCTCTCACTGAATGTTCACTTCCATTTTAAACTTTCTTCATATTGAGGTTCGATTGACATATAGTGAACTGCACAGATCAGTGTATGGTTTAATGTGTTTTATCATGCATTTCAGACTACTATGCACAGAACCTTTTCATCATCCAGAATTTCTCCTAGTGGCCCTACCTAGTCAATCCCTGCCACACCCCCATGTCAGGCAGCCTCAGTTCCGATTTCCATCGTCATAGATTAGTTTTGCTTATTCTAGAACTTCATATAAATAGAACATTCAGTTTTCAAAGAGAACTTGAAACTGTATTTTAATGAAAACTTTCTTAATTTTTAAATGTTGGAAACCAACACAAGTTTTTATAAAACAATGTGCGGACCCAACAAATCACACAGGCTGAATTCTATTCACTAGCAATGCAACCACTTTGTGTCTGGACTACAGTATAAACCAAGGATATACATTGTATAAGTTTATTAATTTCTCTCATGATTGTTGGTTTTGGTACTGACAATTTTTATTCCTTATTGACTAGTGGCACATTCTTTAAAAAGGAAGGGCAAGCCTAATCTTCAGGGCATCAAGAAAGCAAAGATCGGAAGACTGAATCCCACTCCAGAGACAGCCTTGGGGATAAAGAAACCACAAGGGGAAATATTGGTAGAGCCTGATTTGATGAGTAAACAAAAACTGGTAACATCCAGAGGGTGTAACAAAGAAGAAACAGAGATCACAGCGCTTCCGTTGTTTTGACTAAATAGTAAGAAGCCGCATCTTCATTTCACCTTAGAAGTATCCCACTGAAAGGGCCCTACAAGATCTTCTCCACCCTCCCAAACTCCACCCCACAGCCACCCCTTTCTTTGCTGATTTCATTTCCTTCTACTTGCCCCCTCATCACTCTGCTCCAGCCACTTGGACCTCCTTGCTGTTTTGTGTATGTGCCAGGCCCACACCTGCCTCAGGGCCACTGTGTTGGCTAGAAAGCTCCACTCCCAGAAAGCTCCATAACCTATTCTTTTTTTTTTTTTTTTAATCATCTTCGGGTCTAGTCTCAGGGTCACCTTCTCAGGCCACCTTATTTTAAATATTGCCCAACCAACTCCTCCACTGCCTTCCTCCCAGCTTTCTTTTTCTCCACAGCACGTATCACCATCTAACTCACAATGTATTTTACTTCTTTATTTTCTGTCTCCCCTCCTCCCTTCGCAAAAATGAAAGCTACAGGAGGACAGGTGCAAAGCAGAAATTCATTAGACATTTGTTGAATGGATAAGTGAATCAAGGAAGTAAGGAAGAAACAAAATACCCTGCTAGCTTTGGAGATTGTTGTTAAAAGTGTTCAAGAAAACAGGGACCAGTTAAGAAGACGTTATCATTTCTAATTACCTTGAGGAAGTAAAGATTAAAAAGCAAACTAATGATAATCCTAAGAACCAGACCAACCCTGATTATACTTACTAGCTTCAAAAATTAGATTTGTGGGAGGACAAATGCTTATATATAAACACATAATTGGGTGTTTGAGTTTAGCAAGAATTAAGTTTTTCATCAGATTTAAAGTTATGATGATAAAACCATCTTTTTCTAGTACATTTATTCCTATCTTAATTCATTTTAAGAAGTAGATAAAGAAGAAATTGTGAAATAACAAAACAGCCTGTGCCCAATACCACTAAATCTTTGGGAACAATGATCAGCAATAAACATATAAAACGAATCCAAGCTTAGAATTTTTTCTGAGTGCAGCCAGCTCTAGGAGGATGCAGAGTGTGGGGCTGAGCTGAGTCTGTGGTTCTCCATCAGATTTTTGAAGCCAGGTAAGGGCAGCTCCGAGACACAAAAGTAAAGAGCTCCAGAGCCAGCAGCTTTCCACTCCAGAAAAAAATATTCCCCAACCTAAGACATTATTTAGCATTAAGTCAGGCTCTGGGATTGGTCAATGCTGAATTAGTCCAAGTATGTCCAGGCTGCCAATTTACCCATGAAGATACCACTCCACACACTGTGTATGGAAGATGCAGGGAACACGTAGGGATAATGGGCCACAAGCCCACATCTACCAACACACAGCAGGTGGGATCCGATTTGCCTAAAGTTTAGAAAACCTGAGAATAAATGTGTAGCAGCTCTAAGACCAATAGCAGAGAGAAAAGAAATTAAGTGTAGCTCCTTGCAATCCATGAGCCTCCTTAGCCTTGTTTTACGTTTCCTTCTTAATGCCTTTCCATCTTTTGTCAACTCAGGTCCATTTCCCTTTACTGATCTGACAGTCACACATACACAGTTTTTTTTCTTCTTCTAAGTGTTTTGGGATACGAAGGGCAGTGGAAGGAAAAAAAAGGGTAGGATAAACAGAAATAAATTTCACGGATTACAATTTACTAACTCCTATCTCTAAACTGAAGAATAATTTTCAAAGTGTGAACATGTACAGAACTTACAATGTAATGGCAACAAGATTAGGTCCCAACAACTGATGAAAGTAAACAATGTGCTCCTATCCCGGTTCTGGTAACTCGATAGTCTACAACTACTTGAGAAGGTGTGAGGATCTTTTTTTTTATCTCAGTTTGGACACAGAAGCTCACATTTCAGCA
Source organism: Balaenoptera acutorostrata (assembly GCF_949987535.1). NCBI lineage: Eukaryota > Metazoa > Chordata > Mammalia > Artiodactyla > Balaenopteridae > Balaenoptera > Balaenoptera acutorostrata. The sequence goes on from NC_080070.1 coordinate 97,782,049, forward strand.
ACGATCGATGTGATCATCCTTATCCCTTGCTGACACCTTCTCCCCAACCCCAGAAAGTCACAGATCACCTCTAGGAGAAACTTTCAATAGGCCAGTAAACACTGGCATGGATACCGAGAGAAGAGAGATAATCGTCTCTGGGGACCTTCAGGAACAGCTAATCATTTTAGATGGGCAGAGCTACACCTAATTCAGTCCATCAAAACGGACAAGGTGCCGAGAACTCGCAAAGCATTGTGGGAATACTGAAATGACGAGAAGGCACAGCATCTTCCCTGAATAAATTTAAACTGCTTGATTTGGACTGCTTCTTAGAAAGGCGCGTTTAGGCTTGGTTACCATGGAGTGGACGTAATGCTGGGCCAAGCTATGCATGAAAGCAGATTTTACTGCTTTTCTGTCTTTAGGTTACACAACCTTAGAATCAGTTCTTAGCGTTTATTTAACCCAGTGATTCTCAATCTTGGCTGGACATTAGTGTTTCCTGGGGGGGTGGGGGGACTTTTAAAAAATAGAGATGACTGGGCCTGCCCCAGACCAATTAAATCAAAATCTCTGATCCAGTGCATACACATATTTTAAATAAACTCTCCAGTTCCATCAAATGCATGGAACTACACAGTAGTTGAGAACCACTGATCCCATGACACACACTTTATACATAGAAAAATTAAGGTCCAAATAATTTAATTGATTTGTTACTTAACCAAGATCACATACCTAGTTAAGGAGAGAACTTGGATTAAAACCATGATCTCCATTAATTTAGTAATCCAGTTAATGTCTATCAGTGACATTCTAGGGTTGCAACCAGTTACCTAGTTGTCACTCAAAAATAAGATAAGTTAAAACTGGTTCATATCTAAGGATCAGTTAGGTTGGTCCTGATCCAAGTTAAAAGGAGACAGTAAGCTGTGATGGTTCTGGCATTCTCTTTCTTACCATTTTCTTCCAAATAGTGCTACGTGATATAGGCTTCTGGAAATATTAAGGAATCTTGTAGTCCAGCTAAAATTCATCACTACCTATGACTCACTCTCCCATTTTACTAGTTCCAGGGGCCTCTACTTACCCAGATCCAACGTGCAGCACACAGAGCAGGGGACAGGGTCCCTAGGTGGGAGGTCTAGTGCAGCTCAGTGAAATCTTGATCTGTGAGGCTGAGAGCTGGAGACGGGAGAGCTTGCTCCTTGGCCCTGGGGATAGAAGAAGGAAAGTTAATCCACTGGTTACTGTTTCTTTTTAAAAGAAGTTATGTCCAAAATATTCTTAATGCTGTCCACTCATTCCTAATACTAACCAACTCGCTCCAAGACACAACCACTGCTATCACAGTGGTTCACAGTGAATATGGTAATTATATAATATAAATATATCTATCTCCTTCCCAAAGGTGAACTACTAGTATGTGTTGTGTGAGAGTGAGCAAGTTCAAATTTTGAACTCAACCATTAAAAGTTGGCACGTGATAAACTGTTCTGAATGAGGCATCAGTGCCAAAAGAAAAATCATCTCAGAAACACTTTCCTTGAGAAGAACAAGAAAAACTGCAAAACGAGATTCATGATGTTCAAGATAAAAGCTGATCTTGAGCAACTAAAAAATTAATAGGACTAATTTGTCTTCAGTCTTTTCAACTAATACAATTATTACTTCCCATTCACAGAACACTTACTAAAAAGGCCAGGTATTTATTCCATTTGAAGTAAATTAAAATATATCTACAGTCTGTGGATTTACCCACATCCTTGCTTCATTTCCATTTTTCTCCATCTACCTACCTTCTGACTTATTTACTGCTCCTGTTCTTTTTTTGTTTTTTTTAATAAATGTATTTATTTATTTATTATTTTTGGCTGTGCTAGGTCTTTGTTCCTGTGTGCGGGCTTCTCATTGCGGTGGCTTCTCTTGGTGCAGAGCACGGGCTCTAGGTGCACAGGCTTCTGTAGTTGTGGCTCGTGGGCTCTAGAGCACAGGCTCAGTAGTTGTGGCTCACGGGCTAAGTTGCTCCGCGGCACGTGGGATCTTCCCGGACCAGGGCTCGAACCTGTGTCCCCTGCATTAGCAGGCAGATTCTTAACCACTGTGCCACCAGGGAAGTCCCTCTGCCCCTGTTCTTAAGCAAGATACCATGAATCCTCCAAAAGATACACAACATTCTAAATGAGTGTGCATTTTTTCTAGGGATAAAGTCCCTAGCTTTGGCCAGATTTTAAAAAAGGCCTGTCCCCTCCCCAAAAGTCCCCTAGAATACAACTGTTTCGAAGCATAAAATTGGGAAGCTGATGATGATGTTGATGGCTTCTGGTATCCACAGTGAAAGGTTTTATGAAGTTGGCCTCTGGAACTATCTTTCAAAAGAAGGCTTGAAAGATTTCATGAAACTGGATCTATCTTCCAAAAGAATGGACTTAGATAAAACAGTTTGGAGGGCTTCCCTGGTGGTGCAGTGGTTGAGAATCTGCCTGCTAATGCAGGGGACACGGGTTCGAGCCCTGGTCTGGGAAGATCCCACATGCCGTGGAGCAACTGGGCCCGTGAGCCACAACTACTGAGCCTGCGCGTCTGGAGCCTGTGCTCCGCAACAAGAGAGGCCACAATAGTGAGAGGCCCGTGCACTGCGATGAAGAGTGGCCCCTGCTTGCTGCAACTAGAGAAAGCCCTCGCGCAGAAACGAAGACCCAACACAGCCAAAAATAAAAAAATAAATAAAATTAATTAATTAAAAAAAAAAGTTTGGAAAGCACCAGAAATTAAATTTATTCATGCTGACTCTGTCTTCTTTTGTGCAAGATTTCATTAGTTTGAAACCAAAGGAAAGGAAAATCATCATCTAATTTTTCTTGTTGATTTTGACTTCATTAACTTAATGGTAATGCAAACGCTAAGGAAAACGTACTTACTTTCTTATTTAGTTGTATTACTTCGAAAACCTTTTACTTTGGAATTACTAAAATGCAGACCACCTGCAATGGCAGGATAAAACTGCCAAATGATTAGGTTATCAGGGGCTACACATGGCATTTAGCATGAAGAGAAGCCCAACTGTTTTTGATTTTAAATTGAACAGGCAGTGCACACCTGCATCTATACCTTACAAGTCAGTCCACTGTTGTTGTTTTAATTACAAAGTTCCACCATATTCCATTCTTCTGCAGCTCTTAGCAAAGCACCTCATACAGGAAAGGTGCTCAAATTCTTGTTGGATTGAGTCAGTTCCTTTGGTATCACTCATAAATTAATGAGGAACGTGTAACTCTGTATAGTTTCAGAGTAGTTAAAGAGAAAAAAAAAAAAAAAGAAAAGAAAGAAATGCTACGTAACAGAATTGGGGCTTCAGGTGTTACTTAACAGGCTAGAATGCTTTCCAGCAGTGCACTTAAGATATCAGCCATAGCAACCTTACCTAGGAATTCTTCCCCCTGTTTCTTCTAATGCGAATTGGCTTGAATTTCTCTCTCCCGCCTCCCGCCTCCCGTCCCCAGCCTGAAAGTCTTCAGAAACAAAGAAACACTACAGAAGTAATTAAAAGGGTCGCCTGGCAAAAATCTATTTCAAATTTCACTTCAGAAAGGCTTATGCATCCTATTGCAAGCTTCAAATTCCTCTCCATTTCCAAGCTCACCTTAAATGATACATTTATATAACACTAGAGATTGTTCCCAGTTCTCAGATAAGAAAAAGATGAATCTCGGTCCACCCTCCACCCCGAAATTGCCATTTTTGTTGTAAGTGTTTCCATTCAGGTTTTGAAAGTTTTAGACTCCACATTGATACACAGTCTTCACGGGGAGGAAAAGAATCTCCCCACCTGCCTCACAGCCTATCCGACCGCTGCTTTAGGGTTTCCATCCTGCTTCCTCGTGGGTCTGGCCCAGAGTGCGCCCCAGCGACGCAGTCAATGCAAGCGAACTGATTTCCCGATCAACTGTTTTCCAAGTCAGGGCTTTCAGAGGCCAGCATATCAGGGCCGCTATTGCGGTAGAGCGCCCGCCTAAGCGCGCACTGCTTAGGCCGGAGACGTGTCTTAGGCGGGAGGCCACCACTACCAAATTCTAGGGCAGGAAGGCTCTCAGCAAGCCCTCCGCTCACGGAGAGGCCGGAGACCCGAGGTTCAAACGTCCCCCGGGCGCCGGGAGGAGGCGGGGAGCGGCCCAGTCTCCGAACCACAGCTCCCCTGGGGGAACCCGAGCCGTCCAAGCTGCGAGCGCACCCCGGCTCCCGGCTTGGCTGGGGGCGGCGCCGGGCCCCAGGGAGAAGGCGAAGGGCAGCACCGGGGCTGGGGTACACGCGGCTTGAGGCTGCGCACAGCAGGGCAAGGCAGAGGATTCTGGCCGCCTGAGAAGCTACGAAAACAAAACTGTAAAGACCAGAGGGTTGCGTTAGAACCACAGGGACGCACACGTCCAGTGAAGAAGCAAACGTCGGGTAAAGAAGCTGTGTGGCCGCGGCCTCGGGGGGGCGGGGGACGGGTTGGCAAAGGAAGGCGCTTCTTCAGACTTTATCCTGTCAGGCGTGAGAGACGGCCAAGGCGTGGGCACGTCAAATGTTGAATTCGTTTTAGGAAAGGGGTTTTCGGAGAGGTAGAGAACCCGAGACACAGAGCGGAGCTAAAGACGCCGGGAGAGGCGGCGACGCAGGGAGCCCCGTGGGCCCCCGCGGACCAGGCGGGGGGCGCTCCGCGCGCGCCGCGGCCGCTCCCGCCCCGGCCCCGGCCCCGGCCCCGGCCCGCGCGCACTCACCGGCCGGCGCTGCCCGGCGCTGCCCTGGGCGGAGCCGCCGCCCCGCCGCGCTCCGGAGCTGCTGCCACCTCGACGCCGCGCCGCCGCTCCCCGGACCCGGCAGTGGAGGCACGGCGCCCGGCGCGACCCGTAACCCGAGCCCGCCCCGCCCCCCGTCGCGCTGCGCCGCGCGACCCCTGCGACCCAGAGCCTCCTCTCGAACTTCTAAGGTGGAAGGAAAGCCACACCCCGCGCGGCCAGCCCCCCAGCGCCACGCGAGCCACACCCACGCTCGTCTCCCGCGGCCCACGGACTCCTCAAGGTGGGATTCGTGCAGCAAACACAATAGACAAGCGACAGTATTCAAGCGGGAAACATCGCTTACTGCCATTTTTTTTTTTTAATGAAAATACCCTAACAGATATTTCAAAATACACTCGTTATGGAGACTCACATTGACACAGGAACGATGACAATACTGAATTGACAGTGCAGTTGTTTTGTTTTGTTTTGTTTTTTAAAGCTTTGACGAATTGCCTCGGATGAACACTTTACCTGCAAACATGCGCGACAGATTCTTTCCCAGGCAGGCCGGGTATCACCCTCGCAGCGCGGGCCGGGAGGAAGAGCTGGAAATTTCCTCTCTACTCCACAGGAGGGCACTCTCTTCAAGGCCACCACACCAGCCTGAGAGTCCTGGGATGAGGAAGTTACTGGTATCTCGGCCTGTGTGTAAAACCAATTTTGCTTTTCTTCAGGCTTTGATCATCTCTGAATAAATCCTAACAGAGTGAGATACTGAGAAGGAATGGGATTCCTGTGACATGAATTTCTGTTGTCGTCCATTTGACACTGGTCTTTGCCATCTTAGGAGATTACCTTGTCACACACAGGTCCTGCAGCCCAGTACTTAAACTATAATGTACATGGGAATCACCTGGGGATCTTGTTAAAAATGCAGATTCTGATTCAGTCGGTCTGGGTTGGACCTGAGATACGCACTTCTAACAAGCTCCTAGGTGGGGCTGGTGGGCCGATTGGAGGACCAAATATTGAGTAGTAACACTGTAGACAGGTGGATTATAAACTATTTTTGGAAGTACTGCTCAGGTACCTAATATAATAACAATTGTAATAGTAATACTAACACTTATTCAGTGCTTGGCACATGTGCTTGGCATTGTTCTAAGCACCTTACCTGTATTAACTTATATCACAACAACTTCGTGAGTTAGTGCTATTGTTTCTAGTTTAGAGATGAGTTTACTTTCAGTTTGGTGGCTTGATTTAATTTTTGAACTTGTAGATTAACATTGACCTCCAAAGTGAGAGCTATACAAATGTTAATAGTCAGAGAAATGTGTTCCCTCCTTTGTTCCACTCTCATGCCACCCAATCCCCCCGGGAGTAACCAACTTCATGATTTTCTGTCTTATTCTTCCTGGTTTCTCTCCATAAAGCTAAGCAGGTATAGCTATGTGTTCTGTTTCCTCTTCTTTCTTAAACAAAGAGTGACTGTAAATGCTCTTTTGTGCTTAGCTTTTTTCACGTCCCAATATCTATGGAAATCTCTCCGTATCACTTCACAGAGATTATCCTCATTCTTTTTTTACAGTTACATAATATTCCATTGTGTATATGTACCACACTGTGTTCAAACACTCATGTATGTTTGGATATTTATGTAGTTTCCAACATTTTATAGTTATAAATATTTTATTACAGTTAGGAAATTTAGAGGAAGACCAAATAATCAACTTCGAATCACTTAAAATATGAACATGAAAGAAATTACATTAAAATTAGGAATGCCTGGGTTTCTTCAGTGTTTAAGGGAGTTGTTTACTTTTTGTTACAGTGATTGCAGAGGTGGTGAAAAGTGCCTGACTTATCACAGTATGTCTGTTTTCCATGCATAGTAGCATTAAGGGATTCTTATAATAATTTTGCTGTAAGTTAGTTTACTGTCTCTAGATTTACTGAGGCAATACTTCTTACACACAGTTTCTGTGCCTTTTTATTATTCACATGTATATCCATATATTGCTCAACCAGTATTCTCTCCATAAAAGTCATGTTTCCAGACTTAACTTTTCTTTCTCTGCTGTATTGGCATGGTTTCTGGACAGTGGAACCAGGGGCTGGAATAAGGTAGTAAGGCCGCTGGAGAGAGGCAGACTTTCCCATTGTCACTGCATGGTCTTCTGTGTCTATAAAGACAGCATCCATTTCCATCCATGTTGGGTTTAAAAAATACTGTAAAAATTCATTTACAATAAGCACCCAAAGGACTAAATAGAAGATACAGTTATGATGACAAGCCCCTCTCACCTCTGAACTGGAATTCTTTCAGTAACAGCTATTTTTTTTTCTTTTCCTTCTGCACAATAAATAAACACATAGTTACTTCTTGTATTTACTACTATATTTTGTATGTGAAGCAGTTTGTAGTTTCTCTGGAGAAGTATGAATCCTTAGCAACATTCTTATCAGGCAACTTAAAATTATTCCTCAGCTGTTGTCCCAGATCTACCTGTTAATTCCAGTCTCCCAGCTTCTTAACTCCAGCCCCTCTCCATACTTTGGTCAGAGTGGACTTATCCCGGCGCCTCCTGGGTGAAGCTGAATTTTGTTAGTTTGAGAAAGTGCTCCCCTTCTCTCCCTCCTAACGCCCCCAGCAACCCTGGACCCTAGCCTCTCTCCAGGATGCTCCCCGGCGCCCTTCCTCAAATTCAAATGAGCTTTGACTCCCCCAAGGAGCCAAGCTGCTTCCCGTCTTTGCAGTTTTGCACACGCTGCTCTATTGTTAGAATATATTTCCCCGTTGAACCTGCCTGACAAAGCCTATTTATTCTTTTCTTTTTTTTTGGCTGTGCCACGCAGCTTGCGGGATGTTGAACCCAGGCCCCCAGCAATGTAAGCGCCGAGTCCTAACCACTGGACCGCCAGGGAATTCCCTATTCTTTTTTTTTTTTTTTGCTATAATATTTAGATCCTCACATGAGAACAGAAATATGACAAGCCCATTTGTACGCACACAACTCATTCAAGTCTTAACATTATACTATCTTTTGACTTTTAAGAAAGAAATAAAATATTTTAGATACAATGTCTTCCACATCCCCCACTCTGATTTCCTCACCCGAGGTAACTACCGTCATGCATTTGTATGTATCACTCCCATACATGCTTTTATAGTTTTGCAACGTATGCATGTATTCATAAGCAATATACAGTATTTGTCTGCAAGTTTTAATATCTGATAAATGGCATCATACTACATTTATAATTTTGCAACTTTTGTTATCGTTAGTAGGTGTACTCTAAGTTTATCCATTTTCACCACCAAACAATGTTCTATTATGCAAATAAATCACAATTTATCCATTCTCTTGTTGATGTACACTTGGATTGCTTCCCATTATTTGCAAGTACAAATAATGCTGCTGTGAACATTCTTGCACAGATCTCTTTGTGTATACATGTGAGAGTTTTACTATGGTAAATACCCAGAAGTAGGTTCGTCATGCTGTATACACAAATTCAATTTTTACTGATATTGTAACATATTCAATGTTACTGATACTATACTACTCTCTACAAAGATTTGTATTAACCGTATTTTCTTATTTTCAGTATTCTTGATGTCCTAGCATCTGGGGTCTTGCTGACATATACAATTTGCTGTCAAAAATATCAACTGGAAAACGTTAAAATGAATGGGTACATGTTTTAAGTGATCCCCTCTAATTCTTTCTTTAACCTTGGAACATAAGGAAGAGCGTGCTAGTGACAACTTCAGTTTGGGGAATTTTTAAAGTAATATATGTGTTAAGTTATTTCTTAGGTAAAAGGTAAAATACGTGTGATACTGAATATACTTAAATTAGATACGAGTGTAGTTTACATTAAAATGTACAGTGAATAAGAGACAACAGTGTAGAAACCATGGAAACTTGGCCATACAAATACTTTTTATCGGTTACTAAACTTTGTTTCCTTTAGCAAGATAAGTCAGTTGAGCCAACAATACTTGAATTCCTACTTTAACTATGTTTTCAAATTAAATAAACCAATAGATGTGAGTCCCAACTTATGCTATTAAAATTTCGAGGAGATGAATTGGTGGGGAGTTCAAATCCTGTTCTGACGGCAAGACACGTGGATGGGAGCACTGAAAATATCTCAGCCGTAGTCAGGGGGTAGTTCTATGGCACGTATAAGTTACTTGGAAAGATGAGACTTTGGGAAAAATTCAACCCCTCGTACCAATGAAAAAAATGAAACAAAAATACCACCAAATGGTGAACCAGCAGCAGACAATTTGTGAATGAAGAAAGGAGAATCAACAATTAACATACAATATTTATAAACATTTATGGGCCACATATGCACTGAATTATACAATATGTCATATATTAGGTAGAAAAACGAAGGCCTTGTATCTCCAAGGCAATGATTTACAATGGATTTGATACCAGACTCAAAATAAAATTTAACTAAACTTCTCAGTGAGATCATCCCTTATCGTTTCAATGAGAAAATCCAATGATCTCCAATCTCATTGGAGATCATCCAATGAGAAATACTACTGCCATTCAGCCCTTTATTACCTGGGTATATTTTTTTAGCCCTCTGGAAAGCCAACAAATTCAACAATATCAACATATTTATTTTTTTGTAGATGTTAAAAGCAAGCAGGGAAAATGTCTCAATCAGCATTTTTATCCTCAATACTTAGCACAGTGCCTGTCAAATAGCAAGCACTCAGTAGATATTTGCTGAATGAATGCATGAGTACTTATTATGAGCTAGGCATTATGTCAGCAGCTAACAAAATTTTCAGGAGTTAAATAATTTTCAAAATTCTCTACTGACTTTTCTTAGTGTAATTACAGAGTGAATAATAGAAAAAAAACTGAGTAAGAGAAAAATGGCTACATTGAGAGTGTGGCTTCATAATTGCTATTATCAATGACGAAACAAAATAAAAAAACAGTAAAGATATTTGACACTGTTCTTTCCAAACCTGGCCAGGCTTACAAATCCTACAGAAAATTTAATTAACAGTAAAGAAAGACAAATGGACTTCAAATGGCTTTTGAACATAATTTTTATTTAAGCATGGGCTTTTAGCATGGTTCACCCTAGAGTGCAACCTTTTCGTTAAGTTAATAGAGAGTTCAGGGCTACAGGGCCATTATAATGTTGCTGGTGTTGGTACAACTTCATCAGAAATGTATGAATATGACCCGCAGGAAGAACAATCCACAAAGAGAACACAATGAAAACATCCACTGTTTTACAAATCACTCTGTTACCACAGACACAAAATGGCAGTTACTGTTAGTAAATCAGCCACAGAACACTTTAAAAGAACCTTTGGACAAGGAAATGGGAATTCCTTTGTGGGAGATAGGGTCTTCATCCACAATTTTTAAGTAGAAAAAATTTCAAGGTCAGGCATCTTTCTTATCCACAAAACAACGCTAAGCCAACATACGTTTCAAGGGGTATATTAAAGGAGATACAATATCTTTACAACTATCTTCTTGAGTAGGTATTTCAATGAATTTTCTGCAGAATATAAGTAGCCTGAAATTCAGCAGCAAAATATTGCAACATAAGTAAATACAGAGTCAATGTGTTGTTATATTGTAGAAGAGAATACATAAAGGACAAACAATGATAATTTAATCATATAAAACATGATACATAGCTGAAATACAGTCCACTTAAATAGCTTTGTGACCAAGAATGTTAAATACTGTACTAAATGCCATTTTAAACATAAAATCTCTTAAACTTTTGTGCTTAAACTTTTTTTTCTGTTAAACTATTTCTTATTTTCAATACTGCCACTGTAACTGATATTACCACAGATCACAATTTGCACAGACACATCAACATGAAGACATTTACTTATGAGAAAATAAGTCACTTGTCATTAGTTCACAGTGTGGGAAAGTGGTGTATACTCAGTCTTGAGAAGGGCTTTCAGTTAATCACCAAGTCCTTCACAGAAATTTCCTGATATCAGATGCAGTACGAGATTTAAAAGAACGGAAAACAACACATCACAAGTTGGAAGGGAAAATAAACTTTTTGATTCCTCATGGGTATCGTCTAAGTGACCTTCGTCTTCTGTTGTAGAAGTGCCTGAGCCCATGTTGTCGTGAAAAATTCATCATGTAATTTTGTTTGCGAGTGCTGTTAAAATCAGAAAGGATAGAGGCAGGGGAGGGAAAGGAGAAAGAGCATGTAAGTCCCATCATTGAAAGCACAATCTAGGACCTTAGTCTAGGTCCTAAGTTACCCTGATACTTATTTGAAAATTTTCAGGGTTAATAGGTCATGCTGACATTACCACCCCAGGACAGAAGAACTAAAGATTGACACCTGAATTCACTGCCTTTGGCCTTGAAGAAATCCCCTTCTTTTCATGAGTGAGGTCCGAACCAGAAAAAATGGTAAATTCTCTTGATTCATTGCAAAAGTGGACTGAAACTGTTTTTGGCTTTTTCATTTTATTCTTGAACTCTTTCTGAAAACATTTACTTGGATTGGAGTTCATTTGAGACAAAGTGCGTGCTGTACCCATTACCATATGCAAATACATCTTTAACGAAAGCATAATTTGATTCTTTCAGCAAACATTTTCATTTAAAGCTTAAAAAGCAAAAACAAACAAAGGGAAAACAAACTTGTTATCTGAATCAGCTTGACCTTCCTATTTTATGCAGTCTCGGGGCAAAATGAGGAAGTAAGTTTTTTTCTCAGAAGGTCGGATTCCGCTGCCTTCCTCAAACAATAAGCAGCTTGGGTCATATTCTATAAACATGGCCTTATGAAGGAGACACCCCACTGAAAAAAGATCATAAAATACTAAGAAAGTGTAATTCAATGTATAGATGTAAATATATGTGTATATATTCCCCCCATGTATGTACCTACACGTTCATGCATACATACTCTACGTGAAGCTGATAAAAGTACTGAAAATGGATTTTAGGAGCCTGTAGGAATATGCACGATACTGGTAGAGACAGCTGTTAAAGTTTTGGTATGGAAAATGTAATTTAAAAAGGATCATTATCCATAAGGTCACTGACAAGAATCAGACTCCTTTCACACATGGAGTGGAGTGACAACATGTCTCTATGTAGCACTGAAGGGTGGTTTTTAAGTGTGAGCCTCTTAGTATTTTCCAAATTCACTGAGTCTCTTGAATACTGTCTCGTCCTAAAGTCTTTTCCTCCTTAATTTTATGGGAACATAAAATGCGTATGAAGCAGGATAATGTCATGTGATGTGCTACCACCATGAAGGTCAGTCAATATGACATGAACTTGAGTCACGGTAAAGAGGTGGGAATGGACAATTTTGCACTGAGCAGTGTATTCTTCTGAGTTATTAATGATCAACAGACCAGGCAAGGTGTAGAATGATACTGTTTTACCTAGGATATTATACTAACACTTGTAACATACAGAAACCTTTAAAATAGGATTTTCTAGATGTTTGATCATTAGAAAAGAACATTTATAATAAAATCTCTCAAAGGAAAATGCATAAAGTGAATTTCATCAGATATGTTTAATCAAAAAGCAATAGTATCTGTGCTGAAAACTTGATAAAAAGAAGACATCACATTGATATATATTTTGCAAAATAAAGTGCTAATAACTTTTCACTCTGGCTTTCTATACTATCAAAATGCTAGAAACTATAGAATGGAAACAAAATATACTCTGAAGACACTGTAGAGAAAAAGAAAAAAATCAGGTTTCGTCTTCAGGTAGCTTGACTATCCTCCTTGCTCCCCTGTATCAACCAAGTTGACCCGTTTCAATGTCATAGTTGAAGAAGGAAATGAATGTATCCATTATCCATTAGCTGCTATAAGTACTAATTGCTGCCTATGTAAAGTCTAGTTACAAAAAACGGACAACGACCTAATGTATTGAACTAATCAAGTGTCAGGAGAAAGAATCCTCTCACCTCTTTAGTCACAGAAGATTGGGGCTGGCACTAGCTGTCTTCCTGCCAGCATCCTAGGACACCTTGTGGCCCTTCCCCTGAATTTCCCTGAGCTATCACAGTGGCCCCCTAAGCTAGCCTCCACATTCTCTCCCCTTACGAAAGAAACACCACTGAAAAGATACTATGAAATACTAAGAAAGTATCACCGAATGTGTAATTGTATGTATGTGTGTGTGTGTGTGTATCTTCCCACGCATACATACAGTGAATTTTGCACACCAGTTTCAGTAAACTTTCCCTCAAATGCTGGCTTTATCTTGTTAAAAAAAAACAAACAAACAAACCCATTCATAATCCCTGTAAGTCAACTTCGCCAGCTATTTCAAGTCCTCCACATGTTTCACCTTACTCTGTTTTTCAAGTCCTTTCATCCACTACACCTCACACAGACATCTCTATTCAAACTCACCTTGAGCCCCTTCCATCTGCCTTATTGGACAATCCCCAACACAGCTTCCTAAGATTTCTACTTATTTTTCAAGTATCACATTTTCTTTCTTGCTCACCCCCTGCAGTAGGGATTTCCCCCCACTCCTGTGAACCCTCATAGTGCTCATTTTCTGCTTTGCATGGAAATGATTTGTGTTCACATCTTGGCTCCCCATGACTAAACTGCGGTGGGTGTCGTGGATGTACCCCACTCCCTCCAGCCCCACACCATAGCGCTGAGCCTCCTGCCTGACCCCTGGGTGGTCAAGGCATGTTTGTTGAACTTATGGTGACTTACTGATTGGATTCCTGTTGTAAATCATTACTCTTTAACTATAAGGAATAATTGCAAAGTTAAAGCAATGAAAATATTCTGTTGAAAACACATTTAAAGATATAAGGTACTCAAAGAGAATTTAAAATAGTTAAAATATCTTACACGGAAAAAAGATAAACTCAGAACACTCAAGATATTTAGTTATCTTAATGCGACCGAGATGGACATGAAAGTGACCTCAATATCCGGGAACAAAGGAACATTTAATTTGAACAAAAGTTGATGTGCACGTTTAATGGCTTTAAAGCAACTTCTCCATATAACTATTTACTTATTATGGACTGATTTAAATTCTTCATTTTTGTATGTGAGAAAATAAATATTAACAGGTTGCAGATCTTTTAATACCTTGATAATCGATCGGTCCAGCTTGGAAGCTGACCTCTACTTTAGGAGGCATTTTGAGTCATTGGATACCCTTTAATTTTGAACACATTTACGTATCAGTAGCATATCTTTGGATCTCTGCGAATGTTGATATGCACTCAGCATTTGCTATAGATGCCTAGTGTTTTGTAGTCACATTAGAAATGGCCACATTTCCAAAGCACACTTGAAACTAACTAGTAATTTTGTTATGTAAATGTAAAGCATAAATATCTCTGGAGACAGTTAGGTTGGAATCTAACAAAGCAGATTTTTCCAGTTCATAAGCTTTTGAAAATCAAGCACCATGGGAAGCTATACCAAAGTGCTGCCTGCTTCGAGGACCATTTAATAAACTGACATGGTTATTAAACTTGTTGTGGCTTCTAAAATGTCTAAGGTATAGGATTGGGCATTAGAGGAATGTTAAACAAGTTTAAAGAGCTCATGCTTATTATCTTTTTTTGTGAAGCAGATCTGAGAGCCTATTTTTGTTTTTGATACATGTAGATGTATAGTTATAGATAAACTTATAACCAAAATAATTAAGGTGTGGTGGAATTTTAAGGATTTATTTCTTCACTGCGATTATAGGGGAGAGTATTTTTATGATAATTCCAGTGAAAGCAGGTCATATTCATCCCAAGGCATATCAACTACAGTACTTATCAATTTGCTTTGATTGTGAATAGAACTAGGTCCATTTATAAACTCCCATTATGAGTTAAGTCATTGAAGGAAGGGAGAATGATGACTTCTTGGAAATGCTAACTTAAATTTCCATTATCACTGAGGGAATTTGGGGACTTTAGACAGCATATGGAATAATAAAATGCTTCCCTGTTTCTGCATAGGAAATACGGATATTGCAAGTTTTTTCAAGAACTAGTGACTGTTCTCTCGAACTGCTCTTCTTCACTGGAGCCACTATCTTAGGTTATTATTTTGAAAAAATTCGACTGATTTTTAATTGATTCTAAAGGAAATGGGGAAGATAGAGACTTGGTAGAAGTAATTTGAACTCACAGAAATTTAGGCATTTTTACTGTTCGGTAATTTATTTTTCATCAAAACAAAATGATACAATAAATAATATTTTATATCAATGCAAAAATAAGAATCCAGTGACTGCCATTATCTTTCAGAGAAATATTGATGAGAGTAGAATGGGAAGCTGCCACTGAAACTAATCAATGAAACTGCCCTGCATAGAAGAAAAAAAAGTACATTTTACTTTCAAGGCCATGTGTTTTCAGGAGGGCTACATGTAGATAAGTGTGGGCTCATATATCTTACAAATGCAGAAGGTTTCATTTTTCTTTTCCCTGCTGTATGGGGATAGGAATAATATCTGATATTGTGTACCTTGGGGAAATGTTAAGGATTAAATGAAAGCTTCTAGTAGAATATGCAGATGTTTAATAAATGATAACCATTTTACCTTCTTTCCTAAGTTTAAAGTATCTCCATCAGAGGACAAATGTAAATATATATTAAAGAAGGCCAATCTTACCTAAGGATGCCTTCTTTCCTAAGTTTTAAAGTATCTCTATTAGAGAGCAAATGTAAATATATATTTAAAAAGGCCAATCTTACCTAAGGATAGCATCTAGAACTCACAAATATTATGAATAAACCCATTCCCTTTTGCCTGTTCATTTATTAACTTAGAATAGAATTAAGAAGTCTAGGCACCCTCACTCATCTCCAGCATAAGAGATCTTTTGAAAGACACTGCATTTAATCAAAGCCCCTAGCTCTTTTCCACACATTTCTATTTCCACTTTCCCCTCATAACAAACTTATAAACTGTTAACATTTCAAGAGCACCTAACAAAATCCCAGGCACAGAGTCAAACATTCAAATGAAGGAATGCTGATTGGTACTCTGGTCTATGCTCTTGTGCCCCATATTGTATACATCAGAAAATTACCACAATTTGGCTGAACTCCCAAGTTTACATGATATAGGTTTCAAGTGTTCCAGTATATTTCAGTATCACATATAACTTTGTTTTCACAGGTTTGTTTTTCAGTTGCAAAGGTCTTCTACAAAACTTCTCAGTTAACGTAGGTAACACTGATGAAACTACTAGTAAACAGTTCCCCGGAATTAGTAAGAGGACTTACCTTACTCTAGTGGAAAACCAATGACAGCAAATAATGAAATATAACACAAGTTAAAAAATGCCTTTCAACACATGCAGCACTGTGATTAGTCATAAAAGTCTGATCAGGTTTAGATGTGATATAGGATTTTTCATCTCTTTTGAAAATAAAAATTAAAGAAGTTATTTCTTATTCTTCTATACCTAATATATACATATATTTAACTTTTCTATGTAATGCAACATGCAATATTTGCTCATAACCGTATGTCAAGGTACATGTAGCTATAGTACTACATTTGGCATAAATGTTGCATATAAAGTATAAATATGAAAGTAATAGTTTAATAACTACCATTAATTTTATTATTTGATTTTTCAATTATTTACATTTTAGAACATACTTATTCCTGGATATATTAAGGAATGGGCTCTTAAAAATACGTAAGTCCTCTATATCAAACAACACAATCAAATTTAATAAAGGATAAATATGCTTTGCAACAAATGTAATATGCTGTTCTCCATAAATCATTTGTGCCAAAAATGTGACAGTATCTTAGTAATGAATACATGAGGGAATGGCCATGATGGAATTCATATTATAAAATCTGATAAATGCCTTTAGGACCATAGTTAGCAGCATATTCATTTCCAATTCTCAGCAAATGTGGTAATAATTCACTTTTTAGTAAATCAATTCACAAAGGCTGACTCTTTGCTGAGCAATTTGCTTTCAAGGTACACATGCAAAAATTGGCCCGCTTCATTGTACACATGACAGGTTGTGACTTAGACACGTACACAGGAAATGTGATGTGTGAATGAAATGCATAGTTGGGTGAGGGAGATTCTTAGGATAGAAGGATGAGTGCCCAGCAATAAGACAAAGGATTCCCTTTTATCCTAAGAAGAACCCCACCAGCATGGATCTTGTGAGGGATCTGCCCAAATGTATTCAAAAACATTTACTGAAAAACAAATATTCTACACTAGCCAATGAATTCAGAGAAATTAGGTTTCTGACGCTTGATTGTCAATGACTGTGTTAAGCTGCATCACTCAGACTTTACGGATGAGGACATTTTGTAAGCTAGTGAGGCTGGAAAAAAGTGATCTGTCAATTCAGTTCATCTGTTCTGTGGCAGATTAGCAAGGGCTTATCATCATGAAGTGCTTTTCATGTGCAGGTTTTATTGAAAAACATCATCAGAGTGGGGAGATTACACTCTCAAACAAGCATAAGGCATAAGTGACTTCGCTTGTTAAATGCTAGAACTGTGGTTTTTATCTTTATGGTGTGGGGCTTTTTCTGTATATCCATATTTATGAAACTCAAATCCTTCTGGATGGAGTATTTTAGAATTAAACCATTAAATTAAAAAAATATTCTCTATCTTGCTCATTTAGGATACACTCCTAAACCTTGAAATATTTTCAAAAGTGCTACATTTTTTTCTCATCAAACTCATGTATCTTCTTGGTTAATATGGGCAGTACTGAGGTTAGACTCAAGATACCATGCGTGACCACAGTTTTTCTTTCTAGGAGTTTTTAGCATGTGTCCTTAGTGCACATGCACAAAAGCTAAACTATGGTAATAAAGCTAGATTAGGGCCAATCTTTACTCAGAAAAGAAAATATGTTCTAAAAATGTATACCCCCAACCACTGGTTGCAAAAAACATATTAGTTGCCCTATCTGTAGCACTCAATTAGGCAGGGCTTGTATCTCTTGAGATATGCACCTCAGCGTCCTGTTCCCTCCACACTTAAGGAGTTAACATTATTAGTTCCTATAACTAAGTGTTATTATACAAAAGTATAGTTAATTAGGAGGATATTTTGAATTTAATAGGGCTTTATGGGAGTATTCCACCTCTCCATTTCTAAATATACATCTACTGCAGCAAAGTTATAATTAGTAATATTTGTGAATTGTGACATGAACCTTGGCTGGCTTCTTTGTGCTTTATTTGGTTGCAAGACACTTGGAAAAATTATTATATTTTATTTTTCTGAATTATCTGGAACTTCATTTTTAAGCTCATCAAATGAATGAATTAAAGTAACTGTTTTGTAGAGCTACTAAGGGCATATTAACTAGCAAATGCCTTAAAACTTTTTGCGACTCTTCTGAAAAAAAGCAGTTTGAACGAATACAGTGGCATAGAAATATTAAATCCTAAGACAAGAGCAAAACATCAAAAACATAGTTCTGAAAATATAATTTCTTTGTACCGTATTTTTTAAACAATTCATTGATTGAACTCAGCTTTATGAAGTATTTCTTCTTTCCAAAAAAGAAGGAAAACAAAGTGACTCCTTTAGTTTTAACAAATTTTAACATATTATATATATACACACACATATTTATATAAATATATAAAATTTTATGGTTACACGTGTAAAGTTATAATTTAAAATTATTCACCGAAAGAAGACTGAATAAAACTCAAGTCATGCAGTACTCTGCATGTGTGGCAATGCTCTTTTCTCATTTGAAATGTTTTAGTGCCCTGAGACTTTGAAACGATCATGCAGAATAAGAGCAGACAGGTGCCTACGTGCTAAATTCTTCTAAGTCTTAAAATTCTGGAGATGGAATAAAAGTGAAGTCTTTATAAATACAGATTATTGCTCCAGAAAAATACCAGAAATGCTAGGTTTCTGGTATCTTATATAATCTGACCTTGATTCTTGTAATAATATCATGATTCTGGTTACTGCTTATAAAAATTAATACCAACAGCAGGTATACCAGAAGGTTCCCTGGGGAGCTGTGTGGTGAGAACCTCTGAGGCAGCAGGTCAACTCTGTTCTGCTCCCAAATTGTCAAGGGGTTATTTTATACCAGGGAGTATATTTGTACTTCTGACCCCACCTACTCTTTAATCTTAGTACATGGGAGGGAACTGTGGTGATAATATGCCTTTGAAATCCAAAATGGATAACTGCAATTGCTTGGTTGGATGGGGGGATAAGAAATATCCTTTCAAACACATGACATGTTAACAATTGTTGTATCTACCCAAGGTCAGTATTAGCATCCTGCCTTCTATTGAGGACTGTCAAGCTTTGAACTTTCCATAAAAGTTGGTAATGCTTTGTCAGGCACAGGAAGCCCCATTAATGTAAACTGTCTTGGCAAGAGACTTGAAAGATAAAAACTGGTTATTGACTCTAAATTTGATTCTCAACCAGTTTATTAGAATGAACTGAGGTGCTTTTAAAAAAGACCAATGCTCAGGTCTCACTACAGATCAATTTAAATCAAGTAATCCGTAGGTATGGGCATGGACACTGGGACACTCATTGATGCTTCCAAAAGCTCCTAAGTGATTCTGATGTTCAATCAGATTGAGAAGCGCTGCTCTGAAAGGAAAGTAGCCAGAGCGTAATGGCTAGAGGGTTGGTTTTTTGGTCTGTCTGGATATATCTCTCTCTCTGAACTTACCATACATCATTCGTTTTAGAGCCCAGGTTAGTCTATTCTCCTGGAATAATGCAGTCTGAGGAAATCAAAATCTAAGTAAAACATCAGCCTCATAATATAGATTCAAGTGAGTCTGGACTGTTACTTTAAACGTCAACTTTATCTTATGGAGGCAGAGCCCAGCAAGTTGTCCAAAGCAGCAGAGCGCACAGTGGGAGCTTGTGTAGGAACCGGGTTGCTCTTGGATTTGGGGATTGATATGGATGCCATGCAAGCAGGTGCCTCAGTGAAAACTAAGACGAGGGCTATAACTCAAGACTGAAAAATTCAGCTCATGGCTATGATTGAAAGAAAACAAATCTGGTAGGTTTCCTACCAATTAATCACTTAAATTTGCTTTCCAAATGACTGAAATCAGCCAAGGGACTGATTTCGTTTTCGATTTGGTAAACAGAATGAACATTTGAACCTATCTACCGAGAAGATTCGCCTCTCCTTGCCAACCACTTGGAGCCATCAGTCCGAACCCGTCGAGACATAAGCATTCCAGTTCTACAGGAACTAGATTGTTAGAGAAAAAGCAAGTCATCTCTCTGTGGAACAGTCAACCCAGTTAGGTGAGAGCGCTGACAACTTTATTCTATGGGAGATACCATGGGGGAACACCCTTGACTTCTTAGGCGCTGGGATTGGTCACGAGGAATCTGAAACCACAAATTCTTTGTTCTAGTTTTGACCATGTCATGAAATGGAAGAATGCCCCAGGCATCTGTTGCTAGGACAGGTGTTTGTAATTGGGCACATGTCCTAGTGATACTCTGTACATCGACCAGTACAGATCCTTTTTCTTTTCAGGATGTCATTCCATTTTATAAGGCAACTCAGATCTGGTAGTAGGCATTGTTTCCCATTTACCTGGAGACTTCTGTTTGATCCAATTTAATTAATATTGTCAAACCCTTAAATAAACCTTTGCTTATTGAAGTTTTCTAAGGTATATTAAATTATATTTGGGGCTTTGTTATTTCACTGTTGACTAGAGCTGTAGTTTGCAATTGTGGAAGAGTATAAGCCAAAGTGGTCCCATGGGGGTTTCTCATCAGGGACAGTTCTTACTGAATTAAGGAGCATGCCATATCAAAGGAATTTCAAACCTTTCTGAAATGCACATGAGATGCTATGTATCAGATACTCACAGAACGACCTCCACATGGTCCAAAGCCCATTGATCATGACCTGTTCCATTGTGGCGTGGCTGCCACCAGCGCAATAAAACTCCTTTCATCCGTGCCTCCCTGGGTCACAGATAGAAGGACAGAGAGGTTAAACACTAGAACACAGAGAACTTTCTGGTAGGTGACTTGCAGACTTCAACTACAATAGTCTAATCTTAATCAACATAACTTTGGGTATGGAATTTAGATTTGCTTAGGTCATAGTATTCTCCTAAGCAGCATCAAGTTTTATTGGCTACTCAAGGATTTGCAATCCTTCTACATCTCCCTCCCTTCTTCCCCTTGCTCCACTAGTACCTGGAAGAGTCACTTCTGTAGTCAACAAATGTGACGTGCCTTCTATGCGATGGGCACTGTACTAGACGCTGGGGTACCATGCCAGGCAAAACTGACTAAGCTGCCTATCCTCAGCCAATTTTTAAACCGGTGTACCCAGCAGAAGATTAAAAATGTTGTTTCCTAAACGACTAGAAACACTGGTTACTGGGAGGGAAATACGCACAGCGCACCCTTGTATTAAATTGTTTTTCTCTCTTCCCTCTTGCCCTCATCCTGGCTCCCAGTTCTGTCTGTGGTCCTAACAGAAAACGGTAACACAACTCTGGAGATCTGAATTAGTCTTGGTTCTGCCACCACCTACTTTTGCGGCGTTGGTTCAGTAACTTCACCAAACACTGTTAATTGTTAGGATCACGTGTGACACCATGCTTTTGCTCTCTGACCGCTTACAGGGGGACGTTGTAGGACACCCTCTGAGCCTGTGTGAAGTCCTTCGGCTGGTGCTGCGCGATGACGTGCCAGGTGATCCCGTTGTTGACACTGTACTGCAGCAGCACGGCCTTGTCCACGGCGTGGGGGCCACTCAGGTCGCTGTTGCAGCTGTCTGTCTGCGACGTACTCCCAATTTGCAAAACAAACATGATTTTGCTGAACAAACACAGGGGAAACCATGTGTAAACAAAAGTCAGGAAGTATTCAAGGAGTTATACTTTCTATTTTTTTATCTCTCTCGTTCCTAAAGTCCATAATTTTCATGTTCATAATATAGTAAAAACAGAAGCATCCAGTCTTATGACTAAGTCACATAAATGACAGTTTACTGAACTTATCTTTTACATCATACATATGAAAAAATAAGCCCAGAAGGCTGGTGTTCTACACAGTGAAACTTTTGACTTTCAAAGATCTTTTTTCTTCTTATGATGTTAGAAATCTTGTTAGAGCATTTCTCCTGAAACACCTTCTGTTCTCTGCAAAGTGATATGGGCCAAATAGGCAGCTGAGGACATGGAGAGGACAAGAAATAAAACCACAGTATTTATGCTACGTGCTTTTTACAAATAGCTTCAAGCTGAACAGAATCTGGACAAGGATAAATCATCATGTTTATTTTAGGAAAGGATATCTGGAGATCAGAGCAGAGGGAAAACTGAGTTAGACACACAGGCTGTGGACCATATCTGTTATCGTGTTTGACGTGTCCTTTTGTTTTTCACAGGCATCCTTACCCTTAGAAGATACAGTTTTTAAACATAGGAAATCTATCCTCGTAAGATTCCTAGTGATTAACAGGTGGTCAAATAAAGAGCCTGACTTAAACTGGTAAATGTATTATTTAAATGCATTAATTAATTTAAAGCAAAGTTACTTGTACGACATGGTGCGCAATCATTAACTAAGTGGCTAGTTGTAGCTATATATGGGGTCAAGGAAGACATCAGGTTGATCTAGATTATGTACATCATTTTGGTAGGAAAAAAATTGGGGATGGGTGGACACAACAACTTCTGGCATCTATGGTTAGTTATATGGTTACTCTACAGGAATTAATTTTTTAACATTTTTATTGTCTATCATATCGAAGGCCCCCCAACCTGCCTTTCTGCCTCTGAAAATACATTATTAATATTAAGCTTCAAGTAAACATCTACATTCCCACTAACCCAACATTTAATTCTCAAAAATACTCATGCACTTTTGAGCATTCAGTGAGTAGTTTAGTATTTTGCAACCTTTATAAAGCCTTGGAATCTCTTCTTGAATTACACAGACAATAAGCTGTGTTTGCTCTGGCTAAGGTGGTAGAGCTGGGAAGGGCAGGTGGGGAAGGAACCCTCTTGGGTCTCTTTTTCTCTGTCCTCTCTATTCTGAATTAGCGTGCAGCTCATAAATCATGTGAACTTTTAAAGTTCCCATCCATCCAGCCATCGATCCTCCACTTCCTTTTATAGCTACATATGCTAAATACAGGAATATGTATGTTTGCATTACTACGAATCTCCTTCACATTCACATTTATATTTACATGCTTGCATATGGTCCATATTAAATTATCTATATAGATTATTCATAACCAATTATTTATTTTTGTCAACTTTATTGAGATACAATTGGCCTCTAACATTGTGTGAGTTCACGGTGTTCAGCGTGTCGATGGGATACACTTATCCGTTTCTTATATTTGGCCATTTCTCCAGGCTTATGCCTATGTTACCAACACTCAGCCAGTGTGTGTGAAGAGATACAAGGTAATTCTACACTAAATTTAAGCAAAGCATAATTCTGAGTTGTGAAAACATATAATGCTTTTTCATACCAAATTCGGATGATATTTAGGTTTCCACTGCTTAGTGACACCTGTGCCATAAAGTTCATGATCATTGCTAACAGCAGACAGTGAGGCGCTGTGACTGATTCTATGTCTGGACTACAACCCGGGAGTCGTATTACCTTGCTCGAGTGAGATCCAGAGGTTTGGTGGCAGCTTGCCTTATTTGACAGCCGTTAAAATAGAGTGAGTCTCCATGGGCATAGGGTGCCAGCTGCCCACAGCCACTTCCTATCACTCCACCTTGAATAGTCTCCCAGTTTGCCTCAGTGACTCTTGCGGACTCAAAATTATCTTTAATATAACTGGGAAGATCATGACTGAAAACAGAGCAATCATCTCCTAGAGGGAAAGGAATAGTTGCAAAAAGTAGCTGGAACACGCAGAATCATCAAAGATTAAGAACAAGCATTCAATTTCAGATTTACTCCAATCAATTTCAGATTTATTGTAAGAATGACAAAATACCAAGCAGATACAGACTCCCAGAAATGCATGTTTCTCTTTTCTTTCAGTAATTATTGGCTTGTGTTGCTGAAAAATACCATTATCTTTGAGTCAATGTTTACTAAAATATGTAGGTGCTAATGTGCTTATTTCTTGTATAAGCCCATTGTTAAAAAACTACAGTGTCTGGCTGGGCCTGTATGTTTACCAATGACGTGTCTCCAGAGGGTGATCTCACCCTGGCATTAGAGACAACCTAATTTCTTGTCCCCTAGCGTGATTTTGTAGCAGAAAATAAGTCATGTTCTTGTTCTCTTTCTAGCTCTTATATTTGATCATTCTTGAGAGCAGAGTCTATATTTTATTCATTGTTGGATCCCAGCACCTAGCACAATATTGAGCACATATAAAATATTCCATCATGAAGCTGGGATAAATACATGAATAATAAACTGGAAGTGTCTCTCAGAGACCACAGAGCTGAAATATGGCCATTTAAGGAAGGTGCTACTTTAGCTAATGTGTATGTCTTCGCATTTCTCCTTCATTGGAACAGCACAACTTTTCTCAATGTCTACAATAGTTCAAAATCGAAAGGTCATAGCTCTGTTGGATCAGGGAAGAGGGCAAATTCCAGACACCTAGGACTCCTTGTGAGACATTTGATTTGTTCATTTGCCTAAAGTTCAAATTCTCCAGCTAATATACAAACAGACCCAGCTGGTCTGAGTGGTAATGAGACCAGCGGAAAAAGATGGCAGCTAAGTAATTTCTAACCTCAGAGATGTGCAGCGGTCTACATTTACCATACTCATTACACTTGGAGGCAAGGAAGTAGCATCCGTCAAGAAATCTAAATGGATTCTACTCAATTCAAATCTATGGGTTCTTCCATTGTACCCTTGGGGAAGCTATATAATTTGGTCCTCTTTGTATAACTCTCTCAGCTCTGAGAGACAGCAAGGCTGACTGGAAAGGACAACTTGAGTTCTGGTCTTCTTACTGACATGTACTTGCTATGTGACCTTAGGCAAGTCACTTAACCTCCCTGAGTCTCAGCTTCTTTACCTGTAAAGTGGGAATAATGATATTAACCATAGCTAATTTATGGGGAATATCATAAATACTAAATGACTCTGCTGAATATACTGGTGGATACTGTGTAGATGGTAAAGGATAAGGCAGTGTAAGGATTCACTCAAAAAAGATTTACTGTGCATTGCTATTAGGCTCCGAGGGTATAATGGTAATTGGATAGCGTGAACTTTATAACATAGAGGCTGAAACCTATGAGAAACATTGCATCAAAAGAAAGCAGGGCTGCAGGCCTTCAAACAGGCCGACATAGCAATCTCCTGGGATGTTAGGAGTTGACTAAATACTCTGCCCCAAATACACAGTTAGCCTCTAGAAATTCAAGCAGTAAAAGTATATTTTTTTGAGCCATGAAGGTTTTTTCGTATGGGACAGAGTGACCTGGGAAACAGAACATCTTGAATTGTTGTCTCCATCTTGGGAGAACAGTGGCCGCTCCCTGGACCGGGAAAGGTCCAGGGAGAAGGAATATTGGTCCAGTATCTAGGGACAGGCAGCCAGGCCAGGCAGGAGAAAGGTCCAGAGTGGAAATCAAGTGTGAAAGGTAGGGGTTGGAGCAGGGAGTAATACGGAAGTCGGAGAATGTGAGGTACTATAGAATATCCTGGGAGGATAAAATCTGCATTTTTAAAAATTCAAGGAACATAGCATAAAATTACCTGTGGTAATTCATGCCAAAGGTAAATAACTATGTGATCAAAGAGTGTATCATCTATCTCAAATCCCTCAGGCCGGAGTTTCTATCCATTTCCTAGCAGCCTTTGCACGCATGTTGAGATGAGGAGAACTCCATGGTCTCCTGTGTCAAGAAGGACAAAACGGGATTCTGACCTTGGAAACTTTCATCGCAGATGCAGATGGCGCCGGTGGTGCAGTATCCGTGCCCACTGCAGAGCTTGGGGCAAGCCTCTCCGATGTACACGTGGTCAATTGCCCAGCTTTGCTTCTCCGTTTCTTCGCCCTTCTGGATCCAGCGAAACTGTGTTGCACTGAAAGTCCCACAGAGAGCAGAAGGGATTCAGGAGGCTGTTATTTTCCATGGCTATGTCCAGCATCCAGCCTCTGGGAATGGGGACTACTTCTAAGAAAAGGGCTTCCCAAACTTCTCCCCGAAGCATCCAATTGGTGGAGGTGAGTGAATGTGTACCCCTCACATTCTAGGAGTATACACCCCAAAAGCCCTGAAAATTGTATGTGAATTTCCTATTCTGTTCCATAATAAACCTGTCTATTTTCCCTATAGCGGTGTATCATTTTCAAATCTTTGAGGAAAATCAATGCTGCTCTAGGAAGACTGTGCGCCATTATATTTACCCTGCAGCTTTGCGTAACCCAACCAGCCTGGCACAACCCAGAGGGCACTGATTCTGGGAGGAGCAGCACAGCCCTTGGGAGCACAGAACACTGGGGCAGATACGGTGCCAAGTCCAAGTCTTTGGGCATTTGTGACTCTGGGCCTGTGATTGAGTTTGGTGTGTGCTGCGGTATTTAATCAAAAGAAAATTTGACGTCTATGAATCATTTACAAGCAAGATCCTATTTCTTCTTGGGACATGCAATTGCCATTTAGGGGCATGGGTTGGTGAGAGGAGGGGGAGATGAGGGGAAAGGGTACTAGGGCTGCAACTAAAAGTCTAGCCTCATTTTATCAGTTGCTCTCGCCTCATTGCATGCGCTCTGCAGAGACTGGCAGATGATGCCACAAAGTTTACCTCAGTATGCAACCTACCTGGAGGAGACATGGTCAGGCAGCTGGATGGTGATTCTCTTCCAGCTGGAGCTGTTGACAGCGTTGTAGATGGTGGCTTCGTGGAACTGGAAGGGGGAGCAGCCGATGCTGTTTGAAGAGGAGGGAAGGCATTGGGTCTGAACGAGCTGCCAGGAATCGGACCTGCAGAAACCAAAAAGGCTGCATTAGACAGCTCTTCAGAGAAATATATGACCTGTCTAATGCCAAGGGAATGCTTTAGGGCTGGGTTAAATTAGGACATTTTAATGTGACTTTCCTATTTCCTATACATATTTATAATTACAGATAATAAAAAGAAAAATTGAAAACTACCTCGTATGAGATAGATCCTAACTCTTTACAGGCACATTAATATATTCACAGATGACAGCATAAAATGATGGCAGGAACAGAGTGGCATTCTAGCGACTTCCTCCCACTGATATTGTTACAAGAACTACACCTGGAGTCGATTGACAAAGTTCTCTATCTACCCAGACTTTCTCACTATAATTCATTTTTCAAAGTGGTGGTGAGAGGCAGGCCTGCCAGCACCAACAAGGCAAACTTCCTCTGTCAGACTGATGCTCAGTACTGCTACTATGCTTTAGGAGGTGTGACTCTAGCTAAAGGCATGTTCAGACCTTTCACTGATCTATATTTTTATTAGGGTTGGTTGAGAACAAGCAACGTGAATAAAAGAGCGTTCTACTTTAAGGACAAACGTAGTGTCTTACTTATCTTACAATGTAAAGTTTGTTGGCTGCAGCGTAATATAACATTGATTTTTCTTGGTTTGAAGGGAAAATTTGAAAATAAGATACATGTGTGAATTTTATACAAATGAAATTTTTACATGTATACACAGGAACTGCCACTTTTAATACATAAGAATGCTCCCCTGTAAGCAGCTGCCTTAAAAATAGACAAACATTTGAATTGTATATTCACGTTTGGAGGAAATGTAAAACATTATTTCACAAACCTTGCATCCTTAGTGTACTCCAACATTACGGAATGAAGGTCACCACAAGAAGTGGCTTCACAACCCACCACAATCTAAAACAAGCAAACAATTGATATGTGTCAGGCTAGATTAAATAATACCTCTCATTAATTAGAAATCCCATCTCTCTTCATTATGACTCTGAAAAGTAATCAAGAAGTATTCAGAGAAGCTTTTACAGAGCAGCCTGCCAGGACACCGAGAATACATTCTTTTGAGCTTTGTTAAAGTCATGCCATTTTGCAAGGAGACGAGAATTAAGTTTAAAAAAATACTATTTCTATTTACTAAATTAGTATAACATATTAATCATAAATTTGGGGAAGGTAAATTGGTCAAAAGGAAAGCAGTATTTGAAGAATTAAAGGAAAGAAAGTATCATTGGTTCAAAACATTTTCATTGATATCCTATCTTTGTTGATGCTACCATTAAATGTTTATTTGTAATTAAAAATAGTAATTTTTAATTACTTAATAATTATTCCTAGTCTTTTTCCATTTCCATGTGAATAAAAGCATTCCATATTATGTGCAATTAAATGCTTGAATCATCAATAATGCATAAATGCTAGAAAAATTTGGTGATTCAAATTTAAATTCTAATCATCTACTCAATCAATAAGTCCTATTTCAGCGCTGATACTAGGGAAGGTTAATGCTAAAAACTTCAGACTATACGCTTATTCATAAAACAACCCTGGTTTCAGAGATAGAATACAAAGTATATTCCAATAGCGGAAATGGAAACCAGAACACATACAAATAAAATGCTGTGGTGCTTCACAGGAAGGAGAGATTGAATCTTACTAAGTGGGTTAGAAAATAGTTCATCAGAAGTGGGAGATCTAAATTATTCCAACTACAAAAAGAAAAGATAATTGTGTGACGTGATCGAGGTGCTAATTATCACTATTGTGGCAATCGTATTACAATATATAAATGTATCAAATCAACATGTTGTATACCCTAAATTTACACAATGCTATATGTCAAATATATTTCAATTAAAAAAAAAGAGAAAAGCATTAATCAGGTAAAGTGTACGTGAACTGTCCCTGAAGAATGGGAAGAGTCTGAGAGGTAGAGACAGGCGAAAGACATTTGGGTGGGAAAGCACTGTGGCATGTCTGGAGTGCAGCGTGTGGTGTGTTTTGGTCTAAGTGTAGAGTATGTGGAATATTGGTAGAGGAGGTTGGAAAGATTGGTTGAGCTTGACAGACCATGAGTTGTAGTCAAAGGTGTTTGATCTTAATTTGGTAGGCAGTGGGGAGTCATTAAGGGTTAATGAGCAGTGGAATGATGGGCTCAAAGCTGTGCTTTGTAAGGATCAATCTGACTGTGCTGTTGAAGACAGGTGGGAGTGGAGAGAGATTAGAAAGCAAAGGACTACTCAATGGCCTACTCATTTAATTAGGGCCAGAATAAAAGTGGTAAGAGTGCAAACAGAGGAGAGGGGATGGGTGCCAGGGACACTGGGAATTAGAATTAAAAGGATGTAGTAACTGATTAGATGTGAAAAGTGAAAAGTCAAAGACTAAATTAAAATTTAGAGCCAGTGAATAGGTGACAGGCAGTGCCATCAAGAGAAATAGGAAAATCAGAAAGAGGAGTTGGCATGGGGCAGGAAGATAGGAAGTTCACTGTTAAGACATGTTGAGTTGAGGTGCCAGTAAGACAGAGGTGTAGAAATGTACACAGGCTATTAAAAGTACTGAATTGACTGTTGATGAGCCAGTCAAGGTTGGATATGCAGATTTGGGAGTTGGTCTTAAAGACGTGATATTTGAAGCCAGAGGATGAATGAAGTTTCCAAAGGTGAGAATGTCTGTGAAGAGAGAAGAAAGCCAGGGAGAAGTACTAAGAAATGCTGATATTTACCAGGTTGAGGGAAGAAGAGGAACCAAAAAGGAGACAGACGTAGATATCAAGAAGGTAAGAGGAGAAGCAGCAGAGAACCCAGAAGCCAATAGCAAAGAGAATTTCACGAGCTGGAGAAGACAAGGACAAGAGTGCCAAATAGTACAAAGAAAAGGAAAAATGAGGAATGGGTGAAAGCTGAAAGCTGTTGGATATGGTGTTTAGAAAGTCTATGGTGACTTTATTTTTTTTATTTTTTAAACTTTGTATTTTATATTGGAGTGTAGCCGATTAACAATGTTGTGATAGTTTCAGGCGCACAGCAAAGCAACTCAGCCACACATATACAGGTAACCATTCTATGGTGACTGTAAAAATGCAGATTTAGTGACACTTTATCATTAAATTTCTGGGGACAAGCTTTTTTTTTTTAAGAAACAAATTGACTTGGCTAGAGAAGAAAATTTCAGTCTCTTCAGTTCTGGGTTGATAGAGGCAGCAAAAGAGGAGGTCCCAACCAACTTAATCAAGAAATGCTCTGATGTGAGCCTGGTAGAGGGAAAGCCTTAAGGGACGTGGCTTGGAATTAGGGGTGGTGTAACACTGGACATGACCTTGAGCATCCTTCATGTCACTAAGTTAAAGACAGTCCTGAGGGAGTGGTAGCATTCGGGGGGCTTGCCTCACCCTCCAGTCTCTGAAGGAGAGTTTAATACAGAGCTGAGGAAAACAGAAAATTTGTTTCTTTTTTTTTTTTGTCAACATATCTCTAGGAATTTTTCATTTTGGAAAACTGAAACCCTATACATATTAAGTTCTCATTTTCCCCTTCTCCCAGCTGTGAATACATTTTTATTATACAAATAAGGATTCTTACTATTAATTGTGATTGTAGCACATCTTTTTAAATAAGGGTATTAGAACAACTGATCTGTCTCTTTAAAATGATCTAGTAATAAACTGCATTTCTGTAATGCCCCTTTTTAGTGTGTTCTGCAGTGAGAAAGACATTAATTGATATTGCTTTATCTTTCTCTCTAATTGTCTATTAATTACCTTCTATGCCTTCCCTTCCATTCTTCTATATGAATAA
This sequence comes from Balaenoptera acutorostrata, assembly GCF_949987535.1. Classification (NCBI taxonomy): domain Eukaryota; kingdom Metazoa; phylum Chordata; class Mammalia; order Artiodactyla; family Balaenopteridae; genus Balaenoptera; species Balaenoptera acutorostrata. The sequence continues at coordinate 97,812,558 of NC_080070.1, forward strand.
AATATGCCTTTATAAGAAGTGAGAGTCCTTTTCAAATCTTTGAGGATTTGGGAAGTTCCAATTGGGCTAATGTACAGGTTCATTTTTGGAAGTCAGAGACAAAAGAAAAATGGAAAGACATAATGAAAAAGGATAGATAAGGAAGTAAAGTGGCTTGATGTATGAAATAGGCATAAAGAGAAAGTGGTAGAGAAATGGAGGAGAGAGACAGACAGAGAGGGACAGAGACAAAGAAACTAATAGACAGATGTGCCTATTTGAGCTTTTTATTTCCAAGTTTGGAAAAGTGAACTCAAGATTACATATCTGAGATACAATACAGTTACATTTCTTGCTATGTCCCAAAATACTTAGATTTTAACCTGTGTTCAAATAATCCTACAAGACAAAGGTCTTTGTGAAAGATAACTTCTTTTACTCATAAGATAAAGTCTCTTTTAATGAATGAAATCACTCATTTCCTTGGAGTTGTTCAAATAAGGATTCTCTCTATACTCCCTCCCCCAAATGTAATGCCAGACTCTGGAAGAGCCGCTTCCCCTTACTTTAAACTGCATCATGTATCCTGGCTGTATAATGAGTTCTCTGGAGGAGAGTGCATTGTGAGTCTTGTCCTTCTTTTTATTTGGCCAGTAGAGGTGGAAGGATGGATTGCCACAGAATCCTGCTGTCCTCACTGCATTAGGGTAAAAACTCCAGTTTTCTTCATGGGAAGTGCCTTCTGTTAAGGTAAATTGGAAGCAATATGGCATGTTATTCTCTTGAATTAATTGGGTTAGTGTTGAACTACTTGAATGTCTATGCTCTAGCTCTTTATTTACCCTTTAAGATTGACTTTTATTTTATTTAATTGGTATAATATATAAATCCAAGATGAGAAATCACATCTAGAAAAGATTATTAAATGCTAGAACAATGATTACTCAACTTTTAAAATGTAATTGCTAGACTGGTAACTTTCACCACTGCAAAATTTTTCCTGGTACACTTTCAAACCATACAATGTGTATCTCTGCACAGAAATTCCTAAAGAAACGGAAATTATTTTGGGCTACTGAAATTTCAAATTATACTTAGAGCGAGACATTTTGTCTTTAATGATTGTCTTTAAGATTTATTAGACATTGTCTTTAAGATTTATTAAAGTCTTAGTTGACATTTCAACATGAATTCTTAGTTGTCATTTCAACAAGCAGCCAACCTTGAAGATGTATAAACTATTGGGCAAAATAATAGCTAACATTCGTTGATCAGCAAATACGTGCTAGGAACTCATCTAAAGGCTTTTCATATAGTAACTCATGTAAAGACATAAGCAGACAAAAGACTCACAGGAAAGATTGTTCAATGTCTTGTTTCTTACCATCATCAAAAGTGTCGACCAGTTGACTGGGATTGATTTCCGCTCCGCCAATCAGAATGTTGTCTAGTGCCCACTGAGCACGCTCTACCCCGGAGACCACAAGTCCATTGCTGATCACAAAAGGCTGCCACCAGCGAAGTCGAGTTGTGTTGGTGAGGGCATCCTCGGGGAGAAGGATGTAGTCGTGTCTGACAGAAATGTATTTCTGATAATCCATCTCATGGAGCAAAGTCCAAGTAATTCCTATAAAGCAAATACACCAACAAAGTAACATATCTGGAAAAAACACCACAAACCACCAGTATACTGCAGTTACCGTAAATTTCCCACAGAAATCTTCAGCCAGATAATGAGAACTGATTTCACTGACTTTAATGTAAGTGTTCCCCACTTGCACATATTGTTTCAAAATGAGGCTGATGATACAAGGGGAAGGGTATTTAGAAATACTTGGCCACAAATAGAAACACTTAAGTAAAAATTATATACTTTCTGCTTCTAAAATTTTGTTCTCGATTCCTATATGCATTATTTCTCATAAATAGAAACACCCATGTTTTGCATGTTTCTGGACAAGAACGCCTAGTATTTTTAAATATAGCTATTATAATTCTATGCAATTTGTGATTTGTTGGACGAATATGAAGCTTCTGTCATCAACTGATAAGAGAGTAGGTGGAATGTTTACATTACTTAAGAAAACACTTTTTGAATACCCTAAAATACTTTAGGGTCATCTATTTATCTGCCAGTTATTAAGAATGACACCTATCTGCTAAAGCTGATTTTCTAAAGACCTCATGGTACTACTGGCCTGGTTTCAGCTACTTCAAAATAATGAAACAGAATCTTGTTAAAATAGTGTGTGACAGACTCAAGAATTGACTATCATTTTTCACAACTAATGACGTTTTCTTGTAGCTCTTCTATAGCATTTATTACATGCTTGTTCACACAAAAGCTTTTTAGAACACTTTAAAATGTTTTTAAAATTATCTTTTACTTGGAAGACCCAGCAAAAATTTATTTCTTAATTGTATCATTTATAATCAAGCTTCAAAGCATAGTGATTATTTTCTTTATTCATAAAGCTTGTAGTTTATTTTTTTTAATGTGATTTCTCTCTTGTCCCTTTTTGGGTAGATTTTGTATAACACAGAAGTCACACATATGTAGAACGTGTAATGCAACTAAGGTCTGTAGCTTTCTCTTTGTGGCTTTCACTATTTGCACTGCCAGGTCAGCAAAGCTTTGCACGGACTTTGCTGAGGGGCACTGGATGGAATGTGGCAATCTGCTCCAGGGCGTGGCTTTCACCCCCAAAACGTGCCTCCATCGGTAGAGTAGTCCAACAGCACGCCTTCCTTCCGGCAGATGGGCCGATGGCAGGAGGTCATGTTATTCTCACTACCGATGCGCCCCCAGTATTGCAGGAATCTGAACGTAAGCACATATCATCCGTCAGAACAGTTAATTAGAACAAATCGTCTACTCAAGTCCTGGATAACAGCTTCTTCCACACATGCGTTCTGGTTCGGGGGCCAATTTGCTAAGTTGTGACAAAAATAATAAAAATTTGACTTACTTTGCCCCTCTGAGATCTAAATCTTGGGTAATAGCTTGTCTCACTGTGGATCCTCCAAAATAGAGTGCAGTGTCCTCTGCAAGAATCCCACACTCAGTACAAGTACTTCCACCTTCCAAGGACATCCATAAATCAGGCTTGATTTCTTCACTGTCAAAGCGTTCCTTCAGGAAAGTCTGGAAAAAATTAAGTGGCATGTGTTTAAAAATAACAAGTTTAAAGAATAATTATGGAATAGTCAAGACAATACAGAATTACATCTTGGACTTGAAAAAAAGATATTAAAAGAAACCCAACAGGATACGTCCACAGTATTCTTTTCCATCATATACTGAAGATCATTTAAACTGCTTAAATAATGTTTAATAATTGGAATTTAAAATCTAGAATCTTAAAATAAAACAATTGTAAAGTTGAGTATAGTAATACTCCTACTGGTAAAACGTTACTTAAGCATGTACTCTCGAAATATACTTACTTGTTTATATATTATATAAAAATACTTTCGTACTTTATTATGATTCTATGAAACATGAACAAAAATTGAAAATTTAAAGGAGTAAGATAAAATAAAACAGATGTTTTAGCACTTTTCCCCCCAATATTTCCTGATTGATTGTCTTGTTCTCCCTGGGAGTACGTGCCCCCCACCAATTGGAGACTGATTTAGGAATCCAGAACCCTTAAACCTAATACATATTTTTAAAGTTTCCATACAAAGGATTTATTTACTGGGGGCCCCAAAGAATGTGGTTATAAATTATTAGTCTCACTCTTAAGTTGGTTCTTGATGCACGGTCTGCAATGAGAGTACATGCTTCCTTCAGGGGCTTTAACATTACCTTCAGAGTGTGAGTCAAGTAGCAGTTTGGCCCAGAGTATCCCGGATCGCAGATGCACTGTTCCTTTAAGCAGTCCCCATGGCCTCTGCAGTTGTCCAAGCATTCAGGGCCCAGGTAGAAATTGTCAATTGCCCACTGCGTATCTGAGTGCTTCTGATAGAACCTAAACCTTACTGGACTATTGGCAACACAAGAGCAAAGGAGTGAAGAACAAAAGCTAACTTTACTCAGGTCCGTTTTCCTGTGCGTATATTCAGTAGTCAAGAGAAAAAACATTTAAATCTTTCTGACAAGATGAAATGGGTTAATAAAAGACGTTTTCAGAGTATCACTATCTTTCTAGAAATGGAAGTTTAAAGCCAATTCAATTTACACTTTAAAATACGTGAGTAAACTTGTAAAAAAAAACCCCACCAAAACCACAGTGGAATCTCTATTTCAAGCCCAAGGAACATTTAAAAATGCAAATCCGTAACTATCATAAATCAGGTGGCTTATGAACTGGAGTCCAGTGGCTGCGACACAATTTCGATTCATTAATCGTATTCCTGAAATTGTACAGAAGGTGAATCAATCCTTTGACAGAGCCTTGTCGGCATACACACGGCCCTCAGGTGGTTGGGAAACAGCAACTTCTGAATGCCCCAAAGATAATGAATATTCCCAGAGTAACTGTGCTAATTAGAAAACAATTTTGAAAGGGTTATATATTAAAGGAAAATTTCCCTGAGATTTCAATTTCATCATTGCACTTTTCTGTCTTCTGGGGAAAATACAAGCCTCATAATTAACCTTATATTAAAATATGTCACCCTATTTTGGTGGAAAGAGTTCACAGTGCATGAGGGAACATTCTGGGACAATGTGAATGCTCTGTATCTTGTTTCATGTGGTGGTGACACGGGTTATACAATGGGAAGAACTCACTGTGAGGAACAACTAAAATGTGTTCATTTTACTGAATGTAAATTATACCTCATTATAAAAAAGAGAGTGAAGACAGGAGGGGGAAAGGAGGAAATGAGGTTGTGGTGGCTCCCCAGCATATACTTCAGCCCAGATGAGTCATATGAGAGAATCACCGTAATATAATGCCCCTCACTACTGACGGAGCCAGGAACGGGCATTCCTGAACTGATTTGTACCAATGGGATGCAAGGAGGCACTTGCTCCAGCTCTGTTAGAAAGAAAAGCGACTCTCTCTCTCTCTCCCATTGGACACAGGTAAGGATGCACTGTGCTCCAGCTTTCTGGAAGTCATCTATGTTCACGAGGGGAACCAGCCTGAAGATTGAGTGTGACATCCATGTGTGGACAGTGGAGCGAAGAGTAAGAGAGTAAGAAATAACAATGGCCTTGAAGACACTGTTGAGCTTGTCAATCAACCAATCCTAGAGTCCACTTATCTTTGGGTTTTTTTCATTATAGATATAATACATTTCATCTTCAATTGAGCCAAATTTAATTTTAATTTGAATGGAGTTTTCTGTTACCTGCAGCTGAAAGTATCCTGATTGTTTTCTAGCATGTTAATTGACTAAGCCCTTTAGATTTGTAGCAGAAAACTGTGAGTGGTCATGTAATAAATGATCTCTAAGGGACTTTTTTTTTTTTTTTGCCATGTGTAAGCACCTTATTCAAAGACTCTATATGTTCTGGTCATATATCCTAAGTCTGTTTCACAAGAAGGTTCTTCATTTAGCCAGAAACTGTGATTCATATGGTGGAAGTATACCTGTCATCTTCTTTAATGTATCTTTTCCCTTAATTTTATAGTTGAAGGGAAATTTTTAAAAAATATATATATACATTTATTTATTTGGCTGCACCAGGTCTTAGTTGCAGCATGTGGCATCTTTGGAAATTTTTTGTAATTGCCTAAATTAACTTATCCACATACTTTTCAAAAAACAGTTTAATCATCTTGGCTCACTACTGCTCCAGGCTAATTACTTTTCACTGCAGGTGCAGAACATAATGCTTTGATAAGAAAAAAAATGAAACCTACCTACAAACTACATTTGTACAAATAGCATGAAGAGTTAGGATTTGTACAAATAGCATGATGAGTTAGGTTTTGTTCTTGGCTCTGTCTATCATGGATTGACAAGGCAGTAATGTGGAAAGCATATGATGTACAGTGGACCACAATTTACAAGGTCCATAAAGTAGCATACATGTTTTCAACTGGATCCAAGGCCATCACTATTGCTCTGTCCCCATTTTCAGACACTGAGGTATGGAAAATGGAAGGGCCTGTCAAGGCCTATCTTGACAAGTCTGAGGATTACAATTTGAGGTCTCCTTAAATTAGCTCATCATGGAGGTCACCAGTTAGAGAACCTTTAGAGTTAGGGAGGAAGACTGCATTTTATCCACAATTACACAATACTTTCAGGCTGACCACAGTGTCCCTAAACCTACTTCTAGTGCTTAGAACTAGGCTTTATTTAATTTTCTACTTACTTTCCGACTAAACTTTCAGGAAGTGGGTAGGTGATCCTTTTCCACCCTTTAGTTGGAAAGAATACAGATGGTTGAGAAACACTTCCAGAGCATTTTGGGTCTGCAGGTAAGCACTGAGGGACCAGATAATTCCAGCTCACACCAAAGTCAGTAGAGTACTGCACATGAATTTGATTCTGGGTGACTTTTTCAGATACTTTACATCCAACAGAGATCTAACAAACGGAAATACAAGATTATTAAGGTATTAAAACCATATTACATGTTTCTGCTCTAAAGACTTGGTAGCAAGAAAGTTGCTGATCACTTGACAGACAACCACATCTGTCCTGTATTCTCAGGTTCATTATTTGCTCTGCTGATAGACGGCGGAGTTGACATGGTTGCCCAAGGTGACAAATTATAGAAAGTGCCACATATATTGTGCAGGGAGTTTGGAGAGAAGCTGAAATCTGTGCTTCTGCCATGGCTGGCTGATTGCCTTGGTAGGCCTGGGCCTACTCTTACAAATTGTTGTTTGTTGTGCTAATGTTCTGGCACTTCTGTTTGGCAGAATGCTCGACCAAGAAGGATTACTAACAGCTTTACCAAGTTTACTGTTTTGTTATACAATTTATGACTCTCAATAAATCACTTTCAACTACAAGTAAGATGCAATGAAGTAATTACAGAAGGTACTTTCAACCCTAACCCCATAATGCAACTGCTAATACAGTGGGATTGAGGTAGACAGAATAAATTGATTGAAATAAAATCTTGGCCAAAATTGATGTTGGCATTAATGCTAATCATGCCTTTGTTTTCTATAATTTTCTTTCTCCAGAAACCCTGAAATGCTTTTGTAAAGAACGTAGGTATAAAAAAAAAAAGTAGGTATAACCGCAATAGCTTTAATCTTCTCTTAAAGGAAAAAAATTGCCTAAATCATATAATGATTTAAACTCAGGGAACTGAAATCAGTATCCCACATTTTATTTATCAATATTTTGCTCTATCAGTATTTAATCCCAGACAGAAACACATTTACTCTTATGTAAGTTTCATCTTGAAATAGTTCAAAAATAAAATACTTTTAGTCATTAAGTTATATATAGTTGGGATGTATTGATATATTATCTTAATATTAAATTTCATTTTTCAAAGTATGTATCAAGTCAGTAAAATATTGTATGATCATTGTCTCCACAATTTTTTTCATTTTTATATTGCTGGTGTATGGCTATTTATGTAATTGAGGTCACCACATTTTCACCTTGAATTGCATGATCCAGCCTTCAGTGGGGGTCAGGTCCTGGGTCACTGCATACACTTCTCTTCCATCGTGACTACCACAAATCATGACACCATCAGGGGAGTCACAGAATCTTTCTACTGTACAATCATCATGGAACAGCCAGTGCTCATTTACTTAAACAAAGAAAAACAAAAATTTTATGACAGATGTATGACAAAAATACTTCGAAACAAATTTTCACTTTAGGCAAGATCTAGAATTATTTTAAGTAGAAATCTCTCTATATGTATAACTGATTCACTTTGTTATAAAGCAGATGCTAACACACTATTGTAAGGCAATTATACTTCAATAAAGATGTTAGAGAAAAAAAAAAAAAAAAGAAATCTCTCTTATTACATACCACCCATAGACAAAACACTAATGTAAGCACATCGTTTTAGGAACATGGATACTGAGAGATTGAGATATATCAAGTATCCAATACTAGCGAAGTCTACATTTAGAAAGAAAGAGTGTATTATTGTATGTGTTACAGATGAAAAGCAAAGGAAAATGTATACCCATTTCTTTTTCTGACAGGTGTTTAACTTTTTAGGCAGAATCTAAAGAAGGAGGAAGATTTTTAGTAACATGATAGCCAAGTGAGTTAGCTATTTCTACTCAAATTTTGGTAGTATCTTCTGGGCAATTAAAAAAATTGTAATAGTAAAACTCATAGAACCAGAGAGTAGAATAGTGGAAGGGGAAATGTGGACTTGTCAGTCAAAGGGCACAAAGTTTCAGTAATGCAAGGCGAATAAGTTCAGGAGATCTACTGTACAACGTGGGGCCTATAGTTAACAATTCTGCATTTCATACTTAAAAATTTGCTATGAGAGATCTTAATGTTAAGTGCTCTTACCATAACAGAAAAATCAATATTAAAAAAGAGGGGGGGCAGGAGGAAACTTTTGGAGGTGATTGATAAATTATGGCCTTTATTGTGGTGACGGTTTCATGGGTGAACACTTATCTCCAAACTCATCAAATTGTATACATTAAATATCTAAAGCTTTTTGTACATCAATTACACCTCAATAAAGTGATTTTTTTAAAAAAGCTTCTAGAAGTCCAAGGAAAATTTAAGCAGCAAGGTTATGATCTGATCAGTGCAGAATAATCCTATTGTCCCTCTCTCTCTCACACACACACACACACACACACACACACATGTGCATGCGCGTGTGCACACATTCGTGTCCGTCACAATTCCCTTTCCCTTTCAGAAGAGGTGTTTTAACATAATGATTTTATCCCAGAAAGGTTAGAAATTAAACATATCTGTAAATTTCATCTAATTCATGATACACTTTGATTTCATAGGTCCAACGTTTCTCTGGCAGTTTCCTGGTTAGCTCCAGCATTCACAGTGAAGATGAATGGGTGCAACTGGAGGCTTGGGTTACTGTGCAAATCACAGAGTTAGCTGGCCTCAGAAGAGTCAGAGAAGAGACCAAACAATTTAATTGGAATTGAGCCTTTACTAGTGTTGTGTCTTTTTGATTTTGTCTGAGCATAACATATGTCTGTAGAACAAGCAGTTTATCTTCAGGACTCAAATGGCTACCACAATGCCATTATCTGTTAAGTTTTCATTCCATGGGATTTGGAGCTACATTTAGTCCTACAGTACAGATACAGGACTCAAGAATCAAAAGGCACAGAAATTTGAATTCCAATAAGAATACCCTGAGTTTATTCTGGGGTACATATTTTATTTTATGCTAGAACTCTGCAATCCTGATGAAAAAGGGCTTACATTAATCAGCTAACACCAATCTCTTCCACAATATCATAAACTACTTACATAAGTAGATATTACACTTTCTAGGAGCACTGTCTTTGCAAGACAAGCAGGAGCTTAATTGTACATCACAAATTAGTCTAAAGTAAAAATCCCTATTTTAGGTACTTGAAAAATACCTATTTGCTTTTATTCGTACAGAAGTTGTACTTCAATTATTGTCTGATCATAAACTCACTTATGTAAACCATTACATAGGGAAAAATAAATGAGTACTTTAGCAAAGTTCTGAATCAGATCTATGTAAGTCTTCTCAATAACCTTCTTGAAAGAGTAAGACTACTTGGTAGTGGTGAAGAACATTTTAAGCTTTTTCTATTTAAAAGGGTGATTTTTATTAAATATCTGCAGTGATACCACTGTGCCATGTGAAATACTAATAAATGAATTAATAAGAATAATTAATCTAAATATTCAATGTTAAAATGATAAAAATTATAACAGAATACTATACAGCTATTAAAATTATATTTTCAAAGATACTTAAGGACAAGAGGAAATGGTAAGGATTTAATTCTAAATGAAAAAAGCAGGCTACGAATATGTATAATTTAAGATTATAATTTTGTTAAAAATACGATTATATAGAGGCATAGAAAAAAAAGACTCTAAGAAAAATATCAAAATATTGATGATGGTTATCCTCTGGGTGATTTTCATTTTCATCTTCATGATTTTCTGTCTTTTCTTAATTTCACACTTTGAACATGTGTTGCTTTTAAAATAAAACACTAGTAATTAATAATTAAGTATTTTCAGTTATTAAAATTCCTCCCATTTCAACTGTCTTCGGCATAGATTTCATTCCTCCAGAAGGTTCTTATCAGTCTTATTATGGTACAATACAACCAGGTTGCCCTTTCTATGCAGGAGGCTAGTGCAGAGTTGGATATGGCACAGTCCCACTGTCTGATGAGTCTATAGTGGTACAGTACATCTATTCGATAGCACTTGCAGTGTTGATGCGATATGTGTAATTAAACATCACTACTTCGCCTGAAGATACCACGTTTTATGTAGTATAACCCAGTACGTGGCATGACAAAGCCATATCCTTAATACATGACACCACTTAAAAAAAGGTGACCAGAATAGTGTCACGAAATGAAAAGAAGTCGTTAAAAATAAGAACAGCATGGAGAGATCCTTGACAGTTCACTGGGACACTGTGATACTCCTATCAGGAATGAAGAATAGCAAGCATGACCTTGGACACTTCTGAAAACATGAAATACCACCACAAACGCGTCTGACATGCAGCAAAACAAAACACTTGTCCTTGGAGAATAAAACAAATGTCCAGAAAATGTTGGCTTTCTAACCAAAATAAAAAACAAGAAACATAGAAATGAAAATTTTTAAAAAGAAAATTACCCTGTTAATGAAATTATTGAATGCTATTTATTAAAACAAACTTGCTGGCTTGACCAAAAGAAAAGATTTAGTTACAATGTAAACCAGGAAGGTTGAGAGAAGCAAAAGGGTGACACCCTTTTCACTGTTTCTGTACCACTTGAGAATCTGTAAAAGGTTCCACATTCCACTTTTTGGAAAAGACCCAAATGGATTTTCATTTAGCATCAGTGAAAAATTTACCTGCAGTTTTGTCCTCCATAAACATGTCGAAAGCAATTCTTCCCACAGGGCCAGCGTCCGAGGGTGAACGCTCGTGCTGGGGCACTGGGGCGCTGCTGAAGGTGTCCAGCATGACGGTCCTCTGGTCGGCAGACCCTGAGATGAGGACATTGTCAATGGCCCAGTCGTTCTGGTCCAGGCCGTCGTGTCTCGGCTGCCACCAGCGGAAACGAGTAGCAATCTCTTTAGCATCAGAGGGGAGAAGGATATTCACGAATCTGAAGAAAATGATGGTTGGGGTGGGGGGGAAAGTCTTGTCAAATGTCTCATGCGAGGAAGGGATGTGCAACCAGAGATAAGATATTCCATGTCACATGGGGGATGAGGAGAGGACGTTAGCTAAAATCGTTTTTAAAAACCACGATAAACTGTCTTAATTTTACGAAGTCTCACAAATCACTAAATTGGGGAAACAGAATGTGAACAAATTCAAGCATCCTGGAACTACCCCCTTGCTCTAACTGTCCCTGGGCAGGCCTGAGAGGGACCCTACAGTTTTCTGCTTGCCTAGAGACCCTCCAGATCGGTAGGCATAGGGTATATGCACTTTGGTAGACATAAACCAATACTGACTTTTCTTCTGCCACTCAGGGGTTGGTTTCATCTGTTTCCTTCCCCTGCCACCTTGATTTTATTCCACTCCCATGTGTACCAGAAATTTGCTTGGAATTTGGGCACTAGATTGTGGCAGGACATTTGGGTTCTCAGCATGAGAGTACCGGGATGTATGTAATGACTTCATCACTTGCCTGGTTTGACATCGACTTTATGCTTTATTGAAAACATTATACTGAGAAATGCTGAGTGAGAACCATGGGCTAGCAAGCCGAGCAGGCTGCCCCTGACTCAGTCACCAAAGACAGACATGGAAACACATGGCTCCAGCCTCCAACATGAATCTTAACCAGCTACAAATAAGGTCGGAAACACCCCTTAATCACAATGATGCATTTAAACCCCAGGAAGATATCAAATCCCTTCGAAATGATATTCACAACTCATAAAGTCTGTTGGGGAAAATAATTTCCTGAGGTTTACTCTCCCATAAAGTCTCATCTTTTTATCCATGCTAATCTACCTCCCTTTACATTCCAGGGCTGCCTCTTCGTGTTAGCACTGCAGTTCATCCTCGGAAGACCCCTTAAGCTGAGGGCTTCAATATGACCCCTGGGTTTTCGTCTTTCACATGGAAGAGGTTTTGTTATTTTAGTTTTGCCTACACACTATCTCCTTGTTGATTTTATGTTCCCTTCTTCTTCTCTCTTTGATGTCTTCCTTGAAGTATAATGACCAGAAGAGTAGGAAGTGTTCCAGATGAGGAGCAATCAAAATCCATTCAAGGCTAGGATGTTATCAGTTGGATTTCCAGTACTTGGATTTTAAATACTTTTTAAAAAATATTTATTTATTTATTTTATTTATTTGGCTGCTCTGGGTCTTAGTCACGGCATGCAGGATCTTTAGTTGCAGCATGTGGACTCTTTTTTTTGACACCAATTGTACTTGAACATTTGTTATTTATTTACTTATTTATTTTTGGCTGTGTTGGGTCTTCGTTTCTGTGCGAGGGCTTTCTCTAGTTGCGGCAAGCGGGGGCCACTCTTCATCGCGGTGCGTGGGCCTCTCACTATCGCGGCCTCTCTTGCTGTGCAGCACAGGCTCCAGACGCGCAAGCTCAGTAGTTGTGGCTCATGGGCCTAGTTGCTCCGCGGCATGTGGGATCTTCCCAGACCAGGGCTCGAACCCGTGCCCCCTGCATTAGCAGGCAGATTCTCAACCACTGCACCACCAGGGAAGCCCCGACATGTGGACTCTTAGTTATGGCATGTGGGATCTAGTTCCCTGACCAGGGATCGAACCTGGGCCCCCTGCATTGGGAGTGCAGAGTCTTAGCCACTGGACCACCAGCGAGGTCCCTTAAATACTATTTTTGATTATGTCCCTCATTTTGTGCACCTTTTGGGCCATGATAACTCAATGGATCTTGGTCTTAGGGAAGGGAAGTGTAGATTGTGAATCCCAGACCCTCACCTGTGTAGTAACTGGCAGTTTGGAGACCATGAGTCTTTACGTAAATAATCTTTTCCAAAGTTCATTTCCTCATGCATCTCAGTTTTGAAGCTCACCTGTGCCCCTCCCTTCCCTCTTTTTTTGTATGCTCACCTTGTAAGATCTTTCTATAATTTTTCTCCTTTGAATTGGCATGTTCAATTAACATTTTTAAAAGTATTAAATAATATCAGAAATCTATCCGTTCCTGGAGGGACACACAATCACACTTCTTTATCCAGAGCAACAATCTTTTATCTTCATTTCTCTTTCCTGATTAATCCTTGACCACATTTTAAAAACCTTTGGAGTGGAAATTTATCCAAGGCTGCTGAAAAGTGTAAATAAATTATGACCACTGTTCCTACCTTGGTGAATTTGTTTCTCCTTCAGAGAACTAAAGTGGATTAGACAGTTATGCTTTTACCCTACAGAAACATAACTTCCTTCTCCCTGTATATTATGCTGTTAAAGTGTTCAGGAACTCATATGTGAGAGTCATTATAACTTTCTCCATAAACAGTTTACTTGCCTTGCCTACTATCTCCTACTAATAGGTGAGTACATTTTTTTGCACTATTACACTGTGTACCACTTAGTTTCTATCTGGAATCCTTTATTGGTGTCCAACTTTAATGCAAGTGCAGTATTTAAAACTTTTGCTTATGGCAGAGACTCCTGGCATTTCCTCAATTGTCATATTCCCCATTCTCCCTTCATATTAGGAGCCTATCTTTTCAGCGAGGCGAATAATCACCCAGAATAAAGACACCATGTCCAGACTGCCTTGCATCTGGGTGTGTCTCTGTGACTAAGTTCTGGCTATTAGAATGTGAAAGGAAGTGTGGACAACTGTTAGGAAGTGTCCTTAAAGAGAGACAGCACACTGCTCTTGCCCCATCCTCCTGCCTGCAGGCTGGAATGTGGGTCCTCTCAGACCATGAGATGCAGGTCAAGCGTTGAGTGTGGCAGAAGTACCAGGCAGAAGGAACCTGGGTCTCTGGTCCTGGTGGAGCCGCTGTAGCAGCTCTGGGTTACCTCCTTCTGGATCTAACTTACATAAGAGAGGAAAAAACACCTTTTAAGTTATTTTAGGTTTTCTGTAATTCACAGCTGAACATATTCTTGACTGATACGTTGAATTTAAATGATCATTTACAAGATTCTTGATTGCTTTTATTTTACATAATTTTTAGCTTGTACCTGGTTTGCCATGCACTGAGGGATTATCTATGTTTCTCCTTTTATTTATTCTGTTTCTTGACTGGGCTGCAATCACTCCTCCCCTCCTCTCCTTTCTCCTCCCCTCCCCTCTGCTCTGCTCTCCTCCAACCTTCTCTCCTTCTCTCTTTCTCTCCTATATCACCTTCCTCTTCCCTATTCTCCTCCTCCTACTTTAATAAATATGCTCTTTCCCTTTTTAACAACCTTTGGACTTTTCTAATCAGCCACAATTGTTTTTTGCCCTTCAAGAGTATATTCTTAAAAATGACCCATACATTGTGTTTCGTCAGGGTTTTTCAATAAGGAATTTAAAAACAGGCTCTAGGCTTCTTAAGGATATTTACATTTTGTGTTTATTTTCTAGCCCCCAATTCTCTAAAATGGAGTGACCACTATATAAACAAACAAATAAATTAGTTTTCTGTTTCCACTTTCCCAAAATGCTGTTGAAATTAATTATCATATATTCATTAATTTATACGAGCTTTTACAGTGGGTCTATTCATTATTGGCATTGTGATTGTGTATTTTATCTTATTTGCGGATTCACAAACTAGCTTTTTTTGTAATAAAAACCCCAAACCAGCTGCTTATCTAGCTCAGAAACCTTGTCTTCGTGTTGGTCTCAGAGGCATCCTCTACTGGTGAGTGTGGTCCAGGTCCCCTGTGGTCCCTGTGATGGATTGCTGGCAGGCCTTACCAAGCATCTTTGCTCAACACACTAGTTATAAGAGATAAAATAGAATACAAACCCAGGTTTACTGTACTGGTCATAGAAGATTTCCATTAGCAGGTTCCAGGTAATGCCTCCATTGACAGAATATTCCAAGAGAACACCTTGGTTACGGTTGTTTGGTGTGATCAGGCATCCATACATGAAGTAAAACTGGATAAACTCAGAATTAGTGAGGTTTAGATCCACTGTGACCAACAGCCGACTGCAACCCTAAGGAAAAGAAGCAGAGTGCAACAACACGGTGATACGGAATCGTCATTACACGTTCTAGGTATTCTCTGGCTTCCATCCTTTCTTTTGCAATACAAGTCACACAGTATTGCAATACTGATTTTCTTATCTCTCCTATTATACTAACTCCTAGTATGGCCTTTAGCACACAGTAGGTACACAGCAAATATATGCTGAACTTTGAAATTTCAGTATTAGAATTTACTTACAAAGGGCAATGTATTCTAAAGAGATTCTCTTCTATTTTCTTCTAAGCAATAGGAGAGCTGAAATTAAAGTAACTATTCTATATTTTTATTAAATTATTTCTAGCTATTTAGAGGTATCTTTTAGATTTTTAAAAAGGCATCAGCTATTAACAAAATATTACACTGAGATGACTATTTTAATATGAAATTTAAAACTGATGTCCAAAAATGTAATACAACTTAATTATAATTAGCGATATTAGTTGTAAGCTTTTTAAACTTTTATAGTTGATTTTAATGTTTTCTATATTAATTCATTAACATAGTCATTTCTTAGTTGAACCTATGAAGAAAACTAGGCCTCTTAGAGTTCCATCTAAGCTAGGAGGAGTACTGTGAACACTGCATTCTTAATCACTGTTGATGATTATAAAAATCCAACATAATGTATGTCCTCTTGCTACTCTTGGGCTAAAGTACTGGTATACTTCATTGGCGCAAACGTAAACTCTAAGGTAGGACGTGCTAGGGCAGTAAAGAACTGAGAGTGAATTTGTAATTTTTAAAAATTAAATTGCCTGTAAAGGGTATTTAATTATAGTATTGGAGAAATTCTACTTTTAAACAAGTCATCTTGGGCAGCAATGCATAATGACTATAAAATTTCTCAAAGCAATTTTCTAACATTGCTGCTATCATTCACAAAATAATCTGCTATAAATACACATGTCTAGTAATTACTAACAATTACTCTTTCTTGGATAATTTACATAAGGGATTAATTATTGTTAATAAATTCAGGAAACTGAAGCTCATTTTCCAGATTTTTGGCTCCCTAAATCCCAACTCTGTTGCAAGCTCAGGAATTTTCAATTAGAGCATCATTCAGGTGGAAGACCCTCACACATTGTGCAAGCTCTCTATCCCAGGGTGGAAATTCATTTAAGTCCTTTTTAAATGTGTACTTAAATATGCCTGTGCTGACACTACCCTGCATAATTAAATTGTCGCAACTGATTTGTGATAGGAAAGTGTTGAAAATAATTAGCATTTTCTGATTTGTAGAAAGTTGTGAGTTCACATCAGGGTTGTGCACATTTAGAGTGTCTAACTCTGCATCTTGATTTGCCAATTAAACTTCAAAAGAGACTCGATTTTTGGGGGGGGGGAACTCAGAGGATGCAGAAATGAATAAACAGCAGCCAAACACTAACCCCACTGAAATGGAGAGCCATTCCCGAAGCCACAGCTCCACACACAGTACTTAATTTCCCTCCATTCACAGTCAGCCAGTTCTGGTTGGATGGGGCCCGATTGAAGTTGTCTTTGAGTTGGGTTGGAAGGGAGGTCTGGGGTTCATCACAGTACAGGCCACCCCACTGCTCGTCACAGCTGGGAGTGGAGAAAGAGAAAAGAAAAGTCAACATCAAAGCCCCTGCAAGTGTTCTCTCAAATTAGCAAAGCCAACTCCTTTTCCTAGTCCAAGATGATGAAAGGTTAGTTATCTTCACAGAGCTTGCTGGAATTCACCTGCTCCCCTTAACAGTGCTTTAGGTTAGAAATAAGCTGTGAATTAACTGCCTCTAGGCTTTCCTAAAGTAGCGACTTGGGCTTACAGGTGGAGAGAGAAGCAATTTGAAAGAATTTACTAAAGCCCTGTCCCTGCATGACACAGCTCTGGATGGCTGATAAGTAATTGCAGCTACCAAAATAAACTGGTTGGTCCTAATAATTTATGAAACTGGTCTTTTTAATAGAGGCTTTGAGCCAATCAGGAATCCAAGAGGCCGTGTTCCAAACAGCAGAGGGTACTTTGGATAGCATCTGCCATCTTTGACCACAGAAGTGAATTCCCTGTTCAATGTTGGAGGAAATATGAATATAGGACTGGGAGGCTCCAGGATCTCAGAGGTCATGCTGGATATGGGCTAGAATCATTAATCAAAGGAAAGACTCCCCAGGTGTACAGGGATTAGTGGAGAAGGAACTGAATTCTCTATCAGCATTTTCATTCATAGTACCCCATCGAACAGCAGAGTCTTTGAAAATAAAGCACAGAGCGCCGTAGTACACAACACACACACACACACACACACTCTCTCTCTCTCTTTATTTAGATCCTTGCAAAGATACTAAGGCTCTCTGAGTAAAATTGTAGGTCTCTCCATCAAATACACCTGGCAAATTGATCAGGCATTTATATACTTCCTTATGCAAATACCACAGGAATACCATTCAAACCACATAAGGCATATCACTACATACATTCAGACCTAAGTGAGAAAAATACTTATGATGTATTATTTTCAGTCAGAACATATTGAATTCCTGAAATTCTTCTAATGTCTTTTTCAAGGCTCAGGTGTACCACAGAAACATAGAAGAAAATAAAACAAGTCAATTATAACTCAGCCTTCTCCCTACAAGATAGCTATTGTTCAGTTCCTAATCTCTAAGCAAGAACAAAGATAGCCATAAACTCCATAGTTAGCTCAAGGTCAGATTTCAGGAAAAATGTATCAATATAAGCTAAGGCAGCTTGGAAGTGATTAAAAAACCAGCTTCGGAAAAATCTCCTGGCCGGAATGTGAGTCAGGAACTTTCTGTAAAAGGAAGAAAAAAAACTACTTACACACAGTTTCCTTGGATGCACCTTCCATGGCCACTGCACATATCTGTGCAGCCATCCCCGATATAGACATTATCTATTGCCCACGTCTGCTGCTTGTCAAAAGGAGCTGGTTGATGCCAACGGAAACGAGTGGCTTGGGACCTTTGAAGAAAAAGAGAATTATAATGAAGGATGTGGTGGACAAGAGAACGTGTTCTGGTACGTTTGAACAAGTGCATGGAGGAGTGTTACACAAATGCATGTACATCCTCACTTGTGTTCCGAAAAATGTATTCATTATGGCCAATTCTTTGCCAAACTTTGATTAAGAAAACCAAACCAAACTGAACTGCAATAGCTTGAGAACATACTGGGTTGGCTGAAAAGTTCATTCGTCTTTTTCCGTAAGATGGCTCTAGTACCGCTTAGTTGTCTTTAACTTCATTTGAAACAATTTTGTTAGATTGTACTGTGACAGCTGTCGTATCAGCGTGGCAGAAGGTAGTGGAACAAAACGGTGACTACGTTGTTCAATAAAGTTCTTGGTGAAAATAAAAAAACGTGTCTTTTATTTTTACTTAAAAGCTGAAGGGAATTTTTGGCCAACCCAATATTTTAGGCCAATGCGCTTTCTGAGCCTTGTAAAAACAGACTAAAACAGATACTAAAACTAATGCTAAAATCAGTAGCCTCATGGGACCAGTGAGCCCTGAATTTTGTGTGGAAATCATTGCGGAGGGACAACAGGGCTGCTGCCAAGTTGTATTTGCATTTTAGGAAAAGATGTTTGTCCTTGAGCAGCCATAACCCTTCTGCATTTGAGTCGGGGAGAGGATTTCAACTCCTACGTGCTCCCTAAGGCCAGACCCTTTTGTGCAGGAGGCACACTGGTCAGCATTTATGAGGAATTCTCACAATGAGAGCCTTAGGAAGACTGGGGGTGTATATCAGAAGGATCAGTGAAACCCTAGATAAGATAATTGGACAGAGAAGAGAGAGGATAGTAAGACCAGACTTATTTTACATTGATTTAAATGCAATGTAAATAAAACCCAAACAGAGCTTCTCCCATTCTGGAGAATATATATTTGCTCATTTGCACAGCTTGGGGGAGAGTCTTGTTCATAAGGACAAATAAACTTATGTGCTTAGGGACACTAGATGGCAGTAAAATCCAAACAATGCCTGAGGCTCAAGTGAGCTTGAACATTCAAAGACCTTGGAGGAAATAATTAGCCAAAGTAACTCTTGTTTTATGGATTTATATACTTTTCTCATTAAGAGATATGCTAACCACTTGACTGAAAGATACCTGTTTTAGGCAGGACCAAAGACCAAATACCAGCAAGGATTTAAAATTTTCCAATTGAACACATTTATATTAAGTTTAGAAAATAGAAAAGAAACAACAGAACTCAAATCTTCACTCTGAAAATAAATCATTCAGTTTGATATTTGTTTACTGAGCATCTATGCACTCATTTCTCCATAACCTGTCTTGCTCGCCAGCTCCCATCTGTTCATCTCAGCAGAGAAACGTCTACCTAATACCCTCCTGTCACTTCCTATTGCATTTAACTTCAATCCCAAGCTCCTCCTTGGCCCACAAGGCTCTGCCAGAGCTGAGCCCTCTCCTCTAGTCCTTCAGCCTCACTTCTGGAGCCCTGCTCCTCCTCTCAGCTCCTGAAGCTCCTCAAACTCTTTCCTGCCTTCTGCTGGCATGTTTTTCCTTTCTGCCTGGTTAACCTCTGTGTGTCCTTCAGGTCTCAGAGGAAATGTGAGGTCCTCATAGAGAAATATTCTTTCAGATCCCTTTAAAAACTACATTTCTTCCATAGCAAATGGTTCTTTTCTTTTCACAGTATTTATCACATCTGTAGTCATATATTTATTGGCATATGTATTTCTTAAACGTCTGTCTCTTCCTCAGAAAAGTTGTAAGGGAGCAGGGTTAATCTCTTTTTGTTTAACATTATACACTCAGTGTACAGCACCTAGCCCTTAGTAGGTGCTCTAAGGTGCAGGGAGCTGGTATTCTCAGAGTAAGTAATATGGAGATGCCCCCGCTGTGGTTGTGTAACTCAGTGCTCTGCTCACCAGTTAATTTTTAATGACTAAGTTTATTAATAGCTATGCCTGTTACATGCAGCAACATCTCATAAATAACATAGTGGAATATCATATTTTCCATAGCACATCATTACTTGGATTTTAATAACAAGTCAACACTTAAACATATTTATTCTGTCTTTTAGACTATATGTTTCTGAAGGGCAGGAAATATCTCTGTATTCCTTCAAGGAATATTGTTTTATATCTTCAGTGTGCATAGATAGTGGGCAAGTAATAAGATTTCCTTGTTCCCCTAATATTTTATATATGCTCCATTACCTTTAAAATTTTTTAAAATTGAAGTATAGTTGATATACAATGTTTCATGTGTAGAGCAAAGTGATTCAGTTTATATACATATATTCAGTTTTATATATATTGGGTTGGCCAAAAAATTCGTTTGGGCTTTTCTGTAACATCTTACAGAAAAACCCAAACGAACTTTTTGGCCAACCTAATATATGTTCTTTTTCATATTCTTTTCCTTTATAGTTTATTATAAGATATTGACTATAGTTTCCTGTGCTATACAGTAGGTACTTTTTAAAATCTATTTTATATATAGTAGTGTGTATCTGTTACTCCCAAATTCCTAATTTATCTCTCCCCCCTCCCTTTCCCTTTGATAACCATAAATTTGTTTTCTATGTCTGTGAGTTTATTTCCGTTTTGTAAATAAGTTCATTTATATCATTTTTTAAGATTCCACATATAAGTGATACCATAAGATATTTATCTTTCCCTTTCTGACATATTTCACTTAGTATGATAATCTTCTGGTCCATCCACGTTGCTGCAAATGGCATTATTTCATTCTTCTTTATGGCTGAGTAATATTCCATTGTATATATATATATCGCACATCTTCTTCATCTATTCATCTGTCGATGAGCATTTAGGTTGCTTCCATGCCTTGGCTATTTTAATAGTGCTGCTATGAACATTAGGGTGCACGTATCTTTTTGAATTAGAGTTTTAGTCTTTTCCAGATATACGCCCAGGAGTGGGATTGCTGGATCACATGGTAGCTCTGTTTTTAGTTTTTTAAGGAAACTCCATACTATTCTCCATAGTGGCTGCACCAATTTATGTTCCCACCGACAGTGTAGGAGGGTTCCCTTTTCTCCACATCCTCTCCAGCATTTATTATTTTAGACTTTTTGATGATGGCCATTCTGACAAATCCATCACCTTTTATTAAAGCTCTTATCACCTTTTAATAAAAGTGCCTATTTATGCATAGTTTCCTCTGTTGGATTATTCTCCTTACTTACCATTTTACTGTTGGTGAATCCTATAGATGGGGCTTCATAAACCTTTACTGAAAGAATGTTTAATTGGCAGCAATAAAGGTGGCCAGAAAGAATCAAATAGGAGACATCTTGAGAGTGGTAGGGCAGGGTCTTGGGGTCAGTGGTGGAGGGGGCAGTGATTTGATGACTGTTAAAGGCGGGGGAGATCTTCCCAGCAGTTGGGAGATGGCAGAGCTGCCTAGCATGTGGTGGCCCTGCCCACCAGAAAGACAAGATCCAGCCTCATCCACCAGAACACAGACACCAGTCCCCTCCACCAGGAAGCCAACAAAAGCCACTGAACCAGCCTCACCCACTCGGGGCAGACACCAAAAACAACGGGAACAACGAAACTGCAGCCTGTGAAAAGGAGACCCCAAACAC
The DNA here is from genome assembly GCF_949987535.1 of Balaenoptera acutorostrata. Taxonomy (NCBI): domain Eukaryota; kingdom Metazoa; phylum Chordata; class Mammalia; order Artiodactyla; family Balaenopteridae; genus Balaenoptera; species Balaenoptera acutorostrata. Next base: position 97,834,356 of record NC_080070.1, read on the forward strand.
AGTAAGTTAAACAAAATAAGAAGACAGAGAAATGTGCAGCAGATGAAGGAGCAAGGTAAAAACCCACCAGACCAAATAAATGAAGAGGAAATAGGCAGTCTACCTGAAAAAGAATTCAGAGAAATGATAGTAAAGATGATCCAAAATCTTGGAAACAGAATGGAGAAAATAGAAGAAACATTTAACAAGGACCTAGAAGAACTAAAGAGCAAACAAACAATGATGAACAACACAATAAATGAAATTAAAAATGAAATCAGTAGCAGAATAACTGAGGCAGAAGAACGGATAAGTGACCTGGAAGATAAAATAGTGGAAATAACTACCGCAGAGCAGAATAAAGAAAAAAGAATCAAAAGAATTGAGGACAGTCTCAGAGACCTCTGGGACAACATTAAACACACCAACATTCAAATTATAGGGGTCCCAGAAGAAGAAGAGAAAAAGAAAGGGTCTGAGAAAATATTTGAAGAGATTATAGTTGAAAACTTCCGTAATATGGGAATGGAAATAGTCAAGCAAGTCCAGGAAGCGTAGAGAGTCCCATACAGGAAAACCCAAGGAGAAACACGCCAAGACACATATTAATCAAACTATCAAAAATTAAATACAAAGAAAAAATATTAAAAGCAGCAAGGGAAAAGCAACAAATAACATATACAGGAATCCCCATAAGGTTAACAGCTGGTCTTTCAGCAGAAACTCTGTAAGCCAGAAAGGAGTGGCATGACATATTTAAAGTGATGAAAGAGAAAAACCTACAACTAAGATTACCCTACCCAGCCAGGATCTCATTCAGATTTGATGGAGAAATTAAAACCTTTACAGACAAGCAAAAGCTAAGAGACTTCAGCACCACCAAACCAGCTTTACAACAAATGCTAAAGGAACTTCTCTAAGTGGGAAACACAAGAGAAGGAAAAGACCTACAAAAACAAACCCAAAACAATTAAGAAAATGGTAACAGGAACATACATGTCGATAATTACCTTAAATTCAAATGGATTAAATGCTCCAACCAAAAGACACAGACTGGCTGAATGGATATAAAAACAAGACCTGTATATATGCTGTCTACAAGAGATTCACTTAAGACCTAGGGACACATACAGACTGAAAGTGAGGGGATGGAAAAAGATATTCCATGCAAATGGAAATCAAAAGAAATCTGGAGTAGCAATTCTCATATCAGACAAAATAGACTTTAAAATAAAGACTATTACAAGAGACAAAGAAGGACACTACATAATGATCAAGGGATCAATCCAAGAAGAAGATATAACAATTGTAAGTATTTATGCACCCAACATAGGAGCACTTCAATACATAAGGCAAATGCTAACAGCCATAAAAGGGGAAATCGACAGTAACATAATCATAGTAGGGGACTTCAACACCCTACTTTCACCAATGGACAGATCATCCAAAATGAAAATAAATAAGGAAACACAAGCTTTAAATGACACATTAAACAAGATGGACTTAATTGATATTTATAGGACATTCCATCCCAAAACAACAGAATAAACTTTCTTCTTAAGTGCTCATGGATCATTCTCCATGATAGATCATATCTTGGGTCACAAATCAAGCCTTAGTAAATTTAAGAAAATTGAAATCATACCAAGTATCTTTTCCAACCACAACACCATGAGAGTAGATATCAATTACAGGAAAAAAACTAAAAAATACAAACACATGGAGGTAAACAATATGCTACTAAATAACCAAGAGATCACTGAAGAAATCAAAGAGGAAATCAAAAAATACCTAGAAACAAATGACAACGAAAACACGACGACCCAAAACCTATGGGATGCAGCAAAAGCAGTTCTAAGAGGGAAGTTTATAGCAATACAATCCTACCTCAAGAAACAAGAAAAATCTCAAATAAACAACCTAACCTTACACCTAAAGCAATTAGAGAAACAAACAAACAAAAAACCCAAAGTCAGCAGAAGGAAAGAAAGCATAAGGATCAGATCAGAAATAAATGAAAAAGAAATGAAGGAAACAATAGCAAAGGTCAATAAAACTAAAAGCTGGTTCTTTGAGAAGATAAACAAAATTGATAAAACTATAAGCCAGACTCATCAAGAAAAAAAGGGAGAAGACTCAAATCAACAGAAATAGAAATGAAAAAGGAGAAGTAACAACTGATACTGCAGAAATACAAAGGATCATGAGAGATTACTACAAGCAACTATATGCCAATAAAATGGACAACCTGGAAGAAATGGGCAAATTCTTAGAGAAGCACAATCTTCCAAGACTGAACCAGGAACAAATAGAAAATATGAACAGACCAATCACAAGTAATGAAATTGAAACTGTGATTAAAAATCTTCCAACAAACAAAAGCCCAGGACCAGATGGCTCTACAGGTGAATGTGATCAAATATTTAGAGAAGAGCTAACACCTATCCTTCTCAAACTCTTCCAAAATATAGCAGAGGGAGGAACATTCCCAAACTCATTCTACACGGCCACCATCACCCTGATACCAACACCAGACAAAGATGTCACAAAGAAAGAAAACTACAGGTCAATATCACTGATGAACATAGATGTAAAAATCCTCAACAAAATACTAGCAAACGGAATCCAGCAGCACATTAAAAGGATCATACACCATGACAAGTGGGGTTTATCCCAGGAATGCAAGGATTCTTCAATATACAAATCAATCAGTGTGATAAACCATATAAACAAACTGAAGGATAAAAACCATATGATCATCTCAATAGATGCAGAAAAAGCTTTCAACAAAATTCAACACCCATTTATGATAAAAACTCTCCAGAATGTAGGCATAGAGGGAACCTACCTCAACACAATACAGGCCATATATGACAAACCCACAGCCAACATCATTCTCAATGGTGAAAAACTGAAACCATTTCCACTAAGATCAGGAACAAGACAAGGTTGTCCACTCTCACCACTATTATTCAACATAGTTTTGGAAGTTTTAGTCACAGCAATCAGAGAAGAAAAAGAAATAAAAGGAATACACCATTGTAAAGCAATTACACTCCAATAAAGATGTTAAAAAAATAAAATAAAAAAACAAACAGGGCTTCCCTGGTGGCGTAGTTGGTTGAGAATCTGCCTGCCAATGCAGGGGACACGGGTTCGAGCCCTGGTCTGGGAAGATCCCACATGCCGCAGAGCAACTAGGCCCGTGAGCCACAATTACTGAGCCTGCGCATCTGGAGCCTGTGTTCCGCAACAAGAGAGGCCGCAATAATGAGAGGCCCGCACACCGCGATGAAGAGTGGCCCCCACTTGCCGCAACTAGAGAAAGCCCTCGCACAGAAACGAAAACCCAACACAGCCATAAATAAATAAATAAATAAATAAATAAATAAATAAACAAACAAACATGGTCCACACCCCCCCAAAAAAAAAAAGGAATACAAATCAGAAAAGAAGAAGTAAAACTGTCACTGTTTGCAGATGACATGATACTATACATAGAGAATCCTAAAGATGCTACCAGAAAACTACTAGAGCTAATCAATGAATTAGGTAAAGTAGCAGGATACAAAATTAATGCACAGAAATCTTTTGCATTCCTATACACTAATGATGAAAAATCTGAAAGAGAAATGAAGGAAACACTCCCATTTACCATTGCAACAAAAAGAATAAAATACTTAGGAATAAACCTACCAAAGGAGACAAAAGACCTGTATGTAGAAAACTGTAAGACAGTGATGAAAGAAATTAAAGACGATACAAACAGATGGAGAGATATACCATGTTCTTGGATGGGAAGAATCAACATTGTGGAAATGAGTATACTACCCAAAACAATCTACAGATTCAATGCAATCCCTATCAAACAGCAATGGCATTTTTCACAGAACTAGAACAAAAAAATTTCACAATTTGTATGGAAACACAAAAGACCCCAAATAGCCAAAGTGATCTTGAGGAAGAAAAGTGGAGCTGGAGGAATCAGGCTGAGTTCAGACTATACTACAAAGCTACAATAATCAAGACAGTATGGTACTGGCACAAAAACAGAAATATAGGATAAAACTGAAACAAAAACAGGATAAAAAGCCCAGAGATAAACCCACGCACATATGGTCACCTTATTTTTGATAAAGGAGGCAGGAATATACAATGGAGAAAAGACAGCCTCTTCAATAAGTGGTGCTGGGAAAACTGGACAGCTACATGTAAAAGAATGAAATTAGAACACTCCCTAACACCATACACAAAAATAAACTCAAAATGGATTAAAGACCTAAATGTAAGGCCAGACACTATAAAACTCTTAGAGGAAAACATAGGCAGAACACTCTATGACATAAATCACAGCAAGATTCTTTTTGACCCACCTCCTTGAGAAATGGAAATACAGACAAAAATAAATTAATGGGACCTAATGAAACTTAAAAGCTTTTGCACAGTAAAGGAAACCATAAACAAGATGAAAAGACAACCCTCAGAATGGGAGAGAATATTTGCAAATGAAGCAACTGACAAAGGATTAATCTCCAAAATATACAAGCAGCTCATGCAGCTCAATATCAAAAAAACAAGTAACCCAATCCAAAAATGGGCAGAAGACCTAAACAGACATTTCTCCAAAGAAGATATACAGATTGCCAACAAACACATTAAAGGATGCTCAACATCACTAATCATTAGAGAAATGCAAATCAAAACTACAGTGAGGTATCACCTCACACCAGTCAAAATGGCCATCACCAAAAAATCTACAAACAATAAATGCTGGAGAGGGTGTGGAGAAAATGGAACCCTCTTGCACTGTTGGTGGGAATGTAAATGGATACAGCCACTAAGGAGAACAGTATGGAAGTTCCTTAAAAAATTAAAAATAGAACTACCATATGACCCAGCAATCCCACTACTGGGCATATACCCTGAGAAGACCATAATTCAAAAAGAGACATGTACCACAATGTTCACTGCAGCTCTATTTACAATAGCTGGGACATGGCAGCAACCTAAGTGTCCATCGACAGATGAATGGATAAAGAAGATGTGGCACATATATACAATGGAATATTAGCCATAAAAAGAAACGAAATTGAGTTATTTGTAGTGAGGTGGATGGACCTAGAGTCTGTCATACAGAGTGAAGTAAGTCAGAGAGAGGAAAACAAATACCATATGCTAACACATATGTACGGAATAAAAAAAAAAAATGGTTCTGACGAACCTAGGGGCAGGACAGGAATAAAGACGCCGATGTAGAGAATGGACTTGAGGACACGGGGAGGGGGAAGTGTAAGCTGGGACAAAGTGAGAGAGTGGCATGGACATATATACAGTACCAAATGTAAAATAGATAGCTAGTGGGAAGCAGCCGCATAGCACAGGGAGATCAGCTCGGTGCTTTGTGACCACCTAGAGGGGTGGGATAGGGAGGGTGGGAGGGAGATGCAAGAGGGAGGGTATGTGGAGATATATGTATACATATAGCTGATTCACTTTTTTATACAGCAGAAACTAACACACCATTCATTGTAAAGCAATTATACTCCAATAAAGATGTTAAAAAAAAAAAGACAACATTATACAACATAGAAGCTGGTGATTCAGTGTGAATTTTCTGTCATTTATCAGCATTTTAACTTTGGAACGTGTTTTTCTTTCTCTCCTTTTGTTAATTAAATAAATGGCAAAAAAAAAAACCCCGTGTAATTCCCTTGACTATTTCTCCATGATGAACCCAACAAATATCATGTTTAGTTATTTGGTTTTCTTAGAATAAGACCTTTTCTTTGCAGTTACAGTAGTTGGGAATATCATTGAAAAATATCCTCCTACTCTAAATCTGTTTACCTGCCAAAAGGTACAGACTCCTCCAACCCCAGTCCATCACTCCAGTCCTTCCACAATCTTTTTGCCCCTTCTTGAGCTTATCACCGTTCCTTTAAACTTCCTGCACACATTGAATAGCTTCTGTGCTGTGGTTAAAACCACCTGGCTTCCAAAGTGCAGTAGTTAATCTTTAAAGACAGTGGTATCAGCTAGGTCATTAGGGCCAGTAGAAGAGAATGGATCATTTTCAAACTGTGACTTTAAATAGCCAAGTCACACCTGAGCCTTCCAGTGGCAGCTCCCACACCCCACCTTTCTTGGTGGATTTGGGTTACCTGCTCTTCCATTGACTCACCCTGGTTCTCAGGTGACATTTCAAGAACCATGCCACTTGAGCCACCTTTTATTTTTAGGTCTGGGGTTAGTAAAGAGGAGAAGGAGGCAGATTCAGAGTAGGGGCTATGAAATTGATTTTGGCATCTTCCTCTTTTTTTCAGCCTTTCTCAAGAACGCCTGGCATCCTCCCTTCCTATTTCTTCTCGGACCATATCTCTTCGGCAAGCAATAAAGATGTAGTACTAATACAGTGGTTAAGCCCATGGGCTCTGGCACAAGACAAGCTGTATTTATTTCCAGTATCTCGCTGAAACCGTTCTTTTGAAGGTCATTGACTATCTCCTTATTGAAAACTCTAGTAAATTTATGGTGAAACTTACTTCTTCTTGACTCTATGTAGCATTTGTCACTGATTTGATCTCTCCCTGCTTGATATTCTATTCTCACTTGGCTTTTGGATACCACGTTATCCTGATTCTCCTACCTCCTTGACTGCATCCTCCTGGTTCCTCTAATAGCTATTTCCACTCATTCTGCTATTAAATTTAGGGATCCTTTCTTTTTAAATGCTCTCCTCTGGAGAGCTGCTGCAGTTTTATAGCATTGCCTATGACCTCTATGTTCATGCCTTCAAGGTTTATTATCTTCCCCTGGGCTCCAGTCTTCATAGCTCTGTCAAAAGGATATTTCCATCACATTTAATTCAGCATCTTTTGATTAAATCTGCCATACTGTCCCTCCTGGAATCAGCTTCAGCTCACTCCTCTCTTCTTCTCACCACTTTCTCAGGCTCCAAACTTTAAAGTCATCTTTTGATGTGTGCAAGGGAGAAGAAGTTAGTGACTGAGTTTTTTCAATTCTTTCCCTGAAATGTCCTACAATATCTACTTCATCCCCCTCATGTTAGCTGTAGCCCAGACCCTTGTTACCATGTGCAGTCATTATCACAATGCCTTTGTCTTTCTCCTACCTGAGTCTCTCTTTTCTCCAATTTTTTTTTCTTGGAAGAATAGTCTCAGCTCAGAACTCACCACAGTTCATTTTCCCTACAAGTCTAAACCCCTTTGCCTTGCCTCAATGCTTACTATAAATTACCCCAACTCTGCTAACAAACAACTTCCCATAACTTCCAGATATGAGCTCCCTCTTTAATCAGCAACCTCTGTGCTTCTCCCAGGCTCACATGTCCTGTTCACATTGTTCCCCTAATTTAGGATGTTCTTATCCTTACCCAAAGTCCTAGCCATCCTTTGAGGCCAGGGCCCATCTTTTCCCGAATCCCTAACTCTGGCATTCAACACTGTCTCCCATCTCAGTACCTGCAGCATTTCCAGCCCATTCCTCAGTGAAGCTCTAAATTATACTCAGCATGTATTATTTTTAAGTTGTTTATTTTCCCATAACCAGATTGTAACCTCCTCCAGGGCAGAAACTTAAGATAGCGTCCTACCATTACTATAGGCTCACTCTTGTTAACTGAGGACGACTTCTTAGTCTGACTGAAGTCTGGTAATACACTTGAGCTATGGTTAACAAATGTGATTATGTAGTTAACTCATAAAAGTAAAAATGACTTACATTTCAGTAAATGTTTACAATGTCCCAAACACTTCCAGGCACATTGATTAGCTTTTTATAAGGTAAAAAAATCTTCATTTTTCAGATAAGGAAACTGAAGCTTAGGGACGTGAAATGACTTGCTTAGAAGCTCACAGGGCTGAAAAGTTGGAGCCCTCCACTAAATTGCAATGCTTTCTGGTCTTTTTCTTTTCTTTCTTTCTTTCACGAAGATCTAACTTCACCAGTGTAATGGGGAGGATTAGAGACTATGATTCTATCTACCCCAATTTATTTAGGTTTCAACAGAGCAATGTCTGGAGCACAGTGTGACGTATCTTGTGTTTAGTCTCACTGTTGCTTTCCTGATGAAAAGCACCAGCATCCGTTCAGTTTTGCAACTCAGAGACCAGGGAGTCATCTTCAACATGCCCTTTCCTTCACTGTCCAACATGCATTTCATCATTAAGCTCAATGTTACTGCCTCCATTTCTCTTGAACTTCTTCACTTCTTGTCATGTCTGCTACATCTTAGTCTAAGCTACCAGCAATCACTGTCTCCTTAAGGGCCTCCTTACATCTACTCTTATCCTCCCCAATTTGTTCTCCAGTTAGAATAAGCTTTTCTGAATGCAAATCTGATCATGTATCCCCAACCCCAAGCATTTTAGCAGGCTTCCAGCATCCATATAACAAACCCCTAAATCTATTTTTTTTAATTAATTGATTTTTGGCTGTGTTGGGTCTTCATTGCTGCACGCAGGCTTTCTCTCTAGTTGTGGCGAGTGGGGTCTACTCTTCGTTGTGGTGCGCGGGCTTCTCATTGCGGTGGCTTCTCTTGTTGAGGAGCATGGGCTCTAGGTGCGCGGGCTTCCTTTGTTTGCGGCTCACGGGCTCTAGAGCGCAGGCTCAGTAGTTACGGCGCACGGGCTTAGCTGCTCCATGGCATGTGGGATCTTCCTGGGCTGGAAACCATGTCCCCTGCATTGGCAGGTGGATTCTTAACCACTGCACCACTAGGGAAGTCCAACAAACCCCTAAATCTTTAGTATGACCAACTCTCCATGGTCTGACACCATCTTACACCTCACCCCACTTTCTCTCTTGGTGTCTGATCCAGTCTGTCAGCATCTCAAATATGCCTGCTTCCTCCTACTATAGGGTGTTATCCTTACCTGGAACACTCTTCCCCTTACTCTTCTCCTAGTCAACTTGTATCCTTCCTTCACATCACACTACAATTATTTTCTCAAGACAGTGTTCCTTGACCTTCTTGACAAAGACAAATCTCTCTGTGATGTATAATCTCTCAGCACCATGCAAGTATCCTCCATCACTTATCAGAGTTGAATTTCATATTTACTTCTCTGATTACTAGTGATTTCTGGTTAATACCTCTTTCTCGCGCTAGACTAAAAGTTCCTTGAGGTGGGGCTAAGTTCAGCCTCTCACACAGACCTAGGTAATAATGAAATACTTAAAAAATACTTGTTTAATGAATGGCTTAATGCATGAATAATCACTACTGATGACTACTAGTCATTTCAGTTTGGTTAACGGTTTGATGTCAATTTGTGGACACCCAACCTCGTTGACTGTTTCCACCACTGTGCCAACAATACTGGGAGCCTAGCTCTGTGGTCACATGATAAGTGAGTGGACAAACTACAATTGGCACATTGTCACAGTCACTCTTAATTCCTACTCAGCACATGGCTTTAAGTTGTCAGCATCATGTTTGTTTATAGTGAAGAACTACAAACTAAAATCCTCAATTCTGTCCTGGCAGATGACATAAACACTGAGGTCCCAGTATTTTGCAGATGTTGAGGCAGTAAGTTCAACTCAGAATAAGGAAGCACCATATTTAAAAAGCAACTGGATGAAAGAGCAGATATAGTATAGATTAGCTATCTTGAGTTTGAGGCAAAGTGCTCTGCGTCTGGCACATTGTTCTAATGATCTTTGGCATATGGCAAAGCACAGTTAGAAGGGGGTCTGGCCTGGGTTCCAGCCATGCTCGTTTCTTTCTGAATTACCCAAAGGGCCTTGTTATAAAGCAGTGTTGCCTTTAAGACCATTGTACAACATGAACTTTGAGGGTAATATAATAAACAAACTGCATATTTTCAATATGATTACAAGATGAAATGCATGCTCATCAGATTTTTCAAGTATCATTTGAAAGGGTCAAAATTTTTATGGGTATGTGAAAGAGACAAAAGATAAATTAAAAGATGACGATTAATTATTTTTCTTGAGTAAAAGACTCAAGGGCATAATGACGAGCTGGAGTGTATCTTAGAATGTCATTTGTTTGCAAAACGTTACCAAGTAGCTGGGTAATAATTCACAGAATTCATAATGAATTAAAAGACTACCACCTTAATAGAGGTTTTTTTTTTTCTATTTTACTTATTAAGATGGCCTTAATAATTCATGCATGGCAATACCTTTAACGAGCAACAAAATCTCACGTATCTCATTTAAACTTGGCAACTCTGCTGACAGTTAATATAGTCTTGCACCCCTGAGCCAGCAATTGTACAGGAGCCCTAGGCTGCTAGTAACTGAACCCATCCCATTTATGATAATCCCAGGAAAAGTTAAGCCCTAGATGAATGGCTGAATTTTACGATCATTCGCTAGGAAGATTTATTCATTCTTCATTTGTGGGGAGGTGAGAGAACAATAATGAGCCCAAACTATAACTCTTGTTCCACAGACTGCATTGCTGGCTTTGCTTCTTTCTTAACGGCAGCAACTGATTACCATTTTCTACTCAGATGGTGAAAAGAGAGAGAGGCATGTAACACTATCCCACTAGGCAAGGTGAGTTCTCTGCTTTACTCAAGCAGGAGTGCAAATACACAGATAGTTTAGACTTAACTTCTCTACCAGCATCTACCAGGCAGTTTTATTAAGCCACTGTCATTTCTTAAAGACACAATGAAGGAGCATTTACAATTGTTTTTCACATAAAAGAACGTTCCAGGTGATAATTCTCAAGATACTGTTCAAAATAAAATTTCAAAAGCAGACAGTAATTTTAATACACATTTATGTGCTACATCCATTTATATGATACCACTCACTGCTATAGTTACAGTAGTCTGACTGACAGAAAATAGACTCCATTTAAATCCATTAAGACTTGTTCTTGGCATAGTGACTTAAGTTGGAGAAGCTCACTGAGCTGGCCACTGTTTCCTTTCATATGCCATTTAAAAAAATATTAGAGTTAAAAGTCAGTAAAGGCTTGGATTTAGGGAAAACACAGAACAATGTCACCAAAAAAACTGGTTTCTTTTTTACGTATGAAGTCGCTTTAATAATTCATGCATGGCGATATCATCAACAAGTAACAAAATCTCATGTAACTCATTTAAACTTACTGTGCTGAAATTGGACATGCCAAATTATATCACATTCGGGTTCACTACATGCAGAAACATCCATACCTGGTGTAAGGTGGGAGAGGCAGAGTAATTCTGGTCCATTTGTTGAAAGTATCTGACACCAGGATCCGCTGTAGGTGATAGCGATTGCATTCAACATTGGTAGGCAGACAGTCCCTTACCAATGGGTGCCATGACAATCCAAGGTCTACTGAGTATTCCAACTCAATAGCTGAAACAGGAAGCATTATTCTGGTTAGAAATACATATCTGCAGATCCAGGAACCACAATTACTTATGTTTTCATATGTTTTAATTTCAATCAAATATCATTTGATTTTCCCCAAATGTATTTCCTGGTTTTATTTTTTCCTCTGTATATTACTAGTGATTATTTTTAACTTTCCATATTAAAATAATTTTTCTGTTAAGGGGATATGATCAAGTGAAAAAGTAACTTTTCCTGAATCACTTTTTTTTTTTTAATTAATTAATTAATTTATTTATTTTTGGCTGTGTTGGGTCTTCGTTTCTGTGCGAGGGCTTTCTCTAGTTGCGGCAAGCGGGGGCCACTCTTCATTGCGGTGCGCGGGCCTCTCACTATCGCGGCTTCTCTTGTTGGGAGCACAGGTTCCAGACGCGCAGGCTCAGTAGTTGTGGCTCACGGGCCTAGTTGCTCCGCGGCACGTGGGATCTTCCCAGACCAGGGCTCGAACCCGTGTGCCCTGCACTGGCAGGCAGATTCTCAACCACTGCGCCACCAGGGAAGCCCTGAATCACTTCTTATACTGTGAAAATTTCAGAACAATTCTAACAAATCTATTGCTTCACATGCAGTTAAAGCAATAATAATAATAGTTATAATTTATATATATTTATTATTTAATCTAATAGTTATAGGATATATATTGTATAAATACATTATATAAATTAGATATAATTTATGTATTATAATAACTATATTTTGTCTATTTAAAGGTTAACATACAAATATAGAATGTAGTAACCATATGTTATAATGACTATTTTTTAAATAGTTAAAAATATCGAGCAGCCTTCTCAAAATTTAAGCATTCTACAGGGATCCTGACCAACTTATGCCAAACTTTCTCTGGTATAGGTGAAACTCCTAAGAAACTGACAAATCTCTTTTGCTTATATATCCTGCTTTGCTGTGTTATGGAATATACTATACTGGGAAATCAGAGAAGCCTAAAGAGGGAGCTGAAGGCCATGAAGTTCGTGCCAAAGCAGGCAGTCAGGCTGTGGGTCTTATGGAGAGAGATTTCTTTCTTTACTTTCTCTTCTTCCAAAACATTCAACCTATACGCTATGTTTTATATTTCTCTCTCTGGTCCCTTCTTAAGACTTTATAAACTACTTCAGCCCATACCTCCCTACTGAAACTGCCTAAGACCATGATTCTCAGTCTTGGCTGCACACTGAAATCGCCTGGGTACCTTTAGAAACTACTGATGCCAAAGTCCCACCTGCAGAGATTGGGATTTCACTCTCGTGGGGCAGGCCAAGGTGTTGGGAGCTTTTAAGTTCCCCAGGGGATTCTCCCATGCAGCCAGTGTGGGACCACTCACTGGTCCTGGTGGCCTAAGGTTCCTGGTGGCCTAAGGTTCTCCTGGTGGCCTTTTCTAGTTAAATACAATGGCCTGTCTCAGTCTTCATTGTTCTTGCCCTCCCTACAGCCTTGGACATTATTTGATGACTCCCTGGTTCTTGAAACTTTCCTTTCTTTTGGAGGACATTATTCTGAATCTCCTGTCTTATTTCCCTCTGACTTCTGTGCTAACTAGCCCAGCTATGGGCATCTTTCCAGACTCCATTTCTGGCCTTCTATTCTACACCTATCTTCCTTGGGCTTCAACTGTTATCTCTGCCCAAATCTCCCAATTTTACATCTCAAAATTGATTTTATTCATTCAGCAAATGTTTATTCAGCCTGGCATTGTCCTGGATGCTGGCATACCGTGATGCACAGTATAGACAAAGTTCCTGCTTTCTACACTGCAAGCCCTCTGCACTAAAGGATACCACCACTTAAAACTGTTTTCACCACACTAGAGAAAGACTCATCATTTTCCCTCATAAATAAACATCTCTTCTTAACTACCAAATGCTATCAGTGACAATGCTTTTGCACTAGTTTTCTGGGTTCAAAATTTAGAAATTATTTTAGAAATTTTACTCCTTTCTTCTTTACCCTCTATGTTCAACATCTCACCTGGTTTTGAGGTTTGCTGCTTCTTTCCTTTTGGTTTGCAGTGTCTCATACTAGTTTTATCCATTCCCTTTCTCTTCATGCCACGTAATTCAGGTTTTCATCACTTCCTACAGATTCAAACACTGACACTTTTTTGTTGGGATTCTTCTCTACCCACCTTCATTGGCTCCTGGGCTAATCTCCCTAAAACCCACCATGCCACTCCCCTGCACTTGTGCCCTCTTATTCATGACCTTGTCAAGCACAAATTCCTGTGCCTGCCTTTTAATGCCCTTCTTAATTTGCTGCCAACTCTTCTTGGCCACTTTCCTCTTTCATTTTTTATTCAGTTTCATCTTTCTCAAGAGGTTTACCCAGCCTACAGAAGAAAGTACATGTGACTGGGCTTATGAAGGCAGAGTTTCAGTCCTGGTTCTGCTGCATGCTGACCGTGTCATAACTCACCTCCCTGGTCTCTAGCTGACTTCCTATGCTAATGAGGGAGTGGGTGTCTAGGACCCTAAAGTCCCTATCTATTTTCAAAATTAGCACTCTACTCTCCTCCATTAGATGCAAATATTGTTTGTTCAGGTTGGTCTGCTCATGGTTTACCCATGGACCAGGAGAATCCCCACTTTATGCTGCCAGCCCAGCCTGGGGTGTCCTCTCTTCCCCATTCACCCTTCAAATTCACTCCAACCATCAACACCCACTTGAGACTTAGCTTCTTTGTGAAATCTTCCCAAACTTCTTGGACTGGCCATCCATTGGTTATCTCTTCCTCAGCCGAACTCTCATTACATTTTGCATTAGTACCGCTCCATACAGCACTGGATTTAGTCATTTATTGGACTCACTTTCTGAAGTATCCCCTCAACTAGACTGTACCTAGTGAAGACAGGCTGTGTACCTTATACTTTTCCAAGCTCCACCTTTACTGACTAGTTTAGTGTTGACTGATTGAGTCTGAAATAGAAAGAGTTCTTCTGGGCTTCCTTCTTAGATCTGTCCATTAAATTCAGACTAATGGAAATATGAAAAATCTGGATTTTTCAGGACCTTGGAAGTAACCAAGTTCTCCAGATTTTGGCCCCCAAGAACCTAAAACATTGTAGTGTGAACATTCTAGTTTGGATCTCTTGGAAGAATAGTGATACAGCGTGGTGAAAGACCAGAAGGTCCCCAGAATCCTGACAGATCTGCAAATTCCAGTGAAGGGTCCAAGTATGCAAAGATGTCAGTTTTTATAGCTCCTAAGATAGGCCCGTTTGTGTGTGTGTGTGTGTGTGTGTGTGTGTGCGCGCGCGTGTGTCTGTGCGCACGCATGTGTAAGGTATGCATAACCTAGAAGATGAAAACTGGTCACAATCACAGTGGTTTAGAATATGCTATGACCCACAGTGGCAGAAAGTATCAGACAAAATAGGAACAACAAAATTTCATGATTCCTGGGAGATGGAAAGGAGACAATAACTGGACTAATCTAAAGCCCTATGAATTAAAACCCATGTAAATACAAATGTATGTGTAAATCCTATTGCTTATTCTGACATTCTCTATATGACGAGAACCCTTTATTCTGTAAATATGATACTTAAAAAATCTGGGTTTATAAAAAGAGATAAATTGGGGGCTATTGTTTATAAAAAAAGAAGACTTCATGGACATATGCTTAAAAATAAGCTCACATTCTGAGGCTTTAAAAAATAAACGTCTAAAACTCAATTTACACACAGCATTTTCAAGAACGCAGTTATGTTTTGACTGAAAGCACACTTGTGTTTTACTTACAGACTTCTTGGAGGTGTAGTATAGTCCTTTGACAGAGGCAGCCTTGGATGCCCATTTACACTTCTCTGTCCCTCTACCTGGAAAGGGAATACTCACCATAACAAGAGTCTGTGACCGAGCAGGAGGCGGCGAAATCTATCTGTAGGAATGAATCCTCGCTCACAGCAATGTCTGTGGTGACCACATAACGGGTGCTGGCCTTTTCGATGAAGACTAGGGCATCACCAGTAGAGCCACACACAGGCATCTTGGTGCCTCCAGGGTGAAGCAGCCATTTCCTGCTGTCCAGAGTTGTGAAATCATCCTCCAAGACTGTATTACCAGAAATATTTCCTCCAATAAGAATCTGAAATATATTTTTTAAAAAACAACTTTTCAATTTGGTTTCGAGATAGGAGAAAGTTCATTCCTTTTTGTTTGTTTGTTTTTATCTGTCAGATTGCTCAGAACTGGCATTATACAGCAAGCATAATGTTAGAGGGCCTTTCAGAATGCTCCTGTTTATGTGGTCTGCTTGCCCCTCTGGCAAAAAGCTACAGAAACAAATCGAAAGACTGACAAAACCATTCACAGCCTTCATGGGCCAAATTGTGCCTTTGGAAACTACACGTACCCAAGCTGGGAACGCAAAGTTTGGCTTACATTATTTTCCATGTAAAATTTCTATTTAAGGACAGTTGTACCCTAAGGCATTTCAGTTCCAATTCTTTGCATGGATTCTACCGTTTGTTAACAGGTTCTTTGAGTTCTATTTGATATGCATATTATTATGTATGAAGATCCTTTAGAACTGTCCATAAGGATGTTAGGGAGATTTATTTATTTTTTCTTTAAAGGCTAGGAAAGAGGATTGGGCAACTACTGCATGTGGCACCAATGCTAATTTGCACATTTTCCTTTTCGGAGAATTATAGCCTCGTATCACACTTGATAAGGTCCCTCTATCCATATGGCAGAATCCTCTATGAGCAGAACCTGGGCCTTCTGTTGCGTCGTTTGTTTTTATAGGTTCAGGCAGTTGAAGGAATAGAGAATGAAAGGAACCTAAATGCCACATCTAATCTAGCCGTGTGCCCTTGGGTAAGTCACCCGACTGTGGGTACTGGGCTTCCTCTACTGAGCGAGGGGTTGGACTAACTGCTTTCTAAAGCCATATTTAGCTCAAGTGACAATATTGTAACAGTTAATCCTGAAGGGACTGACCTGGTCGATTACCCAGGGACTGTAGAAGTGCCCATTTTCAGATGGTTGCCACCAGCGGAGACGTGTAGAAGCAGAACGGGCTTTCAAAGGTATCTCCAGGGCTATGTACCTGCCCACGTTGCTGGAGTTGCTGAAAAGGAACTCTTGAAGGAGACTCCACGAGAGGCCACCATTGAGAGAATATTGCAGAAGCACAGGTTGGCTCCTGGGGTCTGGAACACCTTTACCACATCCCAGTCTCATGAAGAACTGCACAAATCTGATACGAGTAAAATCTACTGTAGGCTTTTACTTGAGTGAAAATTCATACCATTGACAAAAGACAAGTGCACAGGATAATAAGGGGAAGGCATACCTTTAATGAATATCATGATTTAACGAACGTCCAAAGCAATTGTTTCAAAGCCTGACTTCCCTTTTTAATGTGAAAGGGAGTTAATAAAATGTGAAGTCTGAAAAAGGCTATTCTGTACCCATATTTATATTTGGCACCCCTCCAGAGGGGAGAGTCTGAGGGAAGTGAGCATTCACTGCACCCTCTGGCTATTCTATAAGAAGATGGGAGGGGTCCAAAGGCTGTCCAAGTTTGGGAGTGTGTATTGCTATCTATTCAAGATAAATTTGTATCCTTGCCCTTAGTATCTGAAACTGGAAGAATGTAATCAATGTAGTTTATGCCGTTTATTGGCAAAATCATCCATTCCCTGGTTTTACCAGTAGTTTTCCAGATCTCATATTGTTGGTTTTGTGAGACACATTTAAATTCACCAGTTGTAGCACCTCTTTGTGAAAGGCCAGGCATCTTTTGGAAGAGGTGTGTCAAACCTGAGCCTCTTTTCTGTCTTTTGTGCCAGGGGCAGGAGAGCATGAGTGTGGGGTGGTGGTGATGGTGGGCTGTGCCAGCCTCTGACTGTTGCTGGGTCTGGGCTGGATGATACTGGCCATCGAGAACTGTGGCAGTCAGCCAGTGGCAATCTTCCCAGCTGGCAGGGAGGTGGACAGAGCGGCAGCAACCAGTTGGGGTGCCAATGAAAACCAGCTCACATGTTATCTTTGGCAGGCGAGCTGCTGGTGCCTGGTCTGGCCGCTGTGCTAGCTGGTGATGCAGAATAAATTTCATATGCAACCCAACACACATACCCAATTATGGACGCATGTCAAACATACGAAATATATTGGGGCTTACAATAAAAGTCAGCAGTGCCATATATAAAATCATGCATTCTTCATGGGTTCCTCCCCTCCCCCATCTCCACTAACTGGGCATTCATTTACCTCATAACCCTGAGAAAATTGGGATTTTATATGGAGGTCAATATATGCAAATCTTATACAGCATGCTACTAAGATGAGATAAATAATGGAGCTTTTAACATTGGATTAATGACAAAAATACATGGTTAGTGCCTTGTGAAGTTTATATCTATAAAAACAATAATCATTTACAGAGAAACACTTTTAGCACATTGTCTACTTGTATTGGGAAAATGTTTATATTAATTTATAGATAAACCATGTTAGAATTATTTGGAAAAATCTCATAATTTCTAAATTAGAGAACTCAGCTGCCAGTGATAAATCTTAAAGAGAAACAAATTAAACTACATGCATTAAAATAGGATGGAGATAAATAAAATCTTGCTTTCTATAACCTTAAAATTATTATCTCATAGATAGAGTTATATTTTCTATGAAGCATGATCAAATTTATAATTCAATAAATGAAAGATTTAGGAGGAAGAAGAGGATAAATATGTTACAGTGTATGTTAAGATACTCTGAAATGTTTCAAAAGATGAAACATGATTTCTTTGTTTGCTTGCAAAAATAGGTCAGGGTTCCATTTTATACATGTTAAACTGTATTTTCTATTTTACTGGCTAAGTTTTTGGCTCATCAAATGATCAAGGGATACACATCTTGACAGGACATAATCCTCTGAGCCAGTTTAAAATGTTTGTTTCTGAGTGACTGTGCTCAATTTAGAAAATGAGTGCTTTGAATGTATGAGCAAATCATTGGAAAGAAATGCTTATAAACAATAAGGCTACACTTTAGATGTTCTTAAGTTGCTAATGGATATAAAATTAACTGTGAATAATTTGTGGATGTATTGTATTTCAATTAAGCTTTCTCCTAAGAATGGTAAATAACTTCTAAATAGTCCAAGTGCTAATGAAAAGTATTCTGTAGAAGGTGGATAAAGAAGATGCAACATTACTTTCTTGAAGTTAAAGTGAGTTAAACGTTGTCACTCCCTGGTCATCCACCATGTAGAAGACCAGGGATTAACCTCTGTCCGTTTAGCTGCGTTTCATTTCTGATCCAGTTATTGTACAAATCTCTCTCAGTTTTAGAATGGAAATTATATAACTCGTGTCTTAATGGAGTCTTTGACAAGAGAGAAGCTCAGCATTTACAATGGAAGGCCTTGTCCTTGAGATCTCTGCTTCTTTCTGTTTTGATTATGTTCTGCTACTTTACATTACAAGGTGGCTCTTCAACAGCATTTAAAAATGATTACCTAGCATGTGATAAATCCAGATCTCGTGTCATCAACATGCGTAAGCCATCTTCATTGAAAAAGAGGTTGTTTCCACTGGAAAGGATTCCACACTTCCGAGATGGCTTTCCACCACTCATTAATAAGAATCTATCAGATTCTAGCTGACCTGAAAAAAGTGGAAAATGTGGTTTACCTATGACCCCAAATACAGTCATATTATTTTTTTAAAGGAATATAGTAAGTGCTTTGTGCAGTTTTAATGTATGAAGTCATGAATATTGAAGTCATATATTTGGGGGATAAGAAGTCTCTTCAACATTTTAGCTTGTTTGAACTGTTTAACATTGGCTGTATGATTTAAGGGTTCACATGACATAGGGAGGAGGCCTTTTCCTGAGTATCTATGGTCCACCCAAATTGTTCCCTCTTTCTGCTCCTCTGCACTGCAAAAAAAGACACTGGCTAGTCAGAGTGGTTCAGCCCAAAATTAAAAAAGGGTAATGAGACCTTTCCACTGGCTTCTTCACTATGTCCTTGTTACTGAGAGGACAGTATCAGGCCAGTGTTATATAATATTTTAAAAAAACACAATTTTAATGGGAGAAATTTCAGTGTAATTTAATATTTCCTATTAAATAATGTCTTTCAAAACCAGCTTGCCAATCTCTTTAGATATTCACCTTAGATCTAATTTACTTTTTTGATTGTGGTAAAATGCATATAACATAAATTTTGCCATTTTTACTATTTTAAAGTTAATGGTTCAATGGCTTTCAGTACATTCACAATGTTGTAAAACCATGTTGTGTTGTGCTAACTAGCTCCAGAATTTTTTCATCACCATAAAGAAAATCTTGTACCCATTAAGCAGTTACTGCCCATTTCCCCCTCACCCAGCCCCTGACAACCACTAATCTTTTTTCTGTCTCTATGGATTTGCCTATTTTGAGTGTTTCATAAAAATGGAATCATGACATGTGGCCTTTTGTGTCTGACTTATTTCACTTAGTATGATGTTTTCAAGGTTCATCTATATTATAGTATGTATCATCATTTCATTCCTTTTTATGGCTGAATAATATTCCATAGTATTGATATACCTAAACCTAATTCTAAAATGTACCTTAAAACCATAGATATATTATAAAAAATTTACAGACAACTTGGGAAAAAGAAAAAATCTTTTAATCCCACTATCCTAACAGAGATAGCTATTACATTTATTTAAGACTTCCTCTTGTGAGAATGTTTTTCCACTATTATCAGAAAGCATATCCAATGGATATACAATTAACTGTGAATAATTTCAATCATTAGAGCACATACATTTTTCTACTTTGTCACATATCTTCATACATAATGACATTAGATTCTAGGTATAACTGAGGTGCATAAAGTGACAAAAGGCTGCATAATGAGTTGGTGATAAAGCAATGACAATAATTTATATTTCTGGAAACTTGCTCCTTCTACCCAAGATTAACCCTCTATAGACATTTTCCAAAATTATCATTGATCAGAAATTACATGTGATAGAAAAAAATGGCTAAAATAGCCTTAGTTCTTCTCAATTACAGTCTTGTTCACTCTCACTGACCATTGTTTCAAGAATGGAACCCTATGAAATTCAGAACTAAATGAAGGCTTGGGTGGTCCCAAACGTAGTGATAAATAATGAAATATCAGAGTGGAACTTAATGATTACTTCTACATTACAAATTATGCTTAATGTATAAGTTCTTTCACAAAGCTACATAGATTTTATATGAAGAAATTACCTTCAAAATCATCCTTGAGAAAATCAGGATTTTTGGTGCTTATTTTACAGGTTGGACCTGAGTAGCCAGGATCGCATATACACTTGGTTCCATTGATACAACTCCCGTGTCCGTTACACATCTCTTCACATTGGGGACCGATATAAACATTATCAATGGCCCATGTCACTGGCTGAGAGCCAGCAGGATAAAATCCTTGGTACCATCTGAAACGCACAGATCTGGAAAAGAGATACAAGCCCTTCAAAATCTAATCAACACATTAATCTAAGTAAGCACATCTGATCAATGAGCAGTGGGCAGTTACTACCTCTGCACCACACTCAAGAAGTACAAAACATGATTCAACATCTCAGGACCATAAACTCCATTCCTCAAGCTGCAGGATTTTGCCAATAAAGTTCCTGCTTTCTATAAGCCCTTCCCAATCCTATCACTATGTCAAAATTCCACTTGAGCTTCCACCTTTTTCAATATTGACTTTTCTTGGTGAGGATTTTTCCATTAAATACTGTCTATGTTCTACATAACTAATCTTTTTTTTAATGGAGGTAAAATTCACAAAGTATAAAAGTAATAATTAACCATTTAAAGTGTACAATTTGGTGGTGTTTAGTACCTCCACAGTGTTAGCCAGCTATCACCTCTATCAAGTTCCAGGACACTTTCATCACCCCAAAGGAAACCCCGTGCCCATTCTCCCCTACACCCAGCCCCTGGCAACCACTAATCTGCTTCCTGTCTCTGTGAATTTACCTATTCTGGATATTCCATATAAATGGAATCACAGGCTATATGAGCTTTAATGTCTGGCTTTAGTCACTTATCATAATGTTTTCAGGGTTCATCCATGTTGTAGCAAGTATCAGAATTTCATCCTTTTTTTTTTTTAATTTATTTATTTATTTTTGGCTGTGTTGGGTCTTCGTTTCTGTGCGAGGGCTTTCTCTAGCTGTGGCAAGCGGGGGCCACTCTTCATCGCGGTGCGTGGGCCTCTCACCGTCGCGGCCTCTCCTGTTGCGGAGCACAAGCTCCAGACGCGCAGGCTCAGTAGTTGTGGCCCACGGGTCCAGTTGCTCTGCGGCATGTGGGATCCTCCCAGACCAGGGCTCGAACCCGTGTCCCCTGCACTGGCAGGCAGACTCTTAACTACTGCGCCACCAGGGAAGCCCTCATCCTTTTTTTATGACTGAATAATATTCAATTGTATGGCTATATCAACTTTATTTACCCATTCATCAATTGATGGACATTTGTTTTGTTTCCACCTTTTGGCTATTGTGAATAGTGCTTCTGTGAATATTCGTGTACAAGTATTTGTTTGAATACCTCTTTTCATTTTTTTTTTTGTAGAATCACAGTGGATTTGCTGGGTCATATGGTAAATAACTCATCCTTTAATTTCTCTCTCTTCCATAATTTTGATGGAATTTCCATTATTATAGTTATCACAGCTGGAGGTATTTAAAAGCACACTTATTTGCCTCATTGGCTATGAGCTCCTAGAGGCCAATGCTCATACCTCTTTCTTTTTTGCACCCTTTCACGGTGCCCAGTACAGTGTTTCACACATAGCAGATGCTCAATTAATGTTTCTTGAATGTCATTTGTTATGGAAAGCCTTAAAAGACAAACTAGGGTGTTTTGGATTTTATCCTATTGGCAACAGAAAGTCCCAAAAGATTATTTTAAAGAGAGGAGTGACAAAGTCAGATTTATTTTTAGTTAAATGTCTCATTTCTCAATTTCTTTTTAAATGAAACACAATTTTCCTTTTTACTTGTAAGATGATTGCCCTATCATGTTGCTGACGATAAGTTAGCTCCTTAGAAATAATCTACATATTTAGGTAGCAGGTCAGAAATAGTTGAGTATATTTTATTATGTACAAAACTCAGTTCAAAGAAGATAGACTTTATTTCAGAGGAGCTAGATATAGAGATGGCATGTGCACTCATATTTGTACCCTGTGAATCTGTCCAATTTTCAATTATATAGAAACCAAATTCAGAATAGTTCTTTTTATTTGAGAAACAGAAATTAGAAGTCAGTATTAGAAGCATTTACTAGACTTCTAAAGTTTCGCAGATAGTAAAGCAGATGGAGTCAAGTTCCCACATATAATTTTAACCCTAATTTCATTGCTTATATCAAGACTCCAACTATATTAAGCTGCCCCCAAAATGCCAGTTCATAATTAACTTTTATTTTCTAATACTTGTCAGAGTTTAGTCTTGGCAAGAAGCACTTCCTACCTTTTGAACTTTCAGACTGCTGAGTTGAGGGAAACGGCTGGAGTTTTCCTTTGAACAAAGCCTACATGGAATTTGTTTGAACTTCTTATTTATTCAAATGTTCTGAATACAAATGAACCACCTTGGTTGGATATTTATTATTGTTCACCTGTCTTGACACAGAAACTGCAAGCACTATGATAAATGGGCTGAAGGGTCTGGTTTCACTGTGGTTCCCAGTCTGCTGAAATCTTATTTTGAAAATTTCTCACTGCCACCCTCCCTGGTGAATGTCAGCGTCTGTTCTCCCAAGCCAGTGGTATTGAAAAGAATCTGTTTTTTTAATGTAAACTTAAAATTTCAAGCACACAGCAGTGCTTTCATTAAACAGGGGTTTTGGTTGACTCATGAAACTGCATAAAGCAAAAAAGCAATTAGGAAGTTTGAAAGACAAAAAGACTCTAAATGAAAAAGACACAAGGGTGATGTGAATAAAATTCGATGGAAGCTCAATACTTATGCTTTAAATGTGAATTGACTATATGTAAAGGCAAGAAACAGCCATTTCTGCACCTGAAACATTTAGTATAGTTTTTTGGTACCTAGTGTCCTGTGAGTGCACAGAAAAAGGCAATTTAAACACGGGTAATATATTTCTTTTAGCATATAGCACTTGTGCCATTATTATGTACCATGCTGAATACAGACCAAGGAATGGTTCACTGAGTTGGAGAAAATTTAACTTTTGCCTTCCAGCAATTCATGCCTGTGTGGGTCTTAAGAAGAGCGCTAATTGTTTTCCTGAAACAAGGACTAGACAACATTTCTAAGGCAAATTCTTCTCTTTGTAGAAACATTTGAAGGCAGTTTGAAAGGTAGGTTTATACCACTGTGAGAGTGGGCATGCCTCCTTAACAGATTTACTTTCCTTTCACAGAAATGAAAATCACATGGAATGTAAATAACATGATGGTTTAAGTTCTGTACCTTTATAATTAGAGGAGGTATATTTTAAACTGACTCCCAATATACCAGTCGGTGAAAATACAGATGTCTGCATTTCTCTCGTTCAAATTACATCTCCATGCCTTATGTGTAAGCACAGCCTGGTGGACAAAGCCAACTGGTAATGATACAGGCTCCATGATCCTGGAGCACTGTCCTGGGGTGGGTAGCTTCATTTAGTACCTCTGGTTGGCAGTGACTGTATATCATACGCCTTTAAATCAGATTATTTTCATGTGGGAACTTGCGGAAGCAAGTCTCAGTTGTTAAGACAATCTAAAATCATGGCCTTCACCCTATCTTTAGGGTTGTTTTCTATTTAATCTAATTCTTAGCTGAGCAACTGGAAGAAATTAGTGGTCCACTGAAAAGGAAACCTGGAGCTTTTCACAGTACCATAATGATCATGGATATTGGTCATAGGAGCCGAAGTGATTGTTTATCCAGCCATTTTCCCCTGCCTTCACTGCCCATAAGCACAGATTTTTGGCATTTATGTTTCTGTTGCAACACTTGGCCTTCTGGCTGTAGCTGATTTGCTCAGATTTTCTTTTCTAGAAATGTAGAATTAAGAGTTCCAGAAAATGAGAGCTGGAGTTTGCTGACTGACGTTAATACAGCATGATAAAAAGGAGGATCACGAACTTTTGCTGATGTCCCCAAACTTCCGGAGTGGAGTCCATGCTCTTCCCCAGTATTTTTCTAATAAGTTCTTCCACTTTTTCGGTAAGCCTCTATTTCTCACAACATATGATCTTAAATAACACAACTAATTTTGGATAAAGAGTTTTTCCTAAGCTATTTCCCCCTGCCCAATTCTTCCATAGACAAGTTCACACCCCACCCCCGAACACCCCAATAGCAGCTTTCCAGCTGTGCTGGCTGAGTCATCAGCTCTATTTATTCCTGTGGTCTTCAGAGATTCTCCTTGCCTCCCTCAGCTATCACTTCTAAAGAATCTTGAGGATGTTTTACTTAGTAATGCTTGTTTTTAAAAAACAATTAGATTTTCTAATAGAATAATTAGAATAATATCCTGGTGTAATAGTAAGAATTAATAAATGACTTACTTGATAACACAAAATATTAGAGTCTTTAGCAATCAAATTATAAAAATTTTGCTAATGATATGATGAGGAGTGAATGGATTTATGTTCAAAGAGAATGAAGACTTGTGAAGATACACTTTCACCCTTTTGGAAAAGTACTAGGTATTAGGAGTTTTGCTTGAAGACTCAAGACTTCTAATTATGCTGAGTTTCACATCAGGAATGTAAATCTATCTCCATCTTGAAAGTATGATATTAGTACTTCCTTCTTTTTTTGGCATACCCTTAAGTTGTTTATTCTGAGAGAAAAGACAAATTCTGAGGCAGACTGCTTTACTGACTTCCTCTCTTTGTTCACTTATACTATTAGTTTTATTTTTTGAACTATACTTTTCATTTCTATTGGAATTGAAGTCCTTTATCTCCAAATAGCTTTTCAACAGAAGAGTCAAATATATGTAACAAGAATGCTGAGAAAGGTTGAAAAAGTAGAAATGCCTGGGGAAAGAGCGCTAACAAATTTTTTTTTTATGAGACACCTGGAATATTCTGCAGGCTTCCATCCTCCACACGTGCCCTCTCCTTGCACGAAAGATGCAGGCAGATGTTCGAAAGTAAAAATTCTAACTGCATTTATATTGTGAGGTAGGGGGCAGAAGGGAGACGGATTATAACACTAGGGGAAAACCATATTTCTGTTGCTTCCTAATTGATCTAATAAAGACCCATGGGGATATGAACCCCAGGACGGGGTGCTGCCCAGGGTGTGCTCCTCTAAATCTATCTTCAAACTATGAATTAGTAGTATGTCAGTGCAGTGTCCTATGCTTTAAACATCCACTGATCTACTTTCAGTGGAGAACTGAGGAAGAAATGTAAGGTGCAAATTTCCCTGATAAAGTGGCAAGGCAACCGTGACATCACGGAGAAAACCGTGAAATGAGAAGAACATGGTGCGAAGCAGCAGGTCCTTACCCGCAAAGGTGCAGCTTCCCAAAGTGCACAACCTCCCTCCTCCAGCCCTGGGTGGTCCCCGCGTAGTAGGTGCTGCTGGGGTGGTGCTCCGTGGAGCACAAGGAGCTCACATGGCCGCTGCTGTGGTAGCAGAGGGGGAGCAGCAGGTGCCAGGTCGCCCCAAAGTCCCTGGAGAACTCCAGTCTGACTGGATCGGCAGAGGAGCTATCAGTGGAGCATCCGACATTGATCTTGGTGAAGAAGAAAAAATGATACAAATCACCTCAGAGCAACGAGCCTTGAAATGATTCACCACGTCATTATCTTCTCCAGAGTCCATTTTCCTGGGAACTGTCTTGCTGAAATACTTAACACTATGAAATTCTGTTTTGCCTGAGTAATACTGCACATTACTTTTAAATAATACTTTTTCATAAAGAACCTCAAAGGGCCTCATGAAAAATTTACTTTCCCTCATTTGATAAAAAGCTAGGAAGTGAATAAGGCAGAGGTTGGCATGGAATTCCAAATTTTACCTTTAGCCCACTTTCACTGCCAAGCCAAGCAAATCGTAATGAAAAGACTGCTTCCCTAATTCTAACCGTTAGCTTTTTCTCAGACTGCTGGATGGAAAGAAGACCTTCTACTTTCCTTCTTGGGATACCTTCAAATAATCCCCAAAGTTCTGCACATGGAGAATCTTCAGTATGTTTTCAGTCTTAAAACAGAACAAAATACAATTATTGTCACTATTTCCCTGGCATAGGGAGAATATTCTCAGAAAGACCTTTTTAACCATTAGGGAAATAACCACTCCATTCCTTTTTCATACTTTCAAGTGAATTAAACTAAAACTTAAATAAAGCATGTGATTCTTTCTATGAAAAAATTTTCCCACTTCCAATTGGGGTTAACATTTTCTTGCTGTCAGAGCCACCAGATATACTTATATAATATTTGTTGTTGTTGCTGAACTTACTCCTCTTACCTTCTGAAGAGTAAACTATTGACATTTGATAAACTTTTCAGCTACAGGCATTTGTCTCTACCTAGATTCTTCTGATGACAGAACTCTTGAAAGGGCCACAGGGATTACTTTTTATTAACATTTAAAGCATAAATGTTAGAAAATATAACAGAAGGTTATATAAGTAACTTAAAATAAAATCAGAAAATATAACAGAAAGCTTAAAAGAGATAATCATTTCTCCACTATGGCATCATTTGGTCTCTGACTTTAAGATGAAAGAAACAACTCTAATTTAGAGGATGCAGACAGTTAATCTAGAGCAAATATTCAAAATTTTTGTTGACGAAATTAGGCACTGTCCAATGGTTGGTATAGATTTCAGCTATGAAACAAGTATCTTCGAAAGTTAATGGGGCCCTCCCGGAAGGCCTCGGGGCACAGAGGTCCCACCCCCTGCGCCCAGAATGGAGCCCGCGTTTCCGCAGAGCTGGAACTCCTGGCTCGGGGTCTCTTCCCTCTGCCATCACTGAACTGCCCCGGAGCCCGAGGGGAGGGCGGCCTCACTGAGGCTGCCGGCTCTGGAGGGGCCCCAGCAGCCGAAGCCGCGACAGTCCTGGGGACCGCGGACCGGATCACTCATCCTGGGTTAAGCCAGCTGCCATGTCATGAGGACACTCAAGCAGCCCTAAGGAGAGATCCATGTGGCAAGGAACTGAGGCCTCCTACCTACAACCACGTGAGACATGAAAAAATGTTCAACATCAAGAATTATTAGAGACATGCAAATTTAAACTACAAAAAGGTATCACCTCACACTAGTCTGAATTGCCATCAGAAAAAAATGTCTGCAAACAATAAATGCTGAATGGGTTTCCGAGAATGGGTACCCTCCTATGCTGTTGCTGGGATGTAAACTGGTAACAGCCACTAATCAGAACAGAATGAAGGTGCCTTTAAAAGGTAACAATTGAGCTACCATATGATTCTGCCGAACCACTAAGGGGCCTATAACCCAAGAAGACCAGAATTCAGAAAGACACAGGCACCCAAACGTGCACTGCAGCAATATTTACAATAGCCAGACATGGATGCAACCAAAATGTCCATCTACAGATGAATGGACAAAGAAGAAGTGGTCCATGTACACAATGGAATATTAGCCATGGAAAAGATGAAACAATGCCATTTGCAGCACCACAGATGAGCCTAGAGATAATCATACTACGTAAAGTAAGTCAGAAAAAGAAAGACAAATATCCGATGATATCATTTACTAGTGTTATCTAAAAATTGATACCCATGAACATATTTCCACAGAGAAAGGCCCATATAGACTTAGAAAAAGGTGAAAGGAATGGAAATATTAGGATGTTGGGGTTAACATGCGTTTAATAATTCATATAAAATATATAATCAAGAAGGACCTACTGGATGCCAAGGGAGGTCTACTCAATGCTCTGTAATGACCAACATGGGAAAGAGTCTAAACCTGATTATATATATGTATACGTATGAATGAACCAGATTCTGTACACCTAGAACAAACACAACATTGTAATCAAATTTATTCTGATAAGAAATAAAAATTAAATTAAACAAGAAAAAGAAAAAGTTAATGGGAATTCCCTGGCAGTCCAGTGGTTAGGACTCCATGCTACCACTGCAGGGGGCATGGGTTCTATCCCTGGTTGGGGAACTAGGATCCCTCATGCCATGTGGCGTGGCCAAAAAAAAAAAAAGTTAATACTATTGAACCCTAGCACGATGTACCTTTGGTTCTGCTGATTTTATCTAAGCTTTTGAAATATATAAATGTTTTTCTTTTATACATTATTAGTTTGCTGTCTTGAAAAATATAAGGAGTCCGCGAATATTAATGAAATACCCAGAAATGATAAGAAACAGTATAGTATTATTTTATCTGTAAAATTCATGACACCATGATAAATATTATATAAATGTGATGGCATGGTATAGTTACATTGACCTGGATCCTAAGTAATATATAAAAATTGTGACTATAATAATACCAGAATACTAGAATAGTATGGTCCTTTTCATTTTTATAATGTTTGAAATAATCGATTTTGACAATTTCCCATTGTAGCAGGTGAGGAGATTATGTCATAAATAAAAGTGAATTATGATGTAAAATCTCTTTTGTCCTTGTACAAAAATGGAAAGTCATAATGCATGAAATCATCTGAGATTTTCCTCCTCTTTCCTAGCTTTTGTTCAAGACAAAATTTAAAGCATTTCTTTTTTTTTTTTTTTATTAATTAATTTATTTATGGTTGTGTTGTGTCTTCGTTTCTGTGCGAGGGCTTTCTCTAGTTGTGGCAAGCGGGGGCCACTCTTCATCGCGGTGCGCGGGCCTCTCGGTATCGCGGCCTCTCTTGTTGCGGAGCACAGGCTCCAGACGCGCAGGCTCAGTAATTGTGGCTCACGGGCCCAGTTGCTCCGCGGCATGTGGGATCTTCCCAGACCAGGGCTCGAACCCGTGTCCCCTGCATTGGCAGGCGGATTCTTAACCACTGCGCCACCAGGGAAGCCCCTAAAGCATTTCTAATAGAACAAAATCAAGTACCTCAAATTGTATGATGGTGTTCTCATTCACATTCAGATCACGAGTAGTAATGGAATGCTCACCAACTTCATTTGAAACAAACACCATAGCTGAATCTTCCTCGCTGTTATACAAGAAAACAACAAGGAATCCATTTAGGCAAAAGATCATTGTGACCTGTATAGAGCAGGGGTTTTATTTTTACCTTCTCAATTAAGTACTTACGGCGCTCCTTTGGAAGAATATGGGCAATAAAGACCAATGTTACCACCAGGGTAGAAAAACCAATTGTCTTCTCTGGGCCCAAAGTCAAAAGTATCTAGAAGCATCACAGGGTTGTTTAAATTATTTCCATCGATGATGAAGTCATCAACAATCCAGATTTCTTCTTTCTTACCTAAGGCATTTTTGGATAAAGCAAGTTTTTTCAATGGTGAAAATCAGATGGACATTTTTGCTCATTGGAAGAAAGTAAAGGACAGAAGGAACTCAGTAACAACTGGTTAAACAGATGCCTTCTAGACAAAGTACAAACTATGTAACAGTGTGTTTACACTGATTAAAGTGTGAAAAAATTAAGCTTTCAGTGCTATTAAATTGACATTGCATGGAGCAGCTTCACTAATTTCAGAAGGCTGGTAAGAGTCTGCTGCCCTTCCCGTCACAGCAGTGCCATGGACCCTCCACCAGCAAGAGTGGGCTTTGAGTTATGCTTTCACGGTTTAGGGGACTCTGTAAGACACCGGAATCTCTGAGTATGGGTGGTCAGCCTATGGATTTAGAACTGAGTTACACTAACTAGTCTATTCATGGAGTAACTCAGGACTTTTTAGAGTCAACCCATGACTTAGAATCATGCTTCCTTCAGGCTGAAGGACCATGGCCATTATAATACTGGCTTGATGCACAATTTTATTTAGGTGTTAAAAACTACACAGAAGAAAATATTCTGTGTTATATAATACTTTATTTTCCCCTTAAAGCGTTTCAAAACTTGTATGTTTAGTTGAAGATATGTGGGAACATACAGAAAACTAGGAAAATCACTCCTTAGGCTGTCAGAGAATTTGACTCAGCGACTTTGGCAGGGTGTTTAAGGAAGATATTACTGAGTAGATAAGAAGCGTGAGCTCAGTGCTTTTGTAAAGCATTGCTTGAATTGAACTGGAAACAAGGTGATAAGACCATACCAAGCAGAAACAAGATTCCTCAAGGATGTTTCTTCACTGATTCCTACTTTTAGTAGAATTCTTACAAAATATTAAAAAGGATCTGTAAATAGGAGCCTGTAGAAACAACCTGATGATTTAAATGAAGTCACATGTGCCTCTCCCTCTCTAATCCTATCTCTGTTCTAATCCTAGTAGCTTTCTTCCCTTTTCTTATTTTGGAAGCAGTTGGTGAAAACAATGAAGAACAACTGGTGAGCATTCCAAACATAACATGAAGACAACTATCTTCTGGACTGTGAAACTGGTTGCATTTCTTTTTTGGACTTTTCCTCAGCGATTATACAAGATTATTTTTTCTGTTCACAGTAAATTAAAATTCTTTTTTGACTTACTAGTTATAAAGGAAGTATTCAGGTTAAATTTTAGAGATGGAAATACATTTTTCTTATCCATTCCTGTGTTACCTCTGCAAAGAATCTGCTTAATATGATGTCTCTGTGCTTACTTAGGCCATTAAATGCATGATTTGGTAGAGTCTGGTCCTTTATAATCAGTAGCTAGTAGAATTACAGGAAGCAATAAAACATTACAAATTTGTAAAATCGTTTTCTGTAACCACCATTAAATTATACATTCACGTTAGCTTATCACTGAGGCAAGTGTATGTGATAAGAATATTTTATCTCAGGCACTATCTGCTTTGTGTCAGTCCCTCTCACTTTGTCACGGCTTTTGCTGTAATGTTGTTCTATCTCACTAATGAAGTGCCATACTCAGAAGAACTACGGGGGCTTCCCTGGCGGTCCAGTGGTAAAGAATCCGCCTTCCAATGCAGGGGACACGGGTTCGATCCCTGGTCGGGGAACTAGGTTCCCACATGCCGCGGGGCAGCTAAGCCCATGTGCACGACTACCGAGCTCGAGAGATCCCACGTGCTGCAAACTACAGAGCCCATGTGCTCTGGAACCCGCGTGCCACAACTAGAGAGAGAAAACCCGCACGCCACAACTAGAGCACGCCGCAATGAAAGATCCCACGTGCCGCAACTAAGACCCGACACAGCCAAAAAAAACCCCAAAAAAACAAAAACACATAAATATTAAAAAAAAAAGAAACTATGTATTCCTAAATAAATTCAGTAAAAAATATAGTTACAACTGATGAGTACCTAATGGTAGAGCTGGATTAAGTTTTAAAAACCTTAGCTCTGTGACAGGATTTAGCTGTATTTACATCAAGAGAACTTACGAGTCAAGCCCGAAGATAATACATAGTCAAGTATGAAGATAAAGATATATAAAGCTAAATATTCCTTGAGACTCCTCAAAAGCGAAGCATGTAAAAGGTGCTGTGGACAGCGAAGCCACTCAGCTGACAAACCCTTCCTCCACACCTTAGGAGCAAGCATGCTAACGTGCAGCAGTCAGTTTTGATCACAGGAGAACATGTGCATTTTTACCATTGTTATAAGGTTGCCAGAGTCTGAATCTTGTAGCGTTGGTTTGGGCAGTGTATGGCAAGGGAACATTAATGAAAAGTATGTTGGTCATTTGAGGAAAGTAAAATTCATCCATCAGGTGCCAGGTGATTCCTCCATTGGCGGAGAATTGTAATAGAATAGAGTGGGACCTCTCTGGGGTACCTAGAAAGAAGGTAACAGAGGCGTGAACACATCATTATAAAAATGGGGAAATGGTATGATCTTAGACTATTTTTTTTGCATCGATGCATAAGCTGACTTATATTCACATAGACACCTTAGAGTCCAAATGCTTCCGAGGCAACTTAAAGTGATGATGGGTTGGGATTTCTGTATAAATATATCTCAAAACACACACCAAATCTTGCATTTTCACACAATAATATCTCCCTCTTTTTCTCAGATATGAACACATATCTTTCTGTATTTCATTTAGGAAATATTACATCAAAATTTTTTGATTCTACAGGCATCACAGTTCTACAAAGGGCCAAACATTTAAATCTCAGAATACACAGAAAATCTACTTGAGAATTTATTAGATCCAAATGGCATTATTTGTCAAGAAAATTAGTTAATATGAAAGGTCAGAATGACAGAGTTGACTTTTGGGGTTCACTGTTCACATCTGTGAAAGAAAATCCCAAGTTTCCATAAGTTAAATTTTTTAAATTTAAATTTCTTACGGCTAGAAAGAAGTGGTGGAAAAAAGACTCAGGGACATGATGATAAATTTAACTACCACAGGACTAGTATGATTACTACATCTGTATGAAATTATTATAAAACAAGTAGTTATCTTACCCTTATATTAAAAGGAATATATATTATAGAACATTTGTGAACACTATGTACTCAAATTTATGTTAGCTCTCCCATATAACAAAATTTATAGGCCTCAAATCTGTTACTTCTCTGTGGGGAAATTTGCTTGAAGGGAAATAGTGAATTCATACTCATAGAAATGACTTACCTTTTGCTATAAATCGAAGTGAAAACTGGACATACATTGTATTGGTACAGTCTAGATCTCTTGAAATGAGCATCCGTAGTCCTTCCTGTAAACAAAAACACATATGTTAGGCAATCTTATTTCATTTGCAAAATTATTTTCCTTTGATTTTATACATCTAACTTACATTAGCTAAATGATACATAATGATCAAGAAGCAATACTCGGTCCAGTTTGGAAGGAAAAATTGATCATTTCCCCTTTCAATGGCTTTCATTTCCCTATGCCTAAATAACAATATTTCATTGTCTCAACTCCAAGTCACACTTTGCTGTGACTTATAGAAAGCAGTGCAAGAATGATAGCACTGCATATCTACAGGCCTTTTTAAAAAACAGCCTCCTTTGATCACAGCATGTTGTGAGAGGAATAACGAGGAAACAGACGGAAAATGTGCCAAGTGCTCCTGCTGGAAGCTGGGAGCTGATAGGTAACTTTTTCAGGGTTCCAAAGAGTCTTAGGAACTTACTCATTTGCGTGCTGTGATGGCCCTGGGAAGCTCTCATTCAGGCTGACACAACACCCTCCAGTGGGTCAGGTTAAATAAGGCATAACTAAGCAAGCCCCCAAGCCCGGGCTGGAACCATTCATGCAGAGAAGCCAAGGAAGGCGGAAAGTGATCATTTTGGCTTTAGTAATTTTTTCTGCTAATTAACTATTTCTGGTTGCCTGGGATTGACAGCTCCATAGCTTGTTTTCTCCATGCGTACACAGGGTTGCGGTGACAGCCAGTAAAACAGAACTTCACTACGCAGATGTCCTAGGTACAAACAGGCCTTTCAGTTTCTCAGGTCTGACTCTGAATGAAGTGGCTCTTTGGTGGTGTGGGGCTGTGTGATACTGAGTGGACATTGTCTATCGATTTCTTAATTATCAACTAACAAATACCAAATGGAATCTTAGGTAGAGAAAGCAAATTCTTCCTCTTCTTCTTAACATTTATTATAGAGTACATTCTTCAATAGCTGAAAATTTTTAAATAGGACTAATTTTGTAATAGTAACCATATATTGAGTGCCTACAACATGCTGGGTTCTAAAAGAACCACTTTACTCCTTTAAAAAGCACCTATCGCTCCTAAGGGAAATATATTATTATCTTCCTGTTGCAGATAAGGAAACAAAATCTGAGAGGGACAGGAACTTGCTCAAGATTGCAAAAGTGACGATAGCAGGATTTGAACCTAGATATGTCAGATTCTGAAACTTATCCTCCACCCTTTAAGATACCATTATTTTGTTTATTAAATTATTTTTTGGTTTGGGGAGAGATATCCAGCTAATGTTAAATTTAGAATTTGAGAATCATTTGATATGGTAATGAAAAAGCAACTGCATTTATACCCATCCTTGAACTCCACAAAGCATAGTTTCAAACTTCCTGGATTAAAGGCTGCTGTGTAAAAGCCTTATATTTCCAGTCTTATTTTTCTTTTATCATAATAACTCACTGCCCTGCACAGTCCATGATGCTTGATCACTGCCTGTCCTTCATGTCTTTATGTCCTTACCCTCTCCCTCATACACTTACAAACATAAGGCCTTGGATGTTTTTATAGCTTGGCGTCATGCAGAGGTTAAGCTTATGGGGAAAGGTGGCTTCTTCATCTTATCAATACAATGAAAAAGCTTTGAGGCGGGTAGTTAATAGATCCAGTTCATAAATATCCCTTGACAACGTCAAGATAAAGGAATATGATTACTCTTCCCCCTTGATTATGGAATGTGAGTATAAAATTGTTCCCATGGGTCAATATAAGTCAGCCATAAAAGAACCCATTTTATAGCGTATCTTGTAGGAGCTATTTTTAAAAATTTATTTATTTTATTTATTTTTGGCTGCATCGGGTCTTAGCTGCGG
The DNA here is from genome assembly GCF_949987535.1 of Balaenoptera acutorostrata. Classification (NCBI taxonomy): domain Eukaryota; kingdom Metazoa; phylum Chordata; class Mammalia; order Artiodactyla; family Balaenopteridae; genus Balaenoptera; species Balaenoptera acutorostrata. Next base: position 97,869,247 of record NC_080070.1, read on the forward strand.
CCCACAGGATCTTCGTTGAGGCAGGCGGGATCTTTCATTGTGGTGCGCGGGCTTCTCTCTAGTTGTGGCGTGCGGGTTTTCTCTTCTCTAGTTGTGGTGTGCAGGCTCCAGGGTGTGTGGGCTCTGTAGTTGTGGTGCGTGGGTTCCAGAGTGCGTGGGCTCTGTAGTTTGTGGCACGTGGATTCTAGTTGAGGTGCGCGAGCTCAGCAGCTGTGGCCCGCGGGTTTAGTTGCCCTGCTGCATGTGGGATCTTAGTTCCCTGAACAGGGATCGAACCTGTGTCTCCTGCATTGTAAGGCAGATTCTTTACCACTGGACCAAGGGAAGTCCCTTGTAGGGGCAATTTTGTTGAGAGTTGGCATGATCTGTAATTATGAAAGTATCTTTCTTTCATATTTTAAATTTTGTGTATAGTTAAGCACTTGATAATTGCCCAGTGGAACTGTCATGCCCAGCTTCTGCATATATTCTAGTTCATACAGATGTTTCTTTTCTCATCCTCTTCCAGATTCAGTAATTCATGGTGCTAAATGGGAAGCTATTGTAATAGTGGATGGCACTCCTGAATCTATAAACATTAAAAGGAGCCTATCATTTCCTTTTTCACAAAAGAATGCCTTTCTAGGTCGAACTACAACCTACTGAATGACACACGCTGAGCCCTCCCTGCATCTTGCAGAGCTGACAGATAATATGTCCAACACATATAATGCTTGGCTGCCCTTGCAATTGGACGGCTAAAGGGAACACATAAAAGACTATGTGTCTTCCTTGTTTATAGGATCTAGAGACCAGTTTAATTCTACTGCTTAAAAGTTTATCAGGTAAAGATATTTGAATCACAGGACTTTATCTTTTTTGGTCTTGTCAACTGCTTCAAATAGATAGTGGTAATGAGAGCTGAAGCCTCAGACAAGACCTAAAAACACACACACACAAAAACAGTAGTTTCCACCCTGAAATGTCCTGCCTCAGTTTTTTTGGCCCCTTAGAGCACTCAGGGACTTGTAAATCTCTCTGACCCTTGAAGTGTTTTTTTCTATCTCATCGAAGACTTGAGAAGAATTCTGGATTCACACAAGGATGATAGCCAGCATCTATTAGCTATAATTGAAAAAGTTCCAGGGTGTCTAATTTTCTAAGTGTTAGGTGTTAATTATTAAGGATGTACAGAAACCCATGCGGATTTTTGTTAAAGATTTCATTTGCACACCTAGATTAGCCGATTTCCCCAGCTGAGTGAGACAGGTTGTAGCATGTATTTGCATATGAATATGTGCCAGCTCAGCACAGTTTCACACAATTGCTTAACAACCCTCTAACCAACACCTAGGTCGAAATACAAAAAATACACTAATGATGTTTGAGAATGTTATTTGATTTGGCTTAAATGTTTGGTTTTCTTAAAGTCACCAAATGGTTGTATTGGTAGGAGGAAAAGAAAGAAAGTGAAAGGAAAAAGCAAAGACCTTCCGTAAAATCAATTAAAAAATATTCTAAGTTAGATACTTAATTACACATAAAATGCTACATTCTAGAAGTCAAGATTCTAGAAATAGTATATATATAATTTTTACATATATAATTCCAGCAGAGAGTAAAGAAGGTCTGATTACCAAAGCAAAGGAAAAATTTTATGCCTAAGGGATCATAAAAAGTGACTGCAGTGAATATAAGAGGAAACATTTTTTGTTGTTGTTGATGACATGAGCATATTCATGTTCCTTATGGAAACTTTTTTACTGAAATATAAATTACATAAAGGAAAGTATCAAATCATGATGGAATTATCACAAGGTAACACAGCTATGTAATTTCTATACAACTCAGGAAACAGAACATTACCAGCAGTCCAGATGGCCCCTAATTCTCTCTTCCAATTTATACCTCATTTTCTTCTGCCCAAACCACCACTATCCTGACTTCTAAAACCATGATATGTCCTAGAAGACAATAACTGTGTATAAAATACTACATCATCTGAACAGAAATGCATGTGTGTGGAGCAGTGAGTGAAGTAGGTAATTCAGTGGTAGTGAAGAAGAATCTTATCTGACCCCTTTAAAAATGAGCGATGTTCCAGATTTGATGGTTTCACCATTCAGATTCCCCCTCTCTGCACCATATACTTCAGGCCAAAGGTCGGGATGTAAGTTCCCATTGAAATCATCTTTAAGAATCGAGGGCAGAGGAACGACAGGAACACAGTAGGTTCCACCAAAGCCCCGGTCACACCTGAGAAAAAAAATGAGGGGAGAAAAGGCATTACTTGTCGTGAGATCAAGAAGCCATCTTTATCTCTGCATTACAAAGAAAGAAACTGCCAGTTTTATTAACTTACACACAGCGTCCAGCATCACAAATCCCTCGTCCTGAGCACATCCAAGGGCACCCCGAGGCCAGCACAACGTTATCAATAGCCCAGGAGTCAGCCCCCACGGTGTAGTTGGCTTGGATCCATCTGAACCGGGTCCTGGGAGAGCTAAGCAAAAACAAACAAACAAACAAACAAACAAAAGAAAATGACCAAAAAAAAAACCAAACCACACTTGGTTTGAATGGCAACCTTCAAAGCACGAAAACATTTATTTTAATTCTTTCCCTTTAAAGTGCCCTCTCTGGGTGCCAGTTCCCTCTTTATTTGAGACACTTTGTTTTCATACCAAGTAAAGGATGTTGTTTACTCCAGACCCACAAACAGGAGAGTAGAAAACATGCTTTAAAAATATTTCACCATTTCTTTCATACAAGAGCCTCTGAACACACGTGAGATGGGAGAGTTACTTCAAACTATCAATTTATTCTGTGTTTGAACTACATGCAGAACCTTAGTTTTTGCTTTTAGGCTTTTACTACTTTTCAGTACTGGGAACGAGACTGAGGATGGTAAACATGAGTATAAGTTGGAATCTTACAAAGGTCTTGCCGTGAGGTCTACTGTTCCCTAAATAGTTTCTGAGGTAGTCAATGGAAGCCCCATCCAACTTCTGCCTCTATTTTGGTTCCCGAGGGCCTGGCTCCCTTAAAGGGGAGGACTAGAATGATGTGATGTACTCCCGTGTTTTTTATTGTATTTGCAATCTGTTATTTGGAATGTACTGACAGAAGACCACTTTATCCAGAAATATGTGCAGCCTTACCAAACAGCAGTCTCTCTCATTTAGGAACAGATTGCACAGCAGAAACGTGTTAGTTATTTGGAAAGCAGAACACAGTTGACTTGAAGCGGAATTTCAACAGTAAAATCTCAAGTGCTATAGTTTCCCCTACACAAGTTCTCCTTCAGTGCAACACAGCTGCCAGCAATGGTGGCTCTGAAACAGAAATCTAGTCACATCAACACTCAGCTTAACACCCTTGAAATGGTTCCCCAACACATGCAATGTCAAGGCCAAACTGCTAATAAATACACGGCCCCTTCATCATCTGCCCTCTTCCCTTGCCTCATCTTCCCCTATTGCCTCAAAGTTATACTCTGATAGCATCGAATCCTTGCATTTCCCCATAAACTCATGTTTCTTCTGGCCTCTGGGATTCTATTTCAGTTTACAACAGCACATATGCCCGTCCCCCACAATGAGCCCTTTTCACTCAGACAAGCTCTACTCACTTATTTAGACTCAGCTCAGACATCAGCTCCTCCAGAAAGCTCCCTCTGACCTCCCCAAACTGAGTTAGGTAGTATCTCCCTGTGTTTCAATAGTATCATTGGGTTTTGCTTCTGTTATCATTTTATAACATAACTGTTTAGATACCTGTTACCCTAAATAATATATTTGGATCCTGGCATCAACTTATTCATTTTGTGTCAGAGATCTAAAACATAACAGATATTCAATAAATGTTTGTTGAATAAAAATAAAGTGAATAAATGAGCTACAAGTTAGCACTCTTTAAAGCTCTGTGGTCCACAGGAAACTATTTTGGGTTATATACTAAAACGCTTTGATTTCCTGTGTTTGTTTGTTTTTTTTTCTGCCACTTGTTTGTGCCTCTCTGAATCCAAATTGAACCAGGAAAATGGAAACCACTGTAAATATTTAACACAGAGGGAATTTAACACAAGGAATTGGATGCACAGTTCATGGCAGAGCATGGGGGCAGTGAGGAAACCAGAGTTTAACAAAGTCAGGAAGCACTACAAGTCCAAAGATGGAGGGACACAAGAAGAGATGAGGTTAGTGCCCAGGGGCCAGTGTCACATGGAAGGATATCTCGGGGGAGCTGGAGCTGCTGAAGTTGGCCAAGATGCACTTGAGATAGAAAGGGAGGGGAAGGAACACCCTGGTTTAACTTTATTTCCATCCTCCAACTTCTTGCCAATATCTGCTACTCTCTAAATCTATCAGGAAGCCAGCAAACACATGCAGCTGGCAAACGCAGCTTACAGAGGCCAATTTGCCTACAATTCAGAGCAGAGCCGTGGAAGGGAGATACAGGGATGTGCGGGGAGCAGCCCCAGGATGGTACAATCTCTACCACCCACCATAGTACACATTGGTTCCTAGAAAGATCCCCAAATTATGCAAATGCCTAAACCGCAAAAGTGGGAGCCTGCTGTAAGCCCTAATATAACTCCTGAATGTGATCTGAAATACTGTGGAGGGGAATAAAGATGTAAAAGATATGAGCATCCCAAAAGAACGAACCTTTTACTCTTATTCCGGTACTGAGATTAAAAAAAACCCAAACAACTAAGGATACTCTTCCACATGTGATGATTTCACAAACTGCTTCATGTGGATAAGTATCAGTCTGGTTATTGGGTAGATATTTGTTTTTACAACAGTTTAAAAACTGAATCTGGTGGGCAGCCTTCACGTTGCTGAAGAACAGAAAAGTTCAGCCTTGGAAAACTCTCGGAACTCTTAACCACATTTAAAAATTGTTACCCAAGCACCTTGAACTTTTCTTTCCCCCCGGTATACTCCATGCATGATTATCATGAGAGAGTAATAGAATTGCCAAGTGGCATCATAATTATTTTCCAATTAGGTGACAGAAACCTGAAGTTCTGACACGTAGCCAAATGACAATTCTCACATGGTGGAAAGTGGAAGGTAGACAGTGATCCGCTTCCAATTCTGGAATCTCTCGGAGGTGTAAATTGAACTTTCTGTGTAGTGCAGACAGCCAATGGTTGGAGGAACACATTCTGCGGTGACAAGATGCCAGTCCCTGCCATTGTTCAGAGAATACTGGAGCTGTACACCGTGGGAGTCGCTAAAGGGCTTGCTACAGCCCATGCTCATTTCAAACTGCAGGAAAGTCGATGCTGACACATGAAAGTCCCAGGTCTCAGCATAACGAGGTTTTCCTACAAAAAAAGGAAAAGTTTAATGGCAGCACATAATTGTGCTCTTTTCTTATTTGGTGTTTCTGCTCATCATGCTTTCAGTGGCAAACAAAAATCATGTCTTATCTATAGTGTCTCACATGTGCTTTGGCTTTTCATCTCACGTTGACTATTTTTATCTAGTTAGCATAGACTCAGAAATATGGAAGGCTGCTAACTTGAAAAGCTTTACCACCTTGAGACAGGCTAATAGAGAGTCTGAAAATTGTAATTCTGCAAATTATGAAACATGGGAATGTTTTCAGATAGGTACTTTTGCCCCACTTTTAAGAAACCTTAGTCATATTATGCATGCCATGAAAGACAGTTCCTGCAAAAATTGTTATTGGGCTCACCAAGTTACATTAAAGGACAACACAGGTCTTTACTTCCAAGAGCCCCCCTCTCAGTACGGGCAGTTATGCACACAGTTTTGCATTAGAGAATCTGCTCTTGGGTTTTAGTTAATTTAATCCTCCAGTTAATTAAATATTCTCCCTTTATCTGGTGAAAATGTATACCTATGTTTTCAGTGAATATCAGAGCAGTATCCATAGAGAGACAGTCAGTATTGACTTGACCTCCTTGGATTCGATACCAGTTGGCTTGCAAATCTAAAGAGCCATCAAATTTGTCTTGAAACCCAGTTTGAGAGCTGTCATTCATTCCTATAAGGACATCATCCAAGGCCCACTGCGCTGAATGCTTCCCTGAAATCAGATGAATAAAGGCAGTTAGAGAAGATTCATTATATAGCAATATGAATATCTTTACGACTGTGGTTTTAAATCAAATTATCTAGAAATCGACAGCAAATTAAGAAACACACAGTACAACGTGGCTTTAACTGGATGATCTAAATGCTACCAGGAAACTTGGGGTGAGCAGTAACTTGCCATGTTGGGGTTGCCACCATCGAAAAGCTGTTGCAGGTGTCTTTGCCTCTCGTGGAAGGTCGATGGAAATGATCTGTGGTTCCAGAAATGACATGAAGTCCAACTCTCGAAGCAAATGCCAGAGTATCCCATTGTCATTTGAATACTGAACAACAAGCCCTGAGTTAAAAGACATAAATCCAGTTACTTAGACAGCTTTCCTAGAGGCAAAAAAGGCAAGGAACAGTATTATTTGAAATGGCAAGACTGCAGGAGAAACTTCAGATTGCATCTCATAGGATGAGGGCACATTCATCTAACTTCCAAGGAATGAATTAGTAGACCTGAAGGCTCATCAATTTCTTGACAGTTTCTAATGCACTGACTCCTAGGAAGTGGCGGGGGGGGGGAGAAAATACATAAGCTCTTTTAAAGACCACTCAGCTTTGCATGAGTGATGAGTAGGTTGGTAGGGGGGACATAAAAATCCACTCCAGATTACGTATTTGAATTTTAGGTTCTGTCCTGAACTTTACAAAGTGTCATATCATTATTATATACTCAGAAAAAATATCTCAATCTCCCAGTACACAATCAAGAAGTGCTCTTTGCCACCAATGTACCAGGTAGGAAGCACAGCCCAATCTGAAATTCTATTAAGCAGAACAGAATTTTTACTGGCATTTCACACTTCGTCAGACCTTGGTCACTGAAGACTGAATAAGGACAAATTATTAAATAGCAAAGCAGAAGAACTCACTCCCATCCGATGGTTCTACCTTTCTTTCTCTACCTTTCTAGTTCTACCTTTCTTTCTCTGTGTCACCCTTCCCCTTCACTTATCCCTTCTACTCCACCTCCCTCTGCCTGTCACCTGGTGTGATTTCGGGAAATGCACATTAAAGTTTAAGATACTTTGTGTGCTATTCCTGCTACCTATCCCAGAAAAATTTTTCTTTTAAAAGAGGACACAGGGAAAGGGTAATGTTGAATGCAAAGGAAAAAATTGCTAATGATGAAATGGTAGGAATCAACAGGATATATATATGATCATTAGCAATTAATAAAAAAATATATTTTACTTGATGGGGGGGCAGAGCGCTTTCTTGGCATCTATCTAATTGCTATTCTATAACTGTTCCTAAGACTGGCACTGCATATTCATAATTATGACTGGGGATATTGAAGTGCTTTCTGAGTATTCACAGAAATTATGTTCAGTAAAGTTGTATTTGTTATATTAATTTTATTATGTTCTAACCTTTTTGTAATTGTAATAATTCATGGTTCTTACAATAAGTTTTTAGTTTCCTCATTATTGACTAACCAGAACATCTCAATCCCTCTGTCATGTTGCATAGCAAAGAGTTTACTAAAATTAAGTTTCAAGAAATAATATGATAAAATATAGAACTAAAAGAAAGCCTTTTAAGGTGAATTGATATTACATGGAATTATTGTCACCACATCTGACAAGGGGTGATGCCAGAAATAACAATGACTAACATGCTAAAAAATTGGAAATCTCAGGAGAATTAATCCTACCATATTTAAAATAGAAGAAATCATCGTGTTTGATGAGAGGATAAAAACAGCTCAAAGAATAGGAACTCTCTGGGGAGGCAGGATGCTGTGTATGCGTGTAGACATGCGCAGTTGGAGCTTCAGTGGGTGGAGGTGAGACTCATGTGTTAGAGAAGGGAGAGAACCACACCAAAGTTCAGGAAGAAGACTGAAGCTAGGCACTTTCTCATTTTTATTCTAGTCAAGGTGAGGAGCATCTGAGAAAACTCCAGTCTCCAACCCTCGATGTTTTCTCAAAATATAGTTTTTCGTGTGGATATTAATTTGTTTGATATGGTGTATACTTAATAACATAGGAGAGAGGGAGAGAGAGGGAGAGAAAATGAGTAATTTAGATAGTTAGCTCGGTGACCTATTCAGAAAGCAGATACAGTACCAGAAATGAAGCATCACAAGACTAAAATCTCACTGGTGGTCCTTTAGCACCTTCTACTCAAAGTACGGTCTAAGACCCAGTGTCTGCATCACCTGGGAACAGGCTCTACCTGTGGTGTTTTTACATGTCCACAAATCCTTTGACACTCCTCCCATCAAAAAGTGAAGCTTAATTCTCCTCTTTTTGAGTGTGGCTGGACTCAGTAACTTGCTTCTAATAGAATATCGTAGAAGCGACAATGTGTGACTTCTGAGAGTAGGCCATAAAAGGCGCTCGCACTTTCTTCCCTGCTCTCTCACGGTTGTCTTGCTCTGAAGAAAGTCAGCTGACAGGTAGTAAGGACACTCAAGCAGCCTATGGCTAGGTCCACTGAAAGAAACTGAGGCCTCTTGCCAATAGCCATGTAAGTGAGCATCTTGGAAAGAGATCCTCCAGCCCTGGCTGAGTCTTCAGATGACTGCACCGTCTTGGCTTTTATCTTGTATGCAGCCTCATGAGAGGTCTGGAGCCAGATCCACCCAGCAAAGCTGCTCTTGAATTCCTGACTCACAGAAACTAGAAGATAACAGATGTTGCTTTAGGCCACTCAGTTTTGGAATAATTTGTTATGCAGCATACCACCCAAGTCCTACTGAATCAGAATCTGCATTTGAAAGCCTCCTAAAGGATTCAGATGTACACAAGAATATGAGAAACACAGCTCAAGAGGTCCATACTCCAATTGGTTTCTGCTTGCTGCCTTTCTCCTCATTAACTTTTTCGGGGGTGTCACTTATACCTTCAGGCAGCCACAAGATCTACAGAGATGAGGGCCCCAATTCTGCAGGACAATGAAGTGCCTTGCAGATAAGTATGAAAGAATGGAGAAATGCAAGACAGGGAAACAGCAATATCCATATTTTATATCAATCGCTGAGCCTCTTTAGCTGTGTCATCTAAACAGTATCCATCTGAATAAACCAAGCCATTTTAGCTCATCTACTGAGCGTTTAAGGAACATAAAACATTTCCCTTTTTAAATTACAATTCCATCTACAATCTTCCCAGTCTTATTGAAAATAGCCTAACTTTGATTTTAATTCCAAATATGTAAATGGAGGCTTCAGCTTGAGTATGTAAAAAATTGTTACTTTCATCACTAGAAAAGATTTGTTCAAGGATTTAGGCAGATTTACATTTTAACAACCAGTTTTCAATAAAAGACTGAGAAATGCCTGTGGGATGTAAATTACACAGGCAGCAGTGAGTTCAAGAAAATGGCTCAGAGTCACTGAGAAAAAGTTGTGTTCTTAAAGGAATCCTAAGGGAATAAGCCCAACAGGGCAGACAAGAGCATTTGTAATCAGAGGTTAAGTATAGAGCAGAGCTTCAGGTCAGTAAGTGGATGCTTCCCACTGTACTCTGGCCAGAGTTGGTCTTTTTTTCTCATATACAAATAGGGGTACGGATTTGTAATTTTCAGAAGAGTCATGCACATATGCACATGCACACAGTTGCTACACTGTGCCAACCACAAACTATTTTTAAATAATAATTTTATTACAAGGGTTAAGGACAACATTAAAGTGCTCTACCTCTCCAATCAGTGAGCAATGTCTTGGGACAGGACCCCATCTACCTTTGCATCCCTCAAAGCTCCTGTCTCTGTGTGGGCGGAGAATGTGCTCTAGAAATACTCCTTTGCTTTGAACTACATATTGTTTCTGCAGGGTGATCCTGTAAAAACTTAAATCAGGTTACGTTGCTACCTGACCTAAAAGCCTTCAATTGGTTTCCCCGACAGTGGATTCCGACCCCACCTCCCTACCACGGCCAGCAAGGTCCTGCATGACAGGGCTCCTGCCCCTCGCCCCCAAGCACTCCTCGACCTTCACGTGCCCCAGGCCACCTGGCTTTCTTTCTGTTCCTCCAATACCACAACTCTTTTCCACCTCGTGGCCTTTGCTGTTTCTTCTGACTGGAAAACTTCCCCTGAGCTCCTGTGCTGGCTCCTTTTCACCCTTTAGATTTCAATTTAAATGTCACTTCCTCAGTGAGGCCCCCCCCAGACCATTCTATCGAAATCTGCATCTCCCCCTGCATAAGTTTACTTTCCATCTCATCAGCTTATTTATTTCTGCCTAGCCCATCAATCTAACATCTTGCTTATTTCTTGTCTTTACTGTTGATTTTCTGACTCCTCTTACTAGAATGTAAGTTCCCTTAAGGGCAGGGCTTCTGTCTGCTCTGCTCATTATTGCCCCACTAGTTCTTCCCATTCTGGCATGTGGTAGTCTGCATTTCTTGTCCCCTTTACCACACACTCTCTTTCCTTCTGCCACATGGCTGGCAACATCCAGAAGCTACCCAGCAGCTGTTTCATTATCCTGGGTGCTCGAATGAGGACCTCAGATGACCCATGAGGAAAATGCAGCACAAAGGACAAATCTTTTTTGTTTTAACCCACAGAGATTTAGAGGGTTGTTTGTTATTGCAGCATAACCTAGCTCATCATGACTGATGCATCCGTCTTTCAGTGACACTGTATTGGTGCCACCTAGAACAGCGTCTAGCTTACAGCAGATTCTTAATAAATGTTTGTCAAGAGATGAGGAAATGCAAAATAGTCTATATAAGTTTCTAGACCGCTGCTTCAGTAAACAGATGATCTGGATAATTACTAGACTAAAAGTACTGAGATACTTAGAAAAAGTCATGGAAGCTTTCAGTTAGTGATGAGATGGCCAAGGACGTTTAGAATTGACGAACAGAGCTATTGGTAGCTCTATTGACTAGCAGGTACTATAGTGTTTAAGCCAATATGTTTTACATAGTCATGCCTGAGAGAATAACAAACTTAGAAGCTGCAAAATTCTTCACATGCTATTCACGAGATCAATGTTTGGAGGAAGACTCATCTGAGAAGCTCATGGATTTTGTACCAGGAACCAACTCATATGCGGGGTCCCTTAAGGAATCCCATCATATCTGTAGAGCAACTGAAGGCCACCTATGTATGTTTCAAGCCTTATGAATTTCTTTCAGCACTGAATCACGGAGGCAGAAGATGGTATGGATGCCTAGAGAGAGTAGAATTCTGGGCAACGAGAGAGGCAGTGTGCATGGTGGTTAAGGCATAGGCTCTAGAGCCAGCATGAGTGGTTTGACTCCCTGCTCATCTACTTACTGACTGAATGATCTTGCGTAAGTTACTTGACCTCTCTGTGCCTCAGCTTCTACATGTGTAAAATAGGACAAATAATAGTACCTATTAAAGGGGTATGGTGAGGATTAAATGCATTAACATATAAAACACTTGGTACAGTGCCTTGCATATAGTAGGTACTCAGTAAAAGTTCATGTTTATTATTACAAGAACTGCTCCTTCCACCAAAGGATTCTAGTACCCGCAGGATGCTTACGGGCGGGAAGCAGAGTATGATCTGCATTCAGTAATACCCTATGCAAACAAGTTCCTAGACCTACACCGTGCTGAATGTAAAAATCTCTGCAATTTTGTTTCCTCCCGTGTAAAGTTATAAAGGAACAGGTTTCCCTGTTTACAGGCTTAAGGATCTGGATGAGGAATCTTAGAGACCAAGGCTCTATGTAGTTACCCACTCATTGATGGAGAAGAGAAGAGAAGGAATGATTTAAGGTAGTGTATCAGTTTACAAAATCCCGGCCAAACTTTGGGAGGAGAAAGAACTAATTTGTTAGTAGTAACTGTAATTTCTATGGAAATATAGCAGCTTACCTTCATTTCTAGCTCTTGGTTTGATGCAGGTAATCCCTGAAGTTTTGCTTCCAATTTGTACATAAAACTGAGCGAGTCTGGGGGAAAAAAATCCCAAAACACTTCAGTTTACTTACAAATAGATGAGCTCAGAAGAGATTTAGCCCTTTGTATTTTGACACATTAAAAAGTAAAACTCCTATAATTCTTAGGTACTACTTTTAAATTCGAAGGGCATATGACAAACAGAAACTACAAAGATTATATAGTAAGTTAATTCTGTAACCATTTGAAAAAGTTAATTAATATGACCATTAATTTTATTCTGGAATAATTACTGAAACAAAAGGAAACAGTTTAATTCCACTTCATTGTGACAGTCTGATATGATTTAATGAAATCACTGAAATGGGAATTCCTTTAAATTGAGATGATACTATCCTTGGAAACTCAGGAGGAAAAATCTAACATTAAAAAGTTGAATGCTGTGACCTCCCTGGTGGCGCAGTGGTTAAGAGTCTGCCTGCCAATGCAGGGGACACGGGTTCAGTCCCTGGTCCAGGAAGATCCCACATGCTGCGGAGCAACTAAGCCCGTGCACCACAACTACTGAGCCTGCGCTCTACAGCCCGCGAGCGACAAGTACTGAGCCTGCACGCCACAACTGCTGAAGCCCACGCGCCCTAGAGCCCGGGCGCCGCAAATACTGAGCCCACGCGCCGCAACTACTGAAGCCCACGTGCCCTAGGGCCCACGTGCCACAACTACTGAGCCTGCGTGCTGCTACTACTGAAGCCTGTGTGCATAGAGCTCGTGTTCCGCAACAAGAGAAGCCACCACAGTGAGAAGCCCGTGCACCGCAACGAAGAGTAGCCCCTGCTCGCCACAACTAGAGAAAGCCCGCATGCAGCAATGAAGACCCAATGTAGCCAACAACAACAACAAAAAAAATTGTTAAAAAAAAAAAAAAGCTGAATGCTGTATTTGTTCAGGGCCAGATAGTTACCTGTATTACTGATTTAGACTCAGATGGTTTAATTTTTCACAACTGACACTCACTCAGTGTGATGTAAACCATGCCTCAGTCCACAGTAAACCAACCTACATGGCAGGCACACCTCTGTGAGAAGGACTCAGAAGGAAGGGGAAGGAGATTGAAGGCAGAAAAACTATGACACAGAACCCCAGATTTTAGTGAGAAGAAGGTCTAAAAGTTTCAAACATTTCTTTAGTTTCCTTTCTTTCAATTCTAAAATAGTTTGATTAAAAATAAAAACGCACAGTTTTATTTTAGGTGTGCTACTATTTCATTTGCCCTTAAAACTAAGCAGTTATTTATTTTACCAGTAGGTGTCAGTGTAGGTATTTTAAATTTCTGGAACAGTTTTCAATAAGTGAATACAAATAAACTTAGATAAACGGGGGTCATGACATTTTTGGACACAGAATTTAAAGTTGAAAAAAATTCTTTGTTTCTCCTGGCATATATTAAAATTAATACCAAATAGTCTTCATAATAACACAGAACTTTAGAAAACCAAGCTGACATATATTAGACACACAGGCCTTGGTGATGACTGTACACTGATTAATGAATTGGAGTATACGTTTTGCGGAAACTGTCTATTTTATTATAAAGTTATGCTTTATTTTTATATATCAGAATCTATATAGAGAAACATTACTATGTAAACCCTTAATAACAGAACAGAGTGTTGTAGGTTAGAACACATGGCACGGTAAGTACTATGTTCATGGAGAAGTATACCAATTAACTATTTACCTGATATTCCTGGTGTCCAGAGGGATGGTCCTTGCTTCCCTTTTTCCGGGGCCACTGAAGTACAGAGACTTGCCATCGTTAAGTGTTCCACAGCCTGTTCCAATCTGGCCTCCGGTTATCTTGTACCACAATGGGCTGAGCTTCCCCTCAAACCTATCGAACATCTCACTGTGGTTAGGGACAACAGACACACAGGTTCCTTGTGTGGCTTCCGAGAAAAGAGATACACAGGAGAGAGGTTTTGTTAAAATCATGAGACACTGGAAGGTACATTCAGTGCATGGGCAAAAGAAGCATTGCCACAGGTGTTAGGGGAAAGAAACCACATCAAAATTTGAATCTCCCAATCGTCTGCCTGAAATACAGCCATCACTTCTAACATCAAAAACACTATTCTGCTCCTATAATTTTAAATTTTTAAACAGAGAGACATCAGGAACCACACATTTCCATGATTCTTGTTACTCAGAGGATTTGTGTAAACTGAGAAATAGATTTTGTCCACAACAAAACTGGTTCATTTGTTCTTTGTATTAGTGGATCAATAAGGGGAGTTAATCCCAGATTTAAAAGAAACACCCTGAAACCACGAGTGACAGCACTCTCTACAGAAGGCCTGCAACAACATATGTTTGTCTTTGGTCACGCACCAGATGAAGGGCAGAGCACTGAAAAGCTGGGAAGGATCCTTTGAAGTTCCCTCCAGGAAAAATTCTATAAAAAGATTTCGGAGCTTATAATACTTTCTCCAATTTTACTCTTTAATCTCAGCTTCCTTTTTATTTTTGCTTGTAGCAACATCCAAGGGTGACTGTGGTCAGAAAATACTTCTCTTGTAAAGTTCTCTTTTGGCAGTCTTGTATTTATCATTTCATAAGTTGATTTTTAATTTAAATGTATACAATTACATTTTGTATAAAAGCAATGTAAAGAGCACAGGCAGCCAAGTGGTTAAGAGCTCGGCTGCCAGGTTTTGAAGCCTAGCTCCAGCAACTCCTAGCTTTGTGACCTTGGGAGATTCACTATACCTCTCTGTGGCTCAGTTTCCTCAAGTGTAAACAGGGACAATAACAGTACTACACTATAGGGTTATTTATTGCTAGAATTAAATGAGGTGAAATAAAAACACCTACTATAGCGCCTGGCATGAAGTACGGACTCAAGCGATGTTAATTATTTTTACTATTACTAATAAATAAATATACTTTAGGAATGAAATTTGTGTTGTCATGCGTTTCCTTCTTAGGCAGTTCAAAGCTACAAAATATCTCAGCACCTCATTTGCCTGGGTTACAAATTCCTACAATTAGGACTTAAAGAAGAACAAACTCAGAATCTATTTCCTTGGAAGAAGTAACATGAAATATAGTAACTAGAGACGGATATTTTACAAACAAATCATCAGACATGCCTGCAGCCTTACCAGTGTACCCCAGGTCACAGAAACACACCCCTGAAACGCAGTCCCCATGGCCACTGCAGTAACTGGGACAAGGCTCTGATATGTACACGCCATCCAGACCAAAGGGAGGTACGTTCTGCTGTGAGCTGCTCTCTTGGATCCATCGGAATCTGGTCTTACTGTTGGGAAAAACAGCACAGGTGTTTCTTGTACCGGTATCTCATTCCAAAGCACCGAAATACAGAACGTTTCAGAAAAACTCAAGAGAGATTTAATATTTATTTGGAAGTTACATTCACTTGATTGGTCACTTAACCTTCATAAGGTGTCTCTCTCAGATCTTTCTCAAAACGTCTTGATTTTTTCTTCAGCATAAATGTTTCAATATCAGGAGGATCAGATAAAGAAGATTCTGATGGCCAGAAACATATTATAGGTTTTTGCTTGTACATTTTAAGAGGCTATTTGGGAATCTTTGAAACCATCAAACAGAATGTTCTTTGTTAGGACGAATAAGGGGACTCTGGCTATTTGCCATTCTCATGATTCTGGGAAGACTGACAGCTCTATTCCCACCTGTTGCCTTCCTTGCCCTCTTCTTCTTATCTTCAAATCTCCAAGATGCTCATTCTATAAACTCTTAGCAACCAGCTGGGCTGCCAATGAACACTGGTAACTGCCAAAAAACAAAAGAGGGACCTGGTCCCAGTGCTTCAAAACCCTGGAACACCAGTGGCCTGGGCTACTGCCCAGTCCTATTTTCCCCACAACAGTTGTGAGGTTGCCAAACTAAAACTTGTCCCAGTTGCTTTCTAATCTTTCCAATCCCTTCAACACATCTCTTTTCTTTTCAAATATATGGAAATCCACACACATCTATAATTTCATACCAAGAAAACACCTCTTCCTTCTCAGTTCTACTAACATTAAAGAGGGAAGATGGATTAGGTTATCTGGATACCAGTTAATTTTGCTGCCAATATTTATAGACTTTTGAGTGAATTCAGTCTCTTAGTAAACAAGAATAAAGAATTTTAAAGATTAATGAAGATTGTCAAAGATAACTGTAGACAAAGGTTCCTTTTCCCCTCTATTATTGTGAAAATAATACAGCAGTATCAGAATGCATTTCTTTCTGGCTCTTCAAATAGCTTTGGTAATTTGGCAACACTGAATCATGACCCTGGCTTTTTTTCATTATTTTAAGTTACCTACTTTTAGCAAATTTGCAAATGTAACCAACGATGTTGTTTACTAGGTTTAAAAGTTTTCAGAGATTAATTTCTATTAATGCAAGTCTTAACACATTCTTCATTGTGTCAAGAGGAAGGTGAACACATCTTTTATTTACTTTGGAAATAATTCAAAATATATTGGTCTTATTTTTTAAGGCAAAAGACAATTGAATTGAAGATTAGAAAAACAGAGCAAAACCAAAAAACTGAAAGGAAAAGAAAAAAGTCATGGGCTTTGGGAAAATTCCTCCCAATAAAGTTGTAACATTATTTAGCCTGTGAAGATATTTTTCCTTTCAAAGGAAATAAATGGAATTGATGAACAGCATCTTTTGCCAATTGCTCGTAAGAAAACGGTAAGCCCTCTATGCCCCTTCCAAAAGATAAGCTGCATATCTATGATAAAAGAGGAAAACATACCAATTCCCTGATAGAAGTCTTCTTTAATTAGAAGTCATACTTGCCTTTTCTTTTATGTTTCTATAATATCAATAGAACCCAGAGAAACATGGATCTATGATTTCTGCCACATGGAAAGTGAAAAAAGAGGTAAGAATAATTTCTTTTCTTCACCTAGGCTCTCTCACCTGGGCAAGATGAGGGCATCTCTCTATCAACTGTTCTGTTTCATGGAAGAAGCAAGTTCAGACTGAGCCCCAGAAGCATTCAGCAAGTTAAAGAATCCCAACTGTAGGTAGAATTCTAGAAGCTTTGGTAATTTGATAGGGAGTGAAGGGTAAGTAAAGCCCTTTGACCCATCTCTGATTCTTGGGGTCCTGTAGTTTTCATTACAAAAATAAAATAATCAAGGTCTGGTCTGGCCAGAGAGATGAGACACGGTTGTTTGTAGATTCTAAGGCTGCTATAGACCCAAGAAACGGAGTAGGCTGTTAGATACTTGAGAAGGCAAAAGACTTCAGGAGCTCAGTATTAAGGCATCCATATTTAAGTAAATAATAATTTAAAAAAAAGCAAAATGACTAATCATTTGATTAATAGGGTGTCCACCCACAAGGACTCAGAGGCCAAGAATATACAAATCAATTTTCACTGCAAAGTAAAGGAGCTGTTACAGTGGAGGATTACTGGACTGAATGTCAATATTATGACATAGTATGAGTGTGTTTCATGTTTGGTAATTGCAATCATTGTTGCTTTTGTTGTGGTCATCCATGTAAAAAAAAAAAAAAAAAAAAAAAAAAGGGTGTCCAGGACACGGTGAATTATAGCTGAGAGTCCCAGCTGGAAGCCCATATTTCAGAGTGAAAGGGCAAGAGATGGTACCTCTTTTCCTTCTTTTAATCTTTGTTAGTTGGCTTTTAGTTGGAAGGTACAAATCAAAGCAACAAAGATTTCACTGATCATGACACAAGCAAGCTTTGCTTTACCTCCATTTCTCCAAGTTATGCCTGGTTCCTGATGCCTACTGCTTTTCTGTTCTCTTAGGAGCACAACCTTGGAAATGAGCACAAGTAATTTAGCAACCTAGGGGCTGCTTGAAGAAGAGGAAGAACTAGTAAGGGATTTACAGAAAAACATAATCATAGACCATCGGAAGAAGGGAGGAAATAAGTAGGCCAAAGTTAGCTAATAGCGTGTCTAGATTCCACATAGTTAATCCCCCCACCCCTTTTTTTTAAATTGAGGAGATGTAGCTTTAAAATGATTAATATTATTAATGTGTGTATGCACATGTGTACATGTGCTATTCATATCTTTTCAAGGAGACACGGCAGAATGCAGAACAATGATTTCTTGCTGAGCAGCACTGAATTTATTTTGGAAAACATATTTTAGAAAGGGAGGTGTCTTCAATTAGCTAATCACCTGTTGCTGGTCCTTATTCTTCATTCAACCAGCATTTACAAGTGCCTATAACATGCCAGGCGGTGCCGGGGCTGGGCACACGATGCGGAACAGAATTCCTGCATGGTCCCTACCTTCACGATGCCCACAGTCGAATGAGAAGACACATTTAATCAAACCCCTGCCCAAAGAAATGTAAACGTGCAACTCTGATAACTATCACCATTAAGAAGGACATAGAGCCAGGAGAGCATGTAGTCTTAGAGGTCTTTGACCTGACAGTCAGGAAGCTCCGGGAAGGTGTTATAGGACGTGATGATTGAGGAAAAGACAGAATTTAATCTTATGTAATTTAACTAGAAATAAACCACAGTGCAATTCGACTATTCAAATGGTTGAACAAAACTTCCCCTTTGTCCTGCATGTTCTAGATAAGGAAGAAGTAAAAGGTAAGACTCTCTCTCTCTTTGTTCTCTTCCCCAACTGCCACCTTTGTTCAAAGGATGCCTGAGTGACCAGGAGAACCAGTTTCCCCTCCCCCTTCCACCACCACACTTCAGAGGGGTGTTGCATCTGCCTCTCAAACCAGGAAGGTGCACGTGCACCTGCTTGCCCTGTGATAGGTGGTGGTGGAGGAGACATTCTGCAGCATAGTTGCTACGGTGTTTCTAGCCCTTTCCAGAGACATCGACTTCTTGCATTCTGCACAGGGAGCCTAGAGCAGGCTGAGGGGCATGCTGTGTGGTTGGGGAGACAGTCAGGAGGGATGTACCAGCAGATATTTACCACCACCAGTGTCTCTCCTCTGTAGGCAAGAACTAAGAGACGTAACATGAGCACAAACTGCTCCTTTGAGAAAATCAGCTTCGAAGTACTCGTCAAAGAGCAATGTTCTAGTAACTATTACAAGCATGTTGCCTTGTGGCAAAATAGCTCCAAAGTTTAACAATTTTCACACTTAGAATTCTCAGCTTTACAGCACTGCATTTGGAGATTTCTGAGTTTAACATATTGCGGAAGAAACAACAACAGCTCATTTACTTGGGTTGAAGTAGAAACATGTTTACTATTCTGTAGCAGAGAGCTCTCCATCACAAATGCCATCCACCAGCAAGCTGGACGGTATTCAAAGGAACCACGAAGCCAGATCCTATCGAACAAGATTTCTTCTTCCAAAAGCTGAGGTCCAAGAAAATATTGATAAATTGGGAGCCTCAAAATTTTGGCTCACTTTGTGATGTTAAGGACAACCTTTTCTTATTTCTCAGATGGGGCTTTACCAACTGGGTGTTTCCACTCAGCGTCAAACAAACTGCAGTTTCAGATTCAACTTTGTATTATCTGGCTTTGGGGTATTGCACCAGAGGTGTGTTCCTTGGCTCCTGATTCTATTGGCTTCTTTCACAGTGATGTCTTCCAGCATCCTGGTATCCTAGTCATTGCAGCAAAGATGCAGCCCCTGATGCACTCCAGCTTCATGGCATGCTGCACTTGTCTATTTGGAAGAGATGTGGTTGGGCCACAGTTTCAGAAAAGCATAGGGAAGAGGAAGGCAGTGGTGGAGGAGAGAATTACAAGGGCTGCACTGTTACATGCCTAGCTTGAAATGGGCAGAAAGCAGGATGAAAGGGCTATTTAGCTGCAAACACAGGTATGTTCTTATGGACAGATGTCTCAGAGGATGAAGCCTAGAGGGTAGAACCAACAGCTGAGAAGAACAACAGATTAGGGAACCACTTGTAGGGAGCAGAATTGTCTCAATCAAGAAAACTTTCTTATCCTGGACATTGCTCATGGAGGAGGGAACCCTAGTAACAACAATCTTGCTAGCTTTCAGAATTCCTATGAGCCAGTGGTCACTATGTGCTTCCCATTCTTTTCTTTTTTTTGAGTTTGGGTGTCTATTGTGTTTATCTTGTCATTGTCTCACTGTTGTATGTTGGGTATGGGTGGGGTGGATAACTTGGTTTTTTTAGGTCATAGGTCTATGGGTCAAGAGGAGCCATATCCAGGGAACTCTGACTTGACAGAAATCATGAAATGAGTGACTTAGTACCTGATGCTGTGATGAGATGAGCGTTTGGGGGTTTTGGGAGGAAAGTGAGTACATCTGCCTGGGGGAGACGTGAGTCATTAGGGCTAGGACAAACTACGGTAGGTTGTGACAACAATGCCCCCCAATGGATCATACTAAATCTTCTTCTACAAGACTTCCTTGCACTTCCTATCAAAAAGGGGAGTCTGTTTTCTCGCCCTCTGAATCTGGACTGGCCTTGTGACTTGCTTTGACCACTAGGATATGGCAAAGAAGACAGGGTCCTGGCAGCTTCTACTTTTGTTCTCTTGGAATTCTGGAACCACCTAATTGTGGAAACTGTTATGAATACAGGGATGAAGACCAGTATAGAGAGAAAAGTCCTACTAATCCCAGACACTAATCAACCTACCAATTGAATGCAGCTACATTATAAAGCTTAGGAGAGACCAGCAGAAGAAATACCCAGCCAATTCCATAAAACCATGAGAAATAATAAACCACTGTTGTCTTAAGCCACTAAGTTTTGGAGAGGGATGTTGCATAGCAATAGGTAACTGTACAAATATTATCCTAGGCTCTACTGAGGAATATGAAAAAGGAATAAAGATGATTTTTAAAAAGTAACGCATCTATGCATTCCTGATCTTTTTGCCTTCCACTGGTTAAGAGATGACATGGTCTGGAATAGCTGCCTTGGATCCAGAGATAGAAGTTGTGTGTTCAGAATGGCAGAGACACCCTGTAAACTCTGAAGTCCTCACCTGTGGACTATTATGCAAGAAAGAATGGATTTCTAACTTGTTTAAGTCTTGTTAAGCATTTGTATTTGTTTCTCTGTTATAGTAGCTGGGTCTGTATCCTAACTAAAGCAGAATGCAAGTCAAATTATTAAATTTCACTAAAGAAGGTCAACTCATCAACTCTGCCACATACACATCAAATCATGTGAGTCCCTCTTTGATCCATAACAAAGTACACTGGCATGTAAAGACAAAAAAATTACTTATAAGTTGACTTGGATCCATTGACTGATAAATCTTTTCTTGGAAC
Organism: Balaenoptera acutorostrata; assembly: GCF_949987535.1. Lineage (NCBI taxonomy): Eukaryota > Metazoa > Chordata > Mammalia > Artiodactyla > Balaenopteridae > Balaenoptera > Balaenoptera acutorostrata. The sequence goes on from NC_080070.1 coordinate 97,890,446, forward strand.
AGTTGGCATTTAAACATTATGTTCCAAAGTTTAGTAGATTACCACACAAACTTATACATCCTGACCATACAAGTTTCTTACCCATTTGGGAAGTCTGTGTACCAAAGTCTATGGTGTAATTTTTGGAGGTATGCACATCTAAGTATTGAGGGAGGCAGATGAACACAAGCAGCATATCCAGCTAGATGCAAATTTGGTGATCAATTAGGTAAAAGATTATAGACAGAATGGTCTCTACAAACATTAGAAGTAAGCCACGCCTATAGATTTTCTAGCTTTTACCACTGTATCAGTCAGGATGAGATAGGTTGCCAGGGTAACATGCAGCCCCTAATCTCAGTGGCTTAACCCAACAGAAGTTTATTTCTTGCTTATGCTATAATGTCCAGTATAGGTTGTAAGGAAGTCTGTTGATTGTAGACACTCAAGGACCCAGACTGATGTAAGCTTCATCTCAAAAGAGGCTTTCATGAAGCAGAGAAGATAGCAAAATGCACATGAACTCTTAAAGTCATATGTTTAATTTCCACTCACATTTCATTAGGCAATGCCAAACTTTATTTTTTTATATAAATTTATTCATTTATTTATCTATTTATTTATTTATTTTTGGCTGCGTTGGGTCTTCGTTGCTGTGTGCGGGCTTTTTCTCTGGTTGCGGCGAGCGGGGGCTACTCTTCGTTGCGATGTACAGGCTTCTCATCGCGGTGGCTTCCCTTGTTGCGGAGCACGGGCTCTAGGCGCGCGGGCTTCAGTAGCTGCGGCACACAGGCTCAGTAGTTGTGGCTCGTGGGCTTAGTTGCTCCATGGCACGTGGGATCTTCCCAGACCAGGGCTCAAACCCATGTCCCCTGCACTGGCAGGCGGATTCTCAACCACTGCGCCACCAAGGAAGTCCTGGCAATGCCAAACTTTAAAGGGTGTGGGGAAAGTATAATCCTACCATATTCCAGGAAGGAAGTAAGCTGGAAATATTGATGAATGGCACTAATGAGTATCTCAACCATATATTAATTTATATCACCAGCAGTAGAAGTAGTCTTATAATACCATCTCAGCTCTGCACAGAAATGCTTTGACTGAGTCACAATTGAATGTTATGTTCTAGGATTCAATTAAGAAGTGTCTACTTGAAGAATGCTTCATCTTTTGAAAAATTATAGAGTTAAAACACTGATTTTCATGTTACCTACTCTACCTGACACAAAGATACATATACGTACTATAAAGGTATTCTAGAATACTGAGTGTAGAAAAAAGTAATTCTTATTTTTTATCAGGATATATGTATTTTCTTTCTTTTTACCCAACAATGAGAACCAAATGACCCTATCCCCTGACCTCCCACACTATGTCCTAGCTGCCAGGAAGCTAAGAGTTAAATTTGTTGCCCTATTACTGTAACTAATTTGCTTCAAGTTCTTGATCCATTTATCTCATCCTTCTGTCAATTGATTTTAAATCTTTTTCTCTATTGTTTTAACTATTTATCTTAATGGTCATTTAAAGGGATCTTTTAATATTGTAAGATATCTCCAATTGTCTATTTAAGGAGGCATTACATTATCAAAAATCTCTATATAGTGAAAGTCTGATACGATAATGCCTTATAACTCCCTTAGCTTTTAAACATCTTTTGTTCAGGGCTGTAATCCAGTGCCCAGAACAGAACTTGGCACAGGTAGGTGGCTCAATAAATATTTGTTGAATGAATGAATGGATGAGTGAGTGAACTTTTTCACAAGTATGAGCGTCATTTCCTCAAGAGTCCTTACAGCTAGAGTTTATGAATTCTTTTAGGTTATTGAGATATATGAGATGAAGACACTGAGATAAATATATGCTCCTCAGAAATGGCAACTATGGCACATAATAAGAATGGTCACTTTACCTGGATGCAAGAGACCTTGGAATAACAATGGTGATTCTCGTCCATTCTTCAAAGTCCCCTGTGTGATACAGGGTGGGCTCACTCAGTTCTCTGGAGTTTCCTTCACATCCTTTGCCTGCAGAAGCTGGGTAACAGCCTTCTTTCACCAGAAACCAGGACATCCCAGCATCGTGAGAGTACTGAAGAAGAACTGGGGCAGCGCTGCTGAATTGATTGGCACACCCAATGTTTAGCTGTTAAAAGGAAAGACAGAATTATACAGGGTTTTGGTTTCAAGTCATCATTTAACAAATTAGGTGCTACAGCCGTCAGGGCTCTTTCTACTGAGTTTGCACTAAATTTACAATGATAAGACACGGGCAGCTCAGTTCCAACCAAGACCCTTTCAAAGGTTCTGGAAATCTCTGCATAGGCAAGCAATAGGTGCTTTTGAATAGAAAGCGGGACCAGTTGCCCATTTTGTGGATTTCTTGAGATTATAGAAGGGAAGAGAGAAGCACAGATGTGACTGGAGTCTTGGACAAAAGATAAGAAGCCAAGAAACTGCTTTTTTTTTGCTTTCCCAGACAGAGGGTATAAACAGAGGGAAGCAGACGATAAAGAGCTGCCCTCTTCAGAACATGAAGGTTACTGAAGCTGTCCTCTGCTTTCAGTGGAACAAGCATTTTTACTCTGGTTTCTTACAAAAGCTCAGTAAGAAATCATTGTCAACTTAGATGAAACAGCTAAGTTCTTGTCACAGCATCAAATAAGCAACATAATCCAGAAATAAAACTATTACTCTTCTGTGTACTTGTGTAGATGATTGTCATCACAGGATTAACAATATTCAAAAAAAATTGTAAAAACATGCAACCTAAATCCCAATGCCCTAGCACAACCATTTTTATTCTTCTGTTTTCTCTTCTAAACTTTACAAAGAAGCATATCAATACCTAGAAGTAGTATTACTGAATCAAAATGCAGAAACACTTTGAATTTCCTATTTATACGTGTTCATTTTTAATCACTTGGGTTCAAATGAATCAGTTTTACACAGCACTCAATATTATTATGATTTTAGACAGTTTCTTTCTAAATTAATAAATATATAAATGATTGTATTACTGTTTTAGTTTATATTTTTTGATAATTGTAAACGTCAAACTCTTTTCCTGGTATTTAATTACATGCTATCTTATATAAATGATCTATTCATATCTTATTTCATTTGTTGGTTGGTACCACCATAGAATTTTATTGTATAAGACTTTATAACTAAGAATAGTCAAATTTTATAGAAAAAAACTGAAGAACTCAAAAGAACATAATCATGACCAAAAAATAAAGGACAAAGGAAAGGGAGGCCCATAGGCAAATAACACTGGGTCAGAGTTCAAGGGCCAACCAGCTTATCTTTGTGACTATAAGGTAGCTTGAGCCAGTCTTTCAAAAATAGGAAGACTCCATATTTTCCTTAATTCCATGCTCAGAGCTAGAAAGTGTCTCTCAGAAGGATTTACAATATGGCTAGTGGCAATTTTATTGTGATTCATTTATCCAAGTTTACATAGTTAAATGTCAAGAAAATAAATAAAGATTTGACCCTCTCAGATGCATGATTACCTTTTGTAACACAAACCCTTTTATTATATTACCGGTTAGTAAGCACAGCCTTCGGTTGGCATGTGGTGAGAGCATTCACACTGGGCACACATAGTAGCTTTTTGTCTTAGAATTATTATCACTGCCACTGTTTCTAAAGTAAGCAAGTCGATGGAACTTTCAGTTCTGTGACATCTTTGTGATTTTTTTTTTTTAATTGGCCTGCCTCTTAACTGTTGATGTTTTCTAGAATGCAGTTCTTGGCTTTCTTACCTTTTTACTCCATACATGCTTCCTAATCTCATTCACAATCATAATTTCAGATTCCTTCTGAATCCCTATGACTCCCAGATATGGTCTGTCTCAGGTTCTCTGCACAGTGTACGTAACTACTTCCTGTGCATCTGCCCTTCAGCAATCCACAGGCATCCCTAAATCCTATATTTGCAATTTCAGTGACTGGAGCCAGACATGTGGGAGTCATTCTAGAATCCATTCTATCACCCAATAGGTCACCCAAACCTGTAGACTACACACCTTTAACATCTTTCAGACCCATCCATTTATCTTATAATCCCAGGCTATGCCTTAATCTGGCCTCATTTCTTACTTTGATAACTGCTCTAGCACCCTCACTTTACTCAACATATGCCCAGCAATCTGAGTACTTCTCTCTGCCTCCTCTGCTATCCCACAGGTCCAAGTTCCCATCATCTATTATTGGGATCACCGCAATAGTTGCCCAGCCAGTCTTTCTATCTCTGCCCTTGACTCTGCCAGTGTACTCGCAACACAGTCACCGGAGTGATTCTTTAAAAGCCTAAGTCAGAGTATGTCACTCTTCTGCTAGCCATTTTATTTAGAGCAGAAGTCAAAGTCTGACCTTATTTTTTTCTACCTGTCTCCCCTTGCTCACTTTGCTCTAGTCACAGTGGCATCCTTCTGGTTTCTTGAACTTTTCCAAGCACACTCCTACTTCAAGGCTTTTGTCCTTTTTGTTCTCTGTGCCTGGAGTGCTCTTTCCCAGATAGCTGCATGACTCCCTCCTTCACTTTTCACAGGTCTCAGATTAAAAGTTATTTTATTAGTGAGGCTAACTTGACAACCTTTTACAAAATAGTAATTATCCTCCACCATCCTAGTCAAACTCTCTATTCCTAGTTATTTTCATAGCCTAGAACGGAGCCCGGAACATAGTAGATGCTTTATAAATATTTGCTGAATAAATGAATGAATGTACTTGTTGATTCCAGTTTCTCCTCCTGTTAAGTCAACAGAATGATCTTTCTAAAACACAGGTCTGATTTTTACATTCAATGGATTAAACATCTTCCATGACTCATCGCTCTTGGGTTAATATCCAAGTGACTTAGTGTATCATATAAAGCCCATTAGGACAAACCTTCTCTCTTATTTCTGTGGCAAATACTCCAAACTCCTTAAATTTCTGACATTTCCATTCTCATTTGCACTTTCATGTATTTTCACATATTTGCACATTCTGTTCCCTCTAACTAGAATCCCCCCACCCCCTCCATTTTTCAGCTGGCTAAGTCTCTGTATTTCCAGAAACTTCCAATTTCAACTCATCCATCCATCTATCTATCCATTTATTCAACTAACAGATAATTTTGGAGCACCTGCCATATGCCAGGAACTACATCAGATACTCCTATAGTACCAGAGCCTGTCTCTACCACAGCACTCCAGTGACTGTACTGCAACTGTTCACTTTTCTGGCTCACTTGCTAGTTTCTGAGCTCCTTAAGGGGCTTGGGCTATATTTCTCATCTCTATATTCCTAGAGCTTAGTGTTGACACATGGCAGGCAGTCACAAAAACTTTACCAGCACCGTGCCTTTTGGAAAAATAACACCAAGTTCTTATTACAGATCCCAAATATACATTAATTATCAATCCCCAAATCACTCATATTACATATCTATTATCAACTGATAGCCACAAATCAACAATTTTCTGCTGGTGTGATTCGAGAATTGAGACTTTTCTTAGGCATTATGCATTGTTGCTGGTTGTTTAAATACTTGAAACATTTAATAATGTTTTGTCTATTTAGATTTTTAAACTTCAGAATACCACCTTGCAGAGTTCAACACCTACACTATCATGATTTTGTGACTAATTAATTAGAAAACATGCCAGATGAGAAAGAGCATATTTTTCTGGCAATGTATTTGCTATTGCTGTTATTTTGTTCCCATTTTAGGTAGTACCAACAAATTAATATAGACTCATATACTGTTATTAGTGTTCTTTCCATGGCAATTTAGCATCAAAATCTAAACAGAGAAGGACATTTCACTAATCATCTTATTTATGACTGACTTGTTTACAGACCTCTGGAAATTATATTTGAAGAGCTTCCTATAAACATCTGATCTCTTTAATAATTCCACTTGTAACTTATTTAGGATCTGCATCCTGCCATTATGTAAGGACCATGTAGTTGTGCTGGCTCATTGAAACTGCATTACTTTCGACCCCAGAATTCACCAATGGGATTTCATTATAAACACAATGAAATTTTGATTAGGGTTCTGAAAAAAGAGCTTGTCAAAGTAAATACTTGTTATACATATTGACATGTTAGCACAGAAAACAAGCAGCTTTTAAGAGAACAATGAAAATTAAAGTAAAAATTTACTCAATCAAAGGAAGACAAATTGTTTGGAAACCCCATAGTAAAAACGTAAAATTACTCATGAGTCCAAAAAGCACTAGTAAGCTGAAAAGGAGAACTTATCCATTACCATTCAGAAGCGTGGTATTTATTAAGTCACAATCAGATTGAAATCCTCAAAGTCAATCTTTCTTTTTAATTCTGGTAGAGTTCCATGAGCCCTTAAAGAAATACAATGACATAGCCACAACTTCTGGGGCTCATTAAAAACTGACAGGCTGTTTTCCTTATGGGTAGAGCTAAAAAGCTTTGCCATTCTAAGATTGTTGGCAACTTTGTTCAAATGAGTCCCTACTTTACTAGCATATGAATATTTTGTGTTCTTTGTGAATTTCATTTATAAATCTGGAAGATGGTTGCTCCTTAACCTGCAATAAGTTTGTGCAGGGCTTCCCTGGTGGCGCAGTGGTTGAGAGTCTGCCTGCCGGTGCAGGGGACACGGGTTCGAGCCCTGGTCTGGGGAGATCCCACATGCCGCGGAGTGACTAGGCCCGTGAGCCACAACTACTGAGCCTGCGCGTCTGGAGCCTGTGCTCCGCAACAAGACAGACCGCGATAGTGAGAGGCCCGTGCACCGTGATGAAGAGTGGCCCCCGCTTGCCACAACTGGAGGGGGCCCTTGCACAGAAACGAGGACCCAGCACAGCCAAAAATAAATAAATAAATAAATAAGTAAATAAATAAAATAAACTTGGAAACATGTTAAAAAAAAAAAAAAGTTTGTGCATAAATACCTTAAACTGCAGCACATATCCAGGCTTCAGCGTCAAATCTCGAGTTACTGCAAATCGATCCCCATCTGATTTTCCAAACACCATGGCTGATGGCGTGGCAGAGCAGAAAGTTTCATTTTTAACCATTCCTTCGTTAGCCAACATCAACCACACACTCATTTGATTCATAGGGTAATCAAAAGCCGGCTTCTCATAAAAGTTCTGATAGGAACAACACAAACAACACAGAAAGGCAATTTGGTACCTTTGAAAACAAGAAAGGAATTTTCAGTTCATGGCATGCAGGGCCATGTACTATTTGTATTTCTAGGAAAATACAGCAGACTCTCTAAATTAACATTTTTTTTTTAAACTGCCATGAACTTTTTCTCCTGATTATTTAACAACTGAATATATTTTGCCACTGTGTATCATTTCATAAACACACTAATAATCATATTTAATGACTTGGCCAAACTTTCTAGTCTTGTTTTTTGTTTTGTTTTGTTTTTTTAATATCTAAATAATCTATGAACTAGTAGCATAGAGAGGTAAAAAAATTAAGTGCAAACACAGAAAACTAAATTACATGTTCAAGTGTCAAGCACTAAATCCTTGGGGGAGTGAGTAGTTATTTGATCCCATCCTCTTTTACAATTCTATGTCTTCCTGGAGTTCAGACATAATGAGAAGTACCTGGGGTAAAGTTGGGTTGACAACTGGGATGATTTGTTTTTGCTTCTCGGACAGAATGATGATGTCATCGACTGCCCACTGGTCATAGTCCTCCCCTGAGAACACAGGCTGCCACCAGCGGAAACTGGTGCAAGGTGTCTTGGCAGCAGCCGGCAGCTCCAGATAGACAAATCTGCATAAAAGCAAATCATTTAGCGCTGGGAAAGGAAAAGCTGTGTTTTTCTTAGCAGCTGTTAAAATAACACGAGTAGCAACAAGAGAAGGTTATGTTTTGTTTGATCTCTTAGTATTTTTGTAAAGTTTCTAAATTTAGACAGATCAGACAAGAGGTTTAAAGTTGTAAGCAAGTTTAGTCCTGATCCTGGTTTTTCCATTTGGAATTGTATCTTTTGGAGGCAAATATTTCAACTGAGTTTGATTCACTGAACAATGTCTTTTGACTACTATGACAATGGCCATAACATTTTAAAGAAACCCTTAGAAAAAGCCGTTCCTTTGTATGTTATTGCATTAAAATTTTTTTCATGGCAGTTCTTACTTATTGGGGGAAAACATAAATAAGCATTAAAAATGAAACATAAATCACCCATAAGCTACCACATGGGGTTGGCCTCTATTAACAATTTGATGTATATCCTTAAAGCATGTAATCTTTTACATAGGTGAGATATATGTATAATTCGGTATCTTACAGTTTAAAACTTAACATTATATCATAAGCACATTCTCATGTCAGTAAAATAAGTTCTTAAGATCATTTTACCGTTTATATAATTTTTCATCACACAGACATGCTAGTATTTATTTCACCTTTCCTTATTATAAATAATTCTGTGGTGAAAAATCTTTATGCATAAAGCTTTATGTATACCTCAGTTTATTTATTTAGGGAAGATTCTTAGAAACGGAATTACCAGGTCAAATAAACTGGTCATGTTTAAGGCTCTGGACTTTTCCAAATTCCTTTCTGGGAGGGTCATGATGGTTTGCAGGATGACATGAGAATGCCTGCCTTGCTGCCCATGTGGAGAGAGCACTTGGTGTTATCATTAAAAAAATGACCATTTGACTGTTGAAAAATGGTATCTTTTTTATTGCAACAGAGGTTGGATATTAATCATATTTTATTAAACATATGTCTTCCCTGTTGTGTAACATCTACTCATTCCTCTTACCCATTTTTCTATTGGGATCTTAGTGTTTTTCTTGATAATTTGTATAAGCTCTTTAAGGGAACACTGATCCTCTATTTCTCATATTTGTTTCATATATTTTCTCAGTTTGCTTTCCTTCTTTTCATTTTTTTTCTGTTTTCTTTGAAATGTATGTGTTACATGTGTATGCAGTTTTACATCTGTATGTAGTATATTTCTGTGTAAGCAGTCCTTTTCTTTGTTAATTCTTGCGTTGAATTTATATTTAGAAAGTTCAGGTCTTTTTCCAAGATCAGATAGCAACCTAAATGTTTAAATCTTTAACCAGTCTTTAACAGTTTTTGCTGATGTAAGGTGATAATCTAAATAGATATTTTTCCCCAAGAGCCTACCCATTTTTTTCTAACACCATTTGACTGAATAACCATTTCTTTATCATTGATAGTTGATGTGTCTTTTTTTCATATATAAGTTTGTACAGATAATCTGAGTCAATTTCTGGGTCATTTATTTGGCTTGATTGTTCTATCCATGCACCGGTATCATTCCACTTTAATATTGTAGCTTATACAGTATGTTTTAATATTGTGCAGGGCATCCCTCTATATTTTATCAAAAGTTTAAACTATTTTTGCCAGTTTATATTTCCAGATATAAAGCTCCCCTCCCAAAAAATACCACTAAGATTTTGATTGGAATAGCATTAAATGTAAATTAAGAGATTTCTTCATATCACAATGTTCAGTTTTCCTATCCAGGGATGCTGTATTATTTTTCCATTTATTTGTTTTCTTTTATATCTCTGAAGGAAGTTTTGAAGTTTTATCGTTTCCTTTACAGAGATTCTCAGTATTGTTTCTTAAACTTATATTTATTTATGTATTTGCCATCATGGGGTCTTCTTCTGATATCTTCCAACTCAGAATTTCTTAACCATTTTAGTGTCATAGAACTCTTTGAGAATGTGATGATATAGTTAGCCCCTAAAGAAAAACTCCCTTAAATAAAATGGAATATCTCTGGAATCTGAAAAAGCTAGTGAATTTTTGTTTGTCTATATAGTACTCTAGTTGCTTTACTGAATTCTCAGTAATTTCCAGATTGACAATGCTATTACTTGGAAAAAATAATTTGAATAGTTTTAAACTGTTGTTTAAACCAGTTTGGCCCCATTATCAATTCCCCTTCTACTGTATGGGGGGAATCTCACCAGGTTCCATCTCCCACCCACCATCCCTGACTCTCTCCCTGGATGTTATGACTCTTGGTAGACCTAGTTGCCTCTTCTCTGGTTTCCACCTCTCCCCCTGTGTGCCTTAGAAGAAATGGTTTTGGTTGGTCTGTCTGCATATCTAATTGTGTTATATTATGGAGAGTTATGTCACCTTGAAATAACTCAATGTTTTAAAACAGCAAATTTATGAACCTTCAATCTACAAAATAGCTCTATTGTAAGTATTACATCTAAAATATATTTAATTTAGTAAGAATTGGATCTACGTATTTTTCAATAATTTTTTTCCAATAAAATAAGGTTCAGTTGTAAAATACAAAACAGGGACATTAGTATGGTAAGGCTTAATAATAATCAAGGAGATAATTATTATTATCACACTGGAAGGAGATTGGGGCTGGTTACCTGGGCTTGCTGAAGTCTGAGAAGTACATCTCTGCCAGCAGGTGCCACTGGATGCCCCCATTGTTGCTGTACTGGAGGAGGATGCCCTCCTCTCTGCTGTCGGGCTTGTTGCACGCAGCACTCTCTCCACCGATCTGCATGTAGAACTGGACGAAGTCCACCCAGGAAGTATCCAGATCCCAGCTCACCAACCGTCTTTTTCCAGCCTTTCGGAAGAACAGAAAAATCACAGATGCAGTTATCTGGGAGCAATTAGTTGTTTCCGTTTCAAATTCATATGAGCATCCTAGCACTATGTGGAGATGATCTTATTCTCATTTATTGTTGAGAGGAGAAGGTTATGCCATTTAACTGCTCCTGGATCCATTCTGTTAGTCTCTACATCACTGACTCCCAGATTCGGTTATGAGACCCTTGAGAACTGCTAATTCTACCAAAGGGTACTCAAAAGTCTTTAAAGCAAAATTCATTTTAATTAAAACACTCCCAGCATTCGCTTTGGAAATCTCCAGGCAGAGTCATGGAGAAGAAAGACCACATTCATACTTTCAAATCAGTTGGAGCTGGGTTTGAATCTCAGCCCATGATTCATGCTGTTCACTAGCTGTGTGACCTTTCTGAGCTTTTATTTTCCTCAAAGTTATAACATGGGTAATAATACCTTCCTTACAGGGTGTTGTGACAATTAGATGAAATAATATGTTACATAACTTGCCTAGCACACGGCATCTCTTCCTGAGGGGACAATCTCTCAATAGATAAGCCCCGGCCCTCCTCCTCCCTGGGAATTGAGGTAAAACAGGCAAGACAGAAAATTCTTGACAAAAAGAGAGTACTGAAGTCTCTCGGGCTCCCAGTCAGTCTATTTCTTGGAAATAGAGAGTAGGGAGGGATCATTAAATAAGTTTTTGCAACCATTAAATGGTCTCTTTGTGTCTTAAAAATGTTAAAAACTTCCTCAAATCCAGCAACTTGCTTCTTTGGCTTAGTGCATCCCCTGCCTGTCACAGTTCTGTTGTGAGGTATTAGGTACAAATTGACAAGGTTTGTCATCATTTCTGTTGCCTGTAAATGGTTTCATGCTAACAGAATTGAAAAAAAGTTTGCTGATAAGATTCTTTCACCCAAACTGATTCTGCCAAAGCTAATCCATGGACTGCACTGAGTGGTCTTAGAGAGCTTCTGAGGAGTTCAATTAAAATTTGGGAAGAAAACCTGAGACAGAATACACAGTATAGAGAAAAGCACCCCTCACACTTATAATTTAAACCCTACTCTAATCCACTAAGTTAATTAAGAAAGGGTTTCAGTTATTAGAAGTCACAGGGAAAATACTTGGGGATAATTACAGGAGTACACTGTTACTGATAAATCTAAAGGCAATTAAGAGATTCCAAAACAGACAAGGGTGCCAGCAAAAGGAGAACGGAGGTTAATCCTGAGACTGAAACTCATTTTTTGGAACTCTCAATTTTATGTATGTATTAGAAGAAATCTTAAAATATGCATTTTCAGCGTGTTAGATGTGCTTTTCATTTTTCTTGCTGTTGATTTGAAATAGTGTTAAGTGGAAACACCTCAGAGATTATTATAATCTGACCTAGAATTTTCGTGCCTCAGGATCAGTACAGGAAGAATGAATCTGAGAAGAACCCAGCTGGTTAATTCCCACCCAGCAAACTTCTATGAAAACCCTGGCATGTGGAAAACAGCCAGAAGGATAAAGATCTAAGGTGAGGAGAATGATAAAAATCCAATTATCACAATTAAGTGGTTGGAATGATTGGTCAATTGTGAAATTCACAGAACAGTGTTGTTTTTCCAGGAGACTATGGTGTTGCTCTATAGAGATTTTGAGAGTGTTTTGTGGGATTTTTTTTTTTTTTTTAAGAATTTTGGTAGGAACTTTTTAAATAAATTTATTTATTTATTTAATTTTGCTGTGTTGGGTCTTCGTTTCTGTGCGAGGGCTTTCTCTAGTTGTGGCAAGTGGGGGCCACTCTTCATCGCAGTGCGCGGGCCTCTCACTATCGTGGCCTCTGTTGTTGCGGAGCACAGGTTCCAGACGTGCAGGCTCAGTAGTTGTGGCTCACGGGCTTAGTTGTTCCGTGGCATGTGGGATCTTCCCAGACCAGGGCTCGAACCCGTGTCCCCTGCATTAGCAGGCAGATTCTCAACCACTGCGCCACCAGGGAAGCCCTGTGGGATTTTTTTAAATGGTGAAAAATATCATACAAATGCTTGGTTTGGCACTGAAAATATTTTTTCCTAGAGAGTAGTACAAGTCCTTTTCTTTTGTTTGGTGACCTGAAATGCTGAACAGTGTTTTAAAGGGGGAAAAGAGAGAAAAAGGAAATGGCTCAGGGCAAACTATTTTGTCAGAATTTAGAATCAGATGTTAACACACGGTTTGCAGTTTTTCTACTATACTATGATCAATGTATTTATGTGTATGTGTAGATATATATAAACATGGAATGTGCATATACGTGTGTTGGAGTAATAGATTAAGGACCTCCTCATTCCTGGAGTGTGGAAAATACCCTCCAATTTCCCCCAGCATTCTAGGTTAAAATGTCTTCAGTGTTTAGATAAAATAATACAGAATTTAAAGGTAATGCCTACAGAATCTAGAGCCTTTATAACAAAACCTCTAAAATGCTTTATAAAAACTTTACCTTTTGACTTCCATTAAAATCTTCTTTAATCAAAATGCCACTAGAAAAAGAGTCTACTATATTTATTTGAAAATAACCATTTCTTTATAACTTTCTGTTGTTTTCCAATTTTCTTTCATTCATTCATTGATTTCTTTCTTCAACAAATAATTACCGGTTGCCAGTTATACCAAGCTCAATACCACGTGTTATAAAAACAAACTTGAAAGGAGAGTTCACAGATACATGCAGGGAGAGTAATGACAACTTAGGGCTGCAGACCAAGTTCTATCCCTTGTTAAATCCCATTTGGTCATATGATTAATTATCAATGCTCCAATCTATTCAGTCTCAAGGGTATTTATTGATATGTAAATGCCTAACGCAAGGCATGCATTTCTGAGTTGAACATCTTATCTAGAAGTTTGGTTCAGTCAGTAAGACTGTGCATTTTGCTGGGTACTGTGAGAATAAAAATAAAAATATGATCTATATATGTAGGGAACACAATGAGAGGGGCAGTCAAAGAAAGGAAAGATCAGTGTACTCTGCCCTAGTCCCAGAAAGCCCCATGGAAGTGAAACCGAGCAGGACCCTGTGGGGCTTCTGGGCACAAAAGCCTTTCCGTGTCCCCCATTCCTTGTTTGTAGGGAATAGACTTCAGCCTCTATGACCTTCCCTGAGTCCCAAAGGGCAGATTCAAACAGTTGTCAGTCAGGGAAGGGAGTGTATGCAGAGACAAGGGAGGAACAGCCAAGAAACAATAATGAAGCTTTGGGGCAGGGTTGTGGTTCTGCCTCAAGGGATACACATTAACAATATCTTTTGAGCTCTTTATAGAACTAAAACCCAACAAGTGGCAGATGTCAGCATTCTTCATACCAGAGAAGACCACCTGAGGCCAGATTAAAGGAACCAGAGAAGCCTCTCAAGAGATCACCTGAGATGAGATTAAAAGAGTGCAGGCCCTGCACACACCTTAATCTTATCAGCAACTCCATCCTTGAACTATTGCTATAAAACTCCTCACCAAATCCTCCTGGGGTGGGAAACAGTTTTTCAGGGCAGGAGCCCACTGTGTCCCCCTTTGCCTGGCAAAGCAATAAAGCTATTCTTTTCTACTTCATCCAAAATTCTGTCTCTGAGATTCGATTTGGCACTAGTATACAGAGGCCAAGCTTTCGATGTCAGAAGCAGCAGGATTTGGGCAAAACACTGCAAGGTTTATATGGATGTGAGAGGCCGTGGAAGGCATAACAGAAAGTAGTGGAGGCTAAGCAAAGAGGGAAATTGGCAAAATCTGGGATGATGAGGAGAGCTTCCTGTTTGGAGCAGAGGACTCATGTTTGGGAAAAGAAAATAAGTTCTGTAGTTAGGGCAGCAGTATTGGAGACTATCCTAACACTGGTGATGGAAGAGTGACAGGATAGAAGCATGTTTTTAGAGAAATTAATCTAGGGTGGTTTGCAAAGGTCTAAGGAACCCTTCCTTTGGGTTATTACCCCTTCTTTACTTCAATTATGCTGGCTGGTAGCGGGGGCCAAACTGTGTATCCCACCTCTCTGCCAAAGGAGTGAGTACATAACTCTGGCCATGCCAATCATATTACGCCATTCCCCGGACACGTGACTGGCCAATCAGAAACCTTTCCCACATTTTCCTATGGAGTTGCTTACAGAGCTCTGTGGCCATGGTTTCACTCTCACAATGACAGCTGACCTGAAAATAGAGTCTCCTCTTAAGGAGAGAGTTCTGTGGGCATTTGAGTTTCCAGCTCCAAGTATCTCTGAGTCAAGTTTCATCTAAGCCCTCCCTGTTTTGATTACAAGAACCAAATTTCCTTCTTTTTTGCTTAAGCTAGTTTCTCTCACTTAGAATTCAAAACAGATCTGACTGATAACAAGAGAAAAAAGTAAAAATATGATCCTTAGATATTTTGACAAAAATTTAGGGAGAAAGCTGGTTTCAGAGAGGAAGAGAATGATTTTATTTTTGAAATGCTGATTTTGTTAGTGGCAGGGCGTACATATGGAAATATTCAATGATACCAGTTTGAAATTTATTTTCATAAAATGTAATTATGATAGCTAACACTTATAAGGCTATTTCTATATGCCCAACACTATCCTTTATTCTTTACCTGCATTAACTCACTCCCAACATCCTACTTTACAGTCGAGAAAACTGTGACACAGAAAGATGTTATAACTCTGCAAGGTGAACCAATTAATTAGTTTTGGAGCCCAGGTATAAAGCCAGGTAGCTTGACTCAAGACATAATCTTGAATTAAGTGTTAGAAATATTGATATGTAACCTTTATATGTTTAAAATATCTGTGTGTACGCACACATGTTTACTGGGGTGTTTGGGTAAATACTGGTTAAGGATTCATAATCTTGTTTTAAAACTGATGGTTATAGGAGCCACAATCTTTTCATTTCTGCATGATTATAGAGTGTACCCAGATCTATGCAATGAATATTGGTCACTTATTGACTATTATCTCTAAGAATAATGACATGGGGATCTTAGATGTCAATGGATAAGAAATATAATTAAATGGAATCCATCCCTGATTTTCTGTCATTTTCCATCTTGTTTACTTTATTTACATTTTCTTGTTTACATTTTCTATCTCATTTACATTTTCTGACTCTTTGTTCTGCACCTGCATCAAAACAAAAGCTGTACCTATTTTTGTCTTTGCATACATTAACTTGTTTTGGATTTCCGCCCAAACAGGTTCTGCAACACATCAGCCCTATGGTATATCACCCACCTTTGTGTACTTGCTATGTGACGTGGAATGGGACATTTTCAGTTGTCCTAGAATTGGTGGCTATAGTCCCTGCTGGAAAGAAGTGGTGCTGGTCACCCCACATTCTAAAGAGAGCTGCCAATAATTAGGGTTGAACACATTGCTCAGGTTGGAGGGCTGGACCTGCTCCCCTCTGCAGTCCTTTCAAAAACTAGATGAAGAGATGAATTGGAGGAGGCAGGAAGAAAAGAATGTCCTGTCTGGACTGTAGCAAGGGAGGAGAGGGAGGTGGTTCTCTCAGCCACATCCCTCACCAAGCAACATGGGTTAGCAGTGTTCCAAGAGAATCAGCCTTAGGGATTCTGGCTGGCATCTCAGTCCCTAGTTGGCATGTACTGATCTGTCTGCTTCCACTGGGAAAGCTGAACCCTGCAAGAAAACCTTCTACTCAGAGTCCCTGTTATGGGGTGCCCCCAAATTCATATGTTGAAAGGCTAACCCTTAAAGGGATGGTATTAGGAGGTGGGGCCTTTGGCAGGTAATTAAATTATGAAGGTGGAGTCCTCATGATGGGATTAGTGCCCTTATAAGAAGAGACAGGAGAAGGCCTGCTTCTTCCCTCTCTGCTCTCTCTCTCCACCATGTGAGGATACAATGCAAAGATGGCTGTCCTGCAAATGTGGAAGCAGGCCCTCACTAGACATTGAATCTGCTAGTGCCTTGATCTTGGACTTTCCAGCTTTCAGAACTGTGAGAAAAAAACGTTTGCTGTTGAAGCCACCCACTTTATGGTATTTTGTAATAGTAGCCCAAGTTGACTAGGATGGTCCCACATCAGCTGATGCCACCAGCAGCCACCAAACCGAGCTGAAATAGGACCCGAGATGTCTGCTCTTGATGGAGAGGTGGTCAGTACCCTAGGAATGGCTTTGCACACCCCTACCCTCATCTTTATTCCTCCTTCCTCCAATCATATTCTTGGGATTAATGGATTGACAAATTTAATAAACATTTCTAGAAATGTTTTCTACATGTTAGGTACTGTTCTACATGATTTACTAACTCATTTAACCTGCATAATAACCCTAATGAGGTAGATACTCTTTTACAAACGAGGAAGCCAAGTCACAGAGAGGTTAAGGTATTTGTTCCAAGTCACACAGCTAGGAAGTGGCAGAATCAGACTGAAATAGGCAGTCTGGCTCCAGAGTTGCTGTTGTTAACTTCTAAGCTCCACCACCTCCACCACCACTCATGTCCTCACCCCCAGGCCCGCGTGCTCACACACCCTCCAAAGCCTGGTATGAGAAGGGGCCTAGACCCTGCCCCACTCAAAGCCCCCCAAGACACAAGCCTGGCTGGCACTGGAGGAAAGGAAAGCAATGAGCTTTAAATCAGGTCCAAGAAAGGCAGGAATTTTAAACCAGCCTATCTGGATTTGTAGTAAGCAAAGACAAGCATAAAACTATGAGTTTCCCAAATGGAGTTAAGGCATAGAAATTTGACAAAGTCCAGTCAAAAGCAGGGAATGTAGGGAAAAATAAAACTGCGTCATATTTGTACCTTCTGAGTTCAGACGGCTCCAACATCACATATTGAAATAGCCACTGTCCTGAACACTTACTCCCGGCTCTTAGTCATACCTTGCTGAAATACAGAGATGATCCAGAAGAGATGACTCCACACCCTTCTTCTGGTTTTACAACTTCTCCCCCAATAACTTCTTGCCAGTCAGACTCCCAAGCATTCGGGTTCTCAAAGTCCGACATGATCGTGGAAGGAAGGGCAGCTTCTGGGTGGCACTCAGTGCCTTGGTATCCCTGGTCACACCTATGAGAGAGGAGGGCCGAGTGAACAAGTGATGGACTCCTGTGTGAATGCCACAGCCATGTGACCTGCAACATTTCCTATATCTCACTTTTGTTCGGGTATTAGCATCTGCACTAGACTTTTCTCTACAGTGTAATCTTTGAATATGGTGGTAACAACCTTCAGTTTTTCACAAGGGGGAAAAAAGAGATAGAATCCGTTCTTAAAACAAATAGTGCTGTAATAGTAGAGATGAGGCATCAAGTAGTAATGAAGGATACAGGTGTGTGTGCACACGTGTGATGGGGGGAGGGGAAGGATCGTGAGATCTTCCCGTAGGCTTAAAAGGTCTCATATAAATGTTTGTCTGCTCACCCAACATTTAATTGTGGCCGTGTTTTATACTTCCTCTTTCTGATTAGATTATGTCTCTTTTAGAGCCTTTAAGTATTCAAGTGTGTCCCTATCTCATCCTCATTAGCGATAATCACCATCTCCCACTGTACACAACCTTGAGCTTCTGGCGAAGTGCTGTAGGAAAAGCGTGTAGCAGCTGTTTGACTAGGGCTTTAAGACTATCAAGGGAAGGAAGGGGGAAGCAATAGCAAGGCTCTGTTAACTAACAAAGAGGACTCTGGGGCTAACTGATAAACTCTGAAATTTAAACCCAGGAGGTTACATTTTAAGGTTTACAATCTATGGCTTTATACTTATTGAAATGCAACAGTATCTTTTACATCTAAAATAAAGTCAGAAAGGAGGATCGTTTTCCTTTGGCGATCTCATTATTTATCAGGTGATCCCTATAACTGATGACAGCGGCTGTGGTATGGGCTATAAACACACATCCAGAAAAGCAGAGTCAACCAGGCCTCCTGACACACGTACCTGCACACGCCGTGGTCGCAGGAGCCATGCCCACTGCACATGTTTGGGCACTGCTGCCCAATGTAAATGCTGTCTAACGCCCACTCGTCTTGGGCTGTGTAATAGCTCTGACTCCAGCGGAAGCGGGTGGCGCTGGACCTAGAAACAAGGCACAGTAACAAAAACAGTATTTTAACTGACATGGGATCGTACAGACAAAGAATGTCGGAGCTCAAAATCCTTCAGAGAACGAACTCTCTGGAACTTGAATTTAGCTGCTAATCATCCACCATGAAGGAAAGCCTATTTTGTATATACCTCAATCTTAATTTGAGACTAAATTTGATTAATTTGTATTTTAAAGAAAAACACAATATCAGATTTTTGTCGTTGTTGCACAGGGATTTGATGCTCGGAAAAGAAAGGAAGTAAGACGATATTTTTTAAAAATAAAAATTTATAAGAAACTGTCTCTTTCACAGATGAAAACGCACAGTGTTTAACTTAGAGTAATGCAGTTTCTTAAAATAAACGTATCAGTAGTTATTGGAAGGCTTCCAGTTAGCTCTCAATATAAAACAAAAGTTTTGTTTGGAGGTATTGTTTTGGGGTTGAGGGGATGGGCTACAATGTACTATTTTACAAGTAAGAACATCTGGGTGCTAAATCCTGCTTCTTATTTCTGAAACATTAACTTGCTTGGGTTTCACGGACATGCTGATGTTAAGTGCAGATAAAAACTTAAACAGTCCATTACACATAGAGAAATACTTGGGACCCTGATTCGTCTAAAGTACATATAAAGTCTAAAGAAGAGGATGTTTGAGAGCAATGCCAGGAATGTTTTCATTCAGTGACTACCACAAAAAAATTCTTTTAAAATCACATCATACTTTTCACCTCTAGGAACTTTCAGGGATCCATGATTAGTTCTTTCTGGTCAAAGCGCCAAAAAAAAAAGAAAACAAAAAGAATTTGCAGAACTAAGGTGCATGCTCAGTTCCATTAATTAAACCCTCCCCAAGTACACTATCTACAGATACACTTGATCTTAATGGCTCTGAATGATCCATTAAAGTCTACTGCATCAATTACCCACATATTGAATACTCCCTAAGTACATAACAGGCTGTTAAAATCCAGACTAAGCCTTTACTGTTTATTTTACTAACGATCTGTGGCTAATAGGTTGCATTTTTATTCCTAGTAGGATGATTCCAGGATTCACTGAGGTGCATCCAGTAGACACAGGTTTGTGGGATATCAGTGCTCTTCATGGTACATACAATGAGACAGATGCACCTCTTCTATGGTAATAGTTCATATTTGTAATCTAACAGCCATCACAATTTTCACAGTCCCATTAAGAAATGTTTTTTAGAAAAGCCTACTATAAAAGTAGGTACATTATCTTAGAGCCCCACAGAAAACAAATAAATTAAGACGCATGCACCACTGTCATTTAAAGGAGAGATGACTATATTTCTTTTAAGATCGATTACAATCTGAGTCAAGTCTAGGGTCACAGGTATCTAGACTGTGAACTCCTTTGGGGACAGGGATATGTTTTTGTCTCAGTAGTTTGCACAGGAACAGAATAAAGTAGGTGTACAAAAATAGTCTGCTAAAAAATGAGCCAATGAGTGGATGGACAAGGCCAGGAAAGGGCAGCCCGTTTCTGACTTCTGTAGGTAACAGTGTGAAGAAAGTGCTAGGAGTCAGGCAACCCGTCCCCCAGGACCCTGGCTCTGCAATTTATCAGCTGTGTGATCTTTAGTGGGAAATTTAAGCCTTCAGGGGCTTCTAGTTCCTCACCTCTCAAATAAATAGATTGGGCAATCTGATTTCTAAGATCCCTTCCAGCTCAAAAATTTAATGATTGTTCTGGTGGTTTGTTGACCGAGGTGATAGTTTATTTTCTTTAGAGTCACATGCTTACATGAAACCCATGGCATACATTATTTTGAAGTTTTGATGTTTCAAACATTAAAATGGGGTTGGAGGGTTTCAGAACCTGACCTAGATTTCTCAGTTTATTTATGCTTCTAAACAGTCACATGTAAACACTCTCCAAATTCTTTTTATAAGTAAATTAATCCTTACATGTACCTATGAACTCTTGAAAAGATATTTCCTTAAGATAAAAAGCTTAAAAAGTGAATTATTCCATTTAAAGTGACAATCCACAGTTTCATGTGCTGATGTTAATTAACAGAAAAGAAAGCAAAAGCAGTTGAATATTGGCTTCGTTTTTAGTGAGAAAAGAAAAATTAGTTGTGTGAGCAATCTCCAGCTGGTCACATGTGAGAACACAAGGTGTGATCTCACTGATTTGCAGCTGCATCACTGCTAAATATCGCCCTCAATACAAATATTAATTTGCCAATATTCTCTTTCTCTATCTCCCTTCCTCTTTCTCCCGCCTCTGTCTCTCTCTCAAAACTAAGTATCCTTAGGAGGAAAATCTTGTGTACTTTGGATTGAGTCCGGAAATAGCAGTACTGCTGTGTGGATCATGAAATGAAGTTGACCTACATTTAAAATTCAAACTATGGATTCTCAAAGGCAACAAAACTTGACAGTCTCTTCTTTATTTGATTTTTTTCCTCTTATAAACTTCTAGACTGAAATAAAATACCATTGAGTCATCTCTCGATAGGTAACTGAGGAATCAAGGTAAATGAAGGCTGACTAAATTGTATTTTCTACCTTCAGAGTGACTGTAATTACATTTACCCAAATATTCTGAAACTCATTCAGTCATTAGGTGTTGGTTTGTTCATGAAGTCAGCAACTGACAGCTGTTTGGGTCTCATTAGGCCCTGTTCTTATGTAAATGTCTCTCACAAAAACAAAATTAATTTTCATTGGGTAACAAATGTTCAGTTCATATACGAAATAATTTCTTTGAGCAGGTGTATACACATTCAATATTCCACTCTAAGTTTTCCTATCTAGCATTATCTTCTAAAGTTAACAGATCTTTGACAGTGCAGACCACATTTGCTTGTCTACGTTCAATTTATAGTTGCATGCGCTTGACAATCAAAACAGCAGAAGAAAGATTCACCAAAAGGAATATTGCTTCACACTAAACTGTACTTCCTTGCCCCAATGCTTGGGAAAAACATGCAATTTGCAAAAGTTTGAAATGCATATCATAAAGTTATCAAGAATGCCAAAGAGAATAAAAGTACTTTATAGCAGAGCTTTAAAGCATTACAGATCTAAAAACAATGATAATAACCATTTGAACACTATTTTTTTGAAATACTATAACAATAATGTTTAGCTTACGTATTAGTCAGTAGAAATGTTAAAATAAATATCCTATCGGGTGGTTTGTTTTTAAGAAATATTTTTACTTTCTTTACACAGGGCTTTGAAGGAAATCTGGAAAAGCAGAATTCAATTATTTACCTACATGTACTTAAAGGCAAATTGTCAGAGGAATGATGTAGTAGATTTTTTTTCAGTTTGTAAAAAGAGATGGTTTGTAATAAAACATCTCTTTAGTTCATCAAGGCACACTGAATTGAAATTTATTTAATTTCCCAACATTTAATGAGCACCCCTACAACATGCCAGGCTCTGTGTTAAAACTAAAGAGTTTAAGGATCAATATATTTCCTCTCAAGTGCTGAATAAACATTGACAAGAACCGGACCTTTTCTTACTATACTAAAACTTTCAACCCACTGGTACTATCTTTTAAGCTAAGAAAATAATAATGCAACATACAATCTCAGTGTAAAATAACCTGCAAAGGCCTTTTCGATAAAGGATGATACTTTTTGGATATTGCCTAAACTATATTAATTAAGAATAATAATTTAAAACATTTCTGGGAACAAAAGGACATCTCTAAAATACACTATCAGTATTATCTTGTCATAATTTTGAAATTGTACCCCACATGTCAATGAATAAAAATCAGTGTTTTTTAAATAATGAGGGTAATATACTTAATGGCAAAATAATGGGGGCAAATTAAATTAAAAAAGCTCAGTAGCTTTGCACCAAGTATGACCAGTATTTCAATTGTTTAATGTGTAGCTTTTTATAATCTTGATAGATATGCTTGGAATATCATTGAAATTAAATAAAAATCTTGATTATATTCCCAGCAGTAGATATAAAAAAGTAGGATGTTAGAAAAAGTAGCAACTTGTTATACAAAGCATTAATAGAGTATCCAGGAAATGGCTCACAGTTGTATATAAAAAAATCTGTGGAAATCAAATTTCAAGCGTTTTGTTCCAACCGACATAATGATGAATCCTTAAAAATAATCAAGGAGGCATTCTTCTATAATGTAGTAATTTAATCTTCAACTAAAGGATGCATAATAATAATTCTAGGTAGTTATCTAACCAATTGTTTTTTTGTACAGCCTAACTTACATGAAATAGTCTGAGAAGGGTTGATTTAGTAATTTTCTTTACAAAAGGGGTCTTGGAAGGCAGATACCACAGAAAAATATAATTTTTGTCTCTTTTATGCTTTTTCTGCTACACAAATCACAGAATCTTAGAATTCCAGAACTGCCAGGGACCTTTTAAGATTGTCTAGTTCAACCTCTTCATCATACACATAAGGAGTCACGTTTGAAGAGGTTGTGAATGGCTAAAGCATGTAGTCAATCAGTAGAGATATACTGAGAACTCAGCCCTTCTAATTTCTAGTCAAAGGTTCTTTCCTGGGCAAGCTCATCCTATCCCAGGGCTTAAATACGACTCATAGTATTTAACTTTTCAACCCAAACCTCTTTTCTGAGCTCCAGATTCATAAGTCCAATTGGCTTCTTGACATTTCTGCTTGAGTAGATAAGTATCTCAAACTTCACATTAGAAAACCTAAGAAGCACTACGTCTCTTAATTCTCTGCCCTAAATCCACTTCTCCAATCCCTCCCATCTCAGTCAGTGGTATTACCATCCAACAATGTTCCCAGGCCCAGACTTTAGAAACTGCTTTTGATTCTTCCATTTCTATCTCAGCCCCGATCTGGTCCATCAGCAAGCCCTATTTGATTAAAATACATTTCGCAAAAGATGTCTCTTTCCACGTTGCTACTATCATACTCCAAGCCACCTAAACATCTAATGCCTGGACCTCCCCCCTCGAACTGGTCTCCCTGTCTTCACTCTTTATCCTACAATCTATTCCTCACATAGGCCTCAGAGTGATCAGTCTAACATGAAACAATGTAATATTTGGGGAAAATGTGCTTTTCTCTTTCATATTATCAAATGTTTAACTTTCTCCCTAGTTACTGAGGCTTCTGCTTCCTGCGGGATGATTTCCATTGTTACTGAAAGAATGTGAATAGAGAAAAAGAGTGTATATTAAGTTTTTAAAAGAAAAAGAAGGGCTTTGCACCAAGAAAACAGCCTTGCAATCCAAACTGTCTTGACATAAAGAGTTTTTAGATTCCTGTATCATTCTCTTTTACATGTCAAACCCAAAGGAACAGGCTCATTGAATTTTCCCATAAACAGAAAAGTTGAGGCAAAAGGGAGATGAGAAAAAGCCAGGACAGTTTGGAAACCAAACTTTCATTGGCTCTATTTTTCAAATATCCTAGGTATAAAAGAAAGATCTTTTGATGCTGAAAAAAAAGAATGCGTCTTGCCACCTTGTGCTTAATTCTTCTTCATGTTCGTCATGCTAAAAGAGAAAAGTTAAAGTGACAGCCATATCTGCAGATGTCGTCTCTCACCAAGTTTTCTGGGGAAGAAGCACTATGACTCTTCTCCACTGTGTGAACTCACTGGCATGGTAAATACTTGCTGATGTAAATTCCTGACAACTCGGCATACTTGGAAGGCATTCCTAAAAGAGAATCATGCAAAAATTCAACTCAGCTTCTGTTTCCTCCAGGGCAATACGTTTACTCTCTCAACACAAGTGAAAAAGACCTTGGAGAAATCTAATGCTACAATCTTAACAATTTGCAACATGAATGCAATCTATAATTTGTCCTTCTGTGAAGCTAAAATATTTGGGAAATAATTTAAATGAGATCCCACAGTGGAATTAAATGTCTTCCAATTCTCACATGGAAAAACAGAAAATGGATTAGGATCCATTTTTTGACCTGTTAGCGTAACATTGGCATTTGGTAAAATTACCCTATTCACTACGTATTTATGCATTTATTGCAATATCAGATCACCAGTATGTATATATAAAGAAGTACATTTTATTCCAAGAAACTGGAATTATGTATTTCTTTTTTATTTTTTAAAACAAGAGATACCATATTCTTAATATGGTCTACCTGCAGGTGAAGAGACTTAGAAAAGAACAGATGAAGACATGCTATAGGGAAAGAAGAAAAAGACATTTATAGAAAAAGAGAGCTAGAGAAAATAATGTTGAAAACACCATCCCAGTATATCTAGTCCTGAAGTTATTCCCATTTTTAAAAATTTTCAATTGCCCTTTAGTATCTGATAATGCAGAATGTGGCATCCTTGTAATCCACTGCTGATTTGATGTCAAAACGTGATCAAAATTTGATGTTAAAACGTGAAGGTTACCTATCACAAACTTTAGAAAAAAATAGACTTACCTCTTGTACGAGGTGCCAGGTGAGGCCATGGTTGGTTGAATACTCTAGTTTCACCTGGTTGTCCATGTGTGGAGTGTATTTCTGGCCACAGCCCATCACCAAGCTGAACTGAATCATGTAGGATGCCCCTATCTGCATTGATTGTGTTTCCACATAGCGCATACTTGAGGCAAGTTTAGAATCTCCTGTAAAACTGAAAGACAGAGGTGGAAATCAGAAAATTAAAAACAGCAATGTATTAGGGAAAAATTAACCTCTTCGTTTCATATCATACATCAAAATAGTTTCATTTTACTTATTCAAACCTTGCCAAGCTCTAGAATGGATTTTAGTTAATCTAAAAAAGGCAATTTGAGGGCTTCCCTGGTGGCACAGTGGTTAAGAATCCGCCTGCCAATGTAGGAGACATGGTTCGAGCCCTGGTCCGGGAAGACCCCACATGCCGCGGAGCAACTAAGCCCGTGTGCCACAACTACTTAGCCTGCCCTCTAGAGCCCACGAGCCACAACTACTGAGCCCACGCACGACTAGAGCCCGTGCTCCGCAACAAGAGAAGCCGCTGCAATGAGAAGCCCATGCACCACGATGAAGAGTAGCCCCAGCTTGCCGCAACTAGAGGAAGCCTGCGTGCAGCAACGAAGACCCAATGCAGCCAAAAATAAATAAATAAATTTATTAAAAAAAAAATCTTAAAAAAGGCAATTTGAAACAATCTGCCTATCAAGGAAGCAATATTTTCTTTTAAGTTAATACCTACAGTTGTCAAATATATTTGAAAATGGGTACTCACTCATATACTGCTCATGAGTATAAACTCTTTGACTCATTTCTTGGAACCTATCCTAAGGAAATAGTCCTAAATTCAAAAATAATTTTATAAAATATGATGAATATTGCAGGTTTACTCACAGTAGTAATTGGCAACCATTTAAATGTCAAACTATAGGGAAAATGGAATGCTTTAGTAAATTGGTATAGTCACGACAGATTGTCCATATTTCAAATATTTATGAAGGTTATATAATCAAATTAACGTGTATGTGAAAAAGTAAGTTTTAAAAAAATCCACAAAATGATGAATGAAGGAAATTCACCAGAATGTTTGCAGGGGCTGTGTTTGATGGTAGGAAATGGGACAATTTAAAACTTCTAATTTTTCTTATTTTCCAAATAGTCTTTAATACTCAGCCATTAAATACTGAAAACATGATAATGTAGTTTTAATGGTTGTACCTCAACTCAAAAATTCCCATGTTTAAAAAAAAAAAAATTCCCATGTTTTACTCGTCTCAATTGAGTACTACGTGATTATAAACTGCTTGAAGGCAGGCACAATTACTTTTTCAGAGAAAAGTGCTCAAGGAATTTATAACCTACCAGAGGAGATTAAAATATGGACATGTTTCACTGTAGTTAATATGGGTCAATGTAAATACTCCCAGGGCCAACCACACTGGGGTTTGTCTGCCACAGTACTTGGTACTGCCATTCTGAAGCAGGTCAAGTACCACTGTTCAACGGTAAGGGGGCTTAGCTGCCGTAGACAAAGAAGATAATGCAATACTCCATGAAATCTTTGAGGCATTTAATATTTTTTCCTAATTTCCCTTTGCTGAATCAGCAAAATAAGAAGTTACTACTCTGACTTGCTTCTTGCAGAGTTTAAGATGTTATTTAAAGATGGAGGGCTTCCCTGGTGGCGCAGTGGTTGAGAATCTGCCTGCTAATGCAGGGGACACGGGTTCGAGCCCTGGTCTGGGAAGATCCCACATGCCACGGAGCAGCTGGGCCCGTGAGCCACAATTGCTGAGCCTGCGCGTCTGGAGCCTGTGCCCCGCAACGGGAGGGGCCGCGATGGAGAAAGGCCCGCGCACCGCGATGAAGAGTGGCCCCCGCTTGCCGCAACTGGGGAAAGCCCTCGCACGAACCGAAGACCCAATACAGACAAAAATAAATTAATTAATTAATTAAAAAGAAAATCCTTAAAAAAATAAAAAATAAAAAATAAAGATGGAATTTTGTCCATATGGAAGATCATCATGGGTTTGGGCTCAAGGTTATAAAATTTAAGAAGCTTTTTCCACACAATGACTAATTACGTTTAACTAAGTTTTAAACACTTGAACAACAAATAGAGTAATAAAATGTAAGAGCCCCAATCTCTGCTTTAGTGTACTATTCATAAATGAAGGGAAAAGTCTTATTTAGTGCTGCTAGGCTTACAAATCCAGTGCTACAACTTGTTTGTTGCTATTATAAAGATGCCCACCAGTTGCTGAGTTAGGCCTATATCTTAAGACAGTGCTAAGCACAATACCCATATTACAATACATCCTTACAATAACTCTATGAAGTAGGAACAATTACCTCTAGTTAACAAATAAGGAGATGGGGACAGTAAATGGTAGAGACTCAATGAGAAATCAGCTTTGCCTGACTCCAAAACCTCTCAACCCATACACTATCTCTTTGTCCTTCTATTACTCTAAGATGGAGAAGAAAACACTGTAGTTCTGAATAATTTTCGTTTATACTTAATTTAAAAATCATTAACTTTCTGTTACTATTCAATGATACTCCGATGTTAGAGATGTAAAACCATGATTGCTGCTATGTGTTAGGGCATACAGGATGTGATCTAGAAAATATGAAGCTGTAGGATGGAGTTTTTAGCAATATTACAAAATAAATCAACATAGAGCAAAAATAATAGTAAGCTATATAGGCACAAACTCATCTATATAAATTCCAGAGTCTTTAAAACAGGCAAAAAAATCCCAAATGCTTCTCCCTGTGAGAAATGAATGCCGCTTTTTGCTTCAAGGGTTATATGCTTTCTACTACGCTTTATGAGAAAGGCAATCAGAGGCAGCCAACAAGGGTTCATTTAACTTTTTAACTTTAAAGGCACATATACCCTGGGCATCTGGTAAAAAAACCACAGAGTGCATGGAAGCACATGGGCTGAACGGTCTACAGGCCACACAGAGGCACTAAAACTTTCTCACTCGTGTCATGTACATTGTCTCTCCACCCCAGCATTTCTGAAATAATTTAAGATTATTTTCACAATCAGCTCCTTTTAAATTCCTCCCTTCTGAGATGGTTTAGTGTCCTGGCAATTCTACACAGATTCAGAAATAAGTGCTACGTTTTGTAAACAGTGCCTGCACCCAACTTTTGCATAGTAACAGATTAACCATGAACTTGGTTGGAGAGAGGAAGCATTCAAACCTGAGAAGTGTGTGCTCTGTGAGCTACCCTGATGATAACGGCTTTTAAAGGTGCCAAGACACCAAGAAAGAAACAAGACAAAAAGTACATAAAAGGACAAGTTAAGAGGCTAAATGAGGACAGTTAAACAGTGACAATAAAATTCTTATTTAGCATGAATGTTTGTTCCACTGGTAGTTGTAGGCAGATACTGTTGGGTAGGCTGATCAGTGGCCATCCACAGCACCTCTCTTCCCCAGTCACCTTGTAGTGATTGGTCTGGGGGGTGACCACGTCCATCATAAGTCTCACCAATGAGACGTAAGTGAAAGATGCTAGGTGGGTATACTCAGCTTTAATATAAGCTTTTAAAAAAGAGAAAGATGGAGTTGGCTGGCATGCCCTCTTGCCTGTTGCTCCTACTGTTTTCTTTCCCCCCTAACGGGGCAGCAGTCAGCCTATGAACAAATATTCAGTTGGAGCTCTCTTTGCTGAGATGGTGGAGTAGAAGGATGAAGAGAACATGGGTGCCTGATGGCCTTGTTAAGCTGCTTACCAGCCCTGGATTGCCAATCCTAGGACTGCTTGTTACAAATGACAAATAAGCCTCTTCACTTTTGCTTATGCAACGGTCAGTCTTTTCTGGTTGTTTTTGTTACAACCTAGAGCTGAATGCATTTCTGATACACCTGCCATACTTCATGGTATTGCAGGATACCTCTCCTGATGTCTTAATCTGAAGCAAAATAACCCAAGATCACAGACGTCTGTGCCTTAAATTTTTTTTTTTTTGGTGCCTTAAAATCCTGACCATTCATAGAACAAGTTCACTCGATTGTTTATGATTTATTCAAGACTGGCTGAAAGTCAAGTGATATTAGGTCTGACTTTTTCCTCCTGAATACTCTGATGTTCACACACAGCTGGAATTTTAGGGGAGAGAACTTGAAAGACTGCAATCCTTTAATTTACAAAACTGCTCCTCTTTGCTGCTTGTCTAAGTCAAGATACATTTATAAAGGCAAAACTGAAACTGAACTTCTCTGTTGCAATCACTGAAACAGAAAAAAATAGTCCACATCAGCATTTTGGGGAAAAATTCCGGAGACAGAATGCCTTGGGAATCGGAGGCTCAGTTCTTTTCACGTTGATTTGCAAGAGTGCCTCAAAAATAAAGGAACAATAAAAAAAGTCCTGCATCTAATTACAAGATTTAATGAGAGAATAGGGATAACACTTTCCATTAGGACAAGCTTACCTCCCTGTGACTTTTCATTTCCACCCCTAAGAAGGCTAGTAGGCTCTCGGTTATGACACTGGTAAGTGGACGACACCATTATGTAACTCAAGTCTCCTTAGTCGTATCTTAGTCCAGAGTATAGGTCCTTCGCCTCCCCCTTCCTTGCTTAATCTCGGTATTGCTGAGGATCTATTTTCCTGGCCAGGCTGGAAGCCTCTCTGCAGGGAGAGGTCACATCTTGTTCATCTCTACATCCCTCACAGCACTCAGAGCCTTGTGCACCTCAAGAAGCACCTGGTGTTACTGCACGACATCGTGCTTTTCTAACAGCTGGATTATTTCATTTGACCTCTGAGTCAAGACCATTTGGGAGATCTCAGGGATCCTCAACACTGTATTACAGAGAAGGAAAACCGAGAGGTTGAGCTGTTGGCCTCCACGGTCACACAGTTACTAAAAAGCTAGCAACCAGGTCTTCTGATTTCTACTTTGATGTCCTTTCCACTATGTCACGCCTATCAAAGGCATGTAAAGAATGTTAAATAAAATGAACACATGAGTGAGGTGTCTCAATGGGAGAAAAGGAAAGTTTTCCAAAACCACAGTTACTTAAATGCTGTAATGAACACAGACAAGGTTTTGAGGTTTTCCTCACTTAAAGAAATTGTTCTTTCTGTGTTTCCCTAGAGCCTCATTCCCATCTCCAGAAAAAAGCCTCTTTTATATGAAAGGCAGATACATCTTACTAAACTAAACAGGAGAATACTCATGCCACCAAGTTCTTTAAAAGCAAGTTCATGTAAAACAGCCAAATCACCTAGCAACTGAGCCATTTTTGACAATTGATCCATCTCTTTCAGAATAGTTTGGTAAGTAAACAATGTGGCTGTAGTGTCACTACCCATGGGCCGCAAGAGAAGACAATGCACCAATATTTACATTTCTTAGAAATCTAAGCATTATTCTATCATTTTCAAGAGCCTCATGGAATAGAACAGCTCTGCAGAACTCATTTTCAGAGAAGCAGAAGACCAACACAAAGCTGTTTTTAGTCTGATACTATTCGGAAGTTATATTAATTTGCAGAAGGACATGTGAATGAATTTAAGCCTCTCCATCATCCTTTTTGGGGGCTTTTGTTCTTGTAATCATCAGAAAATGTTTACTAGAGTTGACAGAAAAACTTGCTGATACTGTGGAATTAAAGGTGACATTTAAACTCATTTGTTATTTCTATAATATTATGTCTCAAAACAGAAATAACCATGATTTTAGTGGATTATATAAATTTTACACTTATTGGAAAAAAAAATCTGACATTATAGAAGCATTTTTTTAAAAACTAAAAATTCACAATTCTTCCTAGAGATGACCACCGCTAACATTTTAGTGTAGGTACTTCCAGACTTTCTTATGTTTACACACACACAAATACACACACATACTCACTTTTCTTTCTTTTAAAAAAATTATAGAATTGTAATAGTCCTGTTTTTTTCTTTCTACAAACTGTTTCATTGCCGTCTTTCCAGATCGAAAAATATGGTAAGACACTGTCATTTTTAATGAATAAAGCCAATCTCCAATTATGGAAATCTTTGGAGGTTGTTTCCATTTTTCACTGTTATAAACAATGCTTCTATAATGTGCATCCTTGTATATCTTTGTGTACTTGTCCAATTATTTTCTTAGGATAAATTCCTAGAAGCAGACTTACTTGGTCAAAGCAAAATTTAAAAGTTAGCACTTATTGCTAAGTTGCCCTTCAAAAAGGTTGTACAAAGTTACATTTACCAAAAATATTAACAACGACAGACACAGCTGCTGATTCTCACCACATATCAACACTGAACATGCACAATATTTTTCATTTCAGCTACTCTATTCAGTCTTTTAATCTACATTTATTTGATTACTAGAGAACTTAACATGCTATTTATGTTAACTATTCATTGCCTATTTGTAGTTTTTTGGGGTTGCCTTTTCATGTACTTTGCCCATTTTTACAGTTGGCATTTATCTTTTCCTTACTTATTTGTAGAAGTTCTTCACATATTTGGGATAAATAGTCTGTCATATACATTGCAAATAGCCCCCTGCTCCCAATTTCTTGTCATGTTTTGTTTTCAGGGAGGTCACCCCCCTGTCCACAAAAACAAGTTTAAAATTTCAAGTGCTGGAATATGTGACCTTAATGGGCCCTGCTTTTGGTGTCATGCTTTACTGGTATCTATTAAGTCAGCCTCAGAGCCTAGTTCATAATCATTTTTTGCAAATGTCTAATGGACACATGAAAGGGATTTGTATTTTTTATTTGTAGGGTACAATTTTTTTCTTTATCGATTAAACCATCCTTGTTATTTACCTCTCATACATTTCTCTAGGTCCTCACTTATTTTTTGTTTGCTTCATCCATCAAGGACTCAAACAAAATATTAACATCACATTCTGGATTACGGTTGTTGTAATTTTCCCTCTGTGATTCTAACAGGTTTTGCATTATGCTCACCATTCTGTGGTATTCAGGGTGTGGAGGCCCCTGACTTTTCATATTCCTGTGGACATCTATCCCTCATGCATCGCCTGTGTTACTGGTCTCTAGCCCCAGCTTCAGCCTTGAAGAGTTTAGTGGGGCCAGGTACGAGGGTCCACCCAACATTTTTTTTTTAACATCTTTATTGGAGTATAATTATCTAAAATGTTGTGTTAGATTCTGCCATATAACAAAGAAAATCAGCTGTATGTATACATACATCCCCATAGCCCCTCCCTCTTGAGTCTCCCTCCCACCCTCCCTATCCCACCCCTCCAGGTGGGCACAAAGCACCGGCTGACCTCCCTGTGCTATGCGGCTACTTCCCACTAGCTATCTATTTTACATTTGGTAGTGGATATATGTCAATGCTACTCGCTCACTTTGTCCCAGCTTACCCTTCCCCCTCCCCATGTCCTCAAGTCCATTCTCTAAGTCTGCGTCTTTATTCCTGTCTTGCCCCTAGGTTCGAACCTTTTTTTTTTTTTTTTTTAGATTTCATATATATGTGTTGGCATACAGTATTTGTTTTTCTCTTTCTGACTTACTCCACTCTGTATGACAGTCTCTAGGTCCATCCACCTCACTACAAATAACTCCGTTTCGTTTCTTTTTATGGCTGAGTAATATTCCATTGTATATATGTGCCACGTCTTCTTTATCCATTCATCTGTCGATGGACACTTAGTTTGCTTCCATGTCCTGGCTATTGTAAATAGTGCTGCAATGAACATTGTGGTACATGACTCTTTTTGAATTATGGTTTTCTCAGGGTATATGCCCAGTAGTGGGATTGCTGGGTCGTATGGTAGTTCTATTTTTAGTTTTCTAAGGAACCTCCATACTGTTCTCCATAGTGGCTGTATCAATTTACATTCCCACCAACAGTGCAAGAGGGTTCCCTTTTCTCCACACCCTCTCCAGCATTTATTGTTTGTAGATTTTTTGATGATGGCCATTCTGACTGGTGTGAGGTGATACCTCATGGTAGTTTTGATTTGCATTTCTCTAATGATTAGTGATGTAGAGCATCCTTTCATGTGTTTGTTGGCAATCTGTATATCTTCTTTGGAGAAATGTCTATTTAGGTCTTCTGCCCATTTTTGGATTGGGTTGTTCGTTTTTTTGATACTGAGCTGCATGAGCTGCTTGCAAATTTTGGAGATTAATCTTTTGTCAGTTGCTTCATTTGCAAATATTTTCTCCCATTCTGAGGGTTGTCTTTTCATCTTGTTTATGGGCTCCTTTGCTGTGCAAAAGCTTTTAAGATTCATTAGGTCCCATTTGTTTATTTTTGGTTGTATTTCCATTTCTCTAGGAGGTGGGTCAAAAAGGATCTTGCTGTGATTTATGTCACAGAGTGTTCTGCCTATGTTTTCCTCTAAGAGTTTTACAGTGACTGGCCTTACATTTAGGTCTTTAATCCATTTTGAGTTTATTTCTTTGTATGGTGCTAGGGAGTGTTTTAATTTCATTCTTTTACATGTAGTTGTCCAGTTTTCCCAGCACCACTTATTGAAGAGGCTGTCTTTTCTCCATCGTATATTCTTGCCTCCTTTATCAAAAATAAGGTGACCATATGTGCATGGGTTTATCTCTGGGCTTTCTGTCCTGTTCCATTGATCTATATTTCTGTTTTTGTGCCAGTACCATATTGCCTTGATTACTGTAGCTTTGTAGTATAGTCTGAAGTCCAGGAGCCTGATTCCTCCAGCTCCGTTTTTCTTTCTCCAGATTGCTTTGGCTATTTGGGGTATTTTGGGTTTCCATACAAATTGTGAAATATTTTGTTCTAGTTCTGTGAAAAATGCCATTGGTAGTTTGATAGGGATTGCACTGAATCTGTATATTACTTTGGGTAGTTATAGTCATTTTCACAATGTTGATTCTTCCAATCCAAGAACATGGTATATCTCTCCATCTGTTTGTATCATCTTTAATTTCTTTCATCAGTGTCTTATAGTTTTCTGCCTACAGGTCTTTTGTCTCCTTAGGTAGGTTTATTCCTAGATATTTTATTCTTTTTGTTGCAATAGTAAATGGGAGTGTTTCCTTCATTTCTCTTTCAGATTTTTCATCATTAGTGTATAGGAATGCAAGAGAGTTCTGTGCATTAATTTTGTAGCCTGCTACTTTACAAAACTCATTGATTAGCTCTAGTAGTTTTCTGGTAGCATCTTTAGGATTCTCTATATATAGTATCAAGTCATCTGCAAACAGTGACAGCTTAACTTCTTTCCCGATTTGTATTCCTTTTATTTCTTTTTCTTCTCTGACTGCTGTGGCTAAAACTTCCAAAACTGTGTTGAATAATTGTGGTGAGAGTGGACAACCTTGTCTTGTTCCTGATCTTAGAGGAAATGGTTTCAGTTTTTCACCATTGAGAATGATGTTGGCTGCGGGTGTGTCATATTTGGCCTTTATTATGTTGAGGTAAGTTCCCTCTATACTTACTTTCTGGAGGTTTTTTTTTATCATAAATGGGTGTTGAATTTTGTCAAAAGCTTTTTCTGCATCTATTGAAATGATCATATGGTTTTTCTCCCTCAATTTGTATATGGTTTATTACATTGATTGATTTGTGGATATTGAAGAATCCTCGCATTCCTGGAATAAACCCCACTTGATCATGGTGTATGATCCTTTTAATGTGCTGTTGGATTCTGTTTGCAAGTATTTTGTTGAGGATTTTTGCATCTATGTTTATCAGTGATATTGGCCTGTAGTTTTCTTTCTTTGTGACATCTTTCTGTGGTTTTGGTATCAGGGTGATGGTGGCCTCGTAGAATGAGTTT
Source organism: Balaenoptera acutorostrata (assembly GCF_949987535.1). Lineage (NCBI taxonomy): Eukaryota > Metazoa > Chordata > Mammalia > Artiodactyla > Balaenopteridae > Balaenoptera > Balaenoptera acutorostrata. Next base: position 97,925,273 of record NC_080070.1, read on the forward strand.
GGGAGTGTTCCTCCCTCTGCTATATTTTGGAAGAGTTTGAGAAGGATAGGTGTTAGCTCTTTTCTAAATGTTTGATAGAATTCACCTGTGAAGCCATCTGGTCCTGGGCTTTTGTTTGTTGGAAGATTTTACATTACAGTCTCAATTTCAGTGCTTGTGATTGGTCTGTTTATATTTTCTATTTCTTCCTGGTTCAGTCTTGGAAGGTTGTGCTTTTCTAAGAATTTGTCCATTTCTTGCAGGTTGTCCAATTTATTGGCATATAGTTGCTTGTAGTAATCTCTCATGATCCTTTGTATTTCTGCAGTGTCAGTTGTTACTTCTTTTTCATGTCTAATTCTATTGATCTGAGGGTTCTCCAAGACTCAAGAAAAATCTTGATGAGTCTGGCTAATGGTTTATCAATTTTGTTTATCTTCTCAAAGAACCAGTTTTTAGTTTTATTGATCTCTGCTATCGTTTCATTTCTTTTTCATTTATTTCTGATCTGATGCTTATGATTTCTTTCCTTCTTCAAACTTTGGGGTTTTTTTGTTCTTCTTTCTCTAACTGCTTAGGTGTAAGGTTAGGTTGTTTATTTGAGATGTTTTTTGTTTCTTGAGGTAGGATTGTATTGCTATAAACTTCCCTCTTAGAACTGCTTTTGCTGCGTCCCATAGGTTTTGGGCCGTCGTGTTTTCTTGTCATATGTTTCTAGGTATTTTTTGATTTCCTCTTTGATATCTTCAGTGATCTCTTGGTTATTTAGTAGCATATTGTTTAGCCTCCATGTGTTTGTATTTTTTACAGACTTTTTCCTGTAATTGATATCTAGTCTCATAGCGTTGTCATCAGAAAAGATACTTGATACAATTTCAATTTTCTTAAATTTACCAAGGTTTGATTTGTGACCCAATATACGATCTATCCTGGAGAATGTTTCATGAGCACTTAAGAAGAAAGTGTATTCTGTTGTTTTGGGATGGAATGTCTTATAAATATCAATTAAGTCCACCTTGTTTAATGTATCATTTAAAGGTTGTATTTCCTTATTTATTTTCATTTTGGATGATCTGGCCATTGGTGAAAGTGGGGTGTTAAAGGCCCCTACTATTATTGTGTTACTGTCGATTTCCCCTTTTATGGCTGTTAGCATTTGCCTTATGTATTGAGGTGCTCCTATACTGGGTGCCTAAATATTTACAATTGTTATATCTTCTTCTTGGATAGATCCCTTGATGATTATGCAGTGTCCTTCTTTGTCTCTTGTAATAGTTTTTATTTTAAAGTCTATTTTGTCTGATATGAGAATTGCTACTCCAGCTTTCTTTTGATTTCCATTTGCATGGAATATGTTTTTCCATCTCCTCACTTTAAGTCTGTATGTGTCCCTAGGTCTGAAGTGGGTCTCTTGTAGACAGCATATATACGGGTCTTGTTTTTGTATCCATTCAGCCAATCTATGTCTTTTGGTGGGAGCATTTAATCCATTTGCATTTAAGGTAATTATTGATATGTATGTTCCTATTACCATTTTAACTGTTTTGGGTTTGTCATTGTAGGTCTTTTCTTTCTCTTGTCTTTCCTGGCTACAGAAGTTCCTTTAGCATTTGTTGTAAAGCTGGTTTGCTGGTGCTGAATTCTCTTAACTCTTGCTTGTATGTAAAGGTTTTAATTTCTCCATCAAATCTGAATGAGATCCTTGCTGGGTAGAGTAATCTTGGTTGTAGGTTTTTCCCTTTCATCACTATAAATATGTCCTGCCACTCCCTTCTGGCTTGCAGAGTTTCTGCTGAAAGATCAGCTGTTAACCTTATGGGGATTCCCTTGTATGTTATTTGTTGCTTTTCCCTTGTTGCTTTTAATATTTTTTGTTTGTATTTAATTTTTGATAGCTTGATTAATATGTGTTTTGGCGTGTTTCTCCTTAGATTTTCCTGTATGGGACTCTCTACACTTCCTGGACTTGCTTGACTATTTCTATTCCCATGTTAGGGAAGTTTTCAACTATAAACTCTTCAAATATTTTCTCAGACACTTTCTTTTTCTCTTCTTCTTCTTGGACCCCTATAATGTGAATATGTTGGTGCATTTAGTATTGTCCCAGAGGTCTCTGAGACTGTCCTCAATTCTTTTCATTCTTTTTTCTTTATTCTGCTCTGTGGTAGTTATTTCCACTATTTTATCTTCCAGTTCACTTATATGTTCTTCTGCCTCAGTTATTCTGCTACTGATTTCATTTTTAATTTCATTTATTGTGTTCATCATTGTTTGTTTGCTCTTTAGTTCTTTAGGTCCTTGTTAAACGTTTCTTGTATTTTCTCCATTCTATTTCGAAGATTTTGGATCATCTTTACTATCATTACTCTGAATTCTTTTTCAGGTAGACTGCTTATTTCCTCTTCATTTGTTTGGTCTGGTGGGGTTTTAACTTGCTCCTTCATCTGCTGTGTGTTTCTCTGTCTTCTCATTTTACTTAACTTACTGTGTTTGGGGTCTCCTTTTCCCAGGTTGCAGGTTCGTAGTTCCCGTTGTTTTTGGTGTCTGCCCCCAATGGATAAGGCTGTTTCAGTGGCTTGTGTAGGCTTCCTGGTGGAGGGGGCTGGTGCCTGTATTGTGGTGGGTGGGGCTGGATCTTGTCTTTCTCGTGGGCAGGGACGTGTCTGGTGGTGTGTTTTGGGGAGTCTGTGAGCTTAGTATGATTTTAGGCAGCCTCTCTGCTAATGGGTGGGGTTGTGTTCCTGTCTTGCCAGTTGTTTTGAATGGGGTGTCCAGCACTGGAGCTTGCTGGCCGTTGGGTGGAGCTGGGTCTCTGGGAGAGCTTTTGACGATTGATATTATGTGGGGCCTGGAGGTCTCTGGTGGTCCAATGTCCTGAACTTGGCTCTCCCACCTCAGAGGCTCAGGCCTGACACCCAGCTGAAGCACCAAGACCCTGTCAGCCACACGGCTCTTGATGTCTGTTTTCCTTCCTGCTACTCTCCTTCTCCCCCTCGCTTAGAATCTTTGGGCAGCCATCCTGTCACAGAGTCACCTGAGGGCTGGGCGCTGGGTTTGAGCCATGCGGGGCGCTGGGTGCTCCCCTTCTCTGCTCTGGAGCACAGCGTCAGGGGTCTCGAGTGGCGTCTGAGGCCCAGGTTATGGCTTCCACCCAGATTTACATCTGGGCCCCCCATGCAACTTTCACTCACTCCACTCTCATCAACAAACTTTCCTCCCACACCCCATTTCTTCCAGAAGCTCATTCAAGTTTCAAATTCCAAAAATGGTTCAGCATTTTCTCTGTTACATTGCCTTGATCACTTCAATGAGGAGTTTAGAGAAAGAGTATGTTAAATATACGGGGTTAACATACTGTATTCATATGACAGTCTGATTTATTAATTTTCCCCTTGTTCTCCTGACTACATTCTTTCCACCAGTTTCTCAACTCGAGTAATTCTCCATGTAAGAAATTTCTAGATACAAATTTATTTTATGACAATCTTTTTTTTTTTTTTAATAAATTTATTTATTTATTTTTGGCTGTGTTGGGTCTTTGTTGCTACACACAGGCTTTCTCTAGTTGTGGTGAGCAGGGTCTACTTTCGTTGCGGTGCGTGGGCTTCTCACTGTGGTGGCTTCTCTTGTTGCGGAGCACAGACTCTAGGCATGCGGGCTTCACTAGTTGTGGCTTGCGGGCTCAGTAGTTGTGGCTCATGGGCTCTAGAACACAGGGCCAGTAGTTGTGGCGCACAGGCTTAGTTGCTCTGCTGTATGTGGGATCTTCCCAGACCAGGGCTCAAACTTGTGTCCCCTGCATTGGCAGGCAGATTCTTTTTTTTTTTTTTTTAAATATTTATTTATTTATTTTGGCTGCTCTGGGTCTTAGTTGTGGCATATGGGATCTTCTTTGTGGCATGTAGGCTCTTTTAGTTGCAGCATGTGAACTCTTAGTTGTGACACTAGTTCCCCAACCAGGGATTGAACCCTGGCCCCCTGCATTAGGAGTGTGGGGTCTTACCCACTGGACCACCAAAGAAGTCCTGGCAGGCAGATTCTTAACCACTGTGCCACCAGGGAAGTCCCTGATAATCTTTTTTACTTACTTCAATCTATAGCTTTGAACAAATTTGAAATTTCTACATATAATGCATTTTGTCATGTATTTATTCAATACTTCGTTTTAAAAATCCTTATGGATTTCTAAGTGACTAAACCACTCTGCATTTAACTTGTTAGGCTGAATTGGCAATAGAAGATATTTTGGAATGCATGTGCTTTTCAGCATATATTTCAGGCTCCTTTTATACTTTTGTTCCTAGCATCTGCTTTATTTTGCTTATTGTTACCATTCCTACTTAAAGTACATAGTTTATATTCTTTAGCTTCTTCAGTGTCATTTCCATTTTCTCAGTTTGGAAATTTACACATGGTTCTTCAAGTCAGGACTAACATTTTACTTTAAGCTACATGACGCTTAAATTGAGCTGCTTGGCTGCTGTTTCTTCAGCTTTTACAGAAAGCAGCCTCTTGGCAAACAAAACTCAGCAAAAAATTGGACACTTAGTAGCAGTTTTCTCTCAAGGATCAGATAACTTTCTGTGCGGGAGATAGAATGGGGGGAATGTGTCACCTAGGTTAGACATTCAGGCTGTTGTACACAGTGGCTGTGACTACTGTATTCTCTTTCTAACCAGGTTGCACACACCTACATGGGTGCTACGTGAGACTGGCGGGTGACTCGCTTTTATTGGGAGTCCAGAGGTCCATCTGTACCCCAGTCATCCACCTTTGTCTCCTGTGAAACTAGCTCAATTCTCCCAAACCCTACATGCCAGCAGCTAATTCCAATAACTTTAAAAAAAATCTAGTTTTAACGTTTATAGAAATTTTAAAAGTTTACAGAAATTTGTTGATGAGGTAATGCTTTCAAAGATTTCTGTCGAGTCTCAGCTGAATCTTCTTTTTGTCCACCTCACAGCAGTTTCAGGAAATGTTCAGCAGCTGGAAGTAAACTGCGGCAGAAAAAGGGAAATGTCTGCCACAGTCGTTTCCCTTAAAAGTCAGAGGGGGAGTCAGCATGAAGCACAGCCTGGGCTTCGGCTCCCAAAGAGAAGCAGAGAAAGAGAGGGAGACCGAGGGCCAGAAAGGGGACAGACTATCAGAGAGCGGGGAGACCAAGGACCCAGGGGAAAATAGCTCCTCTCAACTCTCATAATGCCTGCCAGCCTCTTGCCAGGAACCTGTGGGTGTGTGAGTAGTGAAGTTGTCAGGGACCCAACAAGACTTCCCTCCTCTTCTGGCGGGAGGAGAGGAATCAGAGAAGCTTTAGCTGTTTCCAGCCTCTGTTAATAACTTCACCTCATCTCAGATCTTTGGCTATCCAGAACCTCCTTCCTCCTGTTATTCTTACATTGCATCCATACTAACTCCAGAACCAATTTTGGTTGAAGTGAACTTACCCAATCCATATTTACACTGCTTATAATTAGGGCTTGCCTTTTTAACACAATCCTGTTATCTCTGTCATCCCCTTCCTGTTTCCTCTTGCACCTCACTTCCTTTCAGGAAGGAACACACTGGCCCATGTAGTTAGGCCTGAGAGCCCTGAATGAAAATGTTTAGCTTGGAGGGAAGAGGTGAGGCGAGAGAGAAAGATACATGAGGAATCTTTGAAATTCTCTTTTTCTTTATCCTTCCAACTATGTGCAGCCATATAGCATGTACTAACTTACTTAGTACTGAAGCAGGGCCATTTTAAGACTTTTATAGGACTTCGACACTTTTAATTTTGGAAACTCCATCACACGTCATGGCAAACATATTAAAATGCACCCATGTCTCACATTACATATGTATTTTTTGTTGCAAAAACCTTCAAGTGGATTTTATAATTTTGTCTTTAAATTTTATTTGGCTACTGGTAATGCATGGAATATACATTTGCCTATGATTTCTCAACATACTCAGGAATCTGACTAAATAAAAAATAAAATCTAAATAAAAAATTTTTTCTCATAGCATCAAATTTCATGAATATTTAAATTTAGCAATTAATGGGGTTGGCATATGTTGTGTTTTGTAGATATTTAATTTAAATTTATTAACTTTAGTTTTGCAATTTTCTTATCATATTTTTGAAACAATATTCATTTTCCAAGCCCCTGGACTTCTTCCAGTTCTCTGGAAAACTTGGAGGCCTGGCACTGAGACTAATGAAAGAACTTCCTAGGAAGAGGCATAGGCAATGCAAAGGTGCTGGGAGAGGAAAGAGCTTGGCTCGTTGGGGTAGAGTAGGAAGAACGACGTGGTTGGACAGGATTGAGTGAAAGGCAGGGAGGCAGGAGAGGCTGACCAGGTCAGGCCACCCAAGGCCTACCACGAAGCTTTGTGAACCACTGTCCGTAGAAAGTAACTACCTCAGCCTATTAAATTTCTTTTTCAACGAGCCAGACATACCTTGAATCTAGATCATGAAAGGCAGATTTCTGTTATTAATTTGTTTAGTGGTACGTTCTCCTACTTCTGAAATCTCACTTAGCCGCTTAGTCCAAAGGGAGAATTTTAGGAAAATCTAACTTTGGAAAAATAAATGACTCAAAAGTCAACCGTTTGGACATGAATCTGGGAACATGGCCTTTTTATTCATTCCTTTGGCAGGTCCTAAGCCTCTGTTCTCCAATATATATTTTCAAGTGGTCCATCAGCCTGTCCCTTGCAACCTTGTAAGCATATGTGGATGACACTACTGGCCTCTGAGCTGAGTCCCTTCTACTGCTTCTCCTATTACCCTTACCATCTATGCTCACACAGCAGTTACAATTATATTAAAAATATGATTACATCACTCCCTTGCTTCAAATTATTTACTGGATTCCCGTAACACTTAAAATAAAATCCAAAGTCTCTCTGTTGCTCTATAAGGCCCTAACATAATCTATCAGTAGTTCCTTGCTTGCCTCAGGACCTTTGCTCTTGCTGTTTCTGCCTGTAATGATTTCCTTGCACACTTTCACATCAGTGTTTCTTTCTCATTATTCTGGTCTCTACACTCCCAGGAGGGTTTCCCTAAACATCTTACCTAAAATAGTCTCACTCTCCACTTATGTCATCTAACATTCCATTCCTTTATCCTCACAGCAATTACCACTATCTGGAATATTATTACAAATTTGTTTACTTGCTCACTTTTGTTTTTCTCCTTTAGAAAATAAGCTCCACAGACAAAGGGCTTTTCTATCTTCATCTTCAGTACCAAGTGCTATACCTTCAGGACAAACAGCACTTGTAGTGCAATCAATAAACAGTTGAATGTATAAATCAGCCTATCAACAAATGAAAAATTTCAGTAATGAAACCCTCATGATGAAAAAGCCTAATAAATAGGATTTATTTTAGAAAGTCATTTATAAATTTATTTGGGGGTATATTCAATTATATTACCAATTTTATAGAGGCACTGATTCCTCTGGGTACTGAAAATACTTTTTTCATAGCTGTTGAAAATAATAGTGACTTTTCAGTTTGTCACTCAATGTATTTACCTTATCTATTTGCTAAGTTTCCTAATCACTTACTGAGAAATGGTAGTTGAAGTGGCTCTTGGTAGCCAGTTCACCCCAACTGACTTGCTTCAGCAGCACAATTTGAGTAAATTTATTATTCTTTTTAATAGTTTTTGTAAAAAATAATCCCAAGAATACTCTAGGCTTACTAATAAACCATTTAAGCTGACAAAATTTCTATGTAAATTATGGGTTGATGTTCAATGAAAGAAAAATCCTAAAGACATTTACTTGGCTATCATTTTTATTCTATAAGCAAATTCATTTTATAAAGGGATAGTTATAAATTTGTTTCTCTTGTGACCTAAGGGATCAAGGCTGTCCAAAGTTTCAGCAGGGCACTAATCCAACCTCTCCTTTGTCAATGTTTACCAATGACACATTCCTTATATTAGTATCAGGCAACCTCCTTGACTATTTTCATGAGACCAGTCCAAAGGAATAAAGATCTGCATGTAGAAAAGACTCTTGACTCTTAACCCCTGCAAATACATATTCCTATTTTTAAAAATTAACCAAAAGGTAGCAGAAGAAAAGGTAGATCTCATTAAAAAGTGTTTTGCCCACTGCTTGCTAAATGTGTATTAGATCCGCCTGTGGGCTTGATGGTCCCCACAAATGCAGGTCAGGTTTGTGCAAGCATGAGCTCTGAAGGGATTTTTCTAGGTCAGTTAGGAAATCTTTTTGTGTTATCCATTACTACACACTACTGTTGATTCTCGATGGTTCTTATAATCCAGAAGTACCTTAACAACTACTTTACAGATCCTCTTGTACAGCTTAAAACACATTCCACTCATTGTTCAGTTCTGCTATATTATTACAAGACTATTATATAATGCTAAATTATTGATTTTCTTCAATTGCTAATAGAGCCACAGTACTATTTCCTACCTTTTATTGCAAGTGAATTGTGTTTAATCTGTACTATGAGATAACAGGCTTTTAGGATCCTTTTAGTCTGAGATTTTCCCCTAGGCAACTCTTGCTTCTCATAAAATATACAAATTCTTTTTTGTTGTGCATGTTTATAGATGCCCCATGAGATATGAACATACATTTTTTGAATGTCCAGTTTTATTGAGATATAATTGCCATATGCCATTGTATTAGGTGTACAACACAACGATCTGATATATGTATATGCTGCAAAATGATCACTGTGATAAGTTTAGCTAACATCTATCACCTCACATAGTTACAGCATTTTTTTCTTGTGATGAGAACTTTTAAGATCTACTCTCTTAGCAACTTTCAAATATAAAATACAGTATTGTTAATTACAGTCATAATGCTGTACATTACATCCCCAGAACTTATTAATCTTGTAAGTGAAAAGTTTGTGCCTTTTGACTCACTTCACCCATTTTGCCCATCTTCCACCCCCCACCTCTGGCAACCACCAATCTCTCTCTGTATCTATGAGTTTGTATTTTTTCAAGGTCCATCCATGTTGTCACAAATGGTAGAATTTCCTTCTTTTTTATGGATGAAAATACTCCACTGTATGTATCACACTGTCTTTATCATACATTCACACATCGATGGACACTCTTGTTATCTCCGTGTCTTGGCTATTGTAAATAATGTTGCCACAAACATGGGGGGGGGGGGAGGAACAAATGTATTTTCAAGATAGTGATATCATTTCTTTCAGATATATACTCAGAAGCAGAATTGCTGGATCGTATTTTTAATTTTTTGAGGAACCTCCATAAAGTTTTCCATAATGGCTGCACCAATTTACATTCCCACCAACAGTACACAAAGATTCCCTTTCGCCACATCCTCGCCAAGACTTGTTATTTCTTGTTTTTTTGATAATAGCCACTCTAACATGTGTGAGGTGATATCTCATTGTGGTTTTGATTTCCATTTCCCTGATGATTAGTGATGGTGAGCATCTTTCCATGTACCTGTTGGTCATCTGTACGTCTTCTTTGGTAAAATGTCTATTTAGATCCTTTGCCCATTTTTAAAATTAGATTGTTAGGGTTTTTTTTTGGCTACTGAGTTGTTTGAGTTCTTTATATATTTTAGTTATTAACACCTTATCAGATATAGGATTTGTAAATATTTTCTCCCATTCTGTAGGTTCCCTTTCCATTTTGTTAACAGTTTTCTTTGCTGTGCATAAGCTTTTTAGTTTAATATAGTCCCACTTGTGATTTTTTGCTTTCATGGTCTTTGCTTTTGGTGTCAAATGCAAAAACATAATTGCCAAGACCGATGTAAAGGAACTTACTGCCTATGTTTTCTTCTAGGAGTTTTATGGCTTCAGGTCTTATGTTCAAGTCTTTGATCCATTTTGAGTTAATTTTTGTGTATGGTTTTGTGTAGTCCAGTTTTTTTCTTTAGTGTTTGGCTGTTCAGTTTTCCAAAAACCATTTACTGAAGAGAGTCCTTTCCCCATTGTATATTCTTGGCTCTTTTGTCAAAAATTAACTGATCACATATGGATTGGTTTATTTCTGGGCTCTCTTTTCTGTTCTCTATTGATCTACATGTCTGTTTTTATGCCAATATCATACTGTTTTGATTACTATAACTTCATAATATAGTTTGAAACCAGGGAGTATGATGCTTCCTGCTTTATTCTTCTTTCTCAAGATTGTGTTGCCTATCTGAGGGTCTTTTGTGGTTTTTATACAACTATTCGGATTGTTTCTTCTATTTCTGTGAAAAATGCCACTGGAATTTTGATAGGGATTGCACTGAATCTGTAGATTACTTTGGGTAGTATGGACATTATAACAATATTAATCATCCCAATCCATGAGCACTGATTATATTTCCATTTTTCTGTGTCTTCTTCAGTTTCTTTCATCAATGTCTTACTGTCTTCGGTGTACAGATCTTTCACTTCCTTGGTCAAATTTATTTCTAGGCATTTTATTCTTTCTGATGCAATTGTAAATGGAACTGTTTTCTTAATTTTTCTTTCTGGTAGTTCATTGTTAACATATAGAAATGCTATTGATTTTTTGTGTATTGATTTTGTATCCTGCAACTTTGCTGAACCTGTTTACTAGTTCTAGCAGTTTCGGTGGAGTCTTTAGTTTTTCTATATATAATGATATAATATCACATCACCTGCAAATAAATACTGTTTTACTTCTTCCTTTCTATTTTGGAGACTTCTGTCTTTCTTGCCTAATTGCTCTGGCTAGGACTTTCAGGACTATGTTGAATAAAAGTGGTGAGAGTGGGCATCCTTGTCTTGTTCCTGATCTTAGAGGAAATGCATTCAGCCTTTCATCATTCAGTGGGCTTGTCATAGATGGCCTTAATTATGTTGAGGTATGTTCCCTTTATATGTACTATGTTGACAGTTTTTATCATAAATAGATGTTGAATTTTGTCAAATGCTTTTTCTGCATCTATTGAGATGATCAAATAATTTTTATCTTTTATTTTTTTAAATTTTATTTATTTTTCTACAGCAGGTTCTTATTAGTTATCTATTTTATACATATTAGTGTATATATGTCATACCCAATTTCCCAATTCATCCAACCACCACCACTACCCCCGCCACTTTCCCCCCTTGGTGTCCATACGTTTGTTCTCTACATCTGTATCTCTATTTCTGCCCTGCAAACCGGTTCATCTGTATCATTTTTCTAGGTTCCACATATATGCGTTAATATACGATATTTGTTTTTCTCTTTCTGACTTCCTTCACTCTGTATGACAGTCTCTAGATGCATCCACGTCTCTACAAATGACCCAATTTCGTTCCCTTTTATGGCTGAGTAATATTCCATTGTATATATGTACCACATCTTCTTTATCCATTCGTCTATCGATGGGCATTTAGGTTGCTTCCATAACCTGGCTATTGTAAATAGTGCTGCAATGAACTTTGGGGTGCATATGTCTTTTTGAATTATGGTTCTCTCAGGGTATATGCCCACTAGTGGGATTGCTGGGTCATATGGTAATTCTATTTTTAGTTTTTTAAGGAACCTTCATACTGTTCTCCATAGTGGCTGTATCAATTTATATTCCCACCAACAGTGCAAGAGGGTTCCCTTTTCTCCACACCCTCTCCAGCATTTACTGTTTGTAGATTTTCTGATGATGCCCATTCTAACTGGTGTGAGGTGATACCTCATTGTAGTTTTGATTTGCATTTCTCTAATAATTAGTGATGTTGAGCAGCTTTTCATGTGATTCTTGGCCATCTGTATGTCTTCTTTGGAGAGATGTCTATTTAAGTCTTCTGCCCATTTTTTGATTGGGTTGTTTGTTTTTCTAATATTGAGCTGAATGAGCTGTTTATGTATTTTGGAGATTAATCCTTTGTCTGTTGATTCATTTGCAAATAGTTTCTCCCATTCTGAGGGTTGTCTTTTCGTCATGTTTATAGTTTCCTCTGCTTTGCAAAAGCTTTTAAGTTTCATTAGGTCCCATTTGTTTATTTTTGTTTTTATTTCCATTACTCTAGGAGGTGGATCAAAACAGATCTTGCTGTGATTTATGTCAAAGAGTGTTCTTCCTATGTTTTCTTCTAAGAGTTTTATAGTGTCTGGTCCTACATTTAGGTCTCTAATCCATTTTGAGTTTATTTTTGTGTATGGTGTTAGGAAGTGTTCTAATTTCATTCTTTTATATGTAGCTGCCCAGTTTTCCCAGCACCACTTATTGAAGAGGTTGTCTTTTCTCCATTGTATATCCTTGCCTCCTTTGTTATAGATTAGTTGACTATAGGTGCATGGGTTTATCTCTGGGCTTTCTATCTAGTTCCATTGATCTATATTTCTGTTTTTGTGCCAGTACCACATTGTCTTTATTACTGTAGCTTTGTAGTATAGTCTGAAGTCAGGGAGTCTTATTCCTCCACCTCCGTTTTTTCCCCTCAAGACTGCTTTGGCTATTTGGTGTCTTTTGTGTCTCCACACAAATTTTAAGATTTTTCATTCTAGTTCTGTAAAAAATGCCACTGGTAATTTGATAGGGATTGCATTGAATCTGTAGATTGCTTTGGGTAGTATAGTCATTTCCACAATATTGATTTTTCCAATCCAAGAACATGGTATATCTCTCCATCTGTTTGTGTCATCTTTGATTTCTTTCATCAGTGTCTTATACTTTTCTGAGTAGAGGTCTTTGTCTCCCTTGGTAGGTTTATTCCTAGGTATTTTATTCTTTTTGTTGCAGTGGTAAATGGGAGTGTTTCCTTCATTTCTCTTTCAGATTTTTCATCATTAGTGTATAGGAATGCAAGAGATTTCTGTGCATTAATTTTGTATCCTGCAACTTTACAAATTCATTGATTAGCTCTAGTAATTTTCTGGTGGCATCTTTAGGATTCTCTATGTATAGTATCATGTCATCTGCAAACAGGGATAGTTTTACTTCTTCTTTTCCAATTTTTATTCCTTTTATTTCTTTTTCTTCCCTGATTGCCGTGGTTAGGACTTCCAAAACTATGTTGCCTAATAGTGGCAAGAGTGGACATCCTTGTCTTGTTCCTGATCTTAGAGGGAATGCTTTCAGTTTTTCACCATTGAGAATGATGTTTGCTGTGGGTTTGTTGTATATGGCCTTTATTATGTTGAGGTAGGTTCCCTCTATGCTCACTTTCTGGAGAGTTTTTATCATAAATGGGTGTTGAATTTTGTCAGAAGATTTTTCTGCATCTATTGAGATGATCATATGGTTTTTATTCTTCAATTTGTTAATATGGTGTGTCACATTGTTTGATTTGTGTATATTGAAGAATCCTTGCATCCCTGTGAATAATCCCATTTGATCATGGTGTATGATCCTGTTAATGTGTTGTTGGATTCTGTTTGCTAGTATTTTGTTGAGTATTTTTGCGTCTATATTCATCAGAGGTACTGGTCTGTAATTTTCCTTTTTTGTATTATCTTTGTGTGGTTTTGGTATCAGGGTGATGGTGGCCTCATAGAATGAGTTTGGGAGTGTTCCTTCCTCTGCAATATTTTGGAAGAGTTTGAGAAGGATGGGTGTTAGCTCTTCTCTAAATGTTTGATAGAATTCACCTGTGAAGCCATCTGGTCCTAGACTTCTGTTTGTTGGAAGATTTTTAATCACAGTTTCAATTTCACTACTTGTGATTGGTCTGTGCATATATTCTAGTTCTTCCTGGTTCAGTCTTGGAAGGGTATACCTTTCTAAGAATTTGTCCATTTCTTCCAGGTTGTCCATTTTATTGGCATAGAGTTGCTTGTAGTAGTCTCCTAGGATGCTTCGCATTTCTGCAGTGTCCATTGTAACTTCTCCTTTTTCATTTCTAATTTTATTGATTCTTCTCCATCTTTTTCTTGATGAGTCTGACTAAAGGTTTATCAATTTTGTTTATCTTCTCAAAGAACCAGCTTTTAGTTTTATTGATCTTTGTTATTGTTTTCTTTGTTTCTATTTCATTTATTTCTGGTCTGATCTTTATGATTTCTTTCCTTCTACTAACTTTGGTTTTGTTTGTTCTTCTTTCTCTAGTTCCTTTAGGTGTAAGGTTAGATTGTTTATTTGAGATGTTTCTTGTTTCTTGAGGTAGGCTTGTATTGCCATAAACTTCCCTCTTAGAACTGCTGTTGTTGCATCCTGTAGGTTTTGGATCGTCGTGTTTTCATTGTAATTTGTCTCTAGGTATTTTCTGATTTCCTCTTTGATTTCTTCAGTGATCTCTTGGTTATTTAGTAACGTAGTGTTTAGTCTCCATGTGTTTGTGCTTTTTTAAAGTTTATTTTCCCTGTAATTGATTTCTAATCTCATAGCGTTGTGGTTGGAAAAGATGCTTGATATGATTTCAATTTTCTTAAATTTACTGAGGCTTGATTTGTGACCCAAGAGGTGATCTATCCTGGAGAATGTTCCATGTGCACTTGAGAAGAAAGTGTAATATGCTGTTTTTGGATGGAATGTCATATAAATATCAATTAAATCTATCTGATCTATTGTGTCATTTAAAGCTTCTGTTTCCTTACTAATTTTCTCTTTAGATGATCTGTCTATTGGGTTAAGTGAGGTGTTAAAGTTCCCCACTATTATTGTGTTAACTGTCGATGTCCTCCTCTATAGCTGTTAGCAGTTGCTTTACGTACTGAGGTGGTCCTATTTTGGGTGCATATATATTTATAATTGTTATATCTTCTTCTTGGATTGATCCCTTGATCATTACGTAGTTTCCTTCCTTGTCTCTTGTAACATTCTTTATTTTAAAGCCTTTTTTATCTGATATGAGTATTGCTACTCCAGCTTTCTTTTGATTTCCATTTGCATGGAATATCTTTTTCCATCCTCTCACTTTCAGTCTGTATGTGCCCCTAGGTCTGAAGTGGGTCTCTTGTAGACAGCATATACATGGGTCTTGTTTTTGTATCCATTCAGTGAGCCTATGTCTTTCGGTTGGAGCATTTAACCCACTCACGTTTAAGGTAATTATCGATATGTATGTTCCTATGACCATTTTCTTAATTGTTTTGGGTTTGTTTTTGTAGGTCCTTTTCTTCTCTTGTGTTTCCCACTTACAGAAGTTCCTTTAGCATTTGTTGTAGAGCTGGTTTGGTGGTGCTGAATTTTCTTAGCTTTTGCTTGTCTGTAAAGCTTTTGATTTCTCCATTGAATCTGAATGAGATCCTTGCTGGGTAGAGGAATCTTGGTTGTAGGTTCCTCCCTTTCATCACTTTAAATATGTCATGCCTTCCCTTATGGCTTGTGGAGTTTCTGCTGAGAAATCAGCTGTTAACCTTATGGGAGTTCCCTTGTATGTTATGTGTCATTTTTCCCTTGCTGGTTTCAATAATTTTTCTGCCTTTTGTTTTTGCCAAATTGATTACTATGTGTCTCGGCGTGTTTCTCCTTGGGTTTATCCTGTATGGGCGTCTCTGTGTTTCCTGGACTTGGGTGGCTATTTCATTTCCCATGTCAGGCAAGTTTTTGACTATAATCTCTTCAAATATTTTCTTTGGTCCTTTCTCTGTCTCTTCTCCTTCTGGGACCCCTATAATGCGAATGTTGTTGCGTTTAATGTTGTCCCAGAGGTCTCTTAGGCTGTCTTCATTTCTTTTCATTCTTTTTTCTTTATTCTGTTCCCCAGCAGTGAATTCCACCATTCTGTCTTCCAGGTCACTTATCCGTTCTTCTGCCTCAGTTATTCTGCTATTGATTCCTTCTAGTGTAGTTTTCATTTCAGTTATTGTATTGTTCATCTCTGTTTGTTTGTTCTTTAATTCTTCTAGGTCTTTGTTAAACATTTCTTGCATCTTCTCGATCTTTGCCTTCATTCTTTTTCCGAGGTCCTGGATCATCTTCACTATCATTATTCTGAATTCTTTTTCTGGAAGGTTGCCTATCTCCACTTCATTTAGTTGTTTTTCTGGGGTTTTATCTTGTTCCTTCGTCTGGTACATAGCCCTCTGCCTTTTCATCTTGTCTATCTTTCTGTGAATGTGGGTTTTGTTCCACAGGTTGCAGGATTGTAGTTCTTCTTGCTTCTGCTGTGTGCCCTCTGGTGGATGAGGCTATCTAAGAGGCTTGTGCAAGTTTCCTGATGGGAGGGAATGGTGGTGGGTAGAGCTGGCTGTTGCTCTGGTGGGCAGAGCTCAGTAAAACTTTAATCCACTTGTCTGCTGATGGGTGGGGCTGGGTTCCCTCCCTGTTGGTTGTTTGGCCTGAGGCGACCCAACACTGGAGCCTACCTGGGCTCTTTGGTGGGGCTAATGGCGGACTCTGGGAGGGCTCATGCCAAGGAGTACTTCCCAGAACTTGTGCCGCCAGTGTCCTTGTCCTCACAGTGAGACACAGCCACCCCCTGCCTCTGCAGGAGACCCTCCAACACTAGCAGGTAGGTCTGGTTCAGTCTCCTATGGGGTCACTGCTCCTTCCCCTGGGTCCTGATGTGCACACTACTTTGTGTGTGCCCTCCAAGAGTGGAGTCTCTGTTTCCCCCAGTCTTGTCAAAGTCCTGCAATCAAATCCCGCTAGCCTTCAAAGTCTGATTCTCTAGGAATTCTTCCTCCTGTTACTGGACCCCCAGGTTGGCAAGCCTGACGTGGGGCTCAGAACCTTCACTCCAGTGGGTGGACTTCTGTGGTATAAGTGTTCTTCAGTTTGTGAGTCACCCACCCAGCAGCTATGGGATTTGATTTTATTGTGATTGCGCCCCCTCCTACTGTCTCATTGTGGCTTCTCCTTTGTCTTTGGATGTGGAGTATCTTTTTTGGTGAGTTCCAGTGTCTTCCTGTCGATGACTGTTCAGTTAGTTGTGATTCTGGTGCTCTCGCAAGAGGGAGTGAGAGCACATCCTTCTACTCCGCCATCTTGAACTAATCTCCCCATCGGGTATCTTTTTTTGTGAGTTCCAGTGTCTTCCTGTTCATGATGGTTCAGCAGTTAGTTGTGATTCCGGTGCTCTCACAAGAGGGAGTGAGCACACGTCCTTCTACTCTGCCATCTTGAACCAATCTCTCTCTATCTTTCATTTTATTAATGTGGTGTATCACTTGACTGATTTTCACATGTGGTATCACCCTTGTATCCCAGGAATAAATCCCACTTGATCATGGTATATATTCTTTTAATGTGTTGTTGAATTAGATTTGCTAGTATTTTGCTGAGGATTTTTGTATCTATGTTCATCAGGAATCTTGGTCTGTAATTTTCTTTTCTCATGACACCCTTGCCTAGTTTTGGTGTCAGAGTAATGCTGGCCTTGTAAAATGGGTTTGGAAGTATTCCTCTCTCTTCTATACTTTTTGGAGGAGTTTGAGAAGAACTGGTATTAATTCTTAGAATGTCTAGTAAAATTCACCAGTGAAGCCCTCTGATCCTAGGCTTTTGTTTTCTGGGAGGTTTTTGATTACTAATTCAATCTCATTACTAGTAATCAGTCTGTTCAGATTTCCAATTTCTTCATAATGCAGTCTTGGTAAGTCATATGTTTCTAGGAATTTATCCATTTCTTCTAGGTTGTCCAATTTGTTGGCATATTAATTGTTCATAGTATCCTCTTATGATCCTTTATTTTTCTGTGGTATAAGTTGTAATTCTCCTTTTTCATCTCTGATTTTATTTATTTGAGTCTCCTCTGTTTTTTTCTTGGTATGTCTAGCTAAAAGTTTGCCTATTTTGTTTAGTTTTTTAAAAAAAACAGTTCTTACGTTCACTGATCTTTTCGATTATCTTTTAAGTCTATTTCATTTATTTCCACTCTGATCTTTGTTATTTCCTTCCTTCTATTAACTTTGGAATTATTTTGCCCTTCTTTATCTAGTTCCTTGAAGTGTAAAGCTAGGTTTATTAATTTAGGCATTTATTACTATGAACTTCTCTCTTAGAACTGCTTTGGCTCCATCTCATGTGTTTTTTTTTTTTTTTTTCTGGCCACTCTGCGTGGCTTGCTGGATCTCAGTTCTCCACCCAGGAATTGAACCTGGGCCCTCGACGGTGAAAGCGCAGAGTCCTAACCATTGGACTATCAGGGAATTCCCATCCCATATACTTTGTTATGTTGTATTTCCATTTTCATTTGTCTCAGGATATTCTTTGATTCCTTGACCTGTTTGGTTGTTCAGTATCACATTGTTTAATCTCCACGTTTGTGGATTTTCTAGTTTTATTCTAATAGATTTCTAGTTTCATATCATTGTGGTTGGAAAAGTTGCTTGATGTGATTTCAGTCTTCTTAAATTTGTTAAGACTTGGTTTGCGGCCTAACATATGACCTATCCTGGAGAATGATCCATGTGCACTTGAGAAGAATATGTATTCTGCTGTTTTTGGATGTAATGTTTTATAATGTCTGTTAAGTCCATCTGGTCTAACTTGTCTTTTAAGTTCAGTGTTTTCTTATTGATATTCTGTATGATTCCATTATTGAAAGTAGGGTACTGAGTCCATTCTGATTACTGTATTGCTGTTGATTTCTCCCTTCAGGTCTGTTAATATTTGCTTTGTATATTTAGGTGCTCTTATGTTGGGGTGCATAAATATTTACAAATGTTATATTGTCTTGCTGGACAGACACTTTTATCATTATGTAATGCCCTTCTTTATCTCTTATTACAGTCTTTGTCTTAAAGTCTATTTTGTCTGATACAGGTATAGCTACTCCTACTTTCTTCTGGCTTTTGTATGTATGGAATATCTTTTCCCATCCCTTTACTTTGAGTTTGTGTGTGGTCTTAAAGCTGAAGTGAGACTCTTGGAGGCAGCATACACTTGGGTCTTATTTGTTTATCCATTCAGCCACTCTAAGACTTTTGATTGGAGAATTCAATCCATTTACATTTGAAGTAATTTTTGATCAGTATGGACTTACTATTGCCATTTTGTTCATTGTTTTCTGACTGTTTTGTAATTCCTTTTTTCCTTTGTTCTCTAACTCTTTTCCTTTCTGATCTGATGATCTTCTGCAGTGGTATGCTTAGATTCCCTTCTCTTTAGCTTTTGTGTATCTACTCTGGGTTTTTACTTTGTGGATACCATGAGGTTTATATAAAACATCTTACATTTGTAACAGGCTATTTTAAACTGATAACAATTTAAGTCAAATGCATACTAAAGCTCTACATTTTTCCCCCCCCCACCATGTTTCATGTTTTAGGCATCATAATTTACATCTTTTTTATCTTGTCTATCTGTTAACAAATTATTATAGTTACAGTTATTTTTTTTTACTATTTTTGTCTTTTAACCTTCATACTAGATTTATAAGTAATTTACTCACTACCACTACAACATGAGAGTATTTTGAATTTAACTATATATTTACCTTTAGCAGTGAGATTTACACTTTTATATCTGCTCCTGTTACTAATTAGAGCCCTTCTGTTTCAGCTTGAAGACCGTCCTTTATCACATTTCTTGTAAAGCCCATCTAGTGGTGCTGAACTCCTTTATTAGCCTTTGCTTGTCTGGAAAACTCCTTATCTCTTCTACTAAAATGAACTGCCAACTCTAATATGCTATGATGACCATACCCTCATAGTTTTATACATTTTGAAACCAAAACTCTAGATAATATGACAGCAATGTCCTTTCCACCTGTATACTTAGCTAGTCTACTAGATAAGACAGAGGAATGTAAATGTCCCTCGGTATTATCACTAACAGTATTAGTCAAATTATCTTTAATAAATCTCAATTAAAATAATTCCCTTAGTGATCTTAAAATATATGGAAGAGGCTTTAAAGACTATTTTTAGAACATAAAGCAGACAGAGGTTCTGATTTCAGATACTATGTATGGAAGAAAGGAAAGTACTACAAATAATTAAAGGCAATTCATTTCCCCATGGAAAAATGTGCTCTAAGATGACATACTGTAAAGTGATTTATAGCATATTGACTATAGTTCTTCTGATGAAAAAACAATTGTCCAAGTTTTCCCTCGAGAACACTCTCAGTAACAACAATCCATGCTCATGGAAAGTCATGAGTTAGAAAATGAGAACCAAATGAACTCTCAGCTGGGAAAAGCCAACAATAATTAATTTAACACCAGTCATTTGTAGAGAACATGTATACATTTCAAAATTCCCCTTGAGAAAAACAGGTCATTGAACGGCAGAGGTCACATATTTGAATATGTTCAAAGAATTTTTACTTAATAAGATAACATGCTCCAAAAGTTTTACATTTAAAAAAACCTTGTTTTTAGGACTAGGTAGTTATGATAAATAGTTGGTCAATATCATCATTTGAATTTCAATACTGTAATAAGTGTTTCTGAAAAAATCACTAAAGTGAGTTCACATTGAACTTGGAACTTGGACAATATATTCTTCAACAGCAGCAGAGAGAAAACGGTGTCATTAAATGGGGCTTTATTCTGATTCATTGGCTAAGAAAATGGGAACAGTTTGAAATCTTCCATGTTGTTTCATTTTAATGAGCAGAGAGCATTTTTCATGTCCTTATTAAAGCGGTTAATGTGTTTCTCTAGTCTCATTATCACCACCAAAGTATACTCTCTGTTGTTTCATAACCAAGACAACTCCTTTTCGTTTCAGAGAAGTCAAATTTGATTGCTCACATGTGGTTGTTAATAAAACTCCTGTGGCGCTGCTCAAGGTGCCCATGGGGATTGTACAATTATTTATATTTTCTTATGGTTTTCTATAATTATTGTGATTGTACTTTCACAGAGTAAATGTATCTCCACCAATTAAAGCAGTGGTGGGTTAAGAATATTCATCAGACTTGTGTGAGAGGATATTGTTCTTAGGGTTTTGCAAAGCACAGAAATTAAACTGCTGTTATCATGTATTCAACCGAAGTGTTAAAATTAAAATGCTCAGCAACTTTGGAGTTTATCTGAGCAGATGTTAACTATTTACGAAAAAATAAACATTATACAGGACTTGCATTCATGATATGATTCTTTTTTATATTCAAAGTGCTGGAAAGAAAAACTGCTACACAAACTTGGGGGATATAGTTTATGGTATATGACCAGTTTGGATTATTGTTAATTCAGGTCAATTTAAAATTGCAGAATCATAAAATTCCAAGAAATCTCATTTTGCTTTACATCTTTGTATCTTATTTGCTTTACCCCTTTATTTTCTTTGAGGACTCCAGGACTAAGAAAGAGCATGCATAAAAACAAGCATCTGAGGCTATCAACTAGAAAACACACAATATAACCTTTCATATTTTGTCATAGAGAAATTTCATTCTATCTAGTTTGACAGTGCTTGCAGCAAAAGTGATCAGCTGTACTTCCATGCCATTAGCTGTCATTTTGATGCTAGAATTTTAGCCTGCTGTGTGTGAGATGTGACTGTCCAGGCACAATTCCCATCAAAGGTAATTTTATGTGCAATGGTGTGTAAAATTTACCTCTAATTATGATAAGGTCACTGATGGGTCATTTATGATATGCTCTCGGGAGACAATTGCAGTGAATAGCTTTTGGCAAGATTCATCTGGAGGAATTAAATTGGTCTGACCATGACTCAATAGAAAGTAAAAGACTCTTAGAAAATTATTCCTCAATCATGTTTAAAGTTCTAAAGGAACCCAAAGAGGGGCAGTTTGCACAGTGGTGAAGGTTGTGAGTTTTGAAATTATACAGAACTGAGACTTAACCTAGGATCTCTATGCCTAGAAAGTCCTATCTGATCTGGCTTCTGCATATCTCTTGGCTTCTATTTCTGACATTCGCTCCCTCATTACCTGGGCTCCAGCACCACTGGCCTCCTTCCTGGTTTTTGAACATGTCATGGTCACTCATGCTTTGGGAGTCTTTGCACCACAGAGTTTCCTGTAGTTTACGCTATTCCTTCAGATCTTCATGTGCCTGGAACTTCCTGCTCTTTTACTTTCCAATTAGCAGAATGTGTTGTATCCACTCTCTGAACTACCCAAACACAGCCTCCTCCTCTCTACCTAATGTTGCCACCTCCTAACTAGGTAATCACTATTGTGTCATCCTACTGATGTTCTTCAAGTACTAATCATAGTCTTAAGTTACTTATTTACTGCTTAATGTATAATTAAGTTTGCATATGACGATAGGGAGAAAAAAAAATCTAAGAATGAAAGGTATCTTGACTAGGAGATCCCACACTCTTGAAACCCCACTGACATTAACTATACAAGTCACTGGTCCAATATTGCTTGATAAAATGGACTAAAAAGAATATCTTTGGGTTGGAGAAACTTCTTGGACTTTATGTAAGACAGCATGAAAATAAAACACCTGATGAGAAATTTTATCAAAATAGTCATTAGAGTGATTTCACTTTTCACTATGATCATGATGGACCTCCATGAAGGGAGAATATGTTAGTCACTTCAGTTATTAACACTTCTTGAAGAGGGTTTTTATATGTAATGGTGGGAAAATGAAAATTTGAGATGAATAGTAAAATTTTATATTTATTTAAATCTATCAGTGTTTCGTTGTTAGTCTTCTTTCCCAAGATAACTTACTTATAGACATAACAGCGACTTTTCAAATGGTTCATGTTCAGCTAATATTTGTCAACAAATGACTAAGTGCTGGATGGACTGGAAGATCATCTTTGGGTTTCAAACCTTAATGCAAATTGTAACAATAACAACAAGAACAAAGATGAAATCCTTACCAAAGGGTCCAGTCGTGGCCACAGTACGGCTGAACATTTCCAAGGTAGAATCCCAGAGATTGAGTGACCTCCACAAGATTGGTAAAGTCAAGACTAATGCTGTTGAAAAGTACAGATGTCATGATAATCTCATCAATAGCCCATACATCCTCTCCCTGGGAAGAATGATATGGTTGCCACCATCTGAACTGAATTCCAAGCTGTCTTGCATCATCTGGTAATTCTACAGAGATTATTCTAAAGGAGAAAATAGAAGTAAAAATTCAGATTACTTTGATTATCTTAAAATACAAACATTTATAGCAGTATTTTTTTTCCTACAGTATAATATTTGAAAAAATAATTCTCCCACTATGACAAACATTCTTGAGATTTCCAATTTCCTGTCTGACTCCAACAAAGTCTTCTCAACACATCTAAAACTGTGACTTTGCTTGCACTCAGCTGCTCTCAGAAAAGCTAACTCAATAAAACATAGTTGTCAATGTGGCAGGATTTGCCTAAGTCTGGTAAAGGCTCTTGGGCAGCTTGTTACACACATTATAGTTTTGGGCTGGTTGGAACCATGGCACTTCCTCATTCCCATGAGTTTAGCATACTGTGTGAGGTCACTTGCTGTGTCATGGTGGCTATGACAGTAAACCTGTATCTGACAAGTGGGGAAGAAAATTAAGAATAATATCTAATTTCCAGGAGCAATCATTGTACACAGCAGCAGGAACTATATATTAATTGCCACTGCAATGACATCTGCTTGAAAGCTCCATAAATCATAGTACCATGTTGCTCAAATCCGTACACAAGGTGAGATGTGAAACAAATGGCAAATGGAACATTTATCTCCATCAGTGTATGATTATACACCAGGAGAGGTGTTTGCAGTAAATGCACACTGAAGGGACTGAATCCTTTTCCTAGTGAGCAAAGAAAAACTCCCTAAGACATGTGACTAGCTGGATAACTTAGAAATAAATTATTTAAAAACTTCAATGTCTAAGGCTGGATTTACTGAGAAATTAGATTGATTTTAATATTTGTATTACGTTCATCTTTAGTTATTACACAAAGAAATATTAAATCACATCTTGAAAATGTAATTTTTTGCATACTGAAAGTTATTAAAAGTAATATCTATTTTTACTTTAAATAATCTGCACATGAAAATATGGGGTGGAATAACACAATTATCACCGTTGATTATATAAACGGTAAAAAACTGGTAGGACTTTTTGTAATGTGAGAAAACATACATTTTAAATGATGAGAAATCAATGTTCAACTACAGAAATATAAATTAAAAAACATTTCTTAAACTAAAAAGACATAGCTATAACAGTTTTATGATTTTTTTAAGTACTTTCCATGATCTGCTGAATTTTTTTAACCAATGTGAGTTTATTAAAAGAAAAGGACTTATTAAATACTTAATTAAATTATTTCAGTAATTTTCACTTTAATTTTCTAAATATTTATTTATTTATTAAATAATTAAATAATATTTATGTTAACATATCAAATATATAATAAAATAAACTATATTCAAATTGGCTCAACAATGAAAACATCATGCATTAATTTCATAATTTAATTTGATTAGCATTGTTATTAGAAGATTATAATTTTCTTTTAATATTAATAATTTTAAAAGCAGTTACTGTTCTCTCTGATGAAAATAAATATAATATTAAAAATTAACAACTGAGAAGTAGAATTTTTCGGGCAACTTTAAAGGAAAATAAAGCGCATATGTGTGTGAGAACAGTAACTGAAGTGACCAATATTTTCCCCAGCAGAGATGTGAAGACTGTGAGTCTGTAGTCAGACTCTTGGGTTAAAGTCCGTACTTTGTCACCTCATGGTTGATAACTTTGCAGCTGCAGGGAAGGTATTTAACTTCTATGTGCCTTAGCATCTTCATCTGTGAAACTGGGATAATAATATCCTGATGGCAAAGTCAGAGACTTTTTTCTATTTTTCACTATTGTATCTTAGAACCTAGAATAGTGTCTGGCATATAAAAAGAATAACTTCTTGCTGCATAGATGAAGTACATATTATCAGTATACCCTGACAGAGATTCAAACACAGAGGCACAAGGAGGTTAAAGATTTTCTTTTAGGTTAAGCAGCTTTTAACTGACAATGCCAGGGTATGGACCTAGGGAACATGGCTCTAGAGTCTGCGTCCTTTACCTCTACGTTATATCTTGGAGTGGGGTGGGAGTCTCTGCTTTACCACTCTATGCATATTACAGTGGCTGGTTAGAATGGCTATGGAGCCATTTGATCAGAATATTCCTAGATGAGAACCCAGGGACTTAGGTCAACTTTCTGTCTCAAACTTCCTTTTTTGGATAGGTACTAAGCTCATGGATTTCCTGTAATCAAATACAATAATCAAGACAAAAATAAAATATAATTAGACTTCATAATAATTTTAGAATAAGAAACCAAGCCCCATAATTAAGAAAAATCTAGAATAATTTTAGTCTCACCAAAAATATATAGTTTTATATTAATAAGAATGCCAATTAGTTCACAAGGCAGTCTAGTCAGTTAGAATTAAAAGATTAACTTAGATATATTTACAGACTTTAACTTTTATAAATATCAAGCAGATAGAGTTCTTTCACTTACTGAGTGAATTATAGGTAAGGAAATTATTAGAAATCAGCTAGGAATAACAGTAGTTAGCCAACTAGCATATCTAATTTATGGATCACACTTCATTTTCGAACAACCATGGCAGAAAGGAACAATATGGAATTCACAGCAATTACAAACAGCAATTTATACTGAAGAAAACACAGCAAATGGCTAAAGGCATCAATAATTAACTGTTTCATGGAGAGTTTACATGGTTTGTACTATTTCTCATATAAAACATAATTTAGTGTCTAGAATATATCAAATTCTACTTCTGCCATGTCACCTTTCATTAATATTTATAGGAGACAGGGGGAGGAGGGAAGAGTCTCTTGGACAGAGGCAATATATATAAAATGAAAGTGTTCTTGGTTCCACTACCACGTTCTCCTTTTAAAAAATCTTAATCTTTCAAGCTGTGCACATACCTAATGCTGAAAAGCCACCTTGGTTCTGCTTAGAAGAAAAATGTTGCTGTCAAATGGCAGACAAGATTAAATGTACCTTTGCAATAGTACATTAAATGTATAATTTCTTTTCATATCAACAAAGATTAATTAAATTTCATGCTACAAATTGATTACTGAATTTTGAAGCTGTCCATCCTTGTTAGAAAAAAATGTGCTTTGGGCCAATTTAACTTAGGACAATGATATTTTCTTCATGCTTTCATCATTTTTATTATCACCTTGATTTTTGCTTAATTTTCTTTTAATGCTTATTATGGAGAACCTATGAAATGTTTCTTTAGGATTCATATGTCTCTACTGAGTGAGAAAGTTGAGTTTAGTCTTATATTTACCCTTATAGGGAAAAGACTCAACACATCTGGTGCATTCTTAAATTTTACAACATATAGTATTTACCACTCGTAATAGTTGTTAACTATTATCTCTGTTACATGCTACTTCATCTTCTAATGAAAATAAAGGTTCTCATCTATTTGCAAATACCTAAATGAAGGGATAGCTCTCGGCAGAATTTTAAAGTATATAAACTCTATCATCATTGCCCCTGTCCTTTTGCCATGGTGCCAGTGCACACTTCAGTGCCCAAAGTCCTCACTCTTTTTCACATCTTACCATGATCAACATGTATGTACGTCCAGGAAGGTAAACTGTATTAGCTCTTTATATCTGAAAGTGAATGTAAGTCAGAGTGATACCTCCTCTAGTGCTATTTTAACTTTCCCATCCTCCTCTTCTCCTGCTATTTTAAAGGAATTTCAGTGAGCAGGTCAATAAATGTTCTAGAAAAGGAGAGGACTCTTTGGACTCTTCCGAAATTGTATCACAAATGGTGATTACCACTCTCCCAAAGTGAGGGATGGCCTTACTTCAAGTAAAACTTAAATCTCACAATTGTGACTATATATTATGAAATATATAAGCCAAAGAAAAATAGAAGTGGCCTGAAGAAAGGGCTTTAAATACAACCTCCACTCCATCTTTGCCAGGGACTCTACACATGCTAGAAAAACTCCTTTATACTCATTACTTAATTATATTACATGCAAATTTAAAAAACATATTGGTCATCAGATTTTATGAGTTATTATCTCATATAATTTATTATAATATATTATCATATATTGCTAAAAATATTTATCAACAGCATTTATAATTTAGTACCATATTAAAATTGTACCTAATAGTTTGCACTATAGTTGAATAAGGAAAGTAGTGTTAGTTATTTTTCTCTTTCCTAGGTATCAAAATATTTCCCTTAGATGCACATTTCAGAATATGAGAATAAATTTCTTCAAATTACCAGAAGTCAGTAGGGCAAATGAATTACAAGAAGGCAGCTTTCTAGTTTTTCATTGCAAGAGGCATCAACCTTTGTCCTCACCATCTCTCAATGCAAAAGCATCTGGACTCTTACACCACTTGAATGATGATTTCCCCAGGAAGGAGATATCACCCTTACTAATTTTTCAAAGTACTTTCCAACATACCTGGGCTCATGATAGTTGAGATATGAATAATGTTCCAAGAGTTTCCAAGTTATCCCATTATCATAAGAATAATGCAATAAAACACCTTCACCAGGCTGGTCAGGGGCTTTGCACGTGCTCAGAACAGACTTGCTCCCCAGCCGCAACGTGAACTGGAGAAACCTAGAAATGAATTGTCTATAATTAGTGTGCATAAACATTTTAAATCATAACATTCATTTTGGCTTTTAAAGAATTTTGAACAAATTTAAATAAACTACTCTAAAGCTGTAGGTTTCCACTCATCTCTCTTCTATAAAATGTAGTAAGTAATTTCACTGTGAGATGTATGAATATATGTAGAAGATGAGGTCACTGCATGTGTTTTGTAGACAGATATATCTATACAAATATAACGGTATGTTTATACATATTTGTATACTACATACTTGTGTACATACAGTTAAAATGCCAATCATTCTTTTGCTGCATTATTTATTAAGCACTGGGGGAAGGAAAGATGTAGAGTAAATCTAATCAGCCTCTGCAAGCTGTCAAATAAATAAAACTACATAAATAATTAACTAGCCCTTGGCTTAAGGACAGTTTTGATGCTAACAGTTCATATTTTTAAAAATCTAGTCAGTCATTAGTATCTTCACATCATCAGTGAGCCTTTTAATTTATTAAAAACTAGGGCAGATTAACTCTATATAAACTATAAGCTTCCTCTCATCCTGGTTGAAAATCAGAAGATATATATTAGTGAAAAAGAAAAAAATTGAAAATTAATAGATCTGAATTCAATTGTTATCTTGTTTCTGTATGTATTCCACCCTGCTTTAACTCACCTGGATTGTGAGCTGTCAAGGAAAGATGTAATTAGCTGACGCCTCCCATCTTTGTTGAAAACCAGGGCCTTACCACTGGTCAAGACACCACAGCCAAAGCTGACTTCAGCACCACGGATAGAGTAAAAGTTATGGTAAGAGGAGAGCCTGGAACTGCCAAAGCTTTCAGAAATAAACATTGGGAATGTCTGGGATGCCATCTCACAAGCTGGGCCAGAAAATCCAGGGTCACACCTGAAAAAGAAACCATGATATTAAATCTCAAACTGTTGGCCCTTTCAGGGATTCCTTTATCTACTTTGGGGATTAGGAAGTCCAGAGGCCAGGACTGGATTGAATGGTAAGCAAGGCTCATTCGTCTTTGGAGAATACTGAATGTGAAGACTTGATATGGGAGAAGTAATTGTAAATATCCCAAAAGAATACAGCCTTTGCACATTCCTGCTGTAAAAAAAAGCTTATGATTAAAACAATAATTCAGCACTCACCTTCAACCAATGCCAGTAATTTATCTGCAAATGCATCTATGCTTGTGCACATTTCCAATTTAAAATCTTTATAAAAGGTATATTATATGTATATAATTTTATTCACAATGATGTTCATTAAATTTGTAAAAGAAACAACATAAACAAAATACTTCTATAAGATATCTAGAATAAATTTCCTTTAAGAACACATGTAAAAATACACATTATGTTTTTGACAGTAATTACTGGAAATATTTGGAAAAGAATGGAAACTAGATTGGCATTATAAAGGGAATGTATACACCCTTGACCTAGATAGATGGATGTCCTTAGCAGAACTGTGTTGTCTCTCAGTGGAATTCCACATTAGCGGTGCTTCAAGAAAAAGAAACACACACACACACACACACACACACACACACACACACACCAGCCTGCCTGCTCCCATGTAAGGATGTGCTGTATTTATGTTAGCTGACTAGAATATATATGGAGCTCCCTGAGTCTTCTATCAGTGAGAAAGCTCATCACAGATGACTTAATAATTGAATATCAGAAACTTTCTATATTTTAAGGAGTTTGCTCATCAGGAATTAGTTTCAAATTCTTTATTTTTACTGCACTATTTCTTTCTCACTATATTTACTATGTTTCCCATTATAAAATTAAATTGGTGTCTTTTTGGGTGGGTGGCAGGGTTCTCATCTAAGCATTCAAAACTTTCTAAAATTTGAAGCAAGTCTTTTATTTTTATTTATTTATTTTTAATTTTTAATTTTTTATTGAAGTACAGTTGATTTATAATGTGTTAGTTTCTGGTATACAGCAAAGTGATTCAGTTACACATACGTATATTCTTTTTCATATTCTTTTCCATTATGGTTTATTACAAGATATTGAATATAGCTCCCTGTGTTATACAATAGGTCCTTGTTGTTTATCTATTATATATATAGTAGTGTGTATATGCTAATTCCAAACTCCTAATTTATCCTTCTACCACCCCTTTTCCCCTTTGGTAACCATAAGTTTGTTTTCTATGTCTGTGAGTCTGTGAAACAAGCCTTTTATAAAGCAAGTGTACCAATGAAGTGATATTAAGGCACAACTCATAAGGTTACTTCTTTAGCACTAGTGCAGAAACTGGGATCCATGCTGGCCTCACAGAGGGTCCATGGAGTGTGTGAATGTCCTGAAATCAAATGCCAAATTTGATGTGTATTGGATATTCTTGGGGGGGTTTATAGTTATCACCATTTTATCAAAAAGGTTGCACCCTAAAATGCCAAGAACTACTGTAGCATGAAGTTGAGGTTGTCTTGGCATTAGGGATGGGAGTGGGAAAGAAAACCAATATTTACAGAGCAGGTAAATAAGCCTCAAACAGTTCACTTCTTTCACATGTTACCCCCTTGACTTAGGCCAACTCTGAAGAGCCAAGCAGTTTCTAAAAAGGATAAAAAGTCAGCTAAAGAGGACACATTTTAACATTCGAAAACAATATAGTTTACCATGGCCACAAATTGGAATTAATGTCCCCCAATAACACTATCTATTGCCAGAGTGCTTTTCAGGGCAAATGCGTATCTGTGTATTAAATGCATCTTCTTCAGCCTACTGACTGGGGGAAACTGGTGATCATTTAAAGAAGACTCACACTGGAGTCAGTTCCCATTTTGAAAGTATACTTTTAAACAAAAGTTACATAATTGGGATAAAATGCTGGTAAGGATTCCACTCATATACATTTATAATACCTTTGCAGCCTTTATTTTGCAGCAAAATTGTAGGCTGGCACACACGGGAGATTTCAGGAATGACCAGAGGCTCTTCTGATTCCAAATATGTCCCCTACTGGTTCATCTACCCACCCTTAAATGCGGCATTATGGTCACCCTGCATGTCAGGGAAAAAGGCTCCATTGTTAAGACACATGGATAACACTTGTGTAGGAAGGTTTCTAATACTCTCTGTCCTTCTCACTAGCATCTCTAACAGAAATGAGCTTAACAGGATAATAAGTTGTCAGTTTAGAAGATCAGGCCTGGGGATTGTACACAGGCAAGAAAGTGTTAGAAAGCAGGAAAGGTGGAATCCTGTTAGCAAACAATGGTAGTGACTAAGGGAGCGAAATGGGGAGAAAAAGAGCTGCAGAGGCCAAATTCAAGGATCTGTTTAAAGGAAATAAGTGGTTTTGAATATGAATTATGTTTCTGTGGAATTCTGCTCAAAATTGAAAGGTGTATATTGCTGGAAAAAGAGGTAGTGGCCAAACGTTTAGCCCAGTCGCAATTGAACAAAGCCAATGAATATTACATCAAACTTTGTCACAAATAGGGAAAAAACTAAAGGTCCAACTGGTGACAATATTTTGCAAAACCTCAGCAGGAAGGAAAGGCCATTATTATTCAGGATAACGTAGAGTATCAAAAAAAAAGATGCCCAAAAGGCATAAAACTGCCATTCAGATTTCTGTTTGCATCCATCGTGGGTGACACAGATGGTTGCCTAACAAAATCATTTAATGCTAACAGAGACATTGTACACAAAATAATGAAGTACAAAGTATAACTGTTATAATTATAGATAGGTATTTTAGAAATAGCACTTTCTATTTTCATTAATAAAAGCAGTTGTCATTTTAGATAATTTGTTTTCAAAACTTTTCAGGACAACTTCAGGAATTACAAAAATGTCTGGCTTCTCTGTGTTAATTTTACTTGAAATGCACTAAACAAGAGAATGATCTGGTTATGGATAATGAATGAAGATAAACTTGAGGCAAACACCAGCTGATGTTTCATAGCTCTAACGAGTCAGTGTTTCTGGGCGGGAGCTGGTGGTTTTATTAAAAAGGGCAGAGATGCTTATTCTATTTTGAGATACAAGTGGGAACTTTTCAATACTTTATGTACATTTCCATTATAAACATTTCCATTGGGCAGAGCGATATCTCTGTTAACCAAATTCATTGAAATACAGTTAAAAAGTTAACCTGAGGCTCAAGATGGCAGAGTGAGAGGACGTGGAGCTCACCTCCCCCCGCCCACAAACACATCAAAAATATACCTACATGTGGAACAATTCTCATGGAAAACTAACCGGAAACCAGCAGAAGAACTCCTATACAGCCAAGGCTGCAAAGAAAGATGGCCATGTAACCAGGTAGGTTGGGAAAAAAAGGCATCAGTTTGGGACCTGTACCTCTGGGAGGGGTCTAAGAGGAAAGGAAGGACTGCGTGGTTGGACCCTCACCCTGGGAAGTGAGCCACAGGCTGGGCGTCCCAGTCCTGGGGTCCTACATGGAGGAGACAAGCCCCCATGGCTGCTGGGAGAACAGCTGGGGCAGACAGAAGGGCTGGAGAAGCCTAGACTCCACTCGCAAGGAACACGCGGGTGCTGGCTTGCCAACAGACAGGGCAGAGCAAGCTCTGGACCAGCGGCTGCTACCTCGCCGTGCTCCCCAATCCAGGCTAGGTGAACAGTCTGGTCCTGCCCACTCCACATCACAGCTTGGCATTGGATCTAGAGCTGCCAGGTCCTGGGAGAAAACTTGATATAGGGGCACAGGAGCAGCCGGGGGGGCCTGGGGTTTGGGTGGGGCAGTGCAGCTTACTCTGGCAGCACCATGAAAGCAGCACAGACCCCTGATGGCAGTGCAGCTGCTGAAGCCCCTGCGACTGGCTCCCAGCCAAGCAAATGCTCCAGCCCTGCCCACTCCATGCCACAGCCTGGTGCTTGATCTGGGGAAGACAGGTCCTGGGAGAAAACTCGATCTAGGGACAAAGAGGAGGTCTGGGGGCTTGGGGTGTGGTCCACATGGGGCGGTGGCAGCCATTGTTGGCGCTTACACTCCCCAGAAGCAACCCAGACCTCTTGATGGCAGCTCAGCTGCTTCAATTCCAGCAACCACAAGCACCGACCCCCAGTCCCAGCTGAGCAAACTCTCTGGCTCCGCTCACTCCATGCCACAACGTTGCACTAGATCTAGGAAATGACAACAGGCAAAGGATGCAATCTTGGGTTGCATCTGAGCAGAGCTGCAGATACCTACACAAGCAGCACATCAGACTTCTGTAAGCGCAGTAGCCTCCCTTACTTCAGCACTCTCCTCCACTGGGGCAAAGGCCCCAGTGCCAGGAGAAGGCATAACGCACACTTAAAGGGAACAGAGCCAGCTGGAGCCCAACCCTCAGGTCTTCCCCTCCAGCAACTGTGGAGCAGACCCCACCCCTGACATGGCTCCAACACTCCTGGAGCAGAGAGGAAGTCCTGCCTCACACCCTGCACAGGCTCTAGCTCCTCCAGCATCAACCACACCCCCTATCAAGGTGATAGTGGCCAGCAGACCCTGAGGAAAGACGTGGCTGGCATCCACGTCAAATCCAGTCCTCACACCAAAGACACTGGGCACATGCAGTCTACATGGGGATGCTCTCACATAAAAACACCCCCTAGGGCTTCCCTGGTGGCTCAGTGGTTAAGAATCCGCCTGCCAATGCAGGGGACACAGGTTTGAGCCCTGGTCTGGGATGATCCCACGTCACAGAGCAACTAAGCCCGTGCACCATGACTACTGAGCCCGCGTGCCACAACTACTGAAACCTGCGCACCTAGAGCCTGTGCTCCACAAGAAGAGAAGCCACCGCAATGAGAAGCTGCGCACTGCAACGAAGAGTAGCCCCCACTCACTGCAACTAGAGAAAGCCCAGGCAGAGCAATGAAGACCCAGTGCAGCCAAAAAAAAAAAAGAAACACTCTTCAAGGCCACAATAGATAACTGTTTCACCTAAATTCATAAAGACAGAGAAAGTTAAGTAAAACGAAAAGGCAGAGTAACTACTCTCAATTGAAAGAACAAGAGAAAACCCCTGAAAAAATAATGGAACAGAGATAATTGGTTTGCCAGACACAGATTCAAAAATTTGGTAATAGAGACTTCCCTGGCGGTCCAGTGGTTAAGACTCTGCGCTTCCAATGTAGAGGGTGCGGATTCAATCCCTGGTCATGGAACTAAGATCCAACGTGCCACGTGGCACGGCCGAAAACAATTTATAAAAGACAAGAAAATTCTTAAAAGTCAAATCACAACTCTCACGTTGTGCATTTAAAAAAAAAGTTGGTAATATAAATGCTAACTGAATTAAGAAAGACTATCAATATAAATGCAGATCATCTTAACAAGGAACTAGAAACTATAGTTTCAAAAACTATAGTTTCAAAAACTATAGTTATCAAAAACAGATAACTATAGTTATCAAAACCAGATAATTCAATTTCTGAGATAAAAAACACTCTAGAAGCAATGAATAGCCAAATAAATAATACATAAGAATGCATAAATGGTCTGGAAGATAGAATAAAGGAAATTAATCAGAACAGCAGACAGAAAAACAAATGAAAGCAACATATGAGATCTATGGGATAATATAAAACATGCCAACATATGCATAATGGGTTCCAGAAGGAGAAGAGAGAAAGAAGGAGATCAAAAATGTATTTGAAGAAATTATGGCTGAAAACGTCCCCACCCTAAAGAAGGAAACATACTCAGGTGCAGGAAGCACAGAGGGTCCCAAACAAGATGAACCCAAAGAGACCCACACTAAGACATATAATAAAAATGGCAAAAGTTGAAGATAGAGAATTCTAAAGGCAGCAAGAGAAAAACAGTCATACACAAGGGAAACCCTATAAGGCTATCGGCTGATTTCTCTGCAGAAACTTTTCAGGCCAGAAGGGAGTGGCATGGTATATTCAAAGTCCTGAAAGGGAGAATCTGCAACCTAGGATACTCTACCCAGCAAGATTATCATTTTAAACAGAAGGAGAGACAAAGAACTTCTCAGAGAAGCAAAAACTAAAAGAATTCAGCAATACTAAACCTACCCTAAAATAAATGTTGAAGGGTCTCCTCTAAATGGAAAAAGAAGCAAGAACCTATAGGAAAGGGAAAATCCCAGTAGGAAAGGAAAATATATAGTGAGGACTGAAGATCACTTAAATAAGCCAGTATGTAGATTAAAAAACAGAAAAATTATAAAAGCAACCATAACTACAATAAACAGTAGTTTATTGGGATAAGCATGAAGATGTAAAAAATGACAGCCAAAACACAAAATGTGGGTGAGGAGAGTAAAAAATGTAGGTTTTTAAGAATGTATTTGAACTTAAATTATCAGTTTTATCAGTTTAAAGGAAGTAGGTATAATTATGGGTCAACATATATGAACCCACAAATAAAACATATAAAAGAGATACACAAAAATCAAAAAGAAATTCAAGCATACTACAAAAGAAAATCATCAAGCTACAATAGGAAAAACAAAAAGAAAAAGAAATGAACAAAGAAGAACTATAAAAACAATTGGAAAACAAGAAATAAAATGGCAATAAGTACATACCTATCAATAATTTTGGAGAGGATGTGGAGAAAAGGGAACTCTTGTACACTTTTGGTGGGAATGTAAATTGGTGCAGCTACTTGGAAAACAGTATAGAGGTTCCTTAAAAAACTAAAAACAGAACTACCATATGATCCAACAATTCCACTCCTGGGTATATATTCGGAAAAAACAAAAACTCTAATTCGAAAAGATACGTGCACCCCAATGTTCATAGCAGTACTATTTATAATAGCCAAGATATAGAAACAACCCAAGTGCCCATTAACAGATGATTTACATTAGAGGATGTGGTATATATAATA
This sequence comes from Balaenoptera acutorostrata, assembly GCF_949987535.1. NCBI lineage: Eukaryota > Metazoa > Chordata > Mammalia > Artiodactyla > Balaenopteridae > Balaenoptera > Balaenoptera acutorostrata. Next base: position 97,960,475 of record NC_080070.1, read on the forward strand.
TATAAAATGGACTATTACTCAGCCATAAAGAAGAATGAAATGCTGCCATTTGCAGCAATGTGGATGGACCTAGAGAATATTATGCTTTTTGAAATAAGTCAGAAAGAGAAAAACAAATACTATATGATATCACTTATATGTGGAATCTAAAAAATAATACAAATTAATGTATATAGCAAAACAGAAACAGATTCACAGACACAGAAAACAAACTTGTGGTTACGGAAGGGGAGAGGGAGAGGAGAGAAACAAATTAGCGGTAGGGGATTAATAGATACAAACTACTGTATATAAAATAGATAAGCAACAAAGATTTACTGTATAGCACAGGGAAGTACATAACCTATAAAGAAATATAACCTGCAAAAATACTAAATCACTATGATGTACACCTGAAACTAACACAATATTGTAAAGCAAGTATACTTCAATTAAATAACAAAGTTAACCCGACACTCTAATCTCAGTGGTGACCAATGTCTTGCCTCATACATATAATTTCTAAATGATCAGGCTCAAAGCACTTTTATGATTTTTCCATTAATTACTTATTTAACTGGTTAATTAATTAATGACTCTTTTTTGTTTCAAGGACAAGAAGAGAGACTAGATGATCCATTGTTGAAAACTTATCTGTGTAACAAAGACTGTGGTTTCAGTAATTCTCAGGATATCTTATAATTAAATATTATAGGGGAATGACATAATGATTATCCATTCTTGCTATAAATAAATGTAATGCAATGCTCTGATGGTGACTAGATATTAAACTGTTTATGTGTAATTTCATACTTCATATTCTACATCATTATTATATAAAATTCTTTACATATCATTTTGAAGACTCAAAAGATTTTCAAAAGTAAGCAAGATTTGAAGTTACATTTAAAGATGAATTTTCTTATCAAATCTGTTAATTTGGCCCACTCCAGTTTCCCTGAACATTGGGTCTATGGGTCATTATTGATTTTTATAATTCATTTACAAAGCATGCCAGGAATTAAAATATGACTCATGAACACTAGACCAAGTTTATGGGGAAATACCATATTGAAGAAACTAAAGATGGAAAAGGCAGCCATCAAGCTATGAAGAATTCAAATTTGTTCACAAATTTACATGAAGTATGCTACGTTTGGTCCCAATTTAGCCTAATAGAAAATTTATTTATTAAGCAACTTCCACTTACAAAATACATTTAATATTCTATTACACTTAAATTCCATTTGGAGTATGCTACTTTCAGTCTTGCAAAGACCTTAAAAGCCTAAAAAGGAAATTAAAACAAACTAATATGACCCGTGGTTTCAGTATATAAAGCACATATCAAAAAAGAGAAGTATAGATATTACTCAGAACTGCTTACTTGCAACCATGTCGAGTGCACTGTCCTCTGCCAGAACAGAATTTGAGACACGATGGACCAACATAAACTGCAGGGCAAAAGAGAGCATGTGAAAGATGGCAAAATCACTGGAAAGACGACCAAGAAAACCATCAGCATGTGAAACAATTTTGTGAAGCAATACCCATGAAATCTCGTTCCTTGTATGTATGTTGTGCACAGGAATCCAGATGACATATAGAGTGCTGCGTGACAAGGTAAGTGCTTAGTTACAAATCTGCCAGAACTCTTTTAACTTAAATAATCCTTTCAAGATTTTAATATTTCATAGCAGAGAAAGTAAGACCATATGATTTGGGTTCCTTAATGGAGTCTCTTCAGCTAACATGATTTCAGGCAGAATATTAGTGCTTCTGTTTTGAACTCTCCACAAAGTTTATATTTTTCAGGTGGAAAAAAAGAATTTAGAAAGGATCAATTTGATATATCAAAAAATAAATAGATTATAATTTAATTAAAAAAACTATAATTTCATTTTCCTCTGAGGAAAATCTATACCACTGCAGATGATTGTTATATGTATTTCTAAACATTAATTCATCCTTCCTGAAGTGGGGAGTTAAAATCTGTGGTTGAGCATAAAGTCTTCTCTATAATGCAGACCTTTTTTTAAATGGTGGGCTTGACTGATAATGATATTACAAACCTAAATTCTAACCTTGGGAATGCTGAGAAAAGGGCCCCTGACTGTCGAATGGTAGGTTCTGAGATACTCAGACTCAAATACATTTAAAGATATTAAACCTTTTGATAATCAGTACAATCAGTAACACACCAAATAGTGTGAAAGTGGGACAAACCAATGAGGAATTAGAGACGCAATGGTTACTGAGACCTCACGTATTCAATTTCAGGCATAAACAAATTTACTATTCATTATCATTTTCTTCTCTGTCTTGTAATCACATCAAAAGAGTCAAGCAATTTTATTTTTTAAAAAAACTTTCCTGTGGTCTATGCTTCTACAAGCATTTAATCCCTGGAAGTCAATTAACAGGTGCAGCTGTTAGGGAAATGAGAGCTAATGAGATGCAAAGCAGGCCAGTGGAAAAACTCTTTCTCAAGGAAACTGTTGGTTTAGGAAGAGATTAGATAGCTGGCTCAGTTGTTCAAAAGGTATTGGTTTTAGGTGTCAAAAAACCCTGGATTCAAATTCTGGCTTCACCTGGGAAACTGTGGCTAAGTGATTTATCCTGTCTAAGCCTTGGTGTCCCTATTCTTTAAAGTGGGATAATACTCCTTGAGGAAAGAATAAACTAAATGTTTCATGCCTGGAACCTGGCACCATATGTTTATGATCATCTCATACTGGAGTCAAGTATCCTTCGCCACCTTCCTGCCCCACCTGCTTTGATGGCTCCACTGGACACCGAGTGCAGAGGATCAGAAAGGGGCTTCATCCTTCTTTAACACGGAAGAGTGTATGGATTGTTTTACCAGCCCTCTTGATTTTATGGCTGCTGTAGGATTTGCTCTAAGCCCTGTAAGCGGTTCATTGTATTCTGCGGGGCTGCCCTATAGTGTACCAATGTCATACATCAAAAAGTCCCCATCATTAAAAAAACTCAACAGTAGAATAAGATTTTCCAAGTCAATGAAAAAACTGGAAATAATGATTTTGTTGTCATCTTTCCCTGCTAATGATGAAGTCATTAGGACTTGCAGTATGAGTAAATTTACAGGCTCTGTTTTTCTAAGAGTGTGGAAAAGATAGTTTTCTTCACTATTATCATTAATGCAATCAAGTTTAAAAAATTAAAAAGTGGTAATAAACATACGGGGCTCTAGGATCTTCCATTTTGCTACGAATTTCAGGATAATTTCCAATATTGATCTGTTTTTTTCTGTTTGTTTTCTTTGATATAATTCTGAAATTCCATAATGAAATGGAGGAGACTTCAAGGGTTCTTTGGCAAGTTGACACACATTTCCCTTGGGAAGGAGTGACAGTGTGTCCTCCTCTTGCCTTTCGAAGAAACCAGAGAGCAGGTTCTGCTTCTGCGAAAGCCTCACGTATAGAATAATATCAGAATTTAAGAGATTCTGCCTCTAGTTCTGAATTCGACCCTCACTCCTAACCATGCCTATTCCATGTATTTTTATCTTTTCTCATTCTACTCAAAGCTTGATGTTGGGAACTCAGGATGTTATAGCAAACACTTTCATGTTGTATTAGCCTTCTTTAGGAAATTTAGATATTCTTTTCACAGGCTTATATGACTTCATTTGTGCTCTTAGTTTCCTTATATGCTTTATTTCATTATTGATTTTCCAATTTCTTTTATGATTTTTTAAAGTAATCTAAGTTCATTATAGGACCATTGAAAAGTATGACAGCAGGAAAATGTCATCCATATCCCATAATCTAGAGGCACATACTCATTCCCTAGAGCTAATTAACAGGTGTAGTAATTCAAATACTATGCAAAATAGTCTACCAATGGAGAAATTCCATTTTAACAAATTCATCCTTAGACATTTTTGCAAATACACTATGTTTATGTCCATATGTTTATATCCATACAGCTCATATGGTCTTTGAATTCTGGGTCTTTTATTGGTCTTCTTTGAATACAGACTGTTTAAAAAATTTACATTGGCTCATCAGCAAATTATCTTGCCTGAAGTTACTCCTGAGTTTCAAGAATGTAAAACTTCTTGAATTATGTATCAATTTTTAAATTTTCAAAAATAACAAAAATATTATTAAGAGATGGAAAATCAGCATGAAACAACGGCGTAGGCTTTTCCTACTTTATAAAATGGACACAAGTCAGTGGCTATACTACTAAATTTGCCTAAGTATTGGTACTTTGTCCTTCCTTCCTTCCCTCTACTTCATTGTAGTATAACTCTTCAGTCAGATTTATATACTCTCTGAAAATAGGGAATCTATGAATCTGCCTGTAATGAGAATTATTAAAAGAGTTGGCTATTAATAAAAAATATAAGAAATTTATGGTCATGCACTCCAATAGATTAAATATTATCTTTTCTCATGTGCACTTGTCATAAGTGATATTGGCTTTAATGTAATGCAACATTATTTATCAACAATTCACTTAAAAATTAAAGATAACATAGGATATTTTATGCATTTCTGAATTTTCCTTTTATACTGTTTTCTGAAAAAGAGGTAAAAGTTTCACTTCAGAAGTTTCATTTTAGAGATGATGTTTCCTGATGTGTGGTGTCTGCATCTACAGGAGAAGCATTCCAGATGTTGTGGTAGTTACTAAGAGAAGAATGGGTCTTATTTTAATACATGCAGGATGGTATGTATGTTAATTTTGTATAAAACATTCAGGGAAAATGTTAGGATATCCCTTGTCATCAACTGCAAGTCTGAGTTTCACGACTTTATGCATTTTAAAATAATGTATGTCGAAACATTCTAGCCTCTAATATTGCTGACTCCACTGTCTTTTTTTCTGATTGTGCATCCCTGGGCTTCTAACGGAATGCAAAGGAGAAAGGGAAGAAAGGGCATTTAATGAATCGCGAGACCATGACTTAGAAGGGTGATTAAGTCTGTGCAGATGAACAAAAGCACAGAAAGATGCTACATCAATGGCATGTGATTATGACAGACATAAACTAACCGTTATCAATTGCCCACATGTTTCCAAGGATCGGTCCCGTTTGTCTCCAGCAAATTCTGGTATCCCGGGTTAGTGCTGCGTTAGGAAGGGGAATCGTTATTCGGTTCCATCTGCAAGAAATTTAGCACAAAAGAGCTTCTTAGCACAAAACAGCTTCACATCCATGTTCACATCTTTTGAATCTATTTTACATGCTTTTGATGTTCTAGTCTCTGTATGCTTGAGATAGCACTTAAGTTTGGTAATGAACTCTTTAAATTCACCTGTGGAGTTTGTTGATCTATTTATCTAGTACTTATCCTGTAAAGTGGCAAGTATTTTACATAGTCATCTTTAATTCTCTTAACAGTCCTTAAGGGGGGTCAATCATTGTCCTTAATTTATGTGGAAAGAAGTGGAAAGTTAGAGTAAATAGCATTACCCAAGTATCAATAGCCGGCAGAACCAGGATTTGAGCCCAGGTTCAATTCCAAAGCTTGACTTTCTTCCACTTGTGTATGCTGCATCTTTTCTTAAGTAAGTATTTTGGCAATAAGCCTTTTGGCAGTAACTGTAGGGTCAGTGTATAGAACTTAAATTTATGTAATCCAAAATATAAAAGCCAAATACCTAAAGAATGAATGACTCTATAAATTGTGATCTTGCATCAGATTTACCAAAGTTACTGTCTTTTTTAAAAATGAGATCACTACTAAATCAGCTGAAAAAGAGAAGGCAGCTTCCTTACCTATTATGCCAAAAACACTAATCTCAGGCTTACTCATCGACTTTGAGTCTGCAACATGGATTCAGATCTCTTGCTACGTTAGAATGCACTCACCCACTGTAGTTTTCCGAGGAGTAGATCGTGCTGTGGGGAAGGTGGGGTCCGGCACAGATCTCAGGCAAACATTCAGTGTGGAGCAGGGACCAGGAACGCCCATGGTTGGTAGAAAACTCTAAGCTCACACTGATAACACCAGACCAAGCACAACAAAAAAGGGGCAAAGATAACAAATGTAATGAAATGACTCATCTCTGGCGAGGTACATTAAACATCCGTAGAACTATTGTAAAAATTTTTAAGATGCTGTTTCCAAAGTGATTGTTTTCCCCTCTACTGAAGTCTGACCAGCTTTCAAAGGGCAAGCAGTTAAATTACTGCTATAGAAACAAAATATGTTTTAAAGACAGCAAATGGGAACTTGAGTTTGTGCTCCTGAATCTGATAGATGACAAGGCAATTACCATGTCTCACACTGCCGTTTCATCCTGTGAATGTCAGACTGACAAAATCCTTAGAAAGGACAAGGGCAACACTTCAGCAAGTGAAACCGAGAAGTCATAGCTCTTGAAGTGCTAATTGATTTCCGTGCCTATTATTACGGGGTCACTAACCAACTAGGGTCAAGCTTTTCTTTGGTTGTTTCTTCTGCTCTCTCAGCAATCTGTCGGAATGGATGGCTGCCACAGCTCCTCCAAACACCTCTGATACCTAAGACCAAGCTCTTAGAATAAAGCCATTTCTAATCAAAATCTATCTAATCATACTCTACATATTAATTGAAGAACTTTTTTTCTTCCTTTGAGGGAAAGTGTGTATTTTGTTAATGGATATTTTATTAAAAATTCAGCTGAAAACCTACTGAGAAGTTGCTCTGATTTAATAGCCAAGTCCACGTGTTCATTGTTAATTTGTCCACAGGCGCACAGAATGCAGCTTCCTACCTGTTCCCAGGTTGCTGTGTTCCACATCCCAGATTAATGGAAAACTGTATCATGTGAGACATTGTAGAAGGGAGAACAGGTAAGACGTGGAAAAAATCTATGGCCCAGACATTCCTATTACGTCCTTGATGGTTCTTTTGTCTGAGACAAAATCTGGTAGCAGGAGTCTGAAGCTCAGGATTGATGACTACAGAAACCAAAGATGGAACCTTCAAAACAAAGGAAACCAAAATCACTCATAACCTTCCCTACGGGAGTCTGTGAATTCTCCTAAATACAACCTTGCAATTACTATGTACATAACTGCCATTGATTAAGCACCAAGCAATATTCTGTATATTCCATTTGTTATTTCATGTAGACGATGCTGTCCTCATGGGGCACTCATTTTAGTCACTCAGAATTCCTCCTTTGCAGACACCTGGAACTCCCTGTGTGTGACTGATCAGGCCCTCTCTACCTGAAGATAAACTGGTTTAAGGTCTTTAAAAGTTATCAAAGCATAGGTATCCATTTTATCTACCTTAGCACAAGATAAAAGCAACTTGACATTTACATTTCATCATCAGTCTTCTTTAAAGCGTACTGTATAATATGAATTATTTGCCAAACTAGGTATTCTGAAAATAGGACTCTAAGCAGAAACAGCCAGAGCAAAGAGTTAATCCACGATAACGGATGTATTGATTTGGTCTGAGGCATGCAGCTGACCAGGGCAGGTGTAACCCTACCTAGTCACAGCTGGAAGAGTGGTCCATTATGAAATCCCAAATGGTATAACTTGGGTGACCGTAGCGTGTGGCGTGTACTGGACACTTTCTTTGGTTGTTCCCTATTCTAGCCTTGATGTTTATCTCCTGTCTTCCTAACTGAAGCTATGAAATGCTAGAGGCTGGCTGTGTTCAAGCTTTTTAAAGTCCCGAAGGTGCCATCAACGTGGAGGGAAGGCTAACTAATAATGAATGTGTGAGTGTGCTCTCAGCACAAATACATCTACTATTAGAAAAGGATAATTTTATACCACATGATAAGCATCACATAATTCTGAAGATGTTTGCAAATAACCAGAGCCAACATCTGTCCTAAATCCAAAGGTCAAATCTCTGGCTCCAAAGACTCAATCTCTGGCTCAAATTATCAAAGAAAAAAGCAAAGGTAATAACAATCTGTACTTTCACAATGTCTTCTGCCTAGGAAACCTCAAATGCTAAATTAATACTCACTCTGATGCCAAGTCTGTGAAGCTGCATAGTTAGAGCCACTTTTAGGGCTTTCTTAGGGACGAGAATAATTGTCAGAGTACTGGGCTCCTCCTTATTGTCTCTAATGGGCTGTAATTTGTCACGTTTTGTTTACATCAGGAAAAAAAGTGAATGCTAAAATAATGTCCATGTCACTGTTTTAAAGAAATGTGGCAACTTTCTGGGCTGCCAGAAGAGAGATTTATCCTCTAGCATGGCATCTAGCATGGTCTTCATGGTTTTGACCTGTACTGGGGTGGGGCCATCTGACACACAGATTGGCATGGGTACCTTATATGAGGAATAGGAAAGGGTATCCAGTGTAATGTGCTCTTTTCTTCCTTCAGTCTTTGCATACAGGATGATATCATTTTCATGAGACTCTCCAGGGTCACAAATCCCTCCTGCACAAAACATTTTAAGTGTTAGTACCAACTTGCATCCATTAACATGTAAAACATAGTGTTAAATTTCAGGATAAAAAATAATTATGAAACCCAGATATCACTTAAGAATGACCCTAAACAAAGGTAACCAGACCCAAAGAAAAAATTTACGAAGATAGTTCAGATAGGCCATGCTAAAGATCAAAGACTTGACATTTGTGAAGGCCAACGTAACTATTTACTTAATGAGATGACTCAAATAATAGTCTGCAACAAACTGTGACTACCTGTCCATATTTTAACTCTCATTAAAGAAGTGTGCTCTGCTTTTTAATAAACCATTACTTCCTTATATTTGAGGTCTTCACGGCCAAAGTTCAGAACCTATTGATTACGGTTTTTAAAAAATTGTGGTGACTCACTGAATCAAGGATTTCTGAAGCAGTGTGTTACTTAAACTGTTGTATGTAGTATCTTTAATATTTTAGCACATATTAGGTATTTGCATTTTTTTTTTTTTTAGTACTTAGGAAAATTTTTTTTTAACATCTTTATTGGTGCATTTGTATTTTAGATGCAGTTCATTTTACATTTTTCATTTTTACTTTTGGTACTTCATTTGATTCTTGGAAGGTATATAGAGTAGTTTGCTCCCTATCACACTACTTTATAGTCATATGAAATGATATAAAGTTAGAACTGAGAGGTAGTTAAGATCATCCTGATGATGCAACTGAATAACAGAGCAAGTACCTGAAACTGAAGATAATCTAACCAGTTGGTGGAAGAGCCAGGAGTTGATGTTATGTCTTAGCCTTTGACCCTCTATTCTACTGCATTCGGCCAATAATCCTTATTACTGCTGGCTTCTATCAATTGTCTGCTTAACCTGGATTTTAAAGGATTACATGTCTAACCAGAAACCTCTCCCCACCCACCATTATCCTTCATAACAGCACCAAACATAATAGCAGGAGTGGCGATATGTACATGGATTTCCTGGCAAATATTCTACCCCTAAGGTCCAAAATTTATAACATTAACTTTTTATTATTATCTTTCAAAAAAACCCTCTTCCAGTTCTTAAATCAACCACCATCAATGTTAATTTTTATCTACAGGCAATTTTTGTTCCTAATACTCTACGGTGCCAAAAAAGCAACCTCAAAAACTCTAGAATAAAGTTACCCTTTAAGAGTTAATCTAGTAAAATCAATAAATAATGCCTGAGACTCACCATCTGTATAAAAAAATAAAGTGTCAATTACTGCAAGTGTCTGGCTTAAACTCGATCTGGGTAACTGGGGTCTGATCCTGGGGAGAAATTACTGAAATGTGATGTTAAGAAAGAAAGCTAGAACCTGACCAGTACAAGAAAGACCATGATAACAGAAGTAACTTGGATGGTGGTATTTGTGAAATCTGGCATGTTACATCTGTCAGACATATGTAACTTGGCATATAATAAATATTTACTGAGTTAAGTAATCTGAACTGAGAATAGAGAAGCCAGATATAGGGATAATGTAGACCTCATCCTAAAAGATGTTTATTGTTCAACGGCAGCAACCTGTCGAGAAAAATTTCATGATTTTGACAACTGATATCATATTTTTAGCATTTCATTACACACTTTAAGATTATAGTAAATATAGCAAGTAAAGCCATTCAAAATGACAGTCTGGCGGGGGGTGGGGAGAGGTGGGGGAAAGACCTCCATGAAAATTAAATTCTCTTTTTTAAACTGTAACTTTTAAGAATTGACTATTGAGCCCATATTAAAGACTTACCAAAAAAGAACAAAAAAAGGTGAAAGGTCACAGGCAGTGTGGGTTTAAAGCACCACATCCAGAGACATAGGAACTGAACCATCAATTCTCCCTAATTTCATTAAAATTTGTTCCCTGTAAATCCTCTCTGCTCTCTCAAGAACAGTTCGTGAACTGCACCTGAGTTTCAGAGAGAACAGAAACCCACGTGGGAGGCTCATCCAGCCGAGAATGACAGAAGAAGAAAGTCCAAAAGGAGCCAAGACTTTAAAATGATGACAGACTTTATCTGAAAGATCCCTCTTGGGGCAATTTATCAGTTCTGTGAAGTTTCAGTGACAGCAGCTCCTACAGAAAGACACGGATTCTTCTTCAGCTTCATTCACTTTGATGTATTGTGGAAAGGTATGACTCAAAGGGCGTTTTGTACAGCAATTAAGGTACAGAAAATTTCAATAGAAACTAGATGGACAGTTAGTTTTAAAGTATTTTAAATCCTGTTTTAAGTAGATTTAAGACACTTATTTATATTAAGAAAGTGATTTTTTTTTATTGACTATGTGCGGGACATTGGGCCTCAAGGGGAGATAAGCCCTGACCTCAAAAAGTTTGTAATTTAGCAAGTAACTAATACACATGTCTAATATACATGAAACAATGATGATTAGCAGTAAACTGTGTCGTGCTGCCGTAACTGCAGTCAAAACTCAGAGAAAAGAGATACAAGTGTAGGCTAAAAGAGCTGGGTATACAGGAGATGCTAAGTAAATATCTGTTGAAGGAATAATAAAGAAAACAAACAAAAAAACCCAAATGAATGATGTATATTACGTTATTTTTGTCATGTTCACTGCATTCTGGCTCTAAGAACAGTGCTGGATACTAGTCCTCAAATAATTTGTGTTGTATAAATGAAAATGTGTGAATGAAGGAAATAGACCTTGAACCAAACTTTGAAAGTTGAGCAAATTTTCCAGAAATGGCAGTCACAGCAGACTGATATGAACCAAAGGATGAAACCAGGAAGGACACATAGGCAGTGTCTAAGAAGAAAGGAGTGTGATCTGGTCTAGATTAACAATCAGTCACTGATTTTCCTAAGGCACCATACTTAGTGAGGGGTTACTTATAAACTGTCTATCGTATCTTAAATCTCTTCCCATATTGTTTTCTTTTCTATCAGCTACCAAAGTTTTGAAGTCTTTTCTGTAGAATCCAGTCTTATCCTACCTTATCCTACTGTCATCCTGTCCTAGCCTAGCCTAGCCTAGCCTACCCTATCTTATCCTAAAAACACCTTTGCTGGATTCTGCTTTCTCCTCAAGGTCAGACCCCATTTCTTTCCTTGTGTTTACTGGTGAACTTCCTGAAAGAGCAGTTCTCAGTCAGTGCCACGTCTCCATTTCTTTTAACTCTATGCTCTTTGGCTTCCCAGGCACCACACCATGGGGAGTCACAGGTGGGCTCTCAGCCCTGTCCTGGATGACCTCTGTCTCTGTGGCCTTCCTACACTGCTGATCACCTCCCTGTCATCCCACCCCTGAACCACTCTCTTCCTTTCCCTCTTTAGCATAGAACCACGCCTTCCTCCTGCATTTCCTCATGCCCTTTTCTCAGCATCCTTTGTCTACTCCTTTTCCTTCTACCTATACTTAGGTGAGGGTTCTCCTTAAGGAGTTTTCATGTCCTTTGCTTACTCTGTCTCCTGCTTGGGAGAACACAGCAACTTTAGCGGCTCCGGTTATCACCTGTATGCTGACAACTTTCAAATCCGATTCAGTCCCTGAGTAGAATTTCTGCCTTCGTATGGCCTTTCAGAACCCTCAACCTCAACAAGTCTAATATCAAAATCCTCTCCTGCACACTTGCTCTTTATTGTGATCAGACTTATTTTTGACATTTCCTAGTTTGGGAAACGGCACCATTCTTCCAAACACCCAGGAGAGAAATGTGCCCTCTCAAGACTGTTCTCATAGTCCCTAGTCAGTTGGGTGTGAACTTCGGTTGGTTCCTTCTCCAGTTATTCTATCTCTGTCCCCTCCTGTACATTATTGCCACCATCATTGCCGTAATTCCTTTGTTGCTTGGACCAGCGCAATAGCTTCCCTAACTTAGGGTTGCCAGCTAAAATACATTGCATGACCAATACTTATACAAAAAATTATTCGCTGTTTATCTGAAATTTAAATTTAAATAAGTCTCCCCCACCACTCACTAAATCTGGCAACCCTATCCTACCTGGTCTTCTATCCTCTAATTTCTGATTATTTCAGTCTTTCCTTCACACTATGCCAGAATTACCTTTCTAAAACAAAGATGAGAATATATTATAGAACTGACAGAAATCATCTGATGGCTCCATGTTGCCTAGAGTAAGAGAATCCAAATTCCTCAGTATGACGTTAAAGAAAGTCACTCACTACTCTGGTTTCAGTTCACTTTTCTAGTTCCAGCTTATGTCTTTCCTTTCAACTATACTGGGAAAATCACCCAGCCCCAAACATGTCATATACCTTTATACTTGTGCTTTTTCTCAAAATGCTGGCTTAGCTTGAACCTTCAAGGCCAGTTCAAATACCATCTCCTTCGCGAAACTCTACCCTAATCCCTCCACTACAATACCCAGAGCTTCCTCAGCACTTCCATAACATTTTCATTCCATTACAGCCCAACTGCAATCTCTTTTATAGTTAAGTGTTACTTGTGGGCAAGGCTCTTAAGTAATTTTTATACATAAAAAACCAAAGATATATTGAGTCTTAAGTATTTATTACACACCATTTTGAAGGCTTTGCATGTATTAACTCATTGATCAGCAACTCTGCGATTTAGGTATCATTATTTTCCCCACTTGTAGTCTCTATATATGCTAGCTCAGTGCTCTACATTCAACAGGAACTCATTAATTTTTTTAATCGGATGGAGATGCTTTTATTTGGGATAAGGTACTTTGGGTCTATTCAAGTGAATGTTTTCCTCAGAGTCAATATAATTTTAAATGATTCATTAATAATCTGCTTTGTTCTAGAAAGAATTAAAGATGACTTAATCTCTTATATAAAGATGACAATCTCTTATATAAAGGCATCGAATGGTTTGATTTACTGTAATTTACTACTAAAAAATGAAGAATTCAAATATATTTTGTGAAAAATGAAAAAAAGGGAAAATACTTAAATTAGACGGCCATATTAAATGTTTATTACAATTTGCCGGGGGGTGAGGGCGGTTCTTAAAGTTTCCCAGGAATCACTCTTAATAAAATGAGAGCCAGTTTGAATTCTAATTATTTAAAGGAATTGAGGTCTGGGTCTTTAAATACACAACTCATTTCAGAGTTAAGGTGAGGATATCCTTATGGCAGGAAGATTACATTATTGTATTTTATATCCACAACTTCCCTGTTACCAAACAGATCATTATTGAAAATGAGGTAGCATCACACAGGCAACGTATTTGAGAGCATGATACAATCTGAAGTTTGCTTTGCCACTCTGAGCTGTAGGAGGTGAGGAATGTGAGAGAAATAATAGCCACTGCAGAAGCCTAGACTTGGAAGGTCTGTTTGTCCTGATGAAATGACATCTTTGCTAGTAAGGTCAAAGGTGGACAATGTTTATTTCCTGTTTCACTTCCAGGTGTTGCCTGTGCTTTTCCAGTCATTTAACAAAAAAGGCATGTGACACCTACTCACATTTCTGGAATGACATTCAGTGAAAGAGTATGTAACTGTGGCTCTTGCTGACGAAAATGATAAATTTCAGAGGACACCCATTTCAAGCCCCTAATTCCTCCTTGGGTATTTTTCTAAACTTTTAACTACTTATTTGCTCTGCAGTCATCTGAAGAAAAATAACATCTTATAAGCACTTTTTTCCTTTATGTGTTTGCCAACATATTAGAAAGTAGAGTATTAAAGCATTAAAAAGTATAATAAATCTGTTTCTTTCTTAGCTTCCCACAACAAAAGAGTTATGCAATGATGAGATATCCATGAAAACAAATGATTCACCTTGATGACTGTATTTTGGGGAGGCTAGAGGCTTTGGACAAAGGAGTTACTTTGTTCTTAGCTTCTCTCTCGTTGTCTTTTCAGCTATGACCATTGCAGGAAAGGTGGAAGGAAGGTCTTAAGGCATTTTGTCTTTAGGCCTAGTCATGCAAGAACAAGACTAGCTCTTGCACAGGATGGTTCCAGCAAGGCTGGTGTGAGGCAGATGTGAGCACCACAGACTTTTGCTCAACCAGTAGAACTCAGAGTTCATGAATTTTAATTTTATATTGTAGACAACAAACAATCTTACTTCCTCAGGAATAGGTGCTCATCTAGAATTTGCCCTAGGCCAATAAAATTTGTTCAAAATGTACCTACCCATAACAAAGTAAAACCTCAGGTTCCCGTAACCAGTTGTATCCAGGTAAGGAGTGCATATTTTCCTCTCTCCATCTTTGAGGAAGACCATTGATAAACCTGATTCTATTGTTCCACATTCTGTACCAATGACAGCTCCCAAGATGTCCCACCTTTAAAAAATGACAATCACTAAGAGTTAAAATAGTAAGTCAAAACTTTATAGAGTATAACATTTTATTTTTAATGAGGAACATATGCTTAGTAATGAATAATTCTGAAATAAAGATGTGGTACTACAGGGACTTCCCTGGTGGTGTTGTGGTTGAGAATCCGCCTGCCAATGCAGGGGACATGGGTTCGATCCCTGGTCCAGGAAGATCCCACATGCCACGGAGCAACCAAGCCTGTGCACTGCGACTACTGAGCCTGCGCTCTAGAGACCACGAGCCACAACTACTGAGCCCGTGTGCCACAACTACTGAAGCCTGTGTGCCTAGAGCCTGTGCTCCGCAACAATAGAAACCACCCCAGTGAGAGGCCCACGCACTGCAACGAAGAATAGCCCCCGCTTCCCGCAACTAGAGAAAGCCTGTGCATCAATGAAGACCCAATGCAGCAAAAAATTAAAAAATTTAAAAAAATAAGATGGGGTACTACAGATCTTGGGTAATGAACAAAGTTTAAAACACATTCCATTCACAATTACAGTTTTTCTGTAGAGGCTAAGTTTAATCAATACTATGTATAGTGTGTCTACTACATGATAGCCTTTATTCTCAAAGCACTTACAGTTGAGGTGGGGAATCAAATTTGAACTAAGGAAAAAGGAAATCATAAAAGATAGTGCCATAATATCATAAATACTTGTATGCTGTTTTGCACACTAAAAAATAGTTATAGGATGAAAAGTCATACAAGCTGGCAAGAAGCTAGCAAGTTTTCAAAAAGGGGATGGGATTTAAACTGTCAAATAGGTATTTGAATATGTAGGAAAATAAAAATATCTAATATATAAAAACTCTTATATCTCCTTAGTATTTATCTCTGCTCATATCTAATTTGGCCACCGCTTTTCACACAACTAACTTGCTTACAGACAGAGGAAACTGGGACACAGAGAGGTAAGTGGCTTGCCTAAGGCCAACTGCCTGTTTGGTTTTAAATTGAGATCTTCTGTTTCTTAGTTCCCTGTTATTTTAGTAGTTAGAGTTCTAAAGAGGACACTGTGCCAGGACAATTACGTTGAACCGTTTGAGACCAAGATGTTTAGGAAATGCTTAATTTTTTGTCTTTTAAAAGGTTATTATCAATCATTCAAGGAGAAGCAGTTCTTTTTCTTTTTCTTCTTTTAAAAAACTTTTTATTGCAGATACTCTCCTTGTGTTACAGTCTTTCAGATTTATCATTTCTTTTCTTTTTTCTTTAATTGGAGTAAAATTGCTTTACAATGTTGTGTTAGTTTCTGCTGTACAATGAAGTGAATCAGCTATTCAAGGAGAAGCAGCTCTTAATAGTACTGGACCACTGTAAATACCAGGAACCTCTCTCGACTCATACGAGAAAATTTCACACTGGTTCACTGGTCTTTCACCTGCTCCATTTATCCCAATAAAGCCACTCAGACTACTGCAAGCAAGGTTATAAATGATGCATATGATGACTCCTTTTAGGCATCCATCTGCTTTAGAGTATTTTTAAAATGAAAAATTAAATTGGAGAAGATCAGATTGTCATGGACTGAAAGAACGTTTTATTCAAGTGAGAAATGAGATTAGTAGTCTTTTTCTCTTATTAGCTGTAAATGATTAACTCTTTTAGATTAATCTAAAGGAATTATTTTCATTGACTTCTACCACAGAGAGGGCTATATGAGGTATGATCCAGGCTGTACATTTCTTTTTAATCTTTATTTTAAAGTCCAACATATTCAATTTTACTCCAGTCTTTATTTATCCCACTGTAACTGTTGGAAGATAACAAAAGTGAGGTTATTTTCTTTAGAAACCCAAATATTTAAAATCAAAGGAAATGGAAAGTTTAGTTGGCTCTGAAGAGAAAAAAGCAGGGAGAAATCTGAAAATCATTTTGTAGAAGTCTCATTGCTTTAAATAAATCATCTTGCATTTATTAAAAATTCAGTAGGAGCTTCTTGTAGCACAAGCTCATTCTTCGTGAATCTGTATAAACACTGGCTCGAGCTTAGTTGGAGGCAAAGCATCCTTGAGGGGATCCCAGAGCTGCATCAACTACTGAGGGACCTCAGAGATGCCCTTTCACCTGTCTGGACTTCAGAATCCCTCTCTGTAAGGTTGCAAAGTTGTGGTCTTTTCCAATTACAAAAATGCCATGGTCTCTGACTCTCTCTTAATATAATAATTACATGAAGTAAAATTATAGCACGATCAAATCGTTGAGGCCAGCAGTGGTATTTAAAGAGCTCTATAGTTTTGGCAATATCTTGGCACCACAATTTCCCTGAAAAGGAGTGTTACTTTTCTATGGTTTAAATTATGTTTTCTCCAAGGAAATGTGGTTCTTTGTGAGCTGCATTTGAAGGAATGTCTGCTAGAGGGGAGAACTCTCTACAACATAGCAATTTATATTTATCTTTGATGGCTAATTCTAAAAAAAGATCCCTTACATTATTTATTATAAATACATTGGTATCTATTATTTATAATAGAGTGGGGCAAAGTTGGAACACACACAAAAAGTTTAATAATCAATAAAATGCCTTAAGGCAACTTCGTTCCTGAGAGGTAGCAAGGTCACAATAATATTTAATTTATATTTTAAAGTATGTCCTTCTACTTTCTGTGTCAAAAAGAGAGTTCTTTTTGGAAGCAAAAATAATTTAAAGAAGTTTCTTAGCTGGAAAGCTGATGATCCTCCCTATCAGCTGCTTTGGAATGCTTTGAGAATAAAATTAATTATGTTTTAATTAGCTTATACTTTAATAGTTTTAAGAAGGATATGAGAGTATATGTATAATCGATTCACTTTGCTGTACACCTGAAACTAACACAACATTGTAAATCAACTATACTCCAATAAGAATTTTTAAAGAAGAATGATATGAGAGAGTAAAACTTAAATGCTCTCACCAAAAAAACCCCAAAACAAACAAACAAACAAAAACAGAAAAATATGTGAGTTGATGGATATGTTAGTTAACTAGATGAAGGGACTCCTTTTACAATGTGTATGTATATCAAATCACCACAATGTACACTTTAAATATCTTACAACTTTATATGTCAACTGTATCTCAATAAAGCTGAAATTAAGAATATTTTCTTCACAAGCTTAAAAAGAGAATGATACATATTCTTTGAAGGGCAATCTGGCAGTAACTATCAAAATGAAATTACATACATACATATATATGTATATGTACATGTACATGTCTGATTCTCTAATTTTCTTTTAGGAATTTCTCTTTCAGAAATACTTTAACAAGTATACAAAAATTTTATTACAGTATTCTTCGTCTATCAATAGAGGTTTAGTTAGATAAACTGGTATAGTGCCTTTCTGAAATAATGATATATATTTACTGACTAGAATAGACATTCATAATATATTGTTAAGTTTTAAAAAAAACAAGTTGTGGGACTTCCCTGGTGGCGCAGTGGTTAAGAATCCGCCTGCCAATGCAGGGGACACAGGTTCGAGCCCTGGTCCGCGAAGATCCCACATGCCGCAGAGCAACTAAGCCCATGCGCCACAACTACTGAGCCTGCGCTCTATAGAGCCCGCAAACCACAACTACTGAAGCCCGCGCACCTAGAGCCCGTGATCCACAACAAGAGAAGCCACCACAATGAGAAGCCCATGCACTGCAACGAAGAGTAGCCCCCGCTCGGCACAACTAGAGAAAGCCCGCGTGCAGCAACGAAGATACAATGCAGTCAAAAATAAATAAATTTATAAAAAAATAAAATAAAAAATCAAGTTGAGTATAGTAAGGAAAATGTGACTCCAGTGGTTTTTTTTGTATAGTCAGCAAAATTTCTGAATGATATATGCCAGAATATATGCCTACATTTCAACAGTGTGGAGTGGGATTAGCACTGGAGGACTTTTAATTTTTACTTTGCACATTTTTTTTTTTTTTTTTTTTTTGCAAAACGAAAATCATTTTCAGAAAAAAGAAAGGTATTCAATTTATAATTCAGAATGAAAACTTAAATTATCTCATCACAGGTTGAGGAAACTACTAAGAATATGAACATAGGCAATAGAGGTCTTACATTTTAATCACTTTGTTTCCTACAAATATTGGCATAAAAGGCTCTAAAGGCTAGTGGAACATTTCACATTATCTATGAAAATTTTTTTGATTATATTTCCCAGAATATATTAAACCACCTCAAGTTGGTGACTTTAGGTTTGAACTAAGATATAGAATAGAGCCTGGCTATAAGATCCTACATGTACCAAATTCATAAGGTTTTTTATCTACTAGATATCCTCTGAGGTTGAATAAGTTCATCACATCCATAAGGTCTCTATTTGGGATGAATTCTCTGATATTTAATACGGGATGTGTCATAGGAAAAGACCCTCCACCTTCATTTATATTCATGAGGTTTATCTCTGGCGTGAGTCCCGTGAGGTCTAGCAATGTGTATATTTTGACTAAAGGCTTCTCCACCTTCATTGCATTGATAGGTTTTTCCTCCAGCATGACAGCTTAGGTGAAGGTAAAGGATAAGCTCTATGTGAAGGCTTTCCTGCATGCACTGCATTTCAAAAATTCTTTTCTTCAATCAGTTCCCCTATATTTCACTCAAATGCAATTTTGTTTTAGGTTTTTATTACATGCATTGTATTTATTTACACTCTTGTTGGAATAGCATTAATAAAGAATATTGGCTTCAGAATGGTAGAAAGCACTCAGCTTTCTCACCAATAAGACAGAAATATGACCTAGACTGAGGAAGTTTAGAGAAAATGATGTATTGCCTGGCATATTACAGTTTCAATAAATGTTAGTTTCCTTTTCTCCCCCTGTAAAATGTAGTACTATTTTTGTTTTAAAATAAGTGAAAGTGGCAATTCA
This sequence comes from Balaenoptera acutorostrata, assembly GCF_949987535.1. Lineage (NCBI taxonomy): Eukaryota > Metazoa > Chordata > Mammalia > Artiodactyla > Balaenopteridae > Balaenoptera > Balaenoptera acutorostrata. The sequence continues at coordinate 97,980,004 of NC_080070.1, forward strand.
AATGAACTTCTAAATTATAATGAGTATTTTTATTTTTTTCACACTAGAATTGGCAGAGCAGCAATCTTAGACAAAGTTGTAGTACAATATGCAAAGGGTAACTGCTTAAACAATTTAAGCAAGGGGATACTTAGCTGAAAGAAAAACTGTACTTTCTATCCATGGGTTTTTTGTACTGTTTAAGATTTTGGCTACAAATCTATCAGGGTGCTTAAATTTATTACTTATGTGATCTAAATGGCCAAGTGGGTTTTACTTTAATAATAATGAACATGCCTGTAAAAAAAAAAAGACCCACTTAATACAGTGTTAACTCAGTCTGTCAGTCTATCTTAAATTCACTTACCCTGAATTATAAGCTTAAATAAAATGCCAGAGGTAACATAATTCTTCTGGGTAGGATAGAGGGGAGAATCTGTAGAAAATAGCAAGAAGATGCTCAAACTGTTCTGAAGAGTTCTATGTAATTTTAAAGCCAATTTTTAATAAAAGCATCAACTGACATTGAAGGGGCTATAATGGAGATTGTTCTTGTTGGTCTATATGCAGTTTTGGTTTTCAAGGTATATGTAACATTCTTTGGAACTATCTCCCCAGAACAAGGAAGCCAATATAAATTTGTTTTATTGAGTTTATATTGCTTTTTTCTTGGTTTTATTCCAGTGGATAGCATTGAAATTTAAGAAAGACATTTTGAGTCAGTTTCAGGACTGACCCTCTTTTCTAAGCAATGCCATTAAAAAACAGAACTAATACTTGTATTTTGGTCTCTTGATAGTAAATCACCTATCAGAGACTAAGTCATGGCTGACCTGAGGAAAACGTTATCTGTGCTCAAATTTTTTTCTATAATCTTAGATGAGCTGTTTTAAAATATATTTCTTTTCTTTTTTTTTTTTTAATTTATTTATTTATTTTTGACTGTGTTGGGTCTTCGGTTCGTGCGAGGGCTTTCTCCAGTTGCGGCAAGCGGGGGCCACTCTTCATCGCGGTGCGGGGACCGCTCTTCATCGCGGTGCGCGGGCCTTTCTCTATCGCGGCCCCTCCCGTCGCGGGGCACAGGCTCCAGACGCGCTGGCTCAGCAATTGTGGCTCACGGGCCCAGCCGCTCCGTGGCATGTGGGATCTTCCCAGACCAGGGCTCGAACCCGTGTCCCCTGCATTAGCAGGCAGATTCTCAACCACTGCGCCACCAGGGAAGCCCCCTAAAATATATTTCTTGAAAGAGCTTCTTCAGAACAAATTTATAAAGCAGTTATCTTAATAGGGTGTGATGGTAGCAGAGCAGGATTGTTAGGGCTGGAGGTTGGAAAGAACTGGAAATAGTCAGGTCAGCAGTCTAGAGACTAATCTCTCTGACCATTTGATAAGTCCTGTTTGCCCTCTGGCATCTTTTCTATGTCTTGCTGGTATGTGGGAGAATTCTGGGTATTCCATCTATTTGTTTTGTAGTATGATAGCAATATTCTCATTATTGGAAAATTGGAAAACAGAAAGAGTAGAAGAAAAAAATCACCCGTAACCATACTACCCCAGAGACAAGAACAATTTATATTTTACTATATTTATTTCTAATATTTTATATGTATATTTCCAAACGGTCATGATAATATTAACACAGATGGTTTTGTATTTTGCCCTTTTCCATTTACATTAGTAATATACACATTTTCCAGGTTACTATTAACTCTTTATATATGGGTCACATAATATTTTACTACATATATGCCAAACTAGTCATTATTTCATTGTCATGTTTCAAAATACAAATCTAAATAATTATACTACTTAGCATACTTTATGGGGCTGAGGAATTAAATTCTCAGTTTCCTAATGCTCCTGAATATGTTCTAGATAACCCTGAGCTATGTTTCATGAGGTGTCAGAGTTCTGCTTTTCCTTCGTATAAACTCCTACATATTCAGGACTGCCTCGTGGTGAGTGTGGAGCAGGTGGACTACTGAGGAAAGACTATAGAAAATGAAACATGCTGAAGAAGTGGGCATCTGAACATTTCAGTGCCAGCAGCCTCCTCTAAAGCCTTCTACAGAAAAACCCTATCACGGGCTAGTGTTATGCCAAGCTGTGAGGAATTAAATCACTTTGGGAGGATTCAGATCTCATTCTCTTCTTTCTGTGACTTCAGTAAAGAGCGTCCTCTCTTGAAGAGGGAGTGAGCTGCTGTATTCTGGATGCTCACATGGACAGCTGGTTTGGAGAGGGGAAGGGGTTATTAACCAACTCAAGAATGACAGTGCCAAAAGCAAAGATGTACATGTGCTGCAAATTAAAGAAGGGTTTCAAATTTCTATGAAGGAATTCCAGAACAATTTTAGCATACCTAATCATATGAACTTACTTTTTTATTATTTGAAAATTTACTGTCTATGTTTCAAAACAGAAAAACAATCTGTGTAAATAGAAAGCAATTTTAGAACCCACATCAAAAGCAAACCAGAACAAGAAGTCTTTTAACAGCTGCAACAAGTTTACTCTGATCCACTTTAGTACTTCCATGGTTTTAAAATATATCCAATTATCATTTTAACTAATACTGTCTTTTTTAAAATGACATTTCATTGGTGTATTTAGAGAATCTAATGTAGGTTTCCTTGGACGATTCAACTTTGTGTTTCTTTCATATCTTATTAGTTACTATGAATATAATTTTTCTTTGAGTACCACTTTGGTCATATCCCATTACCGATAGTAAGCATAGTTGGAATAACAACCAATTTTTATGTCTTTTGATTGCTTATTATATGTCATGCATTGTGCAAAGTGCTCTTCATATACTGTTGCATAGGAAATTGAGTCATCTGTGGTGACGTGGATGGATCTAGAGTCTGCCATACAGAGTGAAGTAAGTCAGAAAGAAAAAAACAAACACCATATATTAATGCATGTATATGGAATCTAGAAAAATGGTACTGATGAACCTAGTGGCAGGGCAGGAATAGTGACACAGATTTAGAGAACAGACTTGTGGACACAGTGGGGTAAGGGGAGGGTGGGACGAATTGAGAGAGTAGCACTGACATATATACACTACTATGTGTAAAATAGATAGCTAGTGGGAAGCTGCTGTATAGCACAGCGAGATCAGCTCGGTGCTTTGTGACGACCTAGAGGGGTGAGATGGGGAGGGTGGAAGGGAGGCCCAGGAGGGAGGGGATATAGGTATACATATAGCTGATTCACTGTGTTGTACAGCAGAAACTAACACAACATTGTAAAGCAATTATAATCTAATAAAGATGTAAAAAAAAAGTCACACACACAAAAATACTCCTTTTTAGCCCTTCTAATGCTTAAATCTGAATTCTATTTTATCTGATTTGAATATCTGATATTAATATGCCTCCTTGCTTCTTTTGCTGCATTTATCTGGTATATTAGTTTCTCTTCTTTGACTTTCAACTTCTTGTGTTGTTCTAGTTTGAGTCTCTCATAAATAGTAAACATATAGCTGATTTTTTAAAAACCTACTGTGAAAATCTCACTTAATAAATGAATATATCTCACTCAAATTTATTGTGTACTGATATGTTCAGATTGTACTGATATGTTCCTGTCAAATTGTTTTCTGTTTTCTATTTACCCTGTTTTTTATTGTTTACTTTTTGTCACTTTCCTGGCATTTGTTGGACTAAGTCCTCTTTGTTTTATGTTAACCTAATGCTTTAGACGTTATGTAGCCTATAAATGGCTAATATAATTTTTTTTTGAATTTTTGTATTTTATTTAACTTATTTTTTTATACAGCAGGTTCTTATTAGTTATCCATTTTATACACGTTAGTGTATATATGTTAATCCCAATCTCCCAATTCATGACACCAACACTTTCCCCCCTTGGGGTCCATACATTTGTTCTCTACATCTGTGTCTCTATTTCTGCCCTGCAAACCAGTTCATCTGTACCATTTTTCTAGGTTCCACATATATGCGTTAATATACGATATTTGTTTTTCTCTTTCTGACTTATTTCACCCTGTATGACAGTCTCTAGATACATCCACGTCTCTACAAATGACCCAATTTCATTCCTTTTTATGGCTGAGTAATATTCCACTGTATATATGTACCAAATCTTCTTTATCCATTCATCTGTCGATGGGCATTTAGGTTGCTTCCATGACCTGGCTATTGTAAATAGTGCTGCAATGAACATTGGGGTGCATGTGTCTTTTTGAATTATGGTTTTCTCTGGGTATATGCCCAGTAGTGGGATTGCTGGGTCATATGGTAATTCTATTTTTAGTTTTTTAAGGAACCTCCATACAGTTCTCCATAGCAGCTGTACCAATTTACATTCCTACCAACAGTGTAAGAGGGTTCCCTTTCCTCCACACCCTCTCCAGCATTTGTTCTTTGTAGATTTTCTGATGATGCCCATTCTAACCGGTGTGAGGTGATACCTCATTGTAGTTTTGATTTGCATTTCTCTAATAATTAGTGATGTTGAGCAGCTTTTCATGTGCTTCTTGGTCATCTGTATGTCTTCTTTGGAGAGATGTCTATTTAGGTCTTCTGGCCATTTTTGGATTGGGTTGTTTGTTTTTTTAATATTGAGCTGCATGAGCTGTTAATATATTTTGGAGGTTAACCCATTGTCCGATGATTCATTTGCAAATATTTTCTCCCATTCAGTGGGTTGTCTTTTCGTCTTGTTTATGGTTTCCTTTGCTGTGCAAAAGCTTTTAAGTTTCATTAGGTTCCATTTGTTTATTTTTGGTTTTATTTACATTACTCTAGGAGGTGGATCAAAAAAGATCTTGCTGTGATTTATGTCAAAGAGTGTTCTTCCTATGTTTTCCTCTAAGAGTTTTACACTGCCCGGTCTTACATTTAGGTCTCTAATCCATTTTCAGTTTATTTTTGTGTATGGTGTTAGGGAGTGTTCTAATTTCATTCTTTTACAAGTAGCTGTCCAGTTTTCCCAGCACCAATTATTGAAGAGACTGGCTTTTCCCCATTGTATATCCTTGCCTCCTTTGTCATAGATTAGTTGACCATAGGTGCGTGGGTTTATCTCTGGGCTTTCTATCCAGTTCCCTTGATCTATATTTCTGTTTTTGTGCCAGGACCATATTGTTTTGATTACTGTAGCTTTGTAGTATAGTCTGAAGTCAGGGAGTCTGATTCCTCCAGCTCCGTTTTTTTCCCTCAAGACTGCTTTGGCTATTCGGGGTCTTTTGTGTCTCCATACAAATTTTAAGATACTTTGTTCTACTTCTGTGACAAATGCCATTGGTAATTTGATAGGGATTGCACTGAATCTGTAGATTGCTTTGGGTAGTATAGTCATTTCCACAATATTGATTCTTCCAATCCAAGAACATGGTATATCTCTCCATCTGTTGGTATCATCTTTAATTTCTTTCATCAGTGTCTTATAGTTTTCTGCATACAGGTCTTTTGTATCCTTAGGTAGGTTTATTCCTAGGTATTTTATTCTTTTTGTTGCAAAGGTAAATGAGAGTGTTTCCTTAATTTCTATTTCAGATATTTCATCATTAGTGTATAGGAATGCAAGAGATGTCTGCGCATTAATTTTGTATCCTGCAACTTTACCAAACTCATTGATTAGCTCTAGTAGTTTTCTGGTGGCATCATCAGGATTCTCTATGTATAGTATCATATCATCTGCAAACAGTGACAATTTTACTTCTTCTTTTCCAATTTGTATTCCTTTTATTTCTTTTTCTTCTCTGATTGCCGTGGCTAGGATTTCCAAGACTATGTTGAATAAAAGTGGTACGAGTGGACATCCATCTCTTGTTCCTGATCTTAGAGGAAATGCTTTCAGTTTTTCACCATTGAGAATGATGTTTGCTGTGGGTTTGTCGTATATGGCCTTTATTATGTTGAAGTAGATTCCCTCTATGCCCACTTTCTGGAGAGTTTTTATCATAAATGGGTGCTGAATTTTGTCAAAAGCTTTTTCTGCATCTGTTGAGGTGATCATATGGTTTTTATTCTTCAGTTTATTAGTATGGTATATCACATTGACTGATTTAAGTATATTGAAGAATCCTTGCATCCCTGGGATAAATCCCACTTGATCATGGTGTATGATCCTTTTAATGTGTTGTTGGATTCTGTTTGCTAGTATTTTGTTGAGGATTTCTGCACCTATATTCACCAGTGATAGTGGTCTGTAATTTTCTTTTTTTTGTAGTATCTTTGTGTGGTTTTGGTATCAGGGTGATGGTGGCCTCACAAAATGAGTTTGGGAGTGTTCCTTCCTCTGCAATTTTTTGGAAGAGTTTGAGAAGGATGGGTGTTAGCTCTTCTCTAAATGTTTGATAGAATTCACCTGTGAAGCTGTCTGGTCCTGGACTTTAGTTTGTTGGAAGATTTTTAATGACAGTTTCAATTTCATTACTTGTGATTGGTCTGTTCATATTTTCTGTTTCTTCCTGGTTCAGTCTTGGAAGGTTATACCTTAGTAAGAATTTGTCCATTTCTTCCAGGTTGTCCATTTTATTGGCATAGAGTTGCTTGTAGTAGTCTCTTAGGATGCTTTGTATTTCTGCAGTGTCTGTTGTAACTTCTCCTTTTTCATTTCTAATTTTATTGAGTTGAGTCCTCTCCCTCTTTTTCTTGATGAGTCTGGCTAATGGTTTATCAATTTTGTTTATCTTCTCAAAGAACCAGCTTTTAGTTTTATTGATCTTTGCTATTGTTTTCTTTGTTTCTATTTCATTTATTTCTGCTCTGATCTTTATAATTTCTTTCCTTCTGCTAACTTTGGGTTTTGTTTGTTCTTTCTCTAGTTCCTTTAGGTGTAAGGTTAGATTGTTTATTTGAGATTTTTCTTGTTTCTTGAGGTAGGCTTGTATTGCTATAAACTTCCCTCTTAGAACTGCTTTTGCTGCATCGCATAGGTTCTGGATTGTCGTGTTTTCATTGTCATTTGTCTCTACGTATTTTTTGATTTCCTCTCTGATTTCTTCAGTGATCTCTTGGTTATTTAGTAATGTATTGTTTAGCCTCCATGTGTTCGTGTTTTTTATGTTTTTCCCCTGTAATTCATTTCTAATCTCATAGTGTTGTGGTCAGAAAAGATGCTTGATATGATTTCAATTTTCTTAAGTTTACTGAGGCTTGATTTGTGACCCAAGGTGTGATCTATCCTGGAGAATGTTCCGTGAGCACTTGAGAAGAAAGTGTAATCTGCTGTTTTTGAATGGAATGTCCTATAAATATCAATTAAATCTATCTGATCTATTGTGTCATTTAAAGCTTGTGTTTCCTTATTTATTTTCATTTTGGATTATCTGTCCATTGGTGTAAGTAAGGTGTTAAAGTCCCCCACTATTATTGTGTTATTGTTGATTTCCTCTTTTATAGCTGTTAGCAGTTGCCTTATGTATTGAGGTGCTCCTATGTTGGGTGCATATATATTTATAATTGTTATATCTTCTTCTTAGATTGATCCCTTGATCATTATGTAGTGTCCTTCCTTGTCTCTTGTAACATTCTTTATTTTAAAGTCTATTTTATCTGATATGAGTATTGCTACTCCAGCTTTCTTTTGATTTCCATTTGCATGGAATATCTTTTTCCATCCCCTCACTTTCAGTCTGTATGTGTCCCTAGGTCTGAAGTGGGTCTCTTGTAGACAGCATATATATGGGTCTTGTTTTTGTATCCATTCGGCAAGCCTGTGTCTTTTTGTTGTAGCATTTAATCCATTCACGTTTAAGGTAATTATTGATATGTATGTTCCTATGACCATTTTCTTAAATGTTTTGGGTTTGTTTTTGTAGGTCCTTTTCTTCTCTGTGTTTCCCACTTAGAAAAGTTCCTTTAGCATTTGTTGTAGAGCTGGTTTGGTGGTGCTGAATTCTCTTAGCTGTTGCTTGTCTGCAAAGCTTTTGATTTCTCCGTTGAATCTGAATGAGATCCTGGCTGGCTAGAGTAATCTTGATTTTAGGTTCTTCCCTTTCATCACTTTAAATATGTCATGCCACTCCCTTCTAGCTTGTAGAGTCTCTGCTGAGAAATCAGCTGTTAACCTTATGAGAGTTCACGTGTATGTTATTTGTCGTTTTTCCCTTGCTGCTTTCAATAATTTTTCTTTGTCTTTAATTTTTACAATTTGATTAATATGTGTCTCGGTGTGTTTCTCCTTGGGTTTATCCTGCTTGGGACTCTCTGTGCTTCCTGGACTTGGGTGGCTATTTCCTTTCCCATGTTAGGGAACTTTTCGTCTATAATCTCTTCAAATATTTTCTCAGGTCCTTTCTCTCTCTATTCTCCTTCTGGGACCCCTATAATGGAAATGTTGTTGCATTTAATTTTGTCCCTGAGGTCTCTTTGGCTGTCTTCATTTCGTTTCATTCTTTTTCTTTATTCTGTTCCACAGCAGTGAATTCCACCATTCTGTTTTCCAGGTCAGTTATCCGGTCTTCTGCCTCAGTTATTCTGCTATTGATTCCTTCTAGTGTATTTTTCATTTCAGTTATTGTATTGTTCATCTGTGTTTGTTTCTTCTTTAATTCTTCTAGGTGTTTGTTCTTTAATTCCTCTAGGTCTTTGTTAAACATTTCTTGCATCTTCTCAATCTTTGCCTTCATTCTTTTTCCAAGGTCCTGGATCATCTTCACTATCATTACTCTGAATTCTTTTTCTGGAAGGTTTCCTATCTCCACTTCATTTAGTTGTTTTTCTGGGGTTTTATCTTGTTCCTTCATCTGGTACATAGCCCTCTGCCTTTTCATCTTGTCTATCTTTCTGTGCATGTGGTTTTTGTTCCACAGGCTGCAGGAATGTAGTTCTTCTTGCTTCTGCTGTCTGCCTTCTGGTCTAATCTAATTTCTTTAACACACATATTTACCCTTAAAGTTTTCTATTAACATTAAGAGTTACCCAAGATCTATATCCTCACTCCAAGCAAGTTAAGAACTTTGGCAGTATTTTAATTCCTTCTTCTTCTCTTCTTGTCAGTCTCCCTCTGTACCTCTCAAATTGAGGTCATCGGGGGCTTCCCTGGTGGCGCAGTGGTTGAGAATCTGCCTGCTAATGCAGGGGACACGGGTTCGAGCCCTGGTCTGGGAGGATCCCACATGCCACGGAGCAGCTGGGCCCGTGAGCCACAACTACTGAGCCTGCGCGTCTGGAGCCTGTGCCCCGCAACGGGAGGGGCCGCAATAGTGAAAGGCCCGCGCACCGCGATGAAGAGCGGTCCCCACACCGCGATGAAGAGTGGCCCCCACTTGCCGCAACTAGAGAAAGCCCTCGCACGAACCGAAGACCCAACACAGCCAAAAATAAATAAATAAATAAATAAAGTAGCTATAAAATTTAAAAAAAAAAAAAAAAAAAAATTGAGGTCATCTGGGCTTTAATTCCAATTTTTTATTAAAAATTTTCAATAATCAATACTTTTTTCAGTCTGAACTACAAGCTTTACTTTTTTCCTTGCTCACTCCTCTTTCTTGAATCTATCATACTCCTCTTGGATTAATTTCCAGGTATACATCTTCTAGTAATTCTTTCAGAGAGCATTCAGGGGTAGTAAACTTTCTGAACCCTGTGTGTCTGAAAATTTTTATTTTTCCCCAATACTTGAATGATATTTGACTGGAAGAGAATGTTATGTTCCAAATAATTTTCTCTCAGAACATTAAGATAACTGCCTCATTTTATAAAATTATGCTTAGTGTTACTAAGGAAAGTATTATACAGTGAATCTCATCTAGAAGCTTTTAGCATTTCCTCTTTTATCTGCATTCTGAAGTTTCTCCCTGATGGTCTAGGACTGGATATTTTTCCATCCACCTTGCTAAACATTTTCATTCATAGGAACTATGTCTTTTTCTTTCTTCTTCTTTTTTAAGTCTTGTGAACTTGTCTTCAATTATATTTTTGAATATTTCATTCCACATATTCCCTCTGACCCTTCCTCCTTTTGGAATTCCTATTATTTCTAATGTTAGAGGTGCCAATCTCCCCCCCTACACTTTAAATTTCTTTTTCTTACATCCAATAACCCTAAGTTTTGGAAAGATTTCAAGACTCAAATTTCCAGCTCATTAATTTGTTCTTCAGCTATGCTTATGCTCATATTCAGAGGGAAAAAATCCATTAAGTTTGTTTCAACAATCATATATTTTCATTTCTCACATCTCTATTTTTTCCTCACAAAATCTGTTTTAATTTCACAAATGCAGTATGCTCTCTTATCTCTCTGAGGGTATCAATTATACTTCTTATAAAATCTCCATTTGTTTATTCTGCTACTTCTATTTTCTCAGCTCTTAGTTCTCTAGTTTGATGAATTTTTTTTAATGGAGTGGATTTTCCTCAGATTTGATGATTCTAGATCATTTGCTTAGATTTGTATCTGCTATTCTTCCTTAGTTTTGGTGTAAAAATGCCCACCAATGGGAGCAGATGTGTCCTTGGGTGGGGGGTACCATAGGGGTCCTTGAGGTTTCCAGTTACCTGGCATTGCCCTGCTTCTCCATTCCAAGTGTCCACATTCACTGCTTGTTCCTAGGGGCAGACATGCCTGCACAGAAGTGTGTGTAGTCAAAGACTCACCTACTTAGCAATCCCGACAGCAGGACCCCAGAGACCCATCTGATTCCTGTGTCCAGTACCTAGGACCCTTTTGTAGTGTCTCATTCAATATATGTTTTGGGTTATAGTTTCCTCCTTCCAACAGATCCTTTTCTTCTCTCTCTTTCTCTCTCTCTCTCCTTTCTTTTTCTTTTGTGCAACACTTCATAATTCCTGACTCAATTAGGGCACACTTTCTGTCATTATAGATTCATTTGCTTGTTTTCTGTAGTTTTCAAGGATTTGGGGCAGGTGGGGAAGACTAGAGCATGCTGTGTTGATTCAATAGTCTAATATTCAATTATACAGCCATAAAAAATAATGAGATAATGCCATTTGCAGCAACATGGATGGACCTAGAGATTATTACACTAAGTGAAGTAAGTCAAAGACAAATGTCATATGATATAACCTATATGTGGAAGCTAAAAAAATGATACAAATGAACTTATTTACAAAACAGAAATAGACTCACAGACATAGAAAACAAACTTATGGTTACCAAAGGGGAAAGGTGGGGAGGGATAAATTAGGTGTTTGGGATTAGCAGGTACAAAATACTATATATAGAGACTTCTCTGGCGGTCCAGTGGTTGAGACTTTGCCCGCCACTGCAGGGAGTGTGGGTTCAATCCCTAGTTGGGGAGCTAAGATCCCACATGCCTTGTGGCCAAAAAACCAAACCATAAAACAGAAACAATATTGTAACAAATTCAATAAAGACTTTAAAAATGGTCCACATCAAAAAAATCTTTAAAAAAATACTATATATAGAATAGATAAACAATAAGGTCCTACTGTATAGCAGAGGGAACTATATTCAATATCTTGTAATAACCTATAATGGAAAAGAATCTGGAAAAAGAAAAAGAAAAAAAAAGGATCTGAAAAAAGAATATATATATACATATATATATATATATGTATAAATGAATCACTTTGCTGTACACCTGAACCTAATACAACATTGTAAATCAACTACACTTCAAAAAAATAGTTTAATATTCATTACATGTGTGGAGCTTCTCTAACATGAATACTTTGGTGACAGCAAAAAAACAGATATTTTTTAAAGTTATCTTAATAGTTAAAAACATACAATGTTTTCATTTGGGATGAAAGACAAGTATACAAATTCCATATTCTAGTAATGTGTTTTTCTACAAAGCCCGCTCCCACCCAAAGACAGCCTCAGGTGGGTGAGATATGGTAGTTGCTAACTAAATGATGCGTTTGTGAGGTTAAGCCAAAGTTCAGAAAGGCTCACATAAATTAACAATGTATCTATTTAAGTTTCTCTCTTGCTGAAGTAACAGATGTGTCTTCTTTAGGAAAAAGAAAAGAAACTTTAAAATCCTACTTAAAATAAACCTATCAACATACAGCTTTATGATGTAAAAGGCAAACAGCTTTTGCATCCTTGTGATCTGAGATCAAATAATTTGACTCAAATGGAAAGAAAACAGGAATATTTGGAAAGTGGGTTCCAAAAAAGTCATAATGACACTGGCTTTTTTTTTCTTGCCATTCATATGAAATGTTTTGAAGCTATTATTAGAGAGGACTGCATACTCTTTTTTCTCTCTCATAATTCTTATGGGAGAAAAATATAGTTAAACGAGATGAAAATATTATATCCATATTAATAATTTAATTTTTCTCTCTTAAAAGAAAGTGACCTCAAAGCTACAATCCAATCAATTTAATTGGTCACTCTTGAATAGAGTGGGGATTTACCACCTACGTTTTATGTCTATTTTAGCAGGTGAGCTTCTGATGATAAATTCTGTGGGTGGTGATGGTTGAGGGGAGGAATGAGACAAATATTCAGTAAATCTGCCTGATAAAACACAGCAAGAATTTCACTACCAAGTTCCTAATCTGTGTTTCTTTGTCAGCTTGTACCAAGAATTTCACTACCAAGTTCCTAATCTGTGTTTCTTTGTCAGCTCGTATCCTAGGTAAAAATGTTTCACGTTTATTTGATTGTCACAGGATTTTTTCCCTGGAGCTTTGATTGTAAATTATTATAACAGCTTTCTTTCTCAGATCAATAAAGCATCTTTTGGGAGTGGGTGGATGTGGAGAGGGGGCACACACACACACATTCACATACAATGCTATGGATTAAAGCGGCATTTTACCATCATCCCAAAACAGAGAAAATACTAAATAGTCTCATTATCCTTTTATACCTTTTTTAATAATATAATGCCAATGTGGATAAATGGTTCACCAGATGAGAGCATAAATGAGGTAGTTCTGAGGGGGGCGGTGTGGTCTGATATCCTAGGGGAAAAGCTACAAATAAACCTAAGGGGAAAAGCTACAAATAAACCTAAGGTGTGGTTGCTAGAATAATTAAGCTGCTTTTAGAATTTAGGTGAATTAATTGTGTTCTAATTAGAGTGGCACAGGTGCTTTTGTCAAGCACATTATTCTACATTATTGGAACAGAAATCTGGTGACAATGTCGCAGCCTGAAAGTATCGGCCTCTTATCTGTGACCAAAACCTGATATATCTCAGTACTGAGAAGTGGACAAAGAAACCACCTGAGTCACTGAGCGAATGGAATTTGCTCTGATGTTCCTCTGTATCTGTGCTGAATTTAGCTCTTTTTTTAAGCATAAATACTTTTAGTTCATTTTGTTTGTTTTGGGAGATGAGTATTTTGGTTTAGCCACAAATTCTCACATCAGTAGTACTCTGAGATAGCAGAATGTCTGATCTGTTAATTGGAATATATTTTTTGCCAGCTATTTTTCTGGACTAGTACATTAATTTTCTAAAATATGCTTGGTTTCTTCTAATATCAAAACTATTCCTTTCTAAGCTTAATTCATAAAGGGTTTTTTTGTGTGTTTGTACTAAGTCTCCACTAATGTAAGTAGCAGAGAGCTGTATGGACCATTAATCCATCCAGTAAGCATTCTTTTGTTCTTTTATAGATGCTTTTTGATACTACAACAAGCTAAAACAAAGAAGAGGGCATTCTAGGAGAGGGAATATGTGGATATGAAGGGCATAGGTAAAAATAAATTGTATCTCTTCCCAAAAGAAAAAGAGGACATTAGGACTTCGAGGAAAGAGATAGCTTGGTAACTAGCTAGCCAGCTAGCTACATAAATAACAGGAAAAGGTTTACGCATGTTATCAGAATGGTACCACTGGAGACTTGTGTTTCTTTCTCTGCTTTAGTGGGATGGAGACTGGGTATCTGGACAACACTGTGGCATCATTTGTGTTCCTAGAGGATGTAGGTCTCACTGAAGAAAATGACCTACAACTGCTGCATAGGTGGTATTAGCTTGGAGAGGTGAAGGAGTGGAGGTCACGAGTCTCTGGTGCTTCAAAATTTGGGACCCTCTCATAGGCAGTTAAGCTCCATCATCAGGAAGGGGATTTGAATTGGTCTTTTATATCAGGAGTCAGAAGGAAAGAACTGATATGGTGATGTAAAGCTGGTGATGGATCTTTTACCTCTAGAAGGTCGGTAAAGAAGACTTGGCATGCATTGTCAAAGTTCTAGACCCCATCAAAGCCCATGGGTCTGTGAGGGGAGTGGAATGAGCCTTATGTAGTATAAGGATTACAAAGGAAAGCAGCCAGATTCCTGGGGAGATCCTGGACATGAAAAAGAGGAACAATGGTTGCTGATGCCTCAAGGAGACACCACAGCCACACTGGACATGGGACTTCAAGGGTGACAGGAACCTTGAAAAAGAAGGGCTCTGTGGACTGAAGAGCTTGAACATTACTGCTAGGCTTGGAAAGGTCAGTAGTGCACCCTGGAGTGGGGGGGGAGTCCCTCAAAGCGTCAATCTCCTTCAGAGGCTTCCCACAGCTGGACTTCCCTGAGGCGGGGAAGAGCAGGGCTGGGTCAGCTGCTGTAGAAATCTAGCTTTCAACAGTGAGAGACCCTGACGTGGCAGCAGAATGTCAAGCAGCAGTAGCAGTGGCTTAGGCTGCTGGTCAGATTTCCCTCTTATTGGGTCCCAATGCAGTTTCTGGGCAATGCATAGGAAGTGGGGAACCCAAGAGGTCAATAGTGGCCTTCTCGCCCCTCAGACACTTAGAATCCCATCCAATTTTGATTGAATTTGTTGAGATCAGAGGGACGTGACTACCTCAAATGTTGTGTTCTGGAAAAGTTCCTCGTAGTTAAGCATTAAATTATTGCTATCTCATATCCATCATGAAATTACACTTTATGTTAATTTCATTCATCTTCATCATAGTCTTAGAAAACATACACTAAACAGCAGTGAGGGCCTGGTGTTATGATTACAATTGTATACTGCAAAAAAAAAAAAAAAAAAAAGCCAGGTGCAAACCAGAGAATTTCTAGAATTTCCTTCCAATTCATACTACCTTATGAATATTGTTTCTCTGAACCTATTAATTTTTTTCAACTTGAATTTCTGAAAGTGCTACTCAATTAATAGGAAATATCTTAGGGCCACTGGACCCAGAAGAAGGCACACAGCTCAGAATGGCGAGAAAATACTACCACCAAACCATCCTCATTGTTTCAACCTCAACCCCATATTCTTTCTTTAAAAATCTCTCAGGGACTTCCCTTGTGGTCCAGTGGTTAAGAATCCCCCTTCCAATGCAGGGGACGCAGGTTTGATCCCTGGTCAGGGAACTAAGATCCCACATGCTGCTAGGGCAACTAAGCCCACACGCCACAACTAGAGAGCCTGCACACTACAACTAGAGAGCCCGTGTGCCACAACTACAGAGTCCACGCACTCTGGAGCCCGCACGCCACAACTAAGAGAAGCCCACACACCTCTACTAAGACCCGACACAGCCAAAATTAAAAAAATTTTAAAATATTAAAAAAAAAATCTCTCAAAGATTAAATTTTACCCCCTAAAACAATTTTTACAGATCACAGCCACACTCCACTGAAAATCAGGTAACAGCATCTATAAATCTCAGACCCCAGGAAGACAACTGAAAGTCTCAATATAAAAGTAGTGGAAAGATTTTATATTCTATACGCATTGAAAAATAAAACACCTTTTCCCAGTAAAAGCTGAATAAACAAAGACGAGATATAAGTGATTCAACTGAAGTTAAAAGGTATTTGCAATCACAAAAATTAGTATGCATAGAAATAGTTGATTACCTAATAAAGAATGTTGAAGATAAGTGTACCCCTTTTGGCTTGTCTATGATAAGGATCACCAGGATTAAGTATGCTTTTGCTATTTAACAATATGCATTTAAAATATTTCCAGTGGAATAAATGTAAGTGCTATACACAGCATGGGAGATAACAATTACTTACCCTGTAGGCTGGCTCTCAAATTCTTCTGACCACTGCGCTTGAATATCCTCTGTAGAAAGATCTACATCCCGGGTGGTGGCAAAATTGAACTCACTGCCTTCATTTCCATGGAAATAAATGGAGTTCCCATCAGACTGACAGCTATGCTGTAGATAAAAAGAGAGCATGGGGTGTCTGTTGAATTGGTTTTGTAGCTATATCTGTCTTACTCATGTATAATTAGAGTTTTTAGGAAAGTCATTATGTTATTCCCTCTATGGTAGACTCCGAAATCAAAAGAAATTGTTACCTCTTTTTTTTTTTGGTCTTGTTTAATTCAATTACAGTTTCTCTCTAGCTTATTAAGTTATCACAAAAAAGGAGTCAAGAGGCCATTTGAGCTTTGCCACCTCAGCCTTCAGTATGAAACAAGAATATTTTAATTGGAATAATTTCCCGTCTTTACCACAGTCCTTGTTGTGGGAATTAAGTGTGATAATGACTTGTCATATATTTTCAATACTGTGGTTACAGGCTAAATCACACTGACCTTTTCAATATTCTATATATTTCTGGCTTGCCATTCAAGCCTTTCACAATTTGTCTATAAATGGGATATGAGCCGAATAGCTTGCTAATCAAAACATGGAATACAGAAAAGGTCAAAGTAATCCCTGATATGATCGTATATTCTCAGCCAGCTTTTGAGTAAAAGTGTCTGACCAGACCTAGGAAGTGCATGATGTCCCCAACGAGGAGCTCGTAAACAACAAACTTTGTTATTCTCCAAAAGAACACCAGGCTTACAAAGAATAAAGAAAAATAATTTTTTGTGATGCTTTTTTTTTAACCTACATTTTTTCAGCTTAAAATGAATAGTCGAAGGCAAGATACAACTCTGGAGCTGAGTAAACTGAGTATTTAGTTTTTAAAAATATGATAAGTTTTTGCATTAATCATTTTTTGGTAATGTCACACATAGAGAAATGCTAATAAATGAAAGACCAAACATTCTTTTAAGTTTTATATACTCTTAAAGTAGGAATGAAGAAAAATAACTGGACAGAGAGTATCAGTTGGGCCCAGTCTCTGTAGGTTCTGCAGGACAGGGATCACATCCCTGTATTCCAGGTTTCAGCACAGTGCTTGGCATATGGTAGGAATTCAAAAATATTTGTTGAATAATTCAATAAATGAATACATGAATGATATGGTTATGCCTTTCAGGTAATTAACTAATCTGTTATGGAGAACTCATGATGCAGTAAGCATTAAGGAAGGTCCTGGAGGGAAGGGGTTTATAAGAGTATAATAATATCTAATCTTTGCTCTAAAAAATTACAGTCTAGTTGATATTTATCAAAGGCAGCATATGGAAAGTGCTAATGAGTGAAGGAAGGTAGGAATCACTGTGTCCAGGGCTGGTCTAGATGAGCAGGCTTCATGTATTGAAGAGCAGGTCTTCAATTTGGCTTTAAAGGACTGAGAAAAATCCAAGTTGGGTGACAAATTTGAATAAATTACATAGCTGATAAGTAGGCATAATTTTGAGAATTAGACTGGAGCCTGACTGTAAAGGATCTTAAATGGTAGTCTAAGAGATCTCTGCAATATGCCATTAGCAGTGATGTTCTAAAACAGAGCAGTGATGTGTGCAAAGAAATGTTTTATGACTATTAAACTAATTATGGCAGGTAAAATCAGTGGGGAGGGAAATCAGACTTCTATACTGAAAGAGTAAAAAAGCTTCCAGAAGCTTCCAGAAGTTCAAGAGAATTGGAGCATATGATCTTGGGGGAGTCATTTCACAGCACTAAGATGTAAGGCATACCCACTGGGCCTGCCATCAGCTTAGATAATACTGTAGTGTGTGGCAGGCTTCACCTGCCTGAGGCTCTTCTTCACACCACAATGAGTACAGATTATTCACGGATGTTATATTGAGCTCATTATATATGATCCTTAACCCACATACATTGATCAAAACTAGGATTCAGTTTATTTAGACAATAGATTTTAGAAGTTTCACTACAAAAAGAAAAGTTGTAACTACGTGAAGTGATGGATATGTTAACTAACATTATTGTGGTAATTATTCTGCATTAAATACATCTATCAAAAAAACCCAAAAAGCAAAACAGTAAATAGAAACTGTCAAGCAATGACAAACCCAAGGATCGGGCTTCCCTGGTGGCGCAGTGGTTGAGAATCTGCCTGCGAATGCAGGGGACACGGGTTCGAGCCCTGGTCTGGGAAGATCCCACATGCCACGGAGCAACTGGGCCCGTGAGCCACAATTACTGAGCCTGCGCGTCTGGAGCCTGTGCTCCGCAACAAGAGAGGCCGCGATGGTGAGAGGCCCGCGCACCGCGATGAAGAGTAGTCCCCACTTGCCGCAACTAGAGAAAGCCCTCGCACAGAAACGAAGACTCAACACAGTCATAAATAAATAAATAAATAAATAAATAAAAGACCGTGAATTTCAAAAAAAAAAAAAAACCCAAGGATCCTCCACTACTATGCACTCTGTGAAGATAATGAATGCTAACTAGAATAACAAAGATTACTTTCCTAATAATAAATCCACCGAGCTCTAAATAGTGGTTTTCACAGTTATCTTCCCATTCTGGAATCCTGAACAACTATGGCTTATGTTTATTTAGAATTAATATAAGGACTCTGACACTGATACAAATGACATTAGGTCACTGTCCAAGGAAAAGGCATATATGAAATATCTATACATGTGAAAACAGAATAATCTATATTACAATTTAAAAGGATATATTTGTGTAATGAAAAGAGTGACTTGCTTAACATAAAATCTTGGTCATATCTGGCTAAACATCAATTTAATTATTTCCATTTTGATTCCGTTTACCTCAGAATTGTTTGTTAATATTTTAAGACTCTGTGTTATACATAACTATGCTTTGCTACTCTTCCAAGATTTATATTATTAACATATTTGATGCATATTTTAATTTAGTTGAGATAGAAAATTTATGTAAAGAAACACATCATTATGAAACTGAATACCATACTGTTAAACTCACTTCACAAAATTAAAATGAGTTGGTGTTTTAGAAAAATCGAAGTTTTTTTTTTTAAGATTTATTTATTTATTTTTGGCTGCGTTGGGTCTTCGTTGCGGCACACAGGATCGTCATTGCGGTGCGTGGGCTTCTCTCTAGTTGTGGCATAGCAGTTTTTCCCTTCTCCAGTTGTGGTGCACAGGCTCCAGGGCGCGTGGGCTCTGTAGTTGTGGTGCCCGGGCTCCAGAGCACGTGGGCTCTGTAGTTTGTGGCACTCGGGCTCTCTAGTTGAGGCACACGGGCTCAGTAGTGTGGTTCATGGGCTTAGTTGCCCTGCGGCATGGGGGATCTTAGTTCCCCAACCAGGGATCGAACCCCGCGTCCCCTGCATTGGAAGGCAGATTCTTTACCACTGGACCACCAGGGAAGTCCCTGAAGTATATTTTAAAGGATCTTTTTGTTAAGTTATTTGGCTGTTACCAAATACATTTGGTAGTTTAGTAGATCATTTATAATTACACAACTATTAAAAACTGGCTATCAAAAATATTTTTATATTTAATATTGTATCTATATGAAATGATGGATGTTCACTAAACACTGTGTTAATCATTTCATGGATGTTAGTCAAATCATTATGCTGTACACCTTAAACTTCTACGGTGTTGTATATCAATTATATCTCAATAAAACTGGAAGAAAAAAATTAGCTATCAATATCTTTCTGTCATTATAACTGCTAGCGCCAGCATATGAAATACAAGTAATATTTACCGTAACAAGTATGAAGAAAGCAACCTGAAAAAAATGAACACTCACTTTGAGTGTTAACCAATTTTCATAATTGCAGAATCTAAAAACTAGTAGGATCTGTCTTTGCCAAGTTTCCATGAAGGACAGCATGGTGTAGTTTTTTACATAGTTTATTTTTATAGGGAAGGAGCTGTTCTTCACCAGTTGGCAGTAAAAGGATAATACTCGAAGTCTAAATTCAAACAAACAGGGCAGTGGTTTATAACAGTCAGTGCTAGACTTGCACTGAAACATCTTAACCCTGTCTGTCGAGTTTAGGGGAAGATTCAGAGTCCACTCTATTCTCTCTTCCCAAATGGGCCCAATGCCCTTTTGGGTGTGGAGGGGGAAAAGTATTGCTCTGTGAATGTTTTCTTCGTCATAGTCTTAGTACATCAACACATTGCTAAAGAAAGTTTGTGACACATCCAAAGTGAAGAGCCACAGCTCAGCGTGAAGTGAATCAAATCCCCCTGTCTCTTAGCAGGATGGGGCTGCCAATATCTGGGCAGCAGGGCCTGGAGACGCACTGAATGCACACACTACAATGGATGGCTTGCTCTGCTCCCCACCATGCTAAGGAGATCAGGACATAATTTCTGCCTCAGCCATTATGAGTAGAACACATGTTTTCAAGGTTTGGAGTAAGGGTAATATAAGCCAGCTGGGTACTATTGGGACTATAAAATAGGGGATAGTCTGTGCAAAACTGGTGAATTACTGAGCCATTTGAGCAGGAATGGGCAGGAATGGGCCTACCGATAAGTTGATTATGTATAATCCTTGTATTTAGGAATCCTGGGAAAGATAGGGGGCCAGTTCAGGGTTCTCATTCTTAGGATTCCTACATCAATTACAAGGCTAGTTAAAGTCTTACATTAATTCTACTTTAGAATTGGTCACAGGGGGCTCAGTGTCTTAGTATTGGACTGGTTTCCCAGATGCTCTCCAAACTGAGAATTTATGCCTGACTACATTCAGATTGAGATAGAGCCCCTGTGCCTCTGCTTGTTTGAGATTGCATCTCTGCCTCTGAATGGAAATCCACCACCTGTGTGGGTAGGGGTGCTTGAACTTTCCCCTAGAACCCAATTCAATTAATTCAGCACTTACATGTGCTGAGGTGATTAAGGTTAGAAAAAAACCCAAAATACTGGAAACCAAAAACATTCTTGACAAGGAATGAAAACTCAGTTACTTTTCATCCTCAAGGAGTTTAGGGATTGGAATCAGAAGGCATGTTCCGATGCATTTTCTCTACTGAATGGCTACATGGTTTTGCACAACTCATTTAACCCATCTAGGCCTCAGTTTCTTAGGCTGTGGAATGGGGCCAATAATATCTATTTCCTAGAGACGCTGTTAGAAGCACAAATTATATTATATGTGGAAGTGTTTTTTTGAAATCTCTAAGTGGTATAAAATAATTGTTATTTTATTTCTAAATATGCACTTTTCCAAAAATTTCTAAATATGCAGTATTATATTCCCTTTGCAGTATATACCCTTGGCAGTAGGTTATAGAGAAGTAGAATATTTAAATCTATTTTAAATTGTTTCTCATTAGACTAGTCACTAAAATTCTTCAGATCAACTTAAAACCTTTAGTAAAATGTAAAAGAATATGTTGCACAATACAATATGGTAAAATATTGCAAACATTCATTCATTTTCAGGGCATATTGAGCCATCAATTAGAACTTCAAAAGTTCTCCAAATTTTGGCAGATTACCAAACATTTTCCTTAGGAAAACTTAATAATGCAAGAAGTCTGCTGCCACTTTTCTTACAGATGAAATGTATAACATTTATGTATTTATGTTAAAGATCCAAACAAAAAGTGAACTGAAAGTATGAAAAGAATTTCAGAAAATTGCTCTCAGTGATTTTAATACCCAGTTGTTTTTGTTCAGCATCTATTCAAACTCATGTCATTTGTGAGACAATTAAAATCTAAACAACTTCATAAGACAGTTAAATGTCTAACTCTGTGAGATATATGAGCTTTAAGATGATAAGAAGAATACTTTGGAATTCAGGGCTACTTTATTTTGAGTATGGTAAAAATATAGCAGGTTTTCTTGAGTAAATGATTACAAATAACATGTGACTTCCTGAGTCTTAGCTTTTTATTTTATTTACTGTTGTATTGGAGACAGTTTTAATAACTGAAACGTCCAGCATAAATGAGGGTACAAGAAAACAAGACTCTACTGGTTAGGATATAAATTGACAGGATTATTTTGGTTGAATAATTTGGCAGTAACTATTTTAAAATTTTAGTGTTTAATGCAACCTTACCCAGAAATTCCACTTCTAGGTATCTATGCTATAGACAAAAATAGCATGAGTGCTTGAAAATATATGTACTAGGCTGTTTACCACAGCATTTCTTGTTATAGAAAAAGAAGAGGACAAATTTCCATAAATAAGGAATACTTAAATGGATTATAGTAGAGCCACATGATGAAATACTACACAGCAATGAAAAAGAACAAAATTGATCTGGAAGGTGGATGAGCTGCTATCTTAAGTGGAAAATACAATTAACAGAACATATTATCATGTGAGTCTTAGCTGTTTTTTTTTTTTCATAGTGAAATCAAGTACAGTTTTATTTGAGTCTTCGCTTTTGACTGAGTTATGGTGAGTATATATCAGGTAATTAAGAATTTATTTTTGGTAAAATAAAGGTATAAATTCTGCAGATGGCTCTATATATTTCTTTCTATCCCTAGCCTTCCTAATTACATTAATGGTGATGTTAATTATCATTATTTTTACTTCATTATTTTAGCACTGACCAATGACAGTTTTTAAAATCACTTAAATATCATCCTTATTTGTTTCCATTTGTCAGTCAAACATATTTTTCTACTTTGCTGTTAAATGGGTTTCCTTTACTTGAAAAGCAGAACACACTGTAACTGACAAGAATTTGCCATTCAGAAAAGCATCAACAGGAAACATCAGTGAAAATTCCTCAATATAACAAGTCTTTGGCCACAATTCAGGATAGCATTTGTCTAAGGCTGCTCCCTATACTCTGTTGAAAATGTTAATGACTTCACCTCTGTTCTTGTAAAAGTACTTACAATTGCCTTCACCATAGTTTAATTAGGTTTTCATCAAAGATGAACACTGAGGTACCTCTTAATGTTATCTCCCTGGAGTCTAATGGCCCTGATGATTCTTTCAGACATCTGTAGCCTTACAATTTATTTTTGACGATATCCTTTTAGTTGGAATGAGTATATTGGGCATTTGGGCAATGCCAGCTTGCAGAGAGCTGGTGGCAGATGGAATGAAATCTGCCTGGTATGCCTTCCCCTCCACATGAGCAGAGAGCCATCCATTTCCTCCATTAAGGAGTTGTCACTCAGCCCACCCAGCTGGAAGACCATTTTTGATAGCCAAGCTGGCTGGTGGCAGACAATTCAGATACAAAGCGCACTTTAAAAGGAGCTAAAACATCATTTGTAGGAAAATTGAAAATGCACAGCTTCCACCACAGCCAATTTTTTAATGACTGTAATATTTTAAGTGATTATTTTTGCCACTTCAGATTGCTCCTTAGAGAGGAGAGGTTTTTAAATTAAAATCTAGGCAATGCATAACAGTTGAGATATGAGGAGCAGAGGAAAGAGAAATAAGATGAATAAAATTAATTAAAATGGCATTGTTGGCAGAGCCATAAATTAGCCACTGTCTGGCTGGAAATAAAATATATGGGTATAGGAGTTTCTGGATTAAACTGGGATGTATGACTGAGTGACTAGAAATGGACTGACCTACAGCCTACAAATCATTGTGTTTCCTAAGCCTTTCACCATGCTATAGCTATTATCATATAGAAATATATATATTTCCTACATCCTGGTTCAATGGTCTTTAATGGTACAGACTTTCATGCTTATAAAAAAAAATAGGAAGAGAATGATTTCTCTCATGAGGCAAAATGAATTTCTGTCATTTTCCACACATTCAATTTCTAGGTAATTTAATGCCAGTTAAAAAACTGAAAACTTGGCTATGAACACAGTCCAGGTGCAGGAGGGCTGAAGTGCATTTTCTCTAGTCAACACAATAGATTCAACCACAGTGAGCGAATTTTAGGGAGCTTAAAGAGTGTTTCTTTCTCATTATTTTATGGATTCATTAAGCATTTGAACCACTTTGTACTACGATTCATAAAGATTCAATTCATGGTATATTTTGTAACAAGTGTGTAATTATTTGGCAATAGTTATGACAACTCTAAAATGGCAATAGTGACAGATTTGAATTGGAGTAATAAGAGAAAGAATAACAATGTAAAATTCCATAGGGCAGTTGTTAACCTTGTCTGTAGAGATCAACTTAACTTTCACAGAGTCTGAAGTTTTCAGACTGGCCTCCTCAAATTAAGGCCAAGAATGCCAGGCGCAATGTGGGAGGCTGCAAGATAGTGAGAAACAAAAGGGCTGGGGCTTTAAAATACAACATAGTTGGCTTTGAAAATCAAAGCTGTTTGATCTTGGAGAAGCCACTTAACCTCTCTGAGCCTCTATATTTTCATCTGTGAAAAGGGGCAATTGTGAGGATTAGATGAGATAGTGTAAGTAACATGCTTATTCTAAAGACTGATGAATCTTAGGAAATCAGTAAATTCCCTTCCTTCTTTCGTCCCCTATCTTCATTCATTTATTTAAAAACCCTTACCTTAATGAGTGCCACTATGCAAATAATTGGGCTATGTGCTGTGCTAAGTACAAAGATGATGGGTAATGTTACTATGTTTTGGATGTTCAGACAGAATAAAATAAATTTCACATTGAATAACATATTAACTTAATTAGTGATTAAATGTGTCAGCTTCAGACCATAAACAAACAAGAAAAGGGTGCATAGTCAAAGACGCTCTGGGGATTTGTTTGAATGGTTATTTTTAGTAGAATTTATCGAAATTATTTGTTTCTGTGTTACTGCCACTCTTGTCATGGTGATTTGGCTCAATTCCATGTTTCACTAATGCTATTCCACATTAATTACTGTACAAATAGGCCTTATTGGGGGGAAACTGTGAAAAGCACACTACTTACGTTTAACCCTTCATCCCCAAAGTACTCTTATTAGCTTAAAATATATTCTGGCTCATTCTACAATATCATGTACCCACCTCTTGGGGGAAACATGACAATAAGAGCAATGCAATCCAAAGTGAAAAACATCCCAAGCAAAGGGAATTTACAGAGACAGCATGCAATTAACCAAGCTGGAATCCGGCCAGAAAATCATAGGTAACATTCTGATTCTTAATGGAAAAAGACGTGGGAACATGGTCTCGCCACAAGTCTTACTGAGTTCAGGTTTATCCTCATTAGAAAGCCGGTACTCAAATCCCTCAAGTTACAGACCAGATAGTTTCCAGTACAGCGATTTGCAAAGCACATTTCTGGAAAGCACATCTGATTTCCTCCTGTTTGTCCTTACATTCTAAAAAAAGAAAATCACTGAATGGATTTTTGAAACCGTTTTCTGGGGTGCCCAATTCATGGAAGACAAGTTAGGCATTATAGTAGGCAGATACTGCTCTGCCAGGGGATTATATTCCCAAAAAGCACATTTAAAAATAAATTCTGCTTTGAATGTGATCATCCCTTTCACCATTTGTCTCTGACTTTTTTCACTAGCCTCGACTTGTGTTAAGACTACATTTTCAGACAAATAAATTTACATTTTTTTCATAATTTGGATATTATAACCTTTATTCTCCATTAATGACTCAACAATTTGTGACAATAGTATTAGACAGGTGACAGCAGAATTCCAGAATGAAAGCTCCAATTTTTATTCAGGACTGGAGATCTGCCTAGTGTCCACTGGGACAAGGAATTTGGCAAATGCATAATGTACAAGAGCTATAAGAAAATTAATAGACTCTCTTGCTCTGACTTAATTCTTCTCCTTAATGGGTTGTTCATTCACCTGATGGCTGTTGTCTTCATTAGGGCCTTTCGGTGTTTGTTCAACTAGGAAAATTGACACTATGATTGGATATTTATTAACAGTAAATGGAGGAGAGAGGCAGCAGTCTAACTGGAAGTAGAAATACTTCTAAATTCTGTATACTTAGCTACTCCCAATCCTTGGCACATATCTGCAAAATTTCATAATTTACTTTTTAAGAAAATTTCTTTTAAATACATTTGAGCGCAGCCTATTCTAAAGGACAAACCTTCACAACAGAATCTGTGACATTTCCTACTGATTTACTTCTCAACACAAGTTGACATAAAAGTGTAAAAGGAGTAATCTGGAATTCTTTGCTATCCATACAATGAATGAGGGTAATAAACAGAAAAAGATTAGCAGGTGCAGGCACAGCAATCAGAGTGGGATGATTTCTTAAAAATAAAAAATACGAGGAACAGCACATATCTCCTAGTGATCTGCACTTAATCTGTGGGTCGGTCAATTCCAGAGTTGACAGAAGCCAGTGATTTATGCCTTTGCAAGCTGAGGGTAACCAGGCTAGCTGAGCAGATATAAACATTTATTAACAGTGAGTGAGCAAAGTGTGCTCTCTCTCTTTCTCACACACATACAGATATCAAGGAGTTGTGGATGATTCATGCTTTCAAAATACAAATTTTGGCTGCCACCAAAGATGGGAGTGACCAAACAAACAAAATGAAGCAGCTGCTTGACCAATATTTACCTCCATGGCATATTGATCCATCTGGAAATTCTGCTTCACTGGGTAATATTAAAAGATGAAGAAAAAAGAAAAAACAAAGCAAAAAATCTGCTCATAGCTCTTTCCAAATCATTTGTTCCTGGGTTCTCCTCTGAGTACTTTCCTGACCTTTGCAGCTCTTCTCTCTAAGGGTGAGTTACAGAAAGCAGGTAGCTGTAGCAGCTCCAGGCTGACCCTTTAAAAATCTTACATTTAGTGTTTTTCTTTGAACTTGAAATTAAGGACATTTTCAGATTGCAGGATGTGTTTTTGAGGAGTTGGGAAGAGATGACTTTGATGGATTTGTCCAGATGTTTTAAGAATGACTAAGGACAATTAAGCACTAAGTACTCAGGGTCTTTATAGACATGCAATGTTCACCTACCATAGATATAAAACTTGGAGGATAAGGCCTTCCTCATAGTGCTGGCACCTACAGATGATTCATGAAATGCCACCATTACTACTGCTGCTGCTGCTACTACTACTTATAATTATGGTTGTTATTATTATTATTTATTATCCAGTATCCATGCTACTCAATGGAGATGGATATGAGAATCCTACCCAAGGGGAAACACTGATTCTTGATTCTATACGTCTTAAATGGAAGGGGCCAAAACATTCATTTCCCTTAAACCTTGATGACAAAACCAAGACCATTTGCAAAGAGTTGGAGCACCAGAAGTTGCCCTGAGATTAATCATTCCCCCATTTCAGGCAGGAAGAACGTGCCTCCCACTATTAAATGCGGCAAAACATCCACAGCCATCTGATAGAGAGCGGGGCTGTCAGGGGATGGCAGCTGTGGCAGCAGCAGCCAATTCTAGCAACTGCAAATGATGGACTAACAGAGTATATTCCGTATCTTTAGAATAGAAACAACTGACACAAATAATTCTTGATTAGTTTAGAAATTGTACACAAAAGTAATTTTAAAAAAGGATGCAATATTCTGCAAAAGAAGGAAATACCATCGTAACTAATAATTAAGACAGGTGTTTCACTATCAAGTGGGTTCAGGCTCCTTGCCTTGCTGAGTCCACAATGGACTTGCTGTGGAGACTGCTAATGAGGCTGGTGCTCTGGCTAGCTTTCTGACTTGCAGTACTAGATTTATTGGCATCTAGAGCCCCACCTATTTGGTTGTGAACAGAGGGCTGCTTAGGGATTCATGGGAAATAAAAAGATTATGATGGTAATTAGAAGCACGATAAGAATGTGGTGTCCCTTTTCTTCCACATGGGCAGGTTCTCTGGAAAAACACTGGAAGCTGAGTCAGGCAAGGCCATGAATTTGTGAAGAGAATGGAGGAGGAACACAGATGGCTGTCGAGGAAGAACATATTAATTCTGTAACCTCTTACAGTCCTCTTCAGCTTACCAATCCAAATAAAAAAGTGCAACAAACATAAGGTCGGGTTCTACATTAAAAGCCGATAGTGTTAGACATCTACTTCATATTAATTACTAAAGAGCCAACAGATGGTAATGGCCTTCTACCAGCCCAGGGCAGATTTAAACTGGTGACCTATAATTGCAGTTCTCCAGATCACATAACTCCTTAAGTTAATGACTCCATTTGGTCTTCTATCGTTCTGCCCTACTTGAGATAAACAAGGACAGGCTCAGATGAAATGAATTAAATAGTACCAAAGAAATTGAAAAAAAAAATCTAAAGAAGATAAGGAGAAATATGTACTATGAATGCCAGTGACTCATTTTTATCTTTCCTATTTGACCTGCCACTCTCAAACATTATTTTCAACATCAACTGGACAGTTTACATACTCACTACTCTCTATTACCTTATTTTATGAACAGCAGCACTTAAAAAATCACTTGTTGTTAATAAAGAAAACTACTATTAATATTATAATTACATGAATGCCATTTCAACTTAATTCCAGTGGAAACTATTTCTTATTTTGATTGCCAAAGTTACATCTACGGGCAATATTTGTGTCCAACCTAATCAATTTACTGCATTTGATTTTGATATTACTTTAATGATATATAAGGATGACATAATTTGTGAGTTCTGTATTTTTTCTATCCTATCCCCTGCCCCAATTGGAGATATCAGCTCAATCCTTTGCCTTTTACATATTTTTTTCCATATTCACTTCCCTGTAGAGTTGATTTGTTCTTAAAGTTTTCAATGAAGAGGACACATACTAATTTAGCCCTTTATATATGCCAGGCACTGTTCTAAGGGTTTTACATGTATCTTCTTATTTAATTATCACAACAGGAGATGGATACTATTACTATCCCTGTTAAAGGTGAGGACACCAAGGAACCAAGAGGTTAAATAACTTGCCCAAGACCACATGGCTAATAAACTGTGAAACCAAGATTTGAACCCAGTTAAGCCCATTTTCTTAACAGTTGTGCTATATCCAGTCCCATTCACAATATTTTTAGCTGCCTGCATGTCATCACTGAATATAAAATTTATTTTCTTTCCCCACAAACTAGATCTTGATATTTTTTCAGTTTTTCATTCGTTCAACTAGCACAATGTATCATGTACCAATACTGGAGATTCAAAAATGGTAGAAACAGTTCCCGAGCTTAAGAAGCTAACACGCTACCCAGGGAGACAGAAACATAACTACAAAGCAATGTTGTAAACACTCTCATAGATGTATATTTACGGCATAACAGAATGTTGAAATGGAACTAGGTTAGTGTTGGATTTGGTTAAGGTGCCAAGAAAATAGGTAGCAACTGCTCCACATTCCAAAGAGAGGTGATGGACCAACTATAAGGACTTAGCAAAAGAGGCGGTAAAATGGCTTAGCCACTTACTCAAATTGAGAGCACACAAACTTGAAGCTGAAGTATGTAGGTAGCTGGAAAGCAGAGAGATGATTCCTTTAGAGAGGGTTGTTGGTGAACTGTGGGTCACACCCATGCCCTTGTCAGGGGAGGAGGGTACCTTCCCCTTGCCTCAAGCCTGGTGCTCAGGACTTCAAGAACACCCCTTGGAAGGAATGCTGTAAGGGCTTAGACTAGTGCCTGGGGCTGCCTGGCAGGTAGCTGGGTAAAAAGAGGGCTGCACTTCAAAGTAATTAACTTCTCTTCTCCCAATGATGGATTCAAGGTGAATGTTTACCATAGACTAGAACTGGGCCCATGCACACAAGAGGCAGTCTGGTTTGTCTAAGATCCTGCCCCCAAGGTCTTCCTGGAGGGGCAAGGACCCTTAGAAGAAAGAGGCTGAGGTCATGAGTCAGAGGCCCAGTGGCTAGGAGTAGAAGTAGACATGACCTGAGAGATGCATTGGGGAGCTACAGGTGAGAAATCGCCAGTTCTGGTGAAAAGTAGGGGCATTTCCAAAGAGCTTTTTGGTAGAACCAAGAGAGAGCCAGCTTTGATCACTTGCCAGACCAAGGGATCAATAATTCCAGCTTACAGCGTCTGCCTCTTGATTCTTCTCCTGCCTCCTGACCCAGCCCCGGGTGGTTCAGAGGCTAAAACTCATGGCGGTTAGTGAGGAGGGAGAAGGAGCTGACCTCTATCTCTATTCCTACTCAGCAGACCTAAGCTGGAGGAGAGGAGAAGCTATGGGCGAAGCTTGGAGTTTGCATTATTACGGTGAACTGTGTGGTATTTGTTATGGAACGGAGACCGGGGACTAAAGTGATTGATTGCTTTTTTGGTCTATCAGTAGTCTTGGGACCTGCCTTAGGTTTGTGCAAAAAGGATAGAGATTTAAAAAGCTGTCTGAGTGAATGTGAATGGTCACTAGTGAGGAAGAAAGAATGTTTTTTTGTAGCCAGTCTCCAACCTCAAGTCCTGCTTATTCAACCTCATGGTTATAGCAGCACAGAGAGGAACCAGACGTTAACTATGCAAAACTTCACCCAGACAATGACATTTGAACTGGGCCCTGAAGGATGCTGGGGAATGACTAGGCATAGAAAAAAGAAAGGTGGAAAAGCATGTCTAAAAGGGTGGGAGTGTGAAATTCTGTGTTGTATTTGTGAGGCTGGCGCACAGGGGAGCAGGAGATGAGGATGAAAAGTTAGGCTGGGCCGAGATTGGAAATGACCTTGAATTACAAGCTAGGGAGTTTGGCTTGTCTCCTCTAGGCCTACACAGGAAGCCATCAAAGGTCTTGAGTATGGAGGGTGCATGATGTAATTTCTTTTAAGGAATGACCGTGTCATTTTTTGTCAGTGGCATCCCTTTGTATGATCCTTGGCTCCAACATCCTCGTCACAGGAAGTCTGCTACCATGAGACTGTTGATTTCTCTTTCTTTAGTGTCCCCCTGTTCTCACTCTATTTCACCTTCCCTATAGGTTACTGCAAATGCCTCCTACCTCCATATGGAAAATATTTTAATACTCCTTTCTCCTTAAGTTCACTTTAGGTCAGCAGTGGTGGACCAGTAACTATGATTGTGAAAATAAAATCAGCTGTTGTAGTGTGGAAGAAAAGGAAGCAACCAGTGCTTGGTCTGAACTTACTAAATTCTGATGTATCAAAATCTGTCACCCAGAGAAAGGAATATATAGTACAAATGGAATAAAGCTGGGGCAAGATCAAGAAATACAAGAAAAACAAGAATCTTTCAGCCTAGAGCCAGAGAGTGATGGTGAAGAAAATAGGCAAATAAATTAACAAATAGATGATGGGAAGAAACACAGGACCAATAGGGAGCATGTCAGTTTATATTTACTACTTGTAAGAGCAAAGTTATGTGGAGCTGAGAGCAAGAGTTCTGAAGTTGGATTCCTGTATTTGAACCCTGGCTCTGCCACTGGAAAAGGGGCATTCTGGACAAGTTACTCAACACCTCCATGTCCACTTTCCAAATCTGTAAAATGGGGCTAATAGAGCACATTTTTATAGGTTTATAAAGATCAACTATATGAGATTATACATATATAATCTCACACGCACATCTGGAATAGCAAGTCCCTAGAATAATAAGTGAACGATAAAAAGTAGCTGTTGGGACTTCCCAGGTGGCACAGTGGTTAAGAATCTGCCTGCCAATGCAGGGGACACGGGTTCGATCCCTGATCTGGGAAGATCCCACATGCCGCAGAGCAACTAAGCCCGTGCGCCACAACTACTGAGCCTGTGCTCTAGAGCCCGCGAGCCACAACTACTGAGCCTGCGTGCCTAGAGCCCATG
This sequence comes from Balaenoptera acutorostrata, assembly GCF_949987535.1. NCBI lineage: Eukaryota > Metazoa > Chordata > Mammalia > Artiodactyla > Balaenopteridae > Balaenoptera > Balaenoptera acutorostrata. The sequence continues at coordinate 98,011,555 of NC_080070.1, forward strand.
CTCTGCAACAAGAGAAGCCACTGCAATGAGAAGCCCGCACACTGCAACAAAGAGTAGCCCCTGCTCTCTTCACTCGCTCGCCACAACTAGAGAAAGCCCACGTGCAGCAATGAAGATCCAATGCAGCCAAATAAATAAATAAATAAATGAGGAAATTGTTCACGTTCAGAGCAATTAAAAAAAAAAGTAGCTATTATTATTTAACCAAAGAGTATCCTATCTGTGCTTGGACACTTTTCCTGGAATAAACTCTACTTTGTAATGACGCACACTTTCTTGATTGCTGTTAGACTCGATCTTCGATTTAGTTAAGATGTAAACATCTTGGAGAGTTTTAATGAATATAGAAAAGATAACGTACAGGTTGAACAAACAAACATTACCCTCAAAACTAAAAAGTCCAAAATAAAGCAATGTTCAAAACATGTCCTATGACCAATAGGAACACCGAGATATGCTTTCTAATTGGTTGTATTCGGTTTTCATCTCAGAGGCCACCCAGTAAAGGAACAATATTTGGTGGAGAAATTGCATACAATTTAAATGAACAGTTTTTATTTCTAGAACTCCAAATCACTTGGCAAAAGCAATTTTTTCATGCTTAGATGTTTGAGGCAAAAAGCAAAAGGTCGGTCATGCAAATGAGTTAAAATGACAAACTCTTAGATTTTATCATTGCACTTATTTGAAATTTTAAAAAGAAATATCAGCGGGACTTCCCTGGTGGCCCAGTGGTTAAGAATCCACCTTCCAATGCAGAGGATGCGGGTTCGATCCCTGGTCGGGGAACTAAGATCCCACATGCCGTGGGGCAACTAAGCCTGCGTGCCACAACTACTGAGCCTGCACGCTCTAGAGCCTGTGTGCCACAACTAGAGAGCCTGTGAGCCACAACTACTGAGCCCACATGCCACAACTAGAGAGAAACCTGCGTGTTGCAACGAAGAGCCCTCCTGCCACAACGAAAGATCCTGCATGCCGCAACTAAGACCCGATGCAGCCAAATAAATAAATTAATTAAAAATAAAAGAAACATCAGAGAAAAGCTTCTACTTGATAGCCAAAGATCCTGGTATAAATCATTACTACAATGACTTTTTTCTTAGTAGGTCTAGGTAACTAGGCAAGTCTCAAACGTGTGATTAGTAAGCTTATGAGTAAGATGAGAGACCACAAAGCAAAAGTATACTCCACACAAAGTTGTAATTTAAGTAACCATTACTATGAAGCAAAACCACACTTCATGCATTTTTATCATGGGTGGTACCAAAGTACAGTGCATTAAGGCACCAAAAAGCTAATTAGATTAGTATAATGATGACTTACAAAACAAGGCATAAAAAGTACATTTATATAGTAAAGGGAACTGAGACCAAATAATCACCAATGATTATCACGGGAAAAGGATGTGAATCCCAGGCCCTGAGGTCTCCATGTGTTTCCTGGGTTTCTTCTTGCCAATGTTGAACAGTGACAACAGAAATACTTCTCTTAATCAAGTAGTAGTGGGATATGACATGGGATATCCTTACAAAGGTTCTTTTCCATACGCATATGAAAGGCATCCATGGACTCTCTTTAAAGGAACCAAAGTTTTAGAGTCTTTGTCAAAACAAATTTCCATAAGGTTTACTGGGTGTTTTCTCATGCTGAGCAAAGATGATGCCTGTTCCTAATGCTAGTCAATTGGTGTAATTTCATCAACTTAAAACAAAGCATCTAGAGTTTGATTTGTTAAGCAACAAGTTATTGTGTCAGGGGAGTTTCCTAAAGAGGTGAAGGTTTTCTAAATAATTTGGAACCATTTTGAACCATGTTTCTAGAATTCAAATAAATTATTAAAAGGAGATGAGCATCTTAGATCTTTATATTCTGCTTGGGACTCCTCCTGTGACCTCACCCCCATGCAGCACAGGATTTTTTTTGTACCAGTGAGTCACATTTTAAAAAATTCTCCAATCTGCATCTGTACTTTATTTGTATATACTGGAAACTAGACAGAGTCTAGTTGAGGGTCTAATGGTATTTTAAAATATTGCCTAGGCACAATTTCTTACTCTACACACTCTCTGGACAGACAAGCCCATGATTTCAATTCTCATTCAAAAGGTTGATAATTGCCAATTTTGGATCTTCCTCTGAGTTTCTGATCCATACATCTAACCTCCCACCAGATGTTTCTTCTTGCCTGCCCCCAGGATTATCAAAATCAACATGTCCAAGGTGAATTCAACTCCTGTAATCCTGTTCCTCTTCCTGTTTCCTGTTTCAACAAATGGCATCGTTGCTGAAACAACGATGCCCAAACCTTGTCCTTGACACCTCCTGCTCCATCATCGTCTCAGTCAGTCCCCAATCTTCTCCATTTCCTCCTACAAATCTCTGAATCCATCCATATTTTCCCATCATCTCTCCCCTACTTCTGCTCAATGTGATCGCCCACTGGACTACTGTTTGCAGCCTTCTATTTGGTTTTCCTGTAGGCACTCTTTCCCTTCCATTCTGTCCTCCATCCTCGAAGGGATATTTCAAAACTCAGATCTAATTATCTGACTCTTATTCAGAGTACTTCAGCGACTCCCTATCAACTTCAGGATAAAGTTCAAACTCTACAGCAGCTTTCAAGACCTTTAAGGTTTCATCACTGGCCATATCTTCAGACTTTATCACAAGTCTCAACTCAAAATCTGTTAGACAACTATTTGGAACATTGTCCAAGGCCTCTGCTTTGTGCTATCGCCTTCCAGCCTTTATGTATGTGATTTATGATTCTAGAAACGCTATTCCTCCCTCCTGGCCAATTTGAAATTACCCTTCATTCTCTGCTTGGATCCCTATTCTCTTGGATAGTCTTCTTAATCCCTCGGGTCTGGATTTGGTACTGTATGTTGTATTTCCACAGCACTCTAAACCTTCCCAGCAAATCAACAACGATGCTATTTTGCACATGCATGTTGACATGTCTAACTCCCCCACTAAACTGACAGCCAGTGAAGGGAAGAGACATATCTGCCTTTTTGTGGTTATATTCTCTAGGTTCAGCCCAGTACATGGCACCATGGATTCTCAAAAATACTTGTTAAAGGGATGAATAAATGAATGACTTTCCATGCTTACAAGGGAGGGTAAAGTAATATGACCTATTCTTTTAATAGTGGCTTTAGTAAAACTGTTATCTCTGTACAATTTGGTTTACTGAGCTTTAGGTTTTAGAGGAGAGGAGAAGGAACAAAAGAGAGATCAAACCTTCACTGTAGCTCCTGGGAAGAAAAGCCAGTTGCCCGTGTCTATTGGATCCAGATTATCTTCTAAAACAACTTGTCTGTGAGCTGAGTTGATGACCAGGACGTTATCTAAAGCCCAGCAGGCTTCGTATACTTCACCTACTCGGAGATTTTCCTGCTTCCACTGAAACTGGACGTTCTCCCCTTTGGCGTCTTCAGGAAGGTAGAGGATATGGATGATTGTGCTGACATTGGAAGGGGCCCTGGAGAGATGAGAATTGGTGTCACAATAAAGTTCAACAGTGTCCACTTTACTTTTCTTATAGATCCTTTTTGTTTCTTAATTAAGACTGTGGTTTTCTTATCTTAAAAATATTGTACACATTACAGATTAAATACTTACAATCCCATACCCCTTAAATCTTTTAATACATGCTGATTATTAAGATGTTCGTATTGAGTGATGAAAGTTTAAATATTAAATGTCTTAATGAGTTTTACATTTAACACAAAGCAGGCAGTAAGCATATTCAGGCAAGCCAGTAAAGGGATAATTGAAGAGAAAATGGTACACCACTGCCATGGCTCCTGTAAAAAATCAGAGTGTATCCAGCACAGTTTTTTGTGAATGGCAGACACTCAATCTAAAACCATATACTTGGGACTTCCCTGGTGGTCCAGTGGTTAAGACGTTGCACCTCCATTGAAGGGGGCACATGTTTGATCCCTGGTCGGTGAACTAAGATCCCACATGCTGCGAGGCCAAAATAAATAAATAAATAAAATAAAAGTGCTTAAAAAAATAAATTAAAAAAAACCATATATTTTTTATGATACTGAGAAGAAAAAAAGGAGAAAAACTACAAAATTATCTTAATTTTAATTCTTACTTTGAAATTTTGCATTTATTAGAGATCATTGTATGCTATATGTTTCATAATCAGTCTTTATGTAATAGTTAATTTCTAGTAACCAGATACATTTTTGTTTTGAAAATGTCAAATTTGCCATGAGAATTAAATGCTCTCATTTAGAATTGTTTAGAATTCTATGCAGACCGGTCTTTAAAAACATGATATAATTTAACATGATTTTTATATTACATCTGTTACATCTAGGTCCTTTTGCTATATAATATTTTTATTAAACATTTTATTCTACCAAAGTAGAAACCTGCTACAGTAAAACTGATGGCTTTAGCCAAGATTAAAAGTAGTACTAAAATACAAACTAGTAGTACCCAGGGCTTACTATAAATCAGTTTTGAAAGGACTAGAGAAAAGCCATATTTTTCACTCACCAATGAAGCACATATAAATCCGTAGAATTGTCTGTGTAGGTTATGAATGGTGTACCTCACCTTTGGGGGTAATCAATTCCCCTTTCCTTTAAAATATTTAATGATGACTATGTTTTTAACTTCAAAAAGAATTTAAACTAATGAAGATGCTACATTTTAGTTTTAGGAAGTGATTGAAAATATGTCCACTCTGATCAATAATGGTAAATTTGCATTAAATGAGTGTGATAGTTTGGTGCCTGGACTAAAATTGAAAGTCTCATTTAGTGAAAAATAAATGGAATCAGCTGAGTGTGATCTTTATATCTTGTAATTAAATGTATACACTCACTATTTGTCATATCAAAAGCATGTAGCTGTTTTTCAGCAAGAAACGCACTACAATTTATCTAAACTATGGTATATAACTATTAGAGAAAAAAATGGAGGCATGAGTAAAACTTCCAATACTTATGCTGCTTTGCTTAAAGCCATTTATATAAATCAGTATTTAATATGAATGCATTTTCATAATTACTAGAAATTAGAAGGAAGAGCAAAATGCTCTGTTATAAAATTGGTAACTGGCACAGCATGTCAGAGCTTGGCTTGTATCAGGTACCTATAAATAATATCTTATCCTGCCACAGAGGGAGACAATCTATTAAAATCCATGAGTTAGAATCATTTTCTCAGTTTTTGGTTAGACTAGAGCTTGAACGTGTGAGACTTTTATTTTTATTTGAAATACTATTAGAAACTTTGGACAGATTGGTTTAATATTAAAGACTAAGAACCTAATATTTATTCTTCTCCCCCAAACAAATCACAATTCTTTCAATATGGAAAAATGGTAAGGAAAATAGTGTGAGAAAAAAGAAAACTGTCACAGAACTGATGGAAAATATTCTATGTGAGTCATGCTAATTTAAGAACTAAACTGATCAGAATAACCACTTAATAAAATTTCAAGGTATTTTTTCCTTTAAATACCTCACCATACCTGAAATTAAGCACCCATTTTGAATTTTATTTTATGATTTAAACTACACAGAAATAGTGAACATAGTTTGAGTTTTGCTAAATTTAATCAAATATTTTCAACCTGAATGAGCTTCTCCCTCTTTAAGCATCAACCTAATTTTCTTATGAAGCGATTTTTTTTAAAATAAAGAAAATGTAATAAATGATTACAAGTCGCATCACAATTATGATAATAGAATTTTAGAACTGGCCTTAGGGAAGTTAGAAGGAAAATGACAGAACTAGAAATTAGATCCAAGAGGCTATTAACTCATTATCATCACAGACTGGAAGGAATTTAGGTGGTAATCTGATATATTCCTAGGCCTATAAACCAGGCCACAGCCAGGCCACCTAAAGAGATGGGTGGTGCTGTTATTTTGTGGAGAATTCCATCAGAAAGGTTACTATCTCAAACGTACTTTTACCAAAAATAAATAGTTTGTTATAGCTACTACTGACAGTGGTAAGTATTGAATGGAAAATGACACTTTTAACAATACCTTCTTCAAATAGAGCAGGTAATAATATGTGCATCAATGTAATTCAACATAATTAACAACCAGAGTACTTTTAACCATGAGGAATAAAGCCAGTGGTAGAATGAAGGTAAACAGGGAAGCAGAAATCCACCTACGTCAAAATTTATGAAGATACTTTAAATGATAACAAACCTAATTTTCTCAAGCTGAATCCAGTCCACAGTATTATTCTTGGCATATGACACAATGATGCAAGGGTCTGAATAACTAAAGCGACATGAACCTGAACCTGTAAATAGCAATAACAATAAATTTCAAAGTTAATACAGTGTAATTACATATTATCCTTCCTGATAAATACGTTAGATAATTTTCTAACCACTTAGATAGTTATCTGATCATTTCCCCATTCTTCTAACTCTGCTAAAATTTCTTGTAATCTGTTCTGATAAACATTATTTGATAAATAATTTTAAGAGTTGAAAAAAGGTAAAAAAGGTAAATTTCAGGTCTCTTTAGAAATACATGAACTTCTAAATTAAGTTACAATGTAAGCGTTCAGTTCTATGCCAAGAAATATCTAAATATTATAGAATGATTAATATGGATCTTACAAGATAATATCAATAATGATTGCATTTAATGGCATGTAAGTCATTCAGTTGTATGAAGAATAAAAATAGCATTCTTCTTCTGTGTGTGTGTTATTTAAATGATGAGGCAGTATGTGAGAAACTAAAATACTGTAAAGTAAATTCAAGTACTAAATGAATGAGAACTATTAGAGATATGATTGATATTATTCTACTGCAGCCCAACATTAAAGATTTAAAAGACAGACATTATGTCCCATTGTGGATATCCGGTCATTGTTTTTCACTATTATTTTCAATACTGGAGATATGACTACCAAAGAAAGTTTTAAAACTCTGATAAGAATTTGTTTTTACATGTTCAATGAATACATACAAGAAAGCACAATTTGACTGTAATATCAAAGATCTTCATAGATTCCGAAACCAGCCATGAAACATAAGCCAGGAGTTTACTGTAACTCAATAGCAGGGTTTTTTATACTATGTTAAAACAAATGAACCAAAATACAAAGAAATAGCGCAATTTATTTTTAACTTTCATCCATCTGCTAGAGGAGCCTTGGTTTCAGCAAATGGCATCTGTTGATGGTTTTTACATTTGTGGTACTCAGGAGTTCCAAGCTTTAATCAAACTCATTTATTTTATTTCAGTGGTGTTTAGTACAACACCAGTTAGTGTGCAATTGCCAAAGCTGGCAGTGTGCTAAAAAGGCCAAACAGCAGTTTTCCTAGATTTATTCGCACAGCTAAAATGTAGATGAAAAAGCATGAGAGAAGGCTACTGAAAGGAAAGTTACACAGCAACCCTGAGTTCAAACAGAAACCTACTTTATGCCATTTTGATCATTGTTAAGTTCCACCTTTCTTAAGCAGCTGCTTAAAATAAATATCAAACTGTGGCGCCGGAAATGGAAACAGCCAGGATTATGTGAGACAAACTTCAACACAAACAAATATGAGGTCTGGCAGACAATCTGTTTTTTTCAAAAGGCAGTTCAAACTAGCCTAAAGAATGTAAATGGTATTTATGTGCTTTCTTCGTGTTTTATACACCATAAGTACTTAAAAGCAAATGTATAAGGTGAATCCCAAAAAAGGAAAGGATAGAACAAATGATAACCAAAAAATGTTCCTTACAGAAGCAATTCAGTGGAAATTATTTACGAATTAAAAAAAGAGAAGGAAAGCTGATAAACATGAAAATAAAAATGTGTCTAAATATGACCCTGATGACCAATATGAACCCTCTCCTGTCTATTTTCTTACGTTACCATCTCAATGTTGTGAGAATAAGTTTACTATGCACCCATAAAACAAAAAAGGCACCTGGCCAGTGACTCACTTTTCCTTGGTCATTAAACTCTTTTGTACCTAAACTATTAATATCTTCTGAACTCATCTCCTCCTCACTATTGTCAATGGACTCTCAGTAGCTCTTGCCAAAACTTTTTAATAATGATTAGCTGATCTCCCTGTCTTCAGCCTTACATGTCCTCACCCAGCCCCACTCTTGCCAGTGCTCTTCCTACAAGTGAACTGAATTGTTACCTCCCTGCTTATAATCCTTCAACAATTTTTCAGTCCCTTCAGGATAAAGCAGTACTTCTACCCCAGTGAAATAAAGGTGCACAGTTTCTAGAGACCAAATGTGTACTCTGGAAAACAGAACTAGCCCAGGGTTCCCATGTGAAAAGATAGCTCAAAAAGCCACAGGGACTCCCAACAAAGGAGTGGACAACTAGAAGACCAGGACTGAGGTGTGCGGTACGAATGGACAGCCAGAGGAGAGGTACTGCCCACGCCAAGGGAACTTCCCCTCCTGGAAGAAGCGCCACCCAAGAGAACCAGTCGGCTTTGGATAGCTGCCTCCCTCTGGGACCACTCCCCATCAAACTACCATCCCAAATGGTGCCAAGCCAGTGAATAAATGATTCTCCATGCCCACTCCTAATACGGCTGTTCCACATAGACTGGGTGAATTTCTTCTTCACATAAGCCCTTCTGAATTGCAGCCCCACTGTCACATAGACTTCTGTCAACAGAATAAGATTTCCCCTTGCCCAGGTTGACAACGGTTGCTTGACTCTGTCTGTGATAAAGGGAGGAAAGAGTTAATTTACGTCCACGTACCCAGGTGCCTAACGCCACCCCCAACTCCCTGCTCCCAGATCCGGTGGTGCAGAGCTATCACGTACCTCAAAGCACCTCTGATGCAGTGACGAGACAATAATGAGCAGGTGCCACCTACAACAGGTACTTCTTTCTTTCCCCTCTTAAATCGAAGATCTTTAATTGCCAAAGCTGATATTTAAAACCAGAAAGGAAAGACAAACCCAAGTGAAAAATGCAAAATCTCCTCTCACTTGCAGATCCATCTTCTCTCCTTCAGATCACTTCCAATGTAATTGTAATCCTTCACTCTAAAGTAGTAATCTTGCAAGGATTTAAACAATTGCTGAAGGAGGGAAGATAATTTAGAACCATGGTTATAAAAGTATGGCCTGAGAACCATGATGAACTTAAGCAGGTCTAAAAATTCAAACTCTTTGGTTCTTACCGACAAATGAGGAAATTCCATATATTTTCATTTTTACCCACATCAAGGATACAAGTAGCCTACAAAGTGATTAAGGGTTCCTAAAGTTTGATACTCATAGATAAAACTGATGAACTTCTAGAACTTACTGAGGACCCCCATCTAACAGTCTAGGATATCTGGCTCCAGTGTAGAGCTACAAACACCAGGATTACTGCAATATCCCCAGTTTGGGGGAGGACAGGATATTTTGTGTTAAAGGTACCTCATGAATGTTGTTTCCAGTTGGTCTTGGTTGTCAATTCTTGATTTTAAATTGACAAATAAATTGATAAATGATAAAGATAAACCTATATTAATTTACTGTAACTGTCATTTACATTATTATTGATTATTTAGTCAACCCCATAGTACATAATGATGGATACTTTTTTCAGCAACATTGCTGGTCTATTATTGGCTTACAGTTTGTCCCATGGCTTAAGACATATATGCATTGCAATGTAACTACAAGCCATCTCTACTCCTCTGCTAAAGCAGATATCTACATAATGCCTTGAAACTATCTTGCAACAAAACCACCCTTCATTGATGATGTCCTGAATTTGTGCTATTGAATTTGTGCCTATGAATTTATGCTATTTTAATAACTTGCTCTGCATTATCAAATTATGTATAAAAATACTGGGTTGTTTTTTAAATTTTTGGTATTTTAACATACAATCATATGTCTAAGTTCATTCTTATTAGGTTAACAATGCACCACGTATAGTTAAGAAAAACAGAGACCCAGACAGTAATGTCCTCATCTTTTCAACCACTGCACCAGTGTTTTCTGCCTTCCTCCTGTTATACTGGATGAAGTGTTTCTGTTCTTACCAATGGTGAACCTTCTCATGTGGTCTAGATCCTATCTTCTCTTGTTCTTTAAGATTTCCTCTCTTTCTCTTGTATCACCAATTTCTGCCAATGAGTTTCCTGGATCATTCCTATTGTCATACAAACATCATAGAAACATACAAAGCATCTCCCATCTTAAAAAAGTTTTTTTTGATGTCACACCCCTAACTTCTGTTCCTTCCAATCCTATTTTGTTTCCCTTTATAGCAAGACTTCTCAGAAGGGCTGTCCAGTGATTGCCTCCACTTCGTCACATCCTCCGATTCCCTTTCCCTTCCACCCTGAAACTGCTCTTGGTTAGGTGGCTGGGGAGTCCGTGTTGCCAAATCAACAGATCATTTCCCCATATTCAGGTTACTTGACTTCTCAGCAGGATTTGTCACCGTGTATCCCTCTTTTTTTCTTGGATACTTTCTTCTATCTTCTACCACCTTCTTGATTTTTCTCCTGCTTCACTGACGACTGCCTCTCAGTTTCCTTTGTTGCCCTTTTCCTTCTTGATCTCAAATTGTTTTGGTAGCTTTCTCTTCTCTTACCTACATTGCCTCCTTTTACGTTGAAGCTTTAAATAATATCTATAACAGATAATACCCAGAATTATATTTTCCATTAGATCCACACTTATAGATCCAACTGCTACTCACCATCTCTAATGGACAACTCAGACTCTTTAAGTCAAAATTAGAATTATTGGTTTTCCACCCCCCCAAATATCTAGGATACCCTTTTCATTTCAAATGACACCACCCCAGATGCTCAAACAAAGCACTAGGTGTCATCTTTGGTTCCTCCCTTTGCTTCATTGCCCACTTCCAACCCATCAGCCTGGGAGTTCTGACTCCAAAATATTGTTCAGCTTCTATCCCTCTCTACTGCTACCACCTTAGTCAAGTCAGGGTCATGTCTCGGTGGTTTTCTTACTCCCTTTTTTATCCTCCTGTAATCCATTCTCCACACAGCAGTAAGAGGTCTTTCAAAAACAGAGGAGTCTTTTAAATTGTTTTAGCGATCATGCCATTCATTCCTGGCTTAAAACCCTCTCAACGCTTCTCAGCCCACTAGGAATAAAAGGTTGAGCTCCCTCCGTGACTTAGAGCTTCCCTTGTACCACTCTTCTCGTTTACTGTGTTCCAGACACTGTGGACTTTCTTTCTCCTCCCCGAACACTCCATCTCAGGGCTTCCATGCCTTCTCTCTGCCTACAACAACACTGATTATGTCAATTTCCTCATACTCTATTCTCTCCTCATTCCATTCATATCTTTCCCCACAGACCACCCCTTGGCTGGGTCCATCTTCTCTCTTGGGGTTCTGTGCAAACATCACCTCCTCAAAGAAGCCTTCCCTGCACATTCAATCTAAAGAACTCCAGCCCCCAGTGTCCAATCACCCTCCATCTTATCACTCCATTTTAAGTAATTCATAGTACTTATCACTATCTAAATTTACCTTATTTATTTACTTGTTTACTTGCTCATTGCCCATCTCCTGTTAGAATGCAAGCTCCATTGAAGGAGGAACCGTGTCTGTCTTGTTTACTACTTGTGTCCTTGGTACCCAGAATAGTGCCTGGTGCACAACAGAAGCTCAATAAACTCTGGCTGGATCATAAATAAGTTTGCTGTAATTTGCTTATTTTAAGTTCTCCATTTCTTTGTTTTTACTGTGTTATATTTATACTAGAAAGGGGAACTATAACTGTAGATCGATGGGACTTAAGGACTTTCGATTTGCCTGAATTGGGTCAAAGTGAAAAGGCATCTGAGAGCCGTGCTGTAGAATATCTGGACTTTATGTATCCTTACCACAGATTAACTTTGGTACTGTTGTATAGTCAACAGGGCAATAATTCCCCCATGTTAATTAGAAACTGCCCTTAGATGACTTAGATGGTTACATAATCCAGTCTGCTTTTAGAATAAAAATATCAGAGACAGATCACATGAGTAATTATGGTACATTTTTATCAGCCAGATAAAGTAATGTGAGGAATAATGATAGCCAGATGAATTATTTTACTTATTAGTAAAGTCTTATTATAATGGTCCAGCATAATTAAAAATAAGCAATTTGCAAAGTCATACAAAGTACTCAAAAGCCACACAGAATATCATCCCCAAGACACATGTTCTGACCTCTCCATCAGGAATCATCTTCTACTGCATTAAAAAAAAAAAAAAGTTTCTCGAATGTAATGTCTTCTTAATTGTAAGACATTATCTTGTCCTTTCAAGTTGATTTATTTTGTTTCTGTTTGAATATTTAACTAGATTAATACCGTGTTCTAAGGGAGAAAACCCACCTTTATGTCTAGGAAGAAACCTAATAAAATTGTAACCTTATAGAAAAATGTTACTCTAAATTGTAATGTTATAAAATCTTTGATGATAGGTACGTCTTATCATCATATAACCTTATCATCACATAGCCTTAAATAGATCTTATTTTTCTCATATGAAGGAATTCTATATGATAATAAATTCAATGCTTGTTAGTATTACCGGTAATTCTATATAATTTTTTAAACTTCAGTTTTTAGAGTGAAATTCCCTCTGATATAAGTTATCTTCCAGAGAGAAAGTATGTGTAGGGGTTAGGAGAGTGAATGGTGGGGGCAGGCTGCCAGGTTTGCAATCTGGGCTCTGACACTTTTTAGCTGTATGACCTTGGACAAGTCACTTATCTTTTCTGTCTAGTTTCTACATTTGTCAAATGTGAATAATAATAGCAATCACTTCACAGAACTGTTGTGAAGATTAAGGCATTAACGCATTAAAAGTGCCTAGAAAACAAATCTCGGTCCACGTTAAGAGATTTCAGGTATGATTCAGTATTTTTGTTTCATTTCATAAATTCATTTATCCCAGAAAAAGGAGCAAATATTTGTTCATGGGCTAAATATTAAGTTGAGTTACTGCTTATCAAAGAACTTATGGCACATTTTTGCCCCATCGATTCTTTCATTTGGGGTTATTTTCCAGCTCTTTAATGGAAACGCTGTAAGTTCAACCTGGAGATGAAAACTGAGACCCAAACGAGTAATCTACCTGTTTGTTAGCATCACTGTAAATGTGTCAGAGGGGAAGAAAGCTGTCTACTTGATAAGAAAAAGAAGGCCCTTTGGGATCAGTATAATGAAATATACTTTATAAGGTCTTTACAATTGCTAGAGTGGAAATTTGATTTTGCACTTCCTAGCATCCAAAGAAAAGAGAAAATCTGATCAAAGTTTTAGTAGTACCACAAAGAAAAAAAAATTCTAGTAACTCAAGAGAACAATTAAGGTTTCTATGAGCAGAGAGGTACTACTCTGTGCATGTCCACTTTATAGGTAAGGGCACGGAGGCAAAGAGAGGTTAAGCGATTTACGCTAGACCCAAATGGGATTCAGATTTGGGTAGACCAGAACCCATGCCTTCAACCACTTCACTATACTCCTTCTGGTGCATAAAGCACACTTTAAAAAAAACAGACAAACAGTGCTTCATTTTCACATGGTCAGAACATGTTGGGACAGGCTTTTGTGCTTCTGCTTCTACTCAGGCTCCTGACTTAAGCCAGATGGTCCTTTTTTTGGTAAAATCTAAAGGACTGAACCACCTCTAGCCTCAATATCAGGTTTACTTGGGCATCACTTTCTCTGCAGGTTCCCTGCCCATTCCCCTCCTTTCCCTGCCCCCATAGCCAGTCACCCAAATCTGCGGACCCTCCTCCTGCAAATTTATTGAATCTATGCCTTTATTTTACCTTCACCACCACCTCCTTAGATCATCTCTCACCCAGATCAGTGTGATAACCTCCTATCTGGGCACTCAGAACAAACACAAAAGGTATTGTAAAGAACACTTTTTTGTCATTTGCTTGAAAAATCTATAGAAAGGCATTTAAAAGAGATTTTAAAGAATAGTTGTATTCCAAAGAAGTAAATCCTAACACCTCCCAACTCAGAAAATTTTAATTATGTGGAAAGCATTAACTTGATATAATATTACAATCAGGATTAAATTTAAGATAACAGTGTAATCCACATTTGTATCCTAAATAACGCATTCCATAATATCTTGTAAATCTGTTTCTGAAATAATCATTTTACTATAAGGAAACAATTAATATTTACAAATGTAAAACAGTGCCTAGTACTTCTTATTTAAAAATAAAGAAATAAGAAGAATGGCAAAGCTTATTTCTAAAAGGTTGCTTCCTTTCACTGTTAGAGAGACTCCTCACTATGATTCTAAGAAATATTTTTTTGTAATCTTGGTTTGATCTTTGAACCACTTATTCAATTTAAAATTGCAACTAAAATTGGTATCAACTTTTATCCCCCACCCCCCCCCCCGTTCTATTTAAATAGTATCATTCTTAGTATAATTTAGAAAACAATAGATAAGTAACTTTCCACTTTTTTTATAGGGAGTCAGGCCAAGATGATCAATCTAACAGTCAATCAATCAATCAATGAGTCAACCAATTATTAAAAATATTTTTTATTTCTGAGGTACACTGGAACTCAAAAGCCTAGTTATTTTCTCGTGATTCAGTCCCACTTCTCTTGACTTTGGCTGTCATTCAGGAAAAACTAGGAAATGTATACACTTTGAATAGCCTTTCCCACTTAAGAAGTAAAATATCATTTAGAACTGACATTTACATAAGCTGTGTGGTGACCCCTTAGCAGTCCACATGGCTCTTATGTTGGCCGTTCCTTCTGCCGGGCTACCCCTCCGAAACAATTCAAGCCTTTGATCAATGGTTACATCCTCAGCGGCTGCCCCCTGGCTGCCTCCAACAAAATGCTACTCCTCATTTGCTGACCCCTGATTAATTTTCTTCATTGCATTCATTACTCCCTGACATTCATTTGTTTGATATTCATCAGCATGTCAGCCCTATCAGGGCAAAGCTTTTGTTTTGTGAATCCTGTCTCCCCAGTGCCTTGAGAGCTACTTCACACAGAATAGGAGCTCAGTGAATAGTTGTTGAAGGAACGAACGAATGAATGAATGAATGCAATTTAGGAAGCACTTTAAACTCTAGGAAGAAAGTCTTTTGGAAATGCAATGATACCATTATTATTATTTTTGTTGTTACTGGCTCTTTTGTAGCATTTCTTT
Source organism: Balaenoptera acutorostrata (assembly GCF_949987535.1). Taxonomy (NCBI): domain Eukaryota; kingdom Metazoa; phylum Chordata; class Mammalia; order Artiodactyla; family Balaenopteridae; genus Balaenoptera; species Balaenoptera acutorostrata. Next base: position 98,026,709 of record NC_080070.1, read on the forward strand.
TCAGCAGGATAAGGAGATGGAGGTGATTTATAGCCTCTGTCCACTAGCACAGAGACTGTCACTCTTCTGGGAAAGCTAGAGGGGCAGCACATTTGTTCTCCGATGCTGAGAATTGTTAGGGTAACAACACTGCATGGTTTGGCTGATGCTGCTTTTCTGTTCCTCTACTTAATATCTTTCCCTGATGGCAAAACAGGCTACAAGTATAAATTAGCTACAATTGGTTGAATAAAGGTATCAAAGGCAACTACTGTGATATTTCTTGTGGGGCCCCCCTGAACTAAACAGACAACATCATAACCATATTTTCAGACAAAATGTATTCCTGGTTAACTCATAGTTCATTCTTGTCACCCAGTTCTAGGATTTAGGACTACAGTGGGAAGACATTTAAGAGATCATGAAGATGTACACTCTCACTTTACAAACAAGTTGTCAGGGGTTCACACAGGCTCCACCACTTCCCCAAGGTTACACGACAAGGCCAGTTGGCAGAGAAAGGACGATATGGCCCGACTCCCAATCCAGTGCTCTTTTCCCTTCCCCATTTATATCAACAACAAAAGTTGTTTATCAACAAAAGTAAGTCACAAAGACATGGAAATATTCTCAATGAAAAAATACATGGCTTAAAATATCTACATTGAAAAAAAATTTTTTCTTATTTTGCATTAATGACTATTATTTACAGGGAATCAGAATACTAGGTGGAGCAGTGTATAGAAATCTCCATGATTCCTACATATGACTACTGAGATAGGCAAAAGTAATAGAATATTAAATAAAGGGTAGGTGATAGGATGTGATTGGTATTTGGAAGGGAAGTTGAGTCTTTCCCATGAAAGAAGTGTGAAAATGATAATAAGTTTATTATAAGAATGTAAATACATCTTTATCAGTGTAACATATATAAATATAATGCTCAATTCTAACATGTTAGTGTAGACAGTGGACAGGGTAGACAGAAGTGGATTTACCATGAAGCTCATGAAGCTTAAGCTTCAGGGCTCTGCACTTGGATGAGCACCTTCCAAGGCCCTGGGAGGAACTCTAGCAATGTGTTCACGTGACCATGTTTTATAACATTTGCAACCGATTGAGACTGCTGCCTCCTTTCTTGACTACTGCCTCACCATGTTACCCTCATACCGGGTGGTGTTGGAGTGGCCATGGCGGCTTTCGGGATCCGGCTAAGGGGAAGTTGAGTTGGAGATATGTTATGTGTTTGTGATACAGTTACATAGTTATGCAGGTCACTCCTATTCCACAGTGCAGTCATCCTCAGCGTAGAAAGAGCTTCTAGGAACACTCCTACCACCCACTGTGATGAAGTACCTATGTCATCATGACTCAAGAACAGTGGGAATAAACTGTTCAGTGAGTGACGTCAATTTAGAGTTGCTAAGATTGGTCACTGTGCAAGAGAAGTCAAAATGCCCTGAAGTCTTGTAGTTCATACATGAAAGAAATTAAGACAGAGATTTTTACAATTTGCTAATGATCCTAAAAACGTACATGATATACCAGTAAGGAATTGTGAAGGTAAGATGTTAAATAAATGGAAAAAAACCCTCTGATCCACCAAGCTAGAGGCAGAATTATTTTTCTAGTCTCTAAATAAAAATATTATAGAATTGTCATATGCAGAGGCAGTTTAAGAATATGCACCCAAAAGTTGTAAGGAAAAGAGTATTTCAGGTAGTTAACAAAGACGTTATGTTATATTTTTGGATTTTGTGATGCTTGTGGTATTGTCAACTTCTAAAGATTTGTAATTTGTTGTGATTTCTTTTCTCATTCTAAATAAATATTCACATTTGTACCTAATTTTGAATGTGTAATTTTGTATTCTTTTCCTTAAAGACAACCTAGCCCTCACCCAAATTGTGTAAGGTTCAAACATGGACCCACAAAACCTAGACCCACCCCTGTACAGAGCATGCCCTGAAGCGTGTTCCTGCACATTTCACGAATGTCTTAACTCACGTGGGAGCACCAAGGTCCAGATTACATGGTTCACTTTCCACTTTGCTTAACATGGCACATTCCAGTGACAAACGTATTGCAATGCAGGACAACAATAAAAAGAGAATGAGAAGATATGATTCTTGAAATTATTTTCCTTCTCTATTACTTCAGGCAGATCTGGCTCAATTAAAATATTCTTAAAAGCAAACTATCACGTTACAACTAGATTAGGATGGATGAAATGACTTGTAAGTAATTGTTTGCTTACATAAGAAACATGCCATTCATTTTTGGACTGTGTTGGAGACCACCTGAGTGAACCTCAGGAGCTCAAAAAAAGCCAGTGAGAACCTGTACCTTCCAGGATTTACTAAGTGGAGTGTTTCTGTGCAGTGCTGGCCGAGAGGCTCTTAAAGGGCTGTTAGACTTTATAATGCCAAGAATACACAAGCACATGAACAAGTACCAATTATGTGCTAATCAAGGAAGCCCATATTAAGCACACTGAAAACCTGTTCATTGTGCAGTAGCCCATTAACCATAATGTACACGCCTGGAGGAGACGCTAGGGAACTTCCTAGAGCCAGCAAATTTCCCAAAATTCACAAATAAACTTCTTCCTTTCTTCTCATCTCTCTTGGGTGGTTGCCATAAAAATAAACAACTTAAAAAATAGCTTGATTTAGTATAAAATCAAGACTACTTAAAAAATAGATATATTAGTCATTTATTCTATTAAGAATTCAAGAGTTACTCCCTTTCTCAAAATAACAGTCATACAAGTCCATAATCCCTTAAGGTAAGATAAACTTCAGGATCCAAATTACTTACTTCTTTACTTAATTTACAGATTTCAGAAAGGTAACATGGTAAATATACCATATGTTATGCGACATCCCCAGCAAGGTCTGAGGCAATACCCTATAATGAAACATATTGATATTTCTACAGTGAAATACATGAAGATTCACATAAGTAGTATAAATAAAGATTATAAATAGCCTTAAATCATTTCAAGTCAGGTCTGGCTGCCAAATGAATTCAGGTCATGGGAGGCTTTGCCATCACATAAATATAAAAAAAAAAGGTTTGTGATTTTTCTGAGAGTTTTTTATTGTAATATGGAATTACAGATTAGGAACTGTGAGCCTGTGTCTCCAGTAGCCCTCTCTATTTCTTTATTTCTTTTTACTTTTATAGTAAAAGGATAAATCAATTGGTTTTAGTCTCCCAAGCCCAGTGTAGTTTTATTCTTATTTGGTTATGCCCTTCTTCACAAAGCCCCAGACTTTTCAAAGTAAATCAGAACAGAAACAATAGAAGGAGCTACTGCCTCTTGGGGGTTCGGTAGTGGTTGCCAGGAGCAGGTTCTTTCCTCAAAGCTCTGCCTGAAAAACAAGCTGCCTTTTTAAATGTGGCACAGGGCCACAGAAGGAGAGAAGTGATCTCGCAGATTTATAGATGGGGAAAAGCACTGCCAGAAATCATGCCTCTAGATAGTGGAGCGGGACCCATAAATCCTGAAGGCTCGAGGAGTGTCTGGACAGAGCCCTGCTGAGGATTCTTGCAACCCAAGTGCTGCTGCTGCCCTTACTCAAAACTCAGACCTCAGAGACAAGCAGGGCGCCCAGAGCCGCATGTAAACAACAGCATTTGATATAGAAAGATCATAAAGTGATGAAATCGATGTAATCAGGCTACTTAGAACTCCCTGCTAGGACTGGAGCAAATCTTAGCAGAATCAACACATCCTTTCATCTTTTCAAGGCAGATAAATGGAGGACAGGGCCATTAACTAGAGGTTGCAGTGAATGGAAAGAGAGAAAGAGATGAACAGGGAACTTTTAGAGAAGCTTTTAAAAGCCAGACACTGTCACTCCCAGAGGATATTACATGTTACTGTAGGCTAAGGCATTCAACAAAGGGACTTGCCTCATTCTATATAGTGAAAAATGTGATGAGCAACATGAAGATATTGGTATAATAAGCAGTTCTGGCAATTATCTATATTTTTTTTCCCCCCAGAGAGATTTTTAAGGACAGTACTACTCACTACAGAGAAAATGCTCATTGTATCCAAAAGCACTGAGAAACACAGTAAAAGCTTATTTGCTACCTGGCAATTCTTCTTCTTCTAAGTAATTCTGCCACAAGCAAGTCATGGACCATTATTATACAGATGATCAATATTTTGATAGTTTCACAAACTTCTGCTCAAGTATTTCACTGGAGGCAGCTGTGCATGTTTATTTTCCAGTAACAACAGTGATTATACTATACTTAGGTTTTTATTTCCTTCATTACCAAGTCTGCCAGAAAAATCCTAAGGGCATTAGCTCTCTCAGACCATGGCATCAAAACAACCTACCATAAGTAGAGCAAAATCTTTATAATACGGCCAGTCTAGAAGTACTACCTAATGCACGGGACCTAGATTGTGACTGCCGCCGGTTTTAAGCAGATAATGCTGTAATTTCCAGGATAACCAGTTTTATGTATTTCTTAGTTTTCATGTTTCTTTTTTTCCTCTTCTAGTAGAAAAACCTAAACTTGATAAGATTTTATGTACCTGTTCATACTATTTTGTAATGTGGCACGTCTGTATAAATCTGTTTCATTAGTTTATCAATTTTGTAAACACTGTAAGCAAGTTTGTCCTCTAGCAGTGAGTTAGCTTCTTGCCTGGTGTACCCTTCGAAGCCAGTTGTTTTGGTTACCTATTACCTTCATGTACCTCAGGTATCCACAGAGGACTTGGATGCTGTTCTTGGCTGAGCACCAGTCTCCCTGGCTCCTCTGAGGCATTCTAGTAGCTGCTGTCCCCACGTCTAACCCTGCCCACACATCCTGCCATGCAGCACTGCTTCAGGCTCATAAAACACAGGCTCAATGCGCCTGGCCTGTGGCGGCACAGAGACAGCAGCTCATGCCCTGATGAAGTTCAGACACTGTAGCCAAAAGGGAAGCAGTCTGATTTGTGGGTAAGAGGCAGGGAAGGAAAAAATGGTTACTGTATCGGATAATGCTTTGTGGCAGCCCAGGCGGGATGCATCCTGGGGCTTCTCAGTCCCAAATGACAGGGATGGGAATTGTGACTGAAAGGAGCCCACAGATACTACTTTAATTAAGAACAGTTCCATTCCACACAAGAGGAAATTCTCGAATTACTCTGTCAAGAGCAAGTGAATTCAATTTTGGTAAAATATGATGACCGAAGCTGAGATAAATCATTATTTTATTAATAGAAACTGTCGGTTTAGAGAAATCAACATGTCCAAAATCTGCGGCTGCCCCAAAAGATCAATTAAGCAATTATTTGAATATGAAAATCCAGAATTTATGTCTATAACTCTGTTTTGCCCACCAAAAAAATAACTTTGGGGGGAATTTAGCATATTTTTAAATGAAGAAACATATTTCAAGGATAGTGTTGTAAAAAGGACCATTATATGAAAGTAAAATTTCCATTTTAAGCATCTACTAAAAACTGATATTAAGGATTAAGAGAGGTCAAATAAAGTAATAGTAAAAAAATCCTCACAAATATTCTATATTTATGCTATACATGTGCTAAAAACACGCTACCTTGAATGAAACTCAAAAAACTTCTTTCATAAAATATAGAAAAAGAGCCAGGTTTTAAAAGCAACTCTTCTTCCCCTTATGTTTTATATTTATTTTTAAAATGAGGCTACTAGTAATAATTTTTGTTTTGACTGACTTTATTAGTAAACAGGCTATTAGATCTGCAAGCCTTTCCTTCTGAATAAATGTGACAGTATGTGATTTATTGTACTTAATATTTTGCTCCTTAGTCACTTCCTTGGCTGAAATTCCCAAACCTCATTAGGTGACTTCTTTCAGTTTATGGCAGATGGACAATGACCACAGGATATAAAATGAACAGCTGTCCTCCTCCCCTTTGTACCCTGCTCCCTTTCATTCCTATTCCCCATTCCCTCACTTCCAAAATATTTGTATTTTTTCCTTTTTCCTGCCACTCCTATAAGAGAGAAAGGGACCAATTCCCTCCTGGTTTATGGAACGTCATGTCATTTCCAACCAATTTCAGGTGCCCAGCTCTTTGCAAGTTCCCTCCCAAGTCCACAACATAGAGGTTTCATCAGATCTTATGTTGAGAAAAACACAAGGAAGACAAATGCAAAACGTGCTAGGCTTTGCCAGGTTCCCTGCTGAGCAGCCCTCCGTTCCCTGGGGTGGAGGTCATAAACCGAACCCCAGTGCTCAGGCCTGGCTCATTTTCTAGGAGGACTGATCCCCACCTTTGGCAGCAGGTGTTAAGTAACGTCCCTCTCCACCCCCAGCAATCTGGAGACTCAGCATTACCACCCTTGTTGCAGTTCGGGCTTTGACCTTGGTCTCAAGGTCTTAGAATGGCCACTGTCTTATCTCCCTGAAGGGAGCCATCGCTCTAACCTTCCTTGTGACGCTGACTCTCTGGGGCGGTACCACACCTGCTCTTGTCAGTCTCCCTCCCAAATGATATAGTCCTGCCTTTGGATCTCCCTCTTTCCTGGACTTTCCGACAGGCTGCCCTCTCACCCTCCTCTGTGGTCTGTACCCCTCCGTTTCTTCTCCCACGTGGACTTCCCCTCCCCCACCTCCACCTATTTGATAACAAACTCCTGGAAGCCTGGGCAGTTTCTTAGATTTTGCTTTCCTTACAGTGGATGTATTCACATCCTAAAGATCTGTGATAAAAGAATCCTTGATCAAGAGTCCTTGATTGATAAGAAAGTGAAAACTGCGGGCTCAGACCAGGTTTTAATATTGCTCGCGGATTTCATTCAGCACTCTCCCCTGCCTCAGCAGTCAAGAAGGGTCTAGTATTGAGCGCCAACGTGGAACCTCACTAAATCTCTTTCCTAACCTAAGAACAGAATTCAATTCAGTTCATATTTATTTAGTTGTAGTCGTGAGTAAAATTCTGCCCTAAATACAAAGAGGGATACTTGTTCACTCCTTAGTCCTCACGGAACATTTAAGCTATAAACGGTGAAAGTGGATGTGCATAAATGGCCAGAGTATAAATCAACGCAGAGTGAAGTAGGCATCATAAAATAAATACAGAGGAAGTGGGGATTCAGAGATATGAGGGTGTGGCAATGAGATGAGTTTTCATGGAGGAAAGACCATTTAATCTATATCAATGATCAATTTCTTCTCATCCTATTGTTCACTGTTTTATCCCTTCTACTAGAACAGCCTTCAATAAATATTAGTGAAACATATTTATGAATGAATTATTAATATTTATTTTTAAGCCTCTGCAAGATGAGTGACAATGAAATAAATATTTCAAAAGAGAAAGGGTACAGTATCTTTCAAACTGTATTTTAATTCACGTAAAGACAACTCTTTAGTTATCAGTTTCAATAATCCAAAGACATAATTAATCTCAACAATCTTTGCCAGAACCTTATACTTAGTAGCATCTTACAATATTTCAGAATATTCCCCTTTATTACATAAGATAGGACTTAAGAACTTGAGGTGAGGTGGATTTGAAAAATATATAAAGTTCATATAAACTGGTCTTTTAAATATACATTCCCTAAAAAGGTCAACTCCAGGATGAAGAAGAAGGATAACCTGAATTAAAATCAGTTCCAAACTTTAATTATTAAATAGATAACCCAGAAGTGTTCCATATATAAATATTTCAATTTTTGTGTTAATATAGATTCCTGAAGATCTAAAAATTAAGTAATAAACAAATCTTATTTTAATATCTTTTATATCCAAGAATCTTAAACTCAAATAAAACATGTATTTAACCTTAAAAGCACATGTGTTGAGCTAGTTTTACCATTAAAATTTTCTAAACTTCTGTTTTTATTTATGTATGTTTTGAGCTCAGGTCACCAGAGATTTTGTTAGCCTCATACTCAGAGATTCCCGTGTTTTCAAAAGAGTTTTTCACAACTTCATAATAAATTCCCCAAGGTCTTACTTACTTAAAAAGGAAAAGTGACTCAAAAAAAAAAGAGAGTCTGATTTAGAAATAAATCTCAGGATACTCACAGAGGAAATGAGCAATAATTCCTACCAAGATATAAGAGGGCTCAATTTCTCCTCCTTCTGAATTAGCTGTTCCAAAAGTTGAGGGACAGTTTCTCTACTGAATCAAGTTCTAAGTAATTAAGATGTCTGTGAATCAGGCTTGAGGGAAGAACTTCCCTCATGCTAAATGCAATATAATACCTCTTATAAGTGGCATTTTATTCATTACATCTATTTGAGAAAGATCTCTTTTCTTTTAAAAAGCAATCTTCCAATTCAGCAATGAATACCTCTAACTTTGTAATTTTCTAGTTTTTATTTTTCAAAATACAAAATGAGTAGCTCTCATTTATCTCAGAGACTCTGTAGCATGTACAGCACAAAGGAGAAAAATTCAGGCCTAAGGACATTTTCATATCTTAATCTGTAAATATAAAACATTTATGATATAATGCCTTTCCTCTGCTTGAGGTGATTAAAAACAAACAAAAAAGCAGTGGAAAAAAAAACCACACACACACAGGACTTCCCTAGTGGTCCAGTGGTTAAGACTCCACGATTCCAATGCAGGGGGCCCGGGTTCGATTCCCGGTCAGGGAACTAAGATCCCACATACCGCAACTAAGGCTGTGCGCCACAACTACTGAGCCTGCGCACTCTAGAGCCCGTGCGCCGCAACTAGAGAAGCCCGCATACCTCAACGAAGACCCAGCACAGCCAAAATAAATAAATAAAAAACACATGCACACATACCCACAAAACCCAAAATCTTTAGGATATTTATAAGTAAAACCAAAGAAAAAAGATACTAACTCTATAAATTATGAACAAATAAAAGATTCTAGCTAGTTCAATAATAGCAAACTGATAAACACATGGATATGTATTTTCATCTACTGGCTTCACTAAAAGCATAGTTTATTGGTGATTCTCTGTTTCCTTCTGGGTCATCTTTTCCATTGATTGAGGTCCTCAGATCACCTCCCCCAAATTTCTTGGCATGAAATGTCTGCATCATATCAATTTAGCACTTGGCTACATAATATTACAGATGTCTCAGTAATAGTTACTTGTCACTCAGGCAAGAAATATTAATGAGCATCTACTAATTTTGAGTCCCTAGGCTAGGGGCTGAGAATAGCATGAGGGACAAGACTGATTTACCTCCCATAGCAAACCGTTCTTCATAATGTATGTTTTTAAATGCTTTACTTTCAATCCCCATTTAGCCAATGGATTCTATTAATCTGAAAGAAAGAGCTGGGCTAAATTGAACAAGCATATTACTTGGCAAGTTCTTGTTGAGTGAATCAATGCAGATTTACATTAAGGAAGGGACAAAGCCATTCTTAACACAACTGATCTTTCTTAAGAAAGATCACACACACATTAAGAATGAATTTCATTATATTTCTTTATTGCTCAAGAGAGAAAGAGGTCATTTTTCTGACCTCTATTTCCTACTTAAAACTCCCAGCTGATGCAGATTAACTCTTCAGATGGACACAAATACTGTGACACTGCTCATAGCAACCCCAGCCAGTCCTCCTGCTCTAGGAGGGCATTCACGTTCCCATTTTAAGCCTTGCTTATGTCACTCTATCTCCTGAACTGGAAAAACTTTGTCCTTTCCACTGACTCATCCTGTTGACTTTCAGGGATTCTCCTCTCTAAGAAGCCTTCCTGAATTGCTCTACTCTGCAGGACCTAACACCACGGGGACCAGTACACACGTCCATCTATGTTTATAACAGTCTGGTAATTCTCTAGATGTTTCATGCTCCATATGCATCCAGAGCCTTCTACCACACCACTAAACACTGTAAAAATGTTGTTTTCTCACTTTTTTGTCTTTCCATAGTTAACGTTAGCTCAGAAAAGCCTAAGCAGACAACAAATAGTCAGTGAAATTTTGTTAAGTGAATAATGGCTCCAAAGCACTACCAGCACTTACCTTGGACCGAGGACCCTGCCTGGGAAAACAGAGTTTGGAGGCATCTGTAAAATAGTGGTTTACAAGGGCATCTTTTCAAATTTTTCTTCCTGTCCCAGAGGAAATCTAAAGGAAATGGGTAAATGTCCCTAAGCTTACAACCATAAATTCCACAAGTTGAATCTAATGAATCAAGTGAGGATTGTAGCAGATCAATGCCTCAGCACAGAAATGGATATGAGATCTTTCACTGGAATGGAAAAATGAAAAGTTGTTCTAAGAATATTTTAGGACATCTTTCATGATGATTTAGCTGTTGATAACCTGGTACATTTCAACTTGCAGAACTGTGTTTTCAGAATGCTTTAACTTTAAAATTCATTTGGTTAAGATAGTCTGTATATTTATATGTGTGTGTGTGTGTGTGTGTGTGTGTGTGTGCGCGTGTGTGTGTATTTAGAAAGAGCTGGGATAGCATTGGTGCTAAACATTGGCATGATAGAGTTTATTTGAGACACTCCTTAGTAATTCAAGACATTTCTATATACATATCCCTGAGGTACTTGGGACTACCTTGGATAACGCTTGTGATGAAATTAAAATGTTTACAAGAGCAATATAAAAATATCAAGGCAATAACTTATTCAATTGTGGTTATATAGCCATAGTTATGAACATACTTATCATTGAGGCCATAAATAATGACAGAATCCCCTAGAAAATGGTCTATATTACATCTGAATCATCATGATATACAATGAACATTTAACATCTCAGAGGACTCCTTAAGGAGTGACTCTAAATCTGACTGACCATATTTAACCACACTATTTGAATAGATTTGGAAAGTTCCACAAGACACAAATAAATATAAATGTTGAACTGTCTACACACAGTGTTTATTTTATAACACACTCAATATAATTTTTGAAGAGAATATAAATTCAGTGGCTACTTGGCTGCGATTGCTACTTTGGTTATTGTGGGGCTTGTAAAGCTCAGGATGAATATACACAATTATGACGTTTCTGGAATTTGTGTATGTGCCCCAGTCTAGTCCTCGCACCATACATACAAACAGAAGAATACTACTCAAAGCATTCATCATGAGATACACAAAACCATTTCTGGAAAGTTCTGCCCGCTATGCCTATTTACCATACAACACCATACAGCTAATGGTTTGCCACTACATTGTTTCTCAGCCACTTTAATACTTCTTAGTTCCCAAGAATTTTCATTCTCAAAATGCAGTAAGCAAATTCCCCAATGAAGTCACTAGGCAGTAAATTATAATTTCTTTAACTAAATATTTTGTTTCATTCCCAAACAATGACATGTTAAAATTTCACTTTTTATTCTAAACCTCCCACTCAAAAAAGATTTCTAAGTGTATTTTTTAGTTATAAACTTGACATAACTATCTATCTATCCATCCATCCATCTTTTTGCAACTCCCTGATTCAGTTACTCTTCCAGTCTTCTAACCTGGGATTCAAGTCCATGCTTTGTATAATACAAGCAACTCTCTGGCTTGCTGAGCTGCAGCCCTCTGGCTTGTGGGGAAATCAAGGATTCTTGCTAAGTCACATTTTTGGGTCTAGTCTCAAGCCTTTGGGCATGGTGCTTGCTCTGGGTTTTGGTTCTCAGGCACCAAACCTTAAATTCTCTGATAAACACCCCTTCTTGGCCCTCTTTCATCAGCTCTATTGTTCATGGTAGGGTGCTATTGAAAGGCAAGGAAATGAATCTATGCCAGCTCCACAGTATACTCTTTACTATTTACAAAAATAGAATTTTTTTTTCCTTTAAGGAAGGATAATTTAATTGGTGCTGGATCTCTGCTACCATGACTAAAATTTAAATATAGTAGAATTGTGAGACATATATTTTAAAGAGCATTCTCTTGTGTTCTTTAATTGCATAAAGATATTATCTGAAATTAATATTCAAATAAATACTCAGAATACAGATAAATAAAAAATCTAGCTTATATTTTATATTAATAGCATAATGAATTTAAACACATTTGTTCTGGTTAAGAACCTCTAAGTTACACTAGCCCGTCATGCTAGAGTTTTAAAAATCTGTTTTTGTAGCACCACAACTTTTTAAAAATGAGCTTTTTTTCCTGATTATAGAAGTATTACATGCTCATTATAGAAAATCTAGGATACACTTGTTAATAGACCAAAGAAAATCGTCTTACCAAAAAACTCATTATTTTGTTTTTGCCAATGCTTTTCTTATGACCACATATGGACTTCTGAATAGTCTGTAAATTGGTATAGGTAATGCTATCAATGTTAGAAGAAGAGTCCAAACCGTAGTCAGGCAGGTTCACATTTTTACTTACAGAAGCTGAAAGGAGGCAACCTGAGGAAAAGGTGACAACTACAATACGTGACTTGAAGAAAATTGTTCTTAGGCACAATCAACCACAGTGGGCTGTGAGAGCACTGATTTGCAGTTAGGACTAGAAGGCTAGTGAGGGAAACAGTCCTTTCGCTAATGCGGGATGCCCAAAGATATGAGGGGGAAGACAGTGGAAAGCGGAGGATGCCGTCTCAGGGGCATGGCCGCTAGCAGTCCGCATGTCATGGGGAGAGGCCAGGAGGTTTCCATGTTATGAGACCAAGACCAATAAACTAGCCCCCATCTAGAAGGCAACATCTTTCTTTACCTAGAACATTCCCTTTGGAAACTTGTGTTATTTATTAATATACACCTTTGAAAATTCAAATGGAAAATAATATAATAGACAGCAAAACTATAAACACTTGATCAAAAGATACCTGATTTTACTGAAGGCTTTGGGTAGAAATTTTTAGCTCTAATACAAAGGCACTTAAAAGAAATACTGCCAGATACAGTCATTTTAAAATTATCTGTGTCTGAATTAAACATAGATTATTTATGTCAAGTATGAAGCCTTAATTGGTTTCTCTGAGCCACCAATAATTATCTTTTTCACTGCCATTCAGTAAGAATGCAGGAAATTTAACAGATTTCAATCTTAATCTGAGGAAAACATTACTAGTAAGGTAATGCTGTGTAATAATCCAATACATTCAAAATCCACCTTTAAGATGTTTCGGATTATTTGGATTATTTTTAAATACCACTTGCTGCCCTAGAGAAGTGAGAACAGGATGTAGTATTTATAATATTTTTATTTCACTTCAAAAATGCTTTAAATTATTTACTGCAGTGTTAAGACTTACTCTTCTCTAAATCTAAAAGTATTTGGCACCATAATCCTGCTTATACACTATGATTAAAACAAACACTTCCAAGTTAAATTGCTTAACTGCTAAAAAACTTACCAATGGAAAACTGGAGGACAGAAGCTGTTGTTGTATTAAGGCCTGTGGTAATCTAGAAAAAGGAATATAACAAAATAAGACGAGATAGAAAGAGAGGAGGAGAAAGAGGAGAAGATTCAGGAGGAGGGAGAGTGTAAAGGATAGAAAGGAACCATAAACAGAGGTTATGTTTATCCAGTGGTTAGCTTACTTCTGTCGACATGTCAGAACACAGATGTATTTCTCTGTGAGATCCTCACTTAGACACTGCTGGTACATTTCTCGGGGTCCTATCGAAAACTTTCTTAGTATAATTTACCAGGCACGTAACACAGTCCCCTCCACTCACCCCACCACCTCCCCTCTGTCCTCATCAACAGACCTAGGGCCCAAGAGAATATCATAAAAAGTGACCAAACAAAAATTGGGACCAAAATTAAGAGCAAATGAGAAGAGAAAGAATGTTTTGAAAAATAAATATAATTGCAACAGGTAGAAGGTGCAGGATATCTTTGGGGGATGATGAAAATGTTATAAAATTGATTGTGGTAATGGCTGCATAATTTTGTCAATAAAGTAAAAACCTTGAACTGTATACTTTAAATGAACGAATTGTAGAATATGAGGATTATTTCTCAATAAAACTGTTACTCCCCCAAAAAGTAATCAAATTATGGGCCTAGAAATACTCTTCCAACACATTTCTATTATTTTCCCTTAGTTTCATGAAGAAGCATTTTTCCCCCTTTAAAAAAAGGAATGGTACCTTATTTAATTTGAAATAAATTAAAATTTTAAAATATATTTATTTATTAATTAATTCTTTTGTTCATTCATTCATTCATTCTATGGAGTAGTGACTTTGACCCATACCAGCTTAAGTAAGATGAGAAATAAGGTTCTCATTTTCAATGACTCTCTTGTTGGGTTTCTGACCCCATAAGGTAAGGTATGGGATGCCTCCCATGACTGCACCTTATAAAACAAAAAGTGTATAACTGTGTTTTCAACATGGCAGAAGCAGTAGGCTTCTTAAATGTCATAATAACATCCTTAGACTTGTCCCTGCACTGTGTTAGTCCCCATGTGATGGAGTTCACAATCCAGAAGAGTCAAGAGATACCCAGTTCATGAATCGCCACGGGAATTCGTGGACAAACAGTGAGCAAGCCTCTTGAAGTGCTAGAATTCAGCTGAGATGTGAATATCAAAAAGTTGAATTGCACTTCCCATTTCTACAACACAATTTGGAAACATGACTGAGCATGTGTTTTAAATATGTGCCTTTAAAGTTCATGAAGAAGCAGAAAAGGTAATAGAGGGGAGGGCAAGACAGCCCATTTTGTAAGTTGTCTAGATATCAGTATAGGTATCAGCTCCTAATTGATTTTAACCATAGCAAAAATCACTGGTGTCAGGATTTCAGGTGAATCTCTCATTATCACAGATTATTTAAGAGAAAGCTGGCCCACCATGCTCAGAACTGTTTCCTACTTCCTTCCTCTCACCAGAGTCATTAGGGAAAAATGCACTAATAGAATTTTCTTTAAATAACAAAAATACTAGCTCCTTTTCAAGATTCCTTTAGAAAAGGTTAGCAGACATTTGGTGCTGTCCAAAATGCCCAAAAGACATTTGGTCCACGACAAAAAGTCCTTGATATTTGGTCCTGGCCCAAACCATTTGATGTGGACCAAACAAACTCATGGATGTTTTGGATAGACCAAACTTCAAGGACCCTTTGGTGTGGACCAAATGTCTTATGAACCAAATGTCTCATGGATGTTTTAGACAGAACCAAATGTCCTGCAAGGTTAAAAGAAATCTGTTTGTTTTTCCCTCATAACTTTTAAAGTAAGTTCAACTACTTATCCTCATGGGTGTTCCACTTGGAAATTTTGATCTTAAAGTCCAAAGAGGCACATGGAAATTTTAAAAATTTTTCACAAAATTGAATGAATGCTCTTTTCCCCCTCTGATTTTATGTAACTGAGTAGATTCCCAGATGAGTTATGAAACACTCCTGAATATAAGTTCTTTGAAACAATGGTATGGTATTATATAAGTTAAAAGCACCACAGCTATTGCTATTGCTAGTGCCTTAAACAGACCAGAGAGTCTTTGATACTTATGCTGGGGGTGTAATAAACGATGCTTGTGTCACCTGGGTGATCAAGTTTCACAGCTGTGACCTCTGCTAGCAAACAGTAAATCACTTGAAATAGTGCCAAATTTCAATTATATGTGCTAACTGAGGGTGACCCTAGACTTCGATTAGTCATTGATTCCACATTTTTTTCTTCACCAGGGAAGCTAAGGACTGTTGACTCCCATTCTTTTACCTTTCCCCATTTAGTTTATTAGTAAAATTGTCAGCTACGAGAAAGAACAGGAAAGATGAAGAGAAAAAAAACAGTGAAGCATTGCCTATAAAATCTATTCACCTATATTTACATTTGAGTATTATAAATTATTTATTATTCTTGAGTTCAAATATATGATTTCAGTCTGCAAAGTTATTAAGTCTTTACATGGGACATTCTGAAAACTAAAGGACTTCTTAAAGAGATTTTGATAAATATTATAGCGACTATGAATGTCTGAGAGAGAACTTTTTCCCTACCAAATCTCACTGCTCTTAAATTATCAAATAAACTCCAAATTATAGAAAATTATAGAAAATTAATATGCTCAATAAGTGAATCTGAATAATTCACTGCAGGCTGAGGCTGTTCATTCTACACTTCTTCCCTGCAAATTTTTACTGGGTTTAATCCTGTTTTAGCCCAAACTCCTCCTTGTAACTAAAATGCATTTCCAAATATGAGAGAATAATTGAGTAAATATTTTATTTTTTAAAAATGAAGAGTAACATGACTACTTTTGTTTTAAGCTCTGAGAGAGCACATTTTCTCTAGAAGGAGTGGGTAAATGAGTTCCTCATTACCTTCATTTCAGACTAGCAAAATGAACCAAGTTAGGTAGGTGCCACTCCCTGAAATATGGAGACTCCCTTAAGTAGTGAAACGTGTGAGGGCTGCACAGCAGAGCAGCAGTGGAAACAGAAATGCGTGGTGTGCCCATGTGTAAGCGGGTACTGCCTCTCACTGGCTCTGGGTTTTACTGAAATGAAAGAGCCATTTGACTAAATTCACAAAATGGAAATGCTCTTTTAGGCATTTTAAAAAATAAAGCATTAACCTACTAAGGTTCTTCACCTGTGGTCGGTGGTTCTTTGTTTCACAACTTCAGTAAGAACTGGATTTATGAAAAATTTTAAAGTATATTTTTTTAAAAAGTGATGTTTGGGGCTGATAACTTTCATGAGTTCTCATGCACAACTGTTTTAACTGGATTCAGTTTTGAAGTGCCGTGCAAATATTTGAATTTTAGTGGACAACAGCATGTTTACTGACCACTGAATTCATCACTTTTCTTTCGATTGATCTTTCTTCTGTAAACACAACTTGGGAACAATATATATTTCTGCTCCTGGGACACCAATACGGTATAAAAATTATTGGAAATTAGAAGTTGCTAGTGTGTAAAATATAGATGTCATCCTTATCTTTGTTAATGTATCTTCATTCTATTCCCTTTGAGTCTACAACACAATTCATCCTAGGAAAATACTTATGACGTAAATATAAATCTGTGTATTTTTTTCCTTTCTTGGATAAAGATAATTATTTTGAATATTTTCCTTTTTAGTTGAGAGGCTGATCTCACATTAATTATATAACACAATTCAAAACTAGCCCACTGGGTGTATAAGCTCTAATGCTAAATAAACCGGGATATAGTGAAACCTTCAGGATTAAATATATTACATGGGATCAAATAAACTAGATACTTCAGTTTCTATGTTACAGAAATATGAATTCTGGCATTATATTCTTAGATATGTTTATTTCTTATTAATCAGAAACAAAAAAGAATTTACCAAGCATTTCCAGAAATATTACTGAATGGGTGAACATTCTAAAATAGGCATTTATTCTAAGCTTGATTAACTATGACAAAAATTTAATTTTGTTTTAAGGTTTATAGATAATTCAGTCATGGTACATTATTTAAGATGTACTAGCAAATCTATTTTTTCAAGAAGAATTTCACTACAGAGTCACGTTTGTCTGCAGGAATATTATAATATCTTGTTAAGACTTGAATCATGAGCACCTATTTTAATTTGCATCCAATTAATTCTGTTTGTGTTCTAATTTCAACTAAAAACTCTTCAATTTATCAATGTTCTGAAGCTCGTATGTTTAATAAATTAAATTTATCTATTGCCATGAAAGGGGTATTCAAGCAGCATAAAATAAGAACCATGTTATAAAAACTAACTGACTTTCACAATTTGATAACTAAATCTTCTTTTAATTACCTAGCAAGGTTTTTTCCTCCTTTTTTCTGTGGAAGCCAGTCTTTTGGCCACTTTTTAAATTAATGAATTGGAAACATAACTGTGATGGAGGGGTGAAAAACACAACTTTGTTACTAAAAACTCCATCATAAGGAAGATGTGGGAGAAGAAAGGAGAGGCATTGAAACTCAAGTCAAAAAGCAGAAAAGCAAAGCACAAGAGATGTTGCAAAAAGAAAATTAGATGCAAAGAAATTGAGCTAGAAGTATAACACAACAATTGCTTTTATATCCTTTTTCAAGAATGTGGAATGAAGGTAGTCTTGGTGCCAGAAAGAAGTACCAAGTGACAACAAAAGGCTCACTAGCCACATGCTGATGGCTAGTGGTTTTATTGCTTTCAATTTAGAATGCTCATGTTTCATTTTACATATGATCCAAGGACTTACCTTTGGCAAGCAAAATCTAATCATCTAAATTAAAGTAACCTACTACTGAACAGTTTGGCATAAACCAAAATTTTTTAAAAACTGGTTTATTCAGTGTGCTTTTTCATTTAAAAAAAATTCATTAAAGTTCCTAGGTGGTTAGGAAACAAAGTTTAAAAATAATGTGATAAAATTGCTCATCTAATATTTTTGGCTTGCAAGAAGAAAATAAGAAGTGTAAAAGTAAAGCTTTATACAAGAACTTATAAAGTCACAAATTATTTAGATATGATATATATATATAATATATGTGTGTCATATATATCATGTCAGGCCTGTCATACCCATATTTTTAAAAAGGCGTATAATCACAATGATGCACCATGTTTAATGAGATCCATTGATGCTGCCAATTTTATTACTGCATTCTTTATTTTTTACATTTGAAAATAAATTATAAAATCACTGCTCCTAATTTTGAGATATTTGCAATAGACTCATAAATAATACTGCAAATTTTTATCTGAACTGGAATTGGGTAGGAAAACCTTTTGTTGGCAAAAAGTTCAGTGAAGACAATGTATTTGGAATAATGTACATAAATAGCGCATACTTACCAATTCTCTTGGACCATATGGCTCACAGAAGGTGACAGCATTGCCATGCATAATTGCCCCACACTGTTCTCCAGTCTCACAATTGTTACATTCAACCCTGTGGGAACATAGAACACAACCTCAGGCTGTGAACTAAGTAGCACAATGTGGTTTATCACTCAGGTAAAGAAAGATCTAATAGTTGTTGTTATTCAGTTGAAATCAACATTTCGAGGAAGATAATGGTATTTTGTATTGTGACATGTTAAAGAAACATAAAAACAGAAAGATTTGAACTTCAATCCCAATTCTTTCAGTTACTCGCAATGGTGGGCAAGTTACTTAACCTCCCAAAGTTTCAGTTTTCTCATCTGTAAAATGAGGAAAATAATATTGACCTAAATATCACATAGTTATGAGGATTAAATGAGAGAGTGTATATAAAACACAGAGTACAGAACCAATCTCACAGTAGGCACTTAATGGCCGTTGGTATTATTAACAATCATTACATAATATACTATGCCCAATACAAGTATTTTGCTAATATGAAAGATAAGCAAAGTAATATACACTTATATAATCAACCAAAACCATATATCTCTGAAATCAAAAGGTGTTTTACAAATTTTAAACCTTTTTCTTTTGAGTTATGATTAATGTCAATGTTTAAAATAACTGTCCTCAAATAGATTTGCATGTCTACGAAATGTAAAAAATAATGGAATCTGATTGTACTTAATCCACATAGTAATATGAAATAAACACAAATTCTAATTCAAGCAAATTCTGGAGACTGAGTTAATGTTAACCTTGTAAATAATTTAATTAGTTGCTTTACTATTATAAAGTGAAGTGGCTAATAAAACCTTAGAACAGAATCTCAAAAATAAGTATATTCATGTCTTCAGTATAAATTGACAATATGAATATTCTGGATTTGACTTTGCACATTTACAATAACATTGACAATGATTTGCATCATGATACTTCAACCTAGAATCATTACATGTACAAAGAAAGAATTATGTTTCCTCAGTCTGAACCTCAAAGCACATGAGAGCTGTATTTCATGCAGAAAGGACATTTTCAAAGACTTTCACATTCTAGGTGCCAAACATTATGGAAAGGGCACCATGCCCTTTGTTTTTGAAGATCATTGTATCAGGCCCTTTCAGCTGTTTGCTAATCTCAGAGAAAAAAGGGAGCAGGAAGTCCTATTCAAATAGGAAGACGACAAAAGTGTGAAAAGATACCAGGTAGCCCATAAAGCAAGAGGCAGAAGCACAATAAGTAAGTAAAAACGTGGCAAAAAAATAGAATTATTTCCTATATGTGTATTGCATGGAATAAATTATTCTAATCTTTTGAGCTGTGTTCCTATACAAAGGAGATCAACAATGTGAAAAAGCTTTGCTTTTTTAAGAATAAACAGAGAACAACTTCTGATATGGAATTTTAAAAGGTAGTATCTCAAATCTTAGCAGGAGATTTAAATCTTCTCTTGATTACTGTGAAGCAAGATTCTAATAAAATGTCCTTGACATTAGAAGAGGCATAGTAGTAGCTTCATAAGGGCAACAAATATGTCTCTTGTTCACCATTTTATGCCTGGCATGTTGTATTCCATAAATATGTGTTGAATGAGTGAATAAATATAAGGCAACTTCATAAACAGAACTATTATTAAGGCCTGAGATCTAAAGCCCTTCAAATAGAGCCTGGCATACTTCAAATAGAGCAATCATGATGTAAGCGTTAGCATAAGTGTTAGCTATTATTATTATGGATTTCTACCATTTTCATCCAGAACATGTATATTAGTTGTTTTTCCCCACAGGGAACCTACTACATGAACTTCTTACTACTATTATTCTATTCTTAAAACTATACATTAATTTTTCCCAAGGAGTGTGATTATGATAAAAGTACAGAGCAGTAGCACTGAAATTACAGTGTGCTTCTTACTTATTGATACATGAGGATTATTTGGCCTCCAAGGCATTGTGAAATGGCTCAAAAGAAATATAAGCTTTGACAGAGAGAAATTAAAAGATTGTTCAACCCTCACAATGACTATCTGCCATTTTCCTCCAGTGATTCTAAACTAAAAGTATCATTGTTGATGTGAAGTCTGAGGTCTGATATTTGAATTCTCATAACAATCATTCTATCTATAAATATTGATCAGCACTCCCCAAATCAACTGTATATCAGAAAAACTGTATCTGTATAAATATGTGTGTATTACAAGTCTCCATCACCCACAGTTTTGATTAAATAGGATTCATGTGCAGCCTAGATATCTGTATATTGTTTAAAGGTGATTCTAGCATAGGTAGCCTACAGCCTGGCACTCGGGAACCAGTGAATAGACCACAGATGTTTGATGTGTTTGGAGAACCACTTCTATTTTGTGGAATAACAGGAGTTAAAAAAACAATAAACACAAGAAAAAGGCAATCACATACAGTCTTCTCCCCATTTGGCTCAAAAACCCCTCTGGACCTTTCTTTGTTGTGCTGTATAGCTCCAGAAACTTAAAATTACAAAGGCACTGGTACCCTGTTGAAACTTAAAGATTTAGAATTACCGGCTATTATTCACTGAGTTGTTGCTACCTGGAGGTACAATGGCTTCACCAAGGATTGATGAAACAAATCCGTTAGCGTCTTGTCAAGGTCTTTTAAATGTCCTTTGCTTGAATTTCTCACAGTATGTCTGGGTTTGTCAACATAATTTATTGTAATTTATTTTGAAAGCACATCCCTCTGGGTGGTCAAATCCAACCCACTCTTAGCTGCCGATGGTGTTATTTATTCATTTATCATTCATTAATTCATTCTTACAATTAACAACCTTATGTTGAGAACCTATAGGCACTATGATGAGCTTTAGTGGTACAAAGACCAAAACAAAAAACAGTATTATTTTCTTCCAGGAGTTTACACTCCAGAAGGAAAGGCAGGGAAACAAGCACACAATTAAAATACAGGGTGCCAATGCAATGATAGCTATTTACTGCATCCTATTATGTGCCAGATATTCTAAAGCCTATTTGAATCTCTCAACTTCTCTATAAGATAGTTATCAGTGTCCTCGCCTTACTAATAAGAAAACTGAGCTTCAAAGAAGTTAAGCATTTGCTCGAATCCTACAGCTGTGAAGTTGACAGACTGGCAATTTGGACCCAGGACTTGCTAATCCCAACACCCATCACGTTTTCCATAGCTCCTCACTCCTTATAACAGGAGTATGCGCTGGCTGTGATGGTACCTAACTTAGACTAAGGAAGTAAAGGGAAAGCTCCCAAAGGAGGTGGTCCCAGAACTGGTCCTGAATGAGAAATAGGAGTTAATCAAAGAAGAAAGGTGATGGTGTCACAGGGCACAAGGAATGCAGAGATTATGATACAAGTAAAACTGCTACTTCAGTGTGTTAGTGTGCCTGGAACCACACTGGTACATGAAGAGGGTGGCAAAGGATGGGGCTGGAAAGTGGCAGCCAGTTCATGGAAGGTCTCATGCACCATTTACCAGGTGATAGATACTGCACTTGGAACTCTACAAACAATGCCTCAATTAATTCATATACCCCGCCTTTATTTTTGTCCACATTTAGAGGATGCTAAAACTGAGATTTAGAGACATTAAATGATTGTCCAAGGTTACGCAGATTGAAAATTATAGAACTGGGATTCAAACTCCTACTATTCTGTTTCCAAAGTCACAATACGATCCAACTTTTAGGAAAGTTACTCTAGCAAATAATGGATTAGCGGTAGAAAAGACTGGACTGTTGATATAACACAAGTAGGACACAACAGTGCCTTGAAAGAAGGTGAAGATGAAGAAAAAAGTATCACTTTTTAATAGAAACATAATATGATCCACATATGTAATTTTCAACTTTCTAATGGCTACATTAAAAAGAAAAAAGGATAGGTGAAATTAAGTTTAATAATATGTTTTATTTAACCCAGTATACTCAAATTATATTTTAACATGCAATTATACAAAATTATTAATGATATAGTTTACATTCTTTTTTCATAAAAAGTCTTCAAATTATGGGGTGTATTTACACTTACAGCACATCTCAATTCAGACTAACCACAGTTCAGGTGATTAATAGCTGCATGTGACTAGTGGCTACCATACTGGACAGCTCAACTCTAGGGAATTACAGGGCTTGGAAACTGACTGCTCTTCTGGTTATGCTGACAATTGGAGATGAGCAGCTGACAATGATTACATGTATTTGAACTTCAGGGAAAGGAGATCAGCACTGACAGGACAATTTAAGATATGGTTGAAATCATAGGAGTGCATATTACTGGGGGCCAGGGGGAGAGGGGAAGATATACTAAGTGAGAAAAGTAGAGGTCCAAGAATGGATCCCCGGGGAACAACTATATCCTTAGTCTGGTTTCTGGAAAGCTCCAGCTATCATTGTGACCCTTCAGTGTGTATCAATCTGAGGCTATCCCTGCATAGTTTTCCATGATTACTGGCAGTGGGTTCATTTCTGTTCATGTTCCTAACAATGCTAACACTTTTGTGCTGCCCATCAAGGTGACTTTTGTAACAGTGAGTCTATAATATGACCTTCCTAATATTTTTTCTACCATTAAAGTTGAGCATTGTACAACCACTTACATGAATGCCATCATCGTAAAGGAAAAGAAAAATCACAAACTCATGATGAACACAATGACTCTGATGGAGGCCAAATAGTACAAAGGGCAACTAGGAGTCATGGCTTCCCAGAAGGAAATAGTGATCCATGTCAGAAAAACAAGGTAAGTTTTAAAAACCTACAGATGTAAATAAGCATCCAAATTTCAAGAAGAGAAATTCTTGGCTCATCCCAGAATCTAAAGCAATGCCTAAGTGCTCTGAGTGCCTGAGTTCTTCCCTCCTGTCTTTCTCAGAATGCCCATTGTCTAACAAGTTAACTTGGTTGAGGAGGGTTAGGTACCTAACCCCAATGGGTGCTCTCTGTGAATAATACTAGTAGTCTAAAATTCTACTCTTCCCTTATGAGTTGTTCCTAAGAACAAGGACTCAATTTGCTGGATAATGAGCAGTCCAATTTTCTTTAGGCTTGGAGCAAAAAAAAAGTGCTATTTATTTCTAACATTTAAACTGTGGTCTCCCAACTGAATTTTCTCAAGAAAATGATGGGCTCTGTAAAGTTAGGTAACATATTCTTCAGAGATTGGTGGGAAGAAGAAGTTTTAAATAATCCCAGTTAAATAGACTTTTATTTTTCAATTTAAAAAGGAATGTGACCTCCCAGGCTAAGGATTAGAAATGAATTGCTTCTCTGCTTAAGAGTAAAAGTAATACTGAATATTTCTCTAATCTAAGAAAACTTTCCCCCTCTTTTTCTTTTTCTCAATATGAAAAACAGAACATAAGAATCTGACAAATACCAAAGCACATCATACGAATCGCCCATCTCAAAATATAATCTGCCGTGAACAGTATGATTAACAGACAATTTAAGGGAAATGCTTGCTATCCCCGAAGACCAGGCAAAGCCTGAATATATTGAGCCCTCTCTGAACCTATTTATCACACGCTTAGGTACCACATGAATCTCATCTATTACTACAGTTCACAGATCATTGGTCGTTCGAGTTAGAGGGCATCTGAAGTATCACCGAGTCTCATCACCCCCTCATTTTACAAATGACAGAACAGGACTAGAGACTAGATTCCCTGACTCCTTGTCCAATATTCTTCCTACTCTACTCTAATGCAGCCAAGAAGAGAAAAGAACTCCATTTCTACAAAACTCATGTGCATTTCAAAAATGTTTGTCATCATTTTTACTGTCAGAGTTTATCTGGAAGAGTTACAATGTCTTTTCTTAAAAGTTCTTTTTTTCATTTATAGGATAAGGGATTTTGCTTTGCTAATGAAAATGTACAAAAATAAGAGAAATGTCATGGACTTCACAGAAAATGTTCAGAATGAATTCACTGGACTAAAGTACATAATCAAATTCAATATTGCTTTGGTTATGTACATCCTTACATAATTCATCCCTATTTTATATACACACTATCACACTACCTTTTTTTCACTAACAAAAACATAAAGGAATCAGTAAGGATGAGGGCAGGTACTTGTTGACCAACACATCTAGGGTCCAACTGGAAACATAAAGCAAAAAGAAATGCTTTGAACCAAGATTTGTTTTTCACTCTAACAAGCTCCTTGGCAGTTTGAAACTTGTTATTGTGGTGTCAATTCTCTGTCTTTGTTTTTTATCATTTAGGTGGCTGTTTCTGTTTAGGAATTATATGCAATGTGCATTTGTGCTGTAGAGAGCACACTTCTGAAGGTATAATTCTGTTTTTAATCATGACTTTAAAATTAATAGGCTGGAAGACACACCAAAGCCCCTGTTCAGGAGGCACAGAGGAAGCTGGAGTGAAATGTCCCTGGAGTTCCCTGCAGTCCCCATGTCCTGCAGTGACTCACACAGGACTTTCAGGACACAGGAAAGAGGAGGAGGATTAATGAGAAAATTGGGCTCCTTCGCACAACCATAGATTTATGAATGGTTGGTGGTAACATCATCCTGATAACAGTAAATAAATAACTAAAATATTATTTTCTCAAGAGCAGTCTCATTACACAGCTCATTCTTCTTTTTAGATCAGAGTGAAATCACTCAGCCTTTAGTCAGTCACTCTGCTGAAACAAGTTAATCACCTGGAAACTCAGTGACAATCAGTTATCATCAAATTCTCATTTGAGATACATGCCATTTGTCCCCAAGACCGAGGACATCGTATTATCTATCCATAATTTATTGCCTCTGAAGGATTCAGTGTCTGGTATTCTATGAGTCGAAATTGTCTATTCACCGGCATTTCTGAACAGAGATATTAAAATAATTTTAATATTTGATCTCATTATAAAAAGTACATTAAAAATGGAAAGAGAAAAGAGAAATCTCTTATAATTTCCTGACCCAAAGACAACAAGTCTCTTCCCCCAGTTACAGCTCACACTGCATGTGCTGACACCATCTGATGTGTGGGCTTGCACAACAAGGCCAGATCAGGGACTGGTGAATCCACCAAAGTAAATAGGACCCTGTGAGCCCTGTGGGAGCTGGGCAGTCAGCTGACTTCTTCTGGAGACGTCGGAGCTTCTTGTAATTTCCACTCAAACCTCAACAAGGAATCAACTATACTCCAATAAAAATTAAAAAAAAAAAAAACCTCAACAAGCAGAACACTCAACTTTTGACCATATTTTATAGCAAAGAGACAATGTTTTATAGTAAAAAGGTATGACTATTTACTTGTGAAAGATCAAGCTTAAAAAAAAACCCTCATAAAATCCTCTTCTCTTTGTAAATGTGGAATATTTTTAGAAAAACAGCAAGGAAAGTTCACTCTATAAGACTGAGAATAATATCACCTTCAACGATGTCATGCCTTTTTTCTAAGGAGCTAACACATGCTCTAAATGTGAAAATAACAAACTCCATTTATAGCTCATTCTTTCTCATTACTTCTCACTGAGGAAGGTAAGAGAACTCTTCTTATTTCACCAGGGAGTTTAAAAATTTGATCTCACCTTTGCTAAGAGGTATAATGGCAAATATTATTTGGATTAAAAATAACCCATCTACACCCTACTACTGCATGCAATATTCTGACCTCCTACTATGCTGAATTCCACTTCATACTGCTTGAGGAAATATTTTCTCACTTGTTTCAAATGTACTTGGCATTTAATTCCATTGAGTGAGTTCTTATTTCTGTCATATAAAACAGAGATTAAAGAAGGAAATAATAAGCCTCCAGATTCACACCTTATTTTATTAGTAGGACACCTCCTGGTTAACCTTTCTATTGTAGATGAAGTTTTCCCCAGAGCAATTACATCATGGTAAGAGGAAGGAGGGGGAGGAAGCAAGAGACGAAGGTTAGAGGAGAGTTTAATAATAAGAGAAAAAAGTTATTAACAAAAGAGAAGAGAGAGTGAGAGATAGTAGAAAAAGGTGAAGTCAAGAGGGAAAAGATGAGAGAAAAAGTAGAAAAGGATGCACATAAGATCAGAATATTGGACCATTAAACCCTAAAAATCAAATTATAATTCCACAACCCCGAAATACAGTGGTATATTAGAAATTCTAGCAAAGATGTGTCATCCGATAAAATATTTATTTTGCCAGACTTTTCTCACCTACTCACGATCTCCCGTAGTCACCTGGTCTTGAAAACTTGTAAGGTGTATGTTCCATGTTACATGGGTAAGCCTATTAGGTGATATGTCTTCCAAGTGATCATCACTACAAAAAAATCCCTTGGACATCCTTCAGCAGTGATGTGGCGCCTTTGATGCCCATGGTCAGCGCTCCCCTTCACCCAACACTGTCTTCCAAGTCTTACTCCCCATTGGCCTGGTGGACATTGAGCAAAGTGGATGCACTTTTATCCAGTTTTTTCCCAGTGACATTGTTCATCAGACTTATTAATACTTTGTTCTGATTACCTGGAAACTCCATTTACATTGTGGTTCTCATACTTGGCTACTAAATGGAGTTCCCTCTGCTGTAGTTCTCAATGGGGGCTCCAAGATACTAAGGAACTCTGAAGTAGTTTTACTCTTCACTTGACTTGTTTTCTCTTATGGGCTAATCTACTAATCACTGAATAAATAAAGCTCCAGCCAGAATAACTCACCTCCAAACGAAAATTTCAGTCTTTTTAGAGTCTTTGTTCAGATAATTATTTTTCTCAAAGCAAATAAACTTTAATAAGCCAATTCACCAAACTTTTTGCTCCATTTCTGAATAATTTCTCCAATAAATTTGTATTTTCAAGAAAATATTACATGCAGCAGAGTCTGTGATCTCAATTTCTCTAGTCCTGTAGTATGATCTTTTACATATAAAAATGGAAATGTCCTAGTCTTTTCTTGATTCAAGCAACCCTATGCAATGCCAGCCACAGCTTTAGCTTCCTTGGCTGTAAATTGTGGGGCTTTCTGTATGATAAGCCAATTGACAGACGTCTTCATTTGCCATAGGATCTGAGACAACTTCATTTGTGTCCTTTTTCTTGATGTCTCATATCCCTGTCGGCATCACAGCTTATTCATCTAAGATGCTTCTTCTGACGAGTGGCTCTTGTTCTTCCCTGATCTCTGCTGAATAGAACATCTCTGCTATTATTATTGTGCTGGAGGGGAAACATCTGTTGTCTTCTAGTTGCTATTTGTCATCATGTTTTCTAACAGTCGCACATTTCCCACTAGAACATCAGAGCCTAGTGATATTATAGCTCTGGATGCCTTCTGTGATCTTCACAAAACAAGCATTAAAGGGATAATCTGTTAAGCAAAACAAAGATTCCTTCTAGACTTTGTAAGTGCTTAGAGAGTAAAGACACCTCTTAAGAAAACTTAAAATGTTTTTAAAAATTCATTCACTTTTTTAGTTCCTTTAACTCTCTCTCTCCCTCTCTTTGAACTCTTTTTAACCCAAGTTATGAATCAGAAATGTCTCCTATTTCTTAACTCTTCTCCCTGTTTTTTTATTACTGTTGAAATTTTTTAAAATTTATTTATTTTATTTTTTGGCTATGTTGGGTCTTCGTTGCTGTGTGCGGGCTTTCTTGAAGGGCAAGAGGGGGCTACTCTTCGTTGCGGTGCGTGGGCTTCTCATTGGGGTGGCTTCTCTTGTTGTGGAGCATGGGTTCTAGGCGCGGGCTTCAGCAGTTGTGGTGCATGGGCTCAGTGGTTGTGGCTCGCGGGCTCTAGAGCGAGGCTTTGTAGTTGTGGCGCATGGGCTTAGTTGCTCCGCGGCATGTGGGATCTTCCTAGACCAGGGTTCAAATCCATGTCCCCTGCATTGGCAGGCGGATTCTTAACCACTGCGCCACCAGGGAAGGCCCTGAAATTTTTTATTGAGGTAGATTTGCACACAGTGTAATATATGGATCTCAAGTTTTGACAAAGGTATACATCTATGTAACCCATGCTCCCTCAAGATTATATATAATGTATTAATCACCCCAGAAAGTTCCTCATGCCCCTTGCCAGTCAATTCCCCATCTCTGAAACAATCACTAATCTAATTTCTAGCACTTTAGATAATTTTGTCTATTCTAGATTTCATATAAGTGAAATCATACAGTAAGAACTATTTTGGGTCTGCCTTCTTTCATTCAACATAATATTTTTAAAATCCAACCATGTTGTTTCAACTATCAATAATTCATTCCTTTTTATTGCTGAGTAGTAGGCCACTGAATGGATGTATCATTGTTTATCCATTCTCCTGTTTATGGGTACCTGGGATGTTCCCAGTTTTGGGCTATTAGGTGTATTTCTTTTTAATAAAAAAAATCAAGATTTCTCTCCATTCATATGGAATACTGGCAGTGTTTATATCATACTAAAATAGTTAATACATAAAAAGAAACTATGGGGGCTTCCCTGACAGTCCAGTGGTTGGGATTTCGCCTTCCAATGCAAGGGGTGCAGGTTCAATCCCTGGTCGGGAGCTAAGATCCCACATGCCTTGGGGCCAAAAAACCAAAACATGAAAAAAACAAAGGGAATATTATAACAAATTCAATAAAGATTTTTTTTAAACTATAAAAATGTAGTTGAGACACAAGTAGTAGATGCTTAAGTGAAATGTTGAGATAGAGCGTATTGGTAGGTTCTTACTTTCCTTCTAAATTTAGTTATATGAGGTTTTTCTTCCTACCTTTTTTTCTTTTTGGTTGTAGGGCTGTCTCTATAGGAACAAGACCCTATCGATCCCCCTCCATCTCCAGGGGTGTAATCACACTGAACACACTTGATAATGGAGAACTGTCAGTAGTGCTGGGAAGTCGGTGTGCCTCCATCCACACTCTCTCTCACCCCCTTGGGTTCAATGGCACATTTGAACAGAAGAAGTTACTATTGTGGTTCAGAGGTCAACCTGCATGCAGCCCAGCATCAGGGCAAAGTTAAAGTGGAGAAGCCTCACTCTCATCAAGCCTAAGACGCCACTATATTCCCATGAAGGGGTTTTGCTGTTGTCTTCATTTGTAACTTTACTTCTCATCTTTCATTCAAACAAAGCAATGAGAAGTGGCTGAGAGAATGGGAGATAAAAGGTCACTTCTCTGGCAGAGCCCCAAAGAGATCTGGGGGGCAAAGAGCAGAAGGATCCTATACTCTACATCTCAGGGAGGCAGAAGGACCATAGCGGCATGAGAGCACATCAGAGCATCTCAGAGACACCCACAGTCCAGGCCCAGGAGCAGCAGAGGTTTTCATGCCCTCAAGCAGGGCTCAAAACAGAGCAATTGCCATGAAGGGGTGGTTAGGACAGGTGCGAAGGCTACCTGTGTGGACCAGTCACCAAAAACTGGATGAGATAGGGAAGACTCAGTGAGCACCTGCAGGAACAGAGGACTGGGGGACCAGAGGTGCATCCCCACCCTACCCCTTGCTTTTGAACTAATAAGCTCTCTGAAACTTAACTACAACACCAGAAAAATGGGAGAGGGCAAGCCAAAGTTGACTGAAATTAAAGTTTTCACCACTGGTAAAAGGGGGACAGTGAAAAGAAATTAAGTTGGATTATAAAAAAAAATAAAGTTTTATTTCTCTGATAGCCAAGTTTGTAGACAGAATTCATAACGGTGACACCTGCGTAAGCCTAAACAATTTCTGGAAGGACTGGCAGAAACTGGTAACAGTTGATGCCTCTAGAGGGAGGGAATATAGATCTAGTGTAGGAAGGTTTATTTTTATTATGTTTTAATATTATTGAACTTTTCACCAAGTACATTTAATTTTTAAATCAAATCTAATATTTAAACTAAGCAGAGAGACA
The DNA here is from genome assembly GCF_949987535.1 of Balaenoptera acutorostrata. Taxonomy (NCBI): domain Eukaryota; kingdom Metazoa; phylum Chordata; class Mammalia; order Artiodactyla; family Balaenopteridae; genus Balaenoptera; species Balaenoptera acutorostrata. The sequence goes on from NC_080070.1 coordinate 98,057,199, forward strand.
GTACATTCAATATTGAATTGGTGTAAAAAACTTTCTTGGCTCTATTCCAACTGCCATCATACACTTGGAATAATAACTTGGTTGTTACGTTCATTCATAATAATAGTAGTATCGTTTTATGTTCCTTGTTTTTTGTGTACAGTCACTTGTACAGAAGATAAGAAATTTGGATATCAAAAGTTACATGAAATGAAGTGGAAAAAAAGTTGATTTCATGAGATGAAGTCAATGGAAGCAAATAAGCTGTGAGTGATTAACTGTTAAACTGATCTCTCTTCCCATCATTGCACAGACGGGACTTTAGTTTCATAATTTCTCCTTTTGCTTGTCCTTAAAAATTACAAGTTAAATAATGCATATGATGCTTTTCAAATTCCATGGAAGAAATATGCTCATAAAAGCATGTTTTGCTCTTGTGGCAAATTATTGAGTGATTATCGAGTCTCGGGAATTTGTCCAAAAGCAGCACACCAGGCCTCATGCTTCTTTCTATCTGGTGGTTAGTGGTAGTGGCAAAGAGTTATAAGTTGTCAGCAAGGATTCTCCTTTTCAGTTGCCACAAAGCTGCCCAGTGGTTTCTAATTCCATGGGGTAAAAAAGTCAAAGACAATATCATAAGGGACAAAACTAACATGTCAATATGTATACCAAGAAAACAGAGATGTCAGGAGAGTGAAAACTGCCTATGAGATTCCAAAACAACATAGGACTTTGTTACTTTATTGGAAATATTTCACTGGAATATTTGATTGTATTTGTTTCTAACTTTAGGGAGTTTATGTCTATTTTAAGGGGGCTTAAGCATCTAATACCCTCATTTTCTCTATGACTCTGCTATATTTTCATTAATATATATTCCATATATTATATAATACAGATATATTTTATTTGAAGGCTGTCTTTCATCCAAATACAGTGAGGGAAGACTTGGGGACTCATTTACATAAATTGGCTGAAGAGTATTTTAATAATAATGATTTGGGGTCATATCTGGACTTAGGGGAGCCACGTAGACCAATGTGCAGATATTCCACAGGAGGAAGAAAGAAAGCAAAGAAGGGAGGGAGCGAGGGAGGGAAGAAGACAGAAAGGCAGGGAAGGAGAGAGAGAGAGTAAGAGAGGCGGGGAGAGAAATGATTTGTACTGAGCAGCGTCAACACACCAGGCGAGGTGCCAGACCTTTTCAGGCTCATCAGACTTTAAAACAATGCTGTTACGACAGTATTTGGCTCACTTTTACTGACAAGGAAACGGAGCTCAGGGTGGTAAAGCAAGCTTTTTGCTTTTCTCAGATACCCAGCTGGCGAGTGGTTAGCTCAAGAGTCAAACCAGACCAGCCTGATCTCAAAACCCCTGCCACCTTTGTTTAACAAAGCCATCTCTCAAATGATGAGAGTTTCATGGTTTTTTTTTGTTTGTTTGTTTTTTGTTTTGTTTTGTTTTGTTTCTTTAATCTTAAAGAGGCTAGATGAAGGAGATTGTGGGCAATAAGGGATAAAGTAAAATTACTCTGAAGCACATTTGATAGAAGACAGAAGTATGTGGCTTTTTAAAGTTAATAAAAGGTTTTTTAAAACATTAAGAAAAACCATAGCTTAAGTAAAAGGGACATAAAATCCATAACTTCGGTCAAGAAAGCATCTATCAGATAAGTCATGAAAATGGGTGAAGCGAAATCAATCATGTTTTATTGATTTTAAAAACAGCAGAATTTGAACCACATAAAAGTCACATTTTGTATTTGTCAAGAAAACTCACTGAAGAAAATGAATTAGCTTGACAGAAATGAACTTGCCTTGAAAGAAACAATCATCTGATAACATTTATACTAATGGGATATAAAAAAGCCAAAAGTGAGGAGAACTGGAGAATTTTTCTTGGGTAAAACTAATGCTTGGAAAGTTCTTTTTTTTTTTTTTTTGGCTTTTTCTTAAAAAAGATTTTCAATTTATTTTAGGAAATTTATATTTAGGATATGTTCAGAGGGAAGTGAAATTTTGTAGATAAATTATTTCTTTAAATGGCATATCAATTTTAAGACTTTATATCTCTGTCTAGTCTGATTTTTTTGTGTATTTACATTCTCTAGATCTATATTTCTTTCTAGAAAAGATATAAAAAGTTTCTCTGTCTATATTTAAGCACCAACACTCTCTAAATCTGTATGTCATCTTCAACTGTCAGGTCAAGGACCACTTTCTCCAAGAAACTCTCACCAGAGTCATCCTTCCTTTTTCAGAACTGCAGTATGCTATTTGTAATCCTCTATTACACTTAAGGATCTCTATCCTGGATTACAAGCTTTTTAAAAATATGTTTTTAGTGTCTCCTCTACAGAACTATAAGCTATTTGAGAGAAGGAACCACATCCCTTTTTAATGTACTATATAAATAAAATAATTACTGCTTGATATTTGTTGAACAATGAAAATAAGGAAAAGCAAATGAATATCATATTCTGACATTTGAAGATGAAATGGTTTTATTCTCTTTCTAGTCTTGAGTATTGCTTGGATTTTGGTTGCAACTTGATTACATTAGAGTTTCTAATTTATCTTGAACTCTTAATCATGTACACAAAAACATTTAGCACCACAGAAAATCCACATTCATATATTCTCTCAAATTACGCAGACTATAGGTCTGGGTGGATAGACGCATTTCTCCAAAATCAGCAAAAATACAACAAACTGCCAACAAATTCGTGCATCCATTTATGTGTTCAACAAGTTTCTAATGAATGCATTTTGGTTCATTATTTCTTTGCCCTCCAAAATCCCATGGAGTTGCCCCTAAACAGTCTTGGAAGGAAAGACTGGAGTATAAATGAGGTAACCCAATAACATAGAAGTTATTTGGAAGTATGACTCAAATCATCTATCATTTTCAGATAAACCATTTCCCTTCTTTCGTTTGGCAAAATGCAATTATTAGACATCGTAAAGCAAATGTTTTCTATGTAAAGAACTTGTACAACTGAAAAAAAACAACTGATCACACCCATGTCTTTGAGAGGCAACTAGATTCAGTTCTTAAAGAAGTCAAGAAATAGACATTCTTCAGCTAGGTGCTTTGTGACCACCTAGAGGGGTGGGATAGGGAGGGTGGGAGGGAGACGCAAGAGGGAGGAGATATGGGGATATATGTATATGTATAGCTGATTCACTTTGTTATAAAGCAGAAACTAACACACCATTGTAAAGCAATTATACTCCAATAAAGATGTTAAAAAAAATAAAATAAAATCATCATGCTGAATTGGAAAAAAAAAAAAATAAGAAATAGACATTCTGCTGGCGACAGTAAGCCCAGTTCCCTAGTTGAACAATTCTCACTGATACCTTAGAGCTAAAGAGCAATTTCATTTTATGTAACTACTCCAAAGGAGCAGTCAGAATCATTTTTTTAATTAAAAAAAATTTTTTTGCATTATACAGACCAAAGTGAGGCATGTTCCTATAACTTACCATATGTTTGGATTCAACTCCTTTTGGTGGTAGGAGTCAAAGTCATCTCGTAGGATAATACTGTCGCTATGAATTTCAGCTAAAAGAAGAACAAAAATTTAGAAAAGGATTATATTAAACAATAGATTTAGCTACACAAAAGAGTCAACATGCTGCATTTATGAGGAATAACAGTATTTTAAATTACAACTGGATTTTAAATGAGCAGATGATTATATTTGCTTTGTCCCTAAACTACTAAGTGGAAGAGTAACTCTGTTGTTTAGAAGTCTGGAAACCAGAGCCCCCAAAGAGAACCCTACCAAGGTGTCACCAGGCCGCAGAGGTGGGAAGACCAAGCTCAGCACTAACCTACAAGGAGATGTCACCCAGGACTCACCCCTCATAGCTCGACACACCCAGAACAAGGTCAGTGTCTAACTCATTTTAGAGCACTGAAGGGAACAGAACATTGTGACTATTTATTGTCAGCTAACATTGCTGGTATTTACTAACCCATTTCCTCTTCTCATTCCTACTATCCCTCTTGCCCTGGCTTGCTTTCTCTCATTCCCTATATTCACTCATTTTTTACTTAATGTGTTTCAAATTGTTAACATTTTTCCCCCTTAGAGCTGCACAGGAGAAATTATCTACGTGAATAAGTAAAACTCCCAAATAAAGTCATGTTAGAAGTCAGGAAGAATGCCAGGGAACCATCCATAGTCTTATATATATTATCGTTACACTTGAGATTGTATTAAATACTTATTTTTAAGCTACAGAAGAACTCGGGTCATGCCAAAAGCAAAGAATGTTTTCATAAACTGTAGAGTATGTGATATTTCCACTGAATAGAGGGTGGACAAGTAAAAACAATTTCATGACCAACTACCATGTAAGTAGGCTCATTTTTAAGGTTGTATGAGGAATGATAATTATTTCTACTCGAGTTGTTAAAAAATGAATTTAGTGCTCAGAAAACCTCCTCATCTGATTCCCATGGTTTGCTTGGCAGATTTGTTTCAGCTAATATAAATTCTCTGGGTCTGTATAAATTTGTTAGGACTAGTCTACACATGCTTTTCGGGAAAATTAAAATCATATGATTTGATTAATAAAACATAACCAAAATTTTTTATTTTTTTCAAAAGTGACATTTTACCCTTTTTTGGGGGGCTCAGTTGAATATAATTCACTGAAGTCACTGGGTAATTAAAATCACCTCCAAATATGAGGAAGCACACTTCTAAATTCTCTTTGCCACCTGCAGCCATCCTCACCCTCTTTATACCGGGTATGCCAGCAGGTAAGCACATAACGAAGTCCGGGAAACCAGTGAATCAGCGTGTATTGAGAGAAATGGCTGTTCAGACTCGAAGCCTTAGGCCTGACAATAGGGAGAATATGGATTTACACTGGAGAGAACACCGTGATGTCTTCTGTGCGTGGGAGTGATTTAATGACTCCTCTGAGCAATTAGATGCAGTGTCTGAAATGCCTACAGGGTACCGCTCTCTCAAATACCTAACCTGGTCGAGGCTCAGCTGGGCCACTGCGGGTCACCAGCCTGCCTCGGCTGCTAGAAGGCATGCTTCTAAGTGCTTGCGTCCATCTGCCAAAGAAGAGGAGCCCCAAGCTGTAGCATTACATAAAAGTAGAGCTTCTCAAGGCAGATTTTCCAAAGAGAAAAATAAATTAATTGGGTTTACAGGTTGAAAGAGAAAGCCCAAGAGACAAACACTGACCCATCTGCAAGTCCCACAGTGAGAGACATCTGAAAAAGCTGGAGCCAGCTAGGATAACTTCTTTTCATTTTCATTAAATAGTGTGTGTAGGAAACTGCTTTTAAAATAAGTCTTCACTGTCACCTATGAGAAATTTAACTCTTAAAGATTATTTGCTTTCTAGAGATTGTTTTACAAAGGCATGGGTAAGCCTCTATGGTTATTTGTTCATGTATTTATTTCTTTACAAACATTAGTATATCCTTGACTATATACTTTACAAATATGAATTCATTTAATCCTCATAACAGCCACAGGAGGTAGGTACTATTATGACTTCCATTTTATAGATGAGGAAACTGAGGCACAGAGAGGTTAAATAACCTGCCCAATATCACGTTGCTAAGCAAGTGGTGAAAGTGAGATAAATCCAGCTGGTTTGGCTTCAAATCTGTGCTATTAACCACTACACAACCCCGCCTCAAGAACTGTGGCCCGCTAAGTACACGGCAGAATGAAAAGATCCTGAGAAAAATGAGAGGTGGCAACGTTACATGATGCCATTAAAAAAAGCATTTAGTTGTTTAAACAACCTCGTTTTAATTTTTGAAGAAAGGGCCAAGTTATTTCTCTTTTTACAACCCAATACTACTTTGAGCAGATATCTCAGACCTGAAGTAATCTCCACTCCTCCATACTCATAGCTCCTTGCCCATTGCCTCCATGCTCTACTATTTATGATGGGGAGGGGCTCTGGGGAAATTTCAGCATTAGAACACGGTGTCAAAAGATCACGCTCAACAGGATCCCAAGGATAAATGTACGAACAGGTTCAGAAGTCCCTCCATTTAGCCCCAGCTGGGCAGCTGTATCACCTCATAAGGTGAGGTCCCGGGTTCAAGCATAATCTGGACCTGAGTCTGATTTCAGTGAAGGATCAGCGAATTAGAGAGGGCAGAGAGTTTCCTCGCCTCTGTATCACCTGCTCACATGGCAGAGGAGTGAAACAAGTAGATCTAGTACTAGGGTCAGTGACATCGGGGTCTCAAACACTTACCTAGATGCGGGTGCATAGTGGCCTCTGTTGGAGCTGGACCGAGAGAGAAAAAGGGAAAGGTGATTGATTAGCAACAAGAGCAAAATCCATTAATAAATGATCACAAACACAGTTACAAAACTTAGTCATACTAAACAAATTAAATGGCTAGATAGAACCTTTTTAGAGGAGTAAGAAGAAAATGCCAATTAACATCCTAAAATAAGACAGCCAACTCACTATTCATTATATTTAAAAGTCAAAGTGAAAAGTAGAACCCCTTACATATAGGGCAGTTATTTATTATGCAAGTTTAGTCAGGTATCCCTTGAAACACACAATATAAATGTGATGTGAGCACCCATTACATGCCACGGGCCGTTGTGGGTGTGAGGTATAGAGACAAAAAGCACCATCCTTGCCCTCAAAGAGCTTACCATCTGGTGGAGACAACTACAATATAGTGTAATAAGTGCTATGGGAGAGTGTTCAGAGGTCCTGGGGTGAAAAGGGGGACAAGGGAGGGATACTAATTCCAGGCTGCCCAGGAGAAGAGGGTTGTCAGGAGAGGCTGCTGAGTTTTGAAAGACTAGCAGGAGGAAGATAGGTGGGGTTAAGGGAGGGGAGATGTGCTTCTTTCTGGAGTGAAAGTGAAATGGCATTGAGAGGTAAGAGAGAATGGCCTTTTACAAGAACCACAACAATTTCAGCATGACTAGAAGGAAGTTTAAGAGGAGGGGGTGGAAAAGTGAAGTTGGTAAGATTGGGAGGCCAAGATCATGGAACTGAATGTTAAGGAATTTGGATTTTACCATGGAAGCATGATGATCTCCTGAACATTTATCAGCAAAGGAGTGCGTGTTCAAATATGCATTTTACAAAAGAGCACTCTGATAAGAGTCAGGAAATAAGGGACACTGGCCAATTAATAGTTTGGTTATGTTTTTTTCTCAAAGGACTTCCAAATCTATGATGAAATATTGTCAATCACTATCTAAAAATTAGAACTTAAAATCTTTTACATTCATTAAAGAAGAACTTCAGCTGGATATTAAAAAAATTAGTTTCTATCACGATGGTCAGTGCTTCAGTTATGTTAGATGAAAACTCCAGACTTAAGAGCATTTTAAAACTAGAGACTGATGTTTGTCTTACTGCTGCATACCAACATATTATATATATTGAAAATACTTGTGCTCAGTTTTATGAAGTAGATTCTGTGGAAAGTGTCATAGATACAGTTGTTAGAATACACATGCAAATGCTCTGAATCATCATTAGTTTACAGAAATCAAGAAAAAAAAAAAACCCAGAAGAAAAATTTAATGATTTTGTGTTTTACGCCAAAGGTTATTGGTTATGAGGAGTTTTACAAGGATTCATTGAACTGTTAACTCTAAGAATTTTTTTGAAACAAAAGGAATAATTGCCAATTACCCAATAACCAATGACAAAAACAAGGCACACGGGTGCACGTTCCCTCACTAATATCACACTACATATGAGTAAACTGATCTTGAAGCCTCAAGGAAAGCAAGAGTTTATTTACAAGGTAGTTGGAAAACTTAAGAGAATTCATGTTGAAATTGAAACCTCCAACATACAAATAAATAATAATCTTACATATTTTCCTAATATGATCAATATGCATATTTTTTTAAATTAATTAATTTATTTATTTATTTTTGGCTGTGTTGGGTCTTCGTTTCTGTGCAAGGGCTTTCTCCAGTTGCGGCGAGCGGGGGCCGCTCTTCATCGCGGTGCGCAGGCCTCTCACTGTCGTGGCCTCTCTTGTGGCGGAGCACAGGCTCCAGATGCGCAGGCTCAGTAGCTGTGGCTCACAGGCTTAGTTGTTCCGCGGCATGTGGGATCCTCCCAGACCAGGGCTCGAACCCGTGTCCCCTACACTGGCAGGCAGACTCTCAACCACTGCGCCACCAGGGAAGCCCCCAATATGCAGATTTTAATTGCAATTGACAATTTTCTAAATTGTCTGCAAAAAACTCCAAAAATATTTGAAGAATTTCTTGTTGATATTGATAATTTTTGAGTTGCTTTTCAACTTATGTAATATCCCTGTGAATCCCATGTTAATAATACTAGGCTGACACAAGAGTAAATTAATTTACTTGGACACACATAGTTTTCAAACTGACATGTTTTTGTACCAAAGTTAAATCAGCTCTTCTGAAAAAAGATGGACAAATCTTGTTAAGGTGGGTGTGGATATTAAAGGAAAATAATTTTTTTATATTCGAATCAGTTATTGGAACACCTTTAAGTAGGTATGGAATACTTTGATATGTGAATCCAGTTTTCAAAGGTAAAATTTACAAAATCTTAATACAGGGCTCTCCTGGTGGCGCAGTGGTTGAGAATCCGCCTGCCAATGCAGGGGACATGGGTTCGAGCCCTGGTCCGGGAAGATCCCACATGCTGTGGAGCAACTAAGCCTGTGCACCACAACTACTGAGCCTGCGCTCTAGAGCCCGTGAGCCACAACTATGGAGCCCACTTGCCACAATTACTGAAGCCCGCACGCCTAGAGGCCGTGCTCTGCAACAAGAGAAGCCACCACAATAAGAAGCCCGCACACCAAAACCAAGAGTAGCCCCTGCTCACCGCAATTAAGACCCAACACAACCATAAATAAATTTATTTATTTATTTATTTTAAAAGATCTTAATACAGACCAAGTATTCCAATACTTAAGATGTGCTGTAACACTACCATATATAAAATAAACAACAAGGTCCTACTGTATAGCACAGGGAACTATAGTCAGTATCCTGTAATAACCTATAATGGAAAATAACCTGAAAAAGAGTGTGTATGTATATATATATGTGTGTGTGTGTGTGTATATATATATGGAACTGAATCACTGTTGTACACTAGAAACTAGATAAAATGATGATCCAAAACCTATGGGATGCAGCAAAAGCAGTTCTAAGAGGGAAGTTCATAGCAATTCAAGTTCACCTCAAGAAACAAGAAAAACCTCAAATAAACAATCTAAGGTTACACCTAAAGCAACTAGAAAAAGAAGAACAAAGAAAACCCAAAATTAGTAGAAGGGAAGAAATCATAAAGATCAGAGCAGAAATAAATGAAATAGAAACAAAGAAAACAATAGCAAAGATCAATAAAACTAAAACCTGGTTCTTCGAGAAGATAAACAAAATTGCTAAACCTTTAGCCAGACTCATCAAGAAAAAAAGGGAGAGGACGCAAATCAATAGAATTACACATGAAAAAGGAGAAATTACGACTGACACCACAGAAATACAAAAAGATCATAAGAGACTACTACAAGCAACTATATGCCAATAAAATGGACAACCTGAAAGAAATGGAAAAATTCTTGGAAAAGCACAACCTTCCAAGATTGAACCACGAAGAATTAGAAAATATAAACAGATCAATCACAGGTAATGAAATTGAAACTATAATTAAAAATCTTCCAACAAACAGAAGTCCAGGACCAGATGGCTTCACAGGCAAATTCTAACAAACATTTAGAGAAGAGTTAACACCTATCCTTCTCAAACACTTCCAAAAAATTGCGGAGGGAGGAACACTCCCAAACTCGTTCTACGAGGCCACCATCAGATACCAAAAGCAGACAAAGATATCACAAAAAAAGAAAATTATAGACCAATATCACTGATGAATATAGACACAAAAATCTTCAACAAAATACTAGCAAACAGAATCCAACAACACATTAAAAGGATCATACACCATGATCAAGTGGGATTTATCCCAGGGATGCAAGGATTCTTCAATATATGCAAAACAATCAATATGATATACCATATTAACAAATTAAAGAATAAAAACCATATGATCATCTCAATAGATGCAGGAAAAGATTTGAACAAAGTTCAACACATATTTATGATAAAAACTCTCCAGAAAGTGGGCATAGAGGGAACCTACCGCAACATACAAAGACCATATACAACAAACCCATGGCAAACATCATTCTCAATGGTGAAAAACTGAAAGCATTTCCTCTAAGATCAGGAAAAAGACAAGGATGTCCACTCTCGCCACTATTATTTAACATAGTATTGGAAGTGCTAGCCACAGCAATCAGAGAAGAAAAAGAAATAAAAGGAATACAAAATGGAAAAGAAGTAGTAAAACTCTCACTGTTTGCCAATGACATCATACTTTACATAGAAAATCCTGAAGATGCCACCAGGAAAGGACTAGAGCTAATCAATGAATTTGGCAAGGTTGCAGGATACAAAATTAATGCACAGAAATCTCTTGCATTCCTATACTCTAACAACGAAAGATCAGAAAGAAAAATTAAGGCAACAATCCCATTTACCATCGCAACAAAAAGAATCAAATACCTAGGAATAACCCTACATAAGGAGGCAAAAGACCTGTACTCAGAAAACTATAAAACACTGATGAAAGAAATCAAAGATAACATAAACAGATGGAGAGATATACCATGCTCCTGGATTGGAAGAATCAATATTGTGAAAATGACTATACTACCCAAAGCAATCTACAGGTTCAATGTAATCCCTATCAAATTACCAATGGCATTTTTCACAGAATTAGAACAAGAAATATTACAATTTGTATGGAAACACAAAACACCCCAAAGAGCCAAAGCAATCTTTTTTGTTTTTTTTTAGAAATTCACGTTCTCTTATTTATTTATTTATGACTGTGTTGAGTCTTCGTCTCTGTGCGAGGGCCCTCTCTAGCTGCGGCAAGTGGGGACCACTCTTCATCGCGGTGCGCGGGCCTCTCACCACCGCGGCCTCTCTTGCTGCGGAGCACAGGCTCCAGACGCGCAGGCTCAGTAACTGTGGCTCACGGGCCCAGCCGCTCCGCGGCATGCGGGATCTTCCCAGACCAGGGCTCGAACCCGTGTCCCCCGCATTGGCAGGCAGATTCTCAACCACTGCGCCACCAGGGAAGCCCAGCCAAAGCAATCTTGAGAAAGAAAAATGGAGCTGGAGGAATCGGGCTCCCTGACTTCAGACTATAATACAAAGCTACAGTAATCAAGTCAGTATGGTATTGGCACAAAAACAGAAATATAGGTCAATGGAACAAGATAGAAAGCCCAGAGATAAACCCACGCACATATGGTCACCTTATCTTTGATAAAGTAAGCAAGAATATACAATGGAGAAAAGACAGCCTCTCCAATAAGTGGTGCTGGAAAAAATGGACAGCTACATGTAAAAGAATGAAATTAGAACACACCCTAATACCATACACAAAAATAAACTCAAAATGGATTAAAGACCTAAATGTAAGGCCAGGCACTATAAAACTCTTCGAGGAAAACATAGGCAGAACACTCTCTGACATAAATCACAATGAGGGATTTGACCCACCTCCTAGAGTAAGGGAAATAAAAACCATAAAAAACAAATGGGACCTAATGATACTTAAAGGTTTTGCACAGCAAGGGAAACCATAAACAAGATGAAAAGACAACCCTCAGAATGGGAGAGAATATTTGCAAATGAAGCAACTGACAAAGGATTAATCTCCAAAATATACAAGCAGCACATGCAGCTCAATATCACAACAACAGACAACCCAGTCCAAATACGGGCAGAAGACCTAAATAGACATTTCACCAAAGAAGACATACAGATAGCCAAGAGGCACATGAAAAGATGCTCCACATCACTAATTATTAGAGAAACACGAAATAAAACCACAATGAGGTGTCACCTCACACCGGTCAGAATGGCCATCATTAAAAAATCTACAAACAATATATGCTGGAGAGGGTGTGGAGAAAAGGGAACCCTCCTATCTTGTTGGTGGGAATGTAAATTGATACAGCCACTATGGAGGACAGTATGGAGGTTCCTAAAAAACTAAAAATAGAACTACCATATGACCCAGCAATCCCACTACTGGGCATATACCCTGAAAAAACCATAATTCAAAAGGAGACATGAGAAAAACTACAATCCTGCAGCCTGTGGACCAAAAACCACAGTTACAGAAAGACAGAGAAGATGAAAAGGCAGAGGGCTATGTACCAGATGAAGGAACGAGAAAAAACCCCAGAAAAACAACTAAATGAAGTGGAGATAGGCAACCTTCCAGAAAAAGAATTCAGAATAATGATAGTGAAGACGATCCAGGACCTCGGAATAAGAATGGAGGCAAAGATTGAGAAGATGCAAGAAATGATTAACAAAGACCTAGAAGAATTAAAGAACAAACAAACAGAGATGACCAATACAATAACTGAAATGAAAACTACACTAGAAGGAATCAATAGCAGAATAACTGAGGCAGAAGAACGGATAAGTGACCTGGAAGACAGAATGGTGGAATTCACTGCTGCGGAACAGACTAAAGAAAAAAGAATAAAAAGAAATGAAGACAGCCTAAGAGACCTCTGGGACAACATTAAACGCAACAACATTCGCATTATAGGGGTCCCAGAAGGAGAAGAGAGAGAGAAAGGACCGGAGAAGAGAGAGAGAAAGGACCAGGGAAAATATTTGAAGAGATTATAGTCGAAAACTTCCCTAACATGGGAAAGGAAATAGCCACCCAAGTCCAGGAAGCGCAGAGAGTCCCATACAGAATAAACCCAAGGAGAAACACGCCGAGACACATAGTAATCAAAGTGGCAAAAATTAAAGACAAAGAAAAATTATTGAAAGCAGCAAGGGAAAAACGACAAATAACATACAAGGGAACTCCCATAAGGTTAACAGCTGATTTCTCAGCAGAAACTCTGCAAGCCAGAAGGGAGTGGCATGATATACTTAAAGTGATGAAAGGGAAGAACCTACAACCAAGATTACTCTACCCAGCAAGGATCTCATTCAGATTCGATGGAGAAATCAAAAGCTTTACAGACAAGCAAAAGCTAAGAGAATTCAGCACCACCAAACCAGCTCTACAACAAATGCTAAAGGAACTTCTCTAAGTGGGAAACACAAGAGAAGAAAAGGACCTACAAAAACAAACCCAAAACAATTAAGAAAATGGTCACAGGAACATACATATCGATAATTACCTTAAACGTGAATGGATTAAATGCCCCAACCAAAAGACATAGACTGGCTGAATGGATACAAAAACAAGACCCATATATATGCTGTCTACAAGAGACCCACTTCAGACCTAGGGACACATACAGACTGAAAGTGAGGGGATGGAAAAAGATATTCCATGCAAATGGAAATCAAAAGAAAGCTGGAGTAGCTATACTCATATCAGATAAAATAGACTTTAAAATAAAGAATGTTACAAGAGACAAGGAAGGACACTACATAATGATCCAGGGATCAATCCAAGAAGAAGATATAACAATTATAAATATATATGCACCCAACATAGGAGCACCTCAATACATAAGGCAACTGCTAACAGCTATAAAAGAGGAAATCGACAGTAACACAATAATAGTGGGGGACTTTAACACCTCACTTACACCAATGGACAGATCATCCAAAATGAAAATAAATAAGGAAAAAGAAGCTTTAAATGACACAATAGATCAGATAGATTTAATTGATATATATAGGACATTCCATCCAAAAACGGCAGATTACACGTTCTTCTCAAGTGCGCACAGAACATTCTCCAGGATAGATCACATCTTGGGTCACAAATCAAGCCTCAGTAAATTTAAGAAAATTGAAATCATATCAAGCTTCTTCTCTGACCACAACGCTATGAGATTAGAAATGAATTACAGGGAAAAAAACGTAAAAAAGACAAACACATGGAGGCTAAACAATACGTTACTAAATAACCAAGAGATCACTGAAGAAATCAAACAGGAAATTAAAAAATACCTAGAGACAAATGACAATGAAAACACGATGACCCAAAACCTATGGGATGCAGCAAAAGCGGTTCTAAGAGGGAAGTTTATAGCTATACAAGCCTACCTAAAGAAACAAGAAAAATCTCAAGTAAACAATCTAACCTTACACCTAAAGAAACTAGAGAAAGAAGAACAAACAAAACCCAAAGTTAGCAGAAGGAAAGAAATCATAAAGATAAGAGCAGAAATAAATGAAATAGAAACAAAGAAAACAATGGCAAAGATCAATAAAACTAAAAGTTGGTTCTTTGAGAAGATAAACAAAATTGATAAGCCATTAGCCAGACTCATCAAGAAAAAGAGGGAGAGGACTCAAATCAATAAAATCAGAAATGAAAAAGGAGAAGTTACGACACCGCAGAAATACAAAACATCCTAAGAGACTACTACAAGCAACTTTATGCCAATAAAATGGACAACCTGGAAGAAATGGACAAATTCTTAGAAAGGTATAACCTTCCAAGACTGAATCAGGAAGAAACAGAAAATATCAACAGACCAATCACAAGTAATGAAATTGAAACTGTGATTAAAAATCTTCCAACAAACAAAAGTCCAGGACCAGATGGCTTCACAGGTGAATTCTATCAAACATTTAGAGAAGAGCTAACACCCATCCTTCTCAAACTCTTCCAAAAAATTGCAGAGGAAGGAACTCTCCCAAACTCATTCTATGAGGCCACCATCACCCTGATACCAAAACCAGACAAAGACACTACAAAAAAAGAAAATTACAGACCAATATCACTGATGAATATAGATGCAAAAATCCTCAACAAAATACTAGCAAACAGAATCCAACAACACATTAAAAGGATCATACACCACGATCAAGTGGGATTTATCCCAGGGATGCAAGGATTCTTCAATATACGCAAATCAATCAATGTGATACACCATATTAACAAATTGAAGAATAAAAACCATATGATCATCTCAATAGATGCAGAAAAAACTTTTGACAAAATTCAACACCCATTTATGATAAAAACTCTCCAGAAAGTGGGCATAGAGGGAACCTACCTCAACATAATAAAGGCCATATATGACAAACCCACAGCAAACATCATTCTCAATGGTGAAAAACTGAAAGCATTTCCTCTAAGATCAGGAACGAGACAAGGATGTCCACTCTCACCATTATTATTCAACATAGTTCTGGAAGTCCTAGCCACGGCAATCAGAGAAGAAAAAGAAATAAAAGGAATACAAATTGGAAAAGAAGAAGTAAAACTGTCACTGTTTGCTGATGACATGATACTATACATAGAGAATCCTAAAACTGCCACCAAAAAACTGCTAGAGCTAATTAATGAATATGGTAAAGTTGCAGGCTACAAAATTAATGCACAGAAATCTCTTGCATTCCTATACACTAATGATGAAAAATCTGAAAGAGAAATTATGGAAACACTCCCATTTACCATTGCAACAAAAAGAATAAAATACCTAGGAATAAACCTACCTAGGGAGACAAAAGACCTGTATGCAGAAAACTATAAGACACTGATGAAAGAAATTAAAGATGATACCAACAGATGGAGAGATATACCATGTTCTTGGATTGGAAGAATCAATATTGTGGAAATGAGTATACTACCCAAAGCAAACTACAGATTCAATGCAATCCCTATCAAATTACCAATGGCATTTTTTATGGAGCTAGAACAAATCATCTTAAAATTTGTATGGAGACACAAAAGACCCCGAATAGCCAAAGCAGTCTTGAGGGAAAAAAATGGAGCTGGAGGAATCAGACTCCCTGACCTCAGACTATACTACAAAGCTACAGTAATCAAGACAATATGGTACTGGCACAAAAACAGAAACATAGATCAATGGAACAAGATAGAAAGCCCAGAGATTAACCCACACACCTATGGTCAACTAATCTATGACAAAGGAGGCAAAGATATACAATGGAGAAAAGACAGTCTCTTCAATAAGTGGTGCTGGGAAAACTGGACAGCTACATGTAAAAGAATGAAATTAGAATACTCCCTAACACTATACACAAAAATAAACTCAAAATGGATTAGAGACCTAAATATAAGACTGGACACTATAAAACTCTTAGAGGAAAACATAGGAAGAACACTCTTTGACATAAATCACAGCAAGATCTTTTTTGATCCACCTCCTAGAGTAATGGAAATAAAAACAAAAATAAACAAGTGGGACCTAATGAAACTTCAAAGCTTTTGCACAGCAAAGGAAACCATAAACAAGACGAAAAGACAACCCTCAGAATGGGAGAAAATATTTGCAAATGAATCAACGGACAAAGGATTAATCTCCAAAATATATAAACAGCTCATTCAGCTCAATATCAAAGAAACAAACACCCCAATCCAAAAATGGGCAGAAGACCTAAATAGACATTTCTCCAAAGAAGACATACAGACGGCCACGAAGCACATGAAAAGATGCTCAACATCACTAATTATTAGAGAAATGCAAATCAAAACTACAATGAGGTATCACCTCACTCCTGTTAGAATGGGCATCATCAGAAAATCTACAAACAACAAATGCTGGAGAGGGTGTGGAGAAAAGGGAACCCTCTTGCACTGTTGGTGGGAATGTAAATTGATACAGCCACTATGGAGAACAATATGGAGGTTCCTTAAAAAACTAAAAATAGAATTACCATATGACCCAGCAATCCCACTACTGGGCATATACCCAGAGAAAACCGTAATTCAAAAAGACACGTGCACCCGAATGTTCATTGCAGCACTATTTACAATAGCCAGGTCATGGAAGCAACCTAAATGCCCATCAACAGACGAATGGATAAAGAAGTTGTGGTACATATATACAATGGAATATTACTCAGCCATAAAAAGGAACGAAATTGAGTCATTTGTTGAGACGTGGATGGATCTAGAGACTGTCATACAGAGTGAAGTAAGTCAGAAAGAGAAAAACAAATATCGTATATTAATGCATGTATGTGGAACCTAGAAAAATGGTACAGATGAGCCACTTTGCAGGGCAGAAGTTGAGACACAGATGTAGAGAATGGACGTATGGGCACCAAGGGGGGAAAACTGCGGTGAGGTGGGGATGGTGGTGTGCTGAATTGGGCGATTGGGATTGACATGTATACACTGATGTGTATAAAACTGATGCTTAATAAGAACCTGCAGTATAAAAAAACAAACAAAGCAACTAATACTAAACTTTCATTGGGTTATTTGTATGGAAATATGTTAATATAAATGTTTCAGACATTACATGAAATTTCTAAAAATCTTATATTTGTATTTGTATGGAAATATGTATGGAAATATGTTAATATAAATGTTTCAGACATTACATGAAATTTCTAAAAATCTTATATTTGTATTTGTATGGAAATATGTATGGAAATATGTTAATATAAATGTTTCAGACATCACAGGAAACTTCTAAAAATCTTATATGTTCTGGTATAATGTTATAAGTAATAATCCTAGTTATTACTTTAAAATGTATATCTCAGAAATAACTAATTTTCTTGTCAACTGCATTATTATGAACTTTCATCAAATCTTTAACCATGGTCATTTTTAAGTCTTTTGTCATTTACAGACAGTTCTGGGTGTACTCTGATGATTTTGCAAATATGTTCCTATAAAAGGGTTTCATCTTCAAGAAATTCATGGAAAAGACTCTGACAAGTACAGGTTTCTGGTAACTGACTGTACTGCTGAACTGAATGAATAAGCATTTTCAGAACTCTAATGAAAAACTGATGAACTCATAAAAGTGCTAAGAAAAGATCAAGATAAAAAAAATTAATTATATGGGACTGAGTGAACTGATAAAAAAAAAAAAAAAAAAGGAGACATGTACCACAATGTTCACTGCAGCACTATTTACAATAGCCAGGACATGGAAGCAACCTAAATGTCCATCAACAGATGACTGGATAAAGAAGATGTGGCACATATATATAATGGAATATTACTCAGCCATAAAAAGGAACAAAATTGAGTTATTTGTAGTGAGGTGGATGGACCTAGAGTCTGTCATACAGAGTGAAGTAAGTCAGAAAGAGAAAAACAAATACCGTATGCTAACACATATATATGGAATTTAAAAAAGCAGTACGGATGAACCTAATGGCAGGGCAGGAACAAAGACGTAGATGTAGAGAACAGACTTGAGGGCACAGGGATGGGGAAGGGGAAGCTGGGATGAAGTGAGAGCATAGCACTGACGTATATACACTGCCAAATGTAAAATGGATGGCTAGTGGGAAATTGCTGCATAGCACAGGGAGATCATCTCGGTGCTTTGTGACGACTTAGAGGGATGGGATAGTGAGGGTGGGAGGGAGGCTCAAGAGGGAGGGGATATGGGGATATATGTATACATATAGCTGATTCACTTTATTATACAGCAGAAACTAACAACATTGTAAAGCATTTATACTCCAATAAAGGTGTGAAAAATAAAAACAAAACAAAAAAACCCATTATCTTGATCACGCATTCCAGCCCTTATTTTTACAGCATGCAGAACTGCTGTTATGTGTATTAAGCATATGTCTTTTATCCCAAGAAGAAATAAGTTCCTCAAAGGCATAAAATATGCCCACTCAACACACCAGCCTAAGCTGGCAATAGAGTTTCAATAAATACTTAATTGAATTGAACGCTACCTTCTTCCTTAGTTGTAATGTATTTTATGATATTTTGGAAAATAAATAACTGAAGATCCAAACCTCTGAAAAATGCCAAAATACAATGTTGTCAAAAGATCCTTCAGTATAAGTAGTCTGGGCAGCTTAAACACCCAATTAATGTCCACTTGGATTTAATTTAACTCAACAAACTTAAATCATGTTTTCAATCACTAGTTAGGAAGACTCAGTATTTTTAAAAAATATATCCACTGTCTGAGATAACTAAACATTATTTCCTTAAAAACAGGAACACAGCACACATTAAACTTGGTGAAATGAAAAGTAGAAATTTCCTTGAAAAATATTCACACATATATGGTTTAAGTAGGGTCCAAAATCTAGTAAACTAATGGGCCTGGGAAGCTTATTTTAATCATCTCTCAGTAAGTAACTATATCAATCTAGTTTTATGCAGTATAAGAGAATTTTTTAAGCTTGTAGGAAGTTCACCATCTTTTCTACATTTATCGTGAAAAATGTACCATAGAAAAAATAGAATAAGTAGCCTGAAGAAGTATAATATAGCTCAACGTCATTTATTACACTCCCACTTGGATAGTACCTGCTTTGCCTCATACTACTGACATAGATGAATTACTGAGATCCTGAATTATGTGAATTTGGCAAAAAGGTCTTTACTCTTTCCTTTATTAAATACAAAATGCATGCGTCAGAGCAGTCCTAATTTGTCAACTTTCCAGTGCTTACCCAGTGGCATATCTCCAAGTATACCCTTCCTGCTCCATTGCCATTGAACTGACTCATCTCTCTAGTTTGCTTGAATGTTTTTATCTCAACATTTTGTTGGTCTGTTACTGATTCTCTGCCTCTCCAAGGACTCTAGCCTGCCTCCACCCCACCACCCACTTTGGTCCAATTTCACAGTTCCTTTGAATCTGAAATTGCATGACTGACACTAGCTACCATATAAAGTTGCCAAATGGCTTAAACTGGGAAGCTTTGTTTCTAAGAATGAGAGACAACAAAAATGTTCCTAAAGAAGTAGGCTTTGGCTTTGGAGAAAATAGGATACAACACACCTTTAACAGAAGTAAAGGTTTCTTCCAAGTGTCTCTGCATTGTGATAAGAAGACCAGGTCAGACGATGACCACAGACAGACACAGGGGAGGATGCACTGGCAGTGAGGGCCCTGGTAGTTGTCAGAGGGGATTGAACTGGAGAGAGGGGAAGATAGCTTGGAGTGGTTCTGTACCCAGAGAGGTGACTGAGGGGAAGTTTCATAATATGGTCCTGATTTAGCTTCACTGGTGAGACCCATAAGACTATATATAAAGGCTGGACAGAACTTTACACTGTGAGGTACTCACTTTTTATTCTAACACCGAGCTGTTAACAAATCTGGATATGTCTAGATGCACAAGAACAATTAGTTGTACATCCTACACTATAGAAAAAATTCACTCCTGAGAAAAATACCAGGATTTCATTTTGGTTTACACAAACCATTGATTAGTTATGAGAAATCATTTATCTTCCCATAAATGTTGGGGCGATTCAGATTAATATGAAGTTTCTACCAATAACTTGTAAGCTCTCATAAACAATGCAACGGTTAGAGGCGAAACTTTCAGTGGTGTTTTAGAATTAAAGTACAATGATCATGGGATACCATATCTTGCAGTTGGATTTCATTGATCACTCCAAGGAGCTCCATGAGTATTGGCAATGGATAAATAAATCCAACTCATAATTCTGAATATCTATTTATTTTTATGAATCCTAGGCAAGATGACAACATCTATGTTAACAGATGACGTAACATAAAGAGTAAATAGATTCATGTTCCAAAGAACTCTAGATCTCATTCAAAATATTAGCACATCTTTGTAATCTTTACCCACAAAGTTAATGTCATTGAAATCCACAAAAATTTAAAGACTATGTCCTTTGTAAAGCTTGACAACTTCAAGTAACCGGACTAAATTGGAAATTGAACTTAAGTTGTATCTTGATAACCTAAGGAGTATGCCAATGTCATCAAAATGAATCAACTTAGTCAAAACCACAGATATAATATGAAATGCTAAACAGGCAAGTTAAAATGAAGATTCTACTTTGCTTAAAAAAATAAAATAAAAGCAAGCCAACAGAATGTAAGAATCATGATGGCAATCTTACTAAAGCCTCCATGTTTTTTAAAAGCATGTTTCCAGCAAAGCATTAAGAATGAAAGCATGGCATACTCTGACTTGGTTTTAGTTGAAAAAGCCAAACACCTTTAAAACTTTAAAATTATCAACAGAAATTGGTAGCAATTTTCCCAGGAAAGTATTAAAAAAATGAGGATCTATGTAATTTCATTAGTCAAATATCTCCTGAAAGCAGGTAAACAAGAAAAATAATGGGGAAACTTTTAATGTTTTAAGCATAATACAGTTCTTTCATACTAGATAGGTAATAAATGTTCTTAAGAGTCAAAATCACTCATAACTGTGCACTAACAATTTATTTTTCCAGATTCCTTTCAGTGTTTGTGATGGTGCCACTTAAAAGTTATTTGGGGACTTCCCTGGTGGCGCAGTGGTTAAATCCGCCTGCCAATGCAGGGGACACGGGTTCGATCCCTGGTCTGGGAAGATCACACATGCCGCGGAGCAACTAAGCCCATGTGCCACAACTACTGAGCCTGCGCGCCACAACTACTGAAGCCCGCGCACCCTAGAGCCTGTGAGCCACAACTACTGAGCCCACGTGCTGCAACTATTGAACCCCATGTGCCTAGAGCCCGTGCTCTGCAACAAAGAGTAGCCCCCACTCGCTGCAACTAGAGAAAGCCCACACACAGTGACGAAGACCCAACGCAGCCCCCAAAAAATTAAATTAATTAATTAATTAATTTTTTAAAAGTTATTTGTCTTCCAAATTCTGTAGTAGGACCCATCCAGGTTATTTGTTTTGGTAAAATACAAAGGTTTACATCAATAATGAATATTCTAGGTCTTTGCTTAGTGAAACATTTTCCTAGATGCTAGGGTATTATTAAATGACCTGAATATTAGGTATATAATTTCTCTAATGTTTCATGGGCTATGTAAAGAAGACAAGAATGGATCTTTTTAATTGATAAGCTAATATAGTTGAAAATAAAAGAAACCTGAATCATTATTTTCAGAAGATACTTTAAAATTTCTTTGAAAAGATATATTCCTTGGAGAGCTTCCCTTTTACTTAGCTGTGCTATTCTTGAAATGGTTTATTAATCTCCATGAGTTATAAGAAAAAGACTGGAATTGCCTTGAATGAATACAAGAACTCATACTAATGCAAATTTGATAAAGATAATTATGCCAGGAATAGTGAATGTGAATGATTATTATGTGAAACAACTGTAAAGAGACCCCACTTACAAACAAGACAGTCAATTCACATCATAGAGATTGAGGAGGTCTAACCTGAAAAAAAGTAAATTCGGTAGCAAAGTTTTCAAAGAAAAATATGCTTCCTGGTCTCTTTAAACAAGACTATTATTTATCTGTTTAAAATACAAGTATAAAAAAAGCATGTACTGACACTTTGTTGAGTAAATGAAAAAAAGCACTCAGCCCATATATGTTAACACACCTGTGTGCTGGTGCTGGTTCTAGAGTTGGCAAGAGTTGAACTTACTAAGGAATATGTTTACTTTTTTGGAGGGTGAGATATATTTTTAAAAGCTCATTATTTTCCACTCACTGTAAATTAATCTGACCTTCACTACAGTATGAAAACAACCAGTAATCAACCCCTTTCCAAACTTTTAAACACAACTAATGTTAAATATCTATTGTTTGGCACTAGATAGAGTTACTCCGTCAATACTGCCTTTCATTTACTAAATATATTTTCTCTATTATCTCCAATTATTTGGAGAATCTCACAGATTATAATAATTTGTCCTTATGACACTAGCAACAGAGCACTTGCTGAACTTTGCAGATATTCAAATTCAATGGAAGATCAGAAAATTTCTGTAAACTTCAACAGGAAGCAAATGATTTCATTTGGATCTTAGAGCTCACAGCCATGCTTTTCTTAATTGCATTCTAACAGGTTAAATCTTTGGGTGTTTTTAGAAAATATCACAAACATGGATCATTACATGGTTTCTCAATATTAAATTGAAGCAGAAATTCTTCCTATCATCAATTCAATTTGTCCAAGAGACAAATTACATGCTGAAAGTAAAGAAAAGCTTCATTTCTTAAAAAGCATTTCTGTGTTTATGCTCTTTCAAAGGTTGAGGTCACCAGCATCTCATGAGGTCACAGCAACCTAAAATAAGCAAAAGAATGGGGTCGTGTTTAACTCCTCCAAAGGCTGTTCTTTTAACAAAAGTGTTTTTCTTTCAAATGGCTTATTTTGGAGGAAACTTTTGAGAAATCATGTGACTCCAAAATATATTTTGGCCAATTTGTTCAATAAATTATTCACTGCAAAGGATGGAGATTTCAATATGCTGGGCTGAAAAAGAAAGGAATGTCTGGAAACAAATTGAAGGAGTGGTTAATGAGCTTTGTGTGAATATTATTGATTATTTTTTTTAAAAGCCTTTGAGTCAGGCAAGCACTAAATGGCTGATGATAGGCATTTCTTACAAATATAGGTATTATGTTATGGGAACTATAGCTCCTGAATCATTTTAGAATTCAAAGGCCCTAGGTAGTTTTGCCTCAGGTATCTCTTCACCTAATTTGAAATTCAAATGTATGAAACTTCCAAAGCTAAATATGACAAATTAGACACAGTCTGTGAAGTTACCATTTAATGAGCTATGAACCTAGACTTTCATCTCCCCAGGAATAATTTCTTTATTACTCTTTGTATTTTATTGCAATAAAGCACCATTTGACCTTCAAGTATGATAATTAAGCTTCCAAAAATGTTATAAATTTAGAGTGAGAATAGTTTTCCCTGTGTTCAGGAATATACTTATGATCAGTATAAAAGATTACTTAATATTTAAAGACAGCTAAATTATACACAGAACCAGCAATATTAGAAAGCATTTTTCTCTTCCCTTCCTCTCCTATATCCCATCTCAATTTGAATTGTGTCTCATAGCAACTTATCATCACTAATATTCTAAAATATATGGAATAGGTACAAAACTAAAATATATCTTTATAACCTACAACTGGGGGAACAGAGAACTCTTTCAGCTAAGACTTATTCTACTAGGAGCTGTCAATAATGAGATCTTAAACACTAAAACTTGTGACTCATTGTCTTGCCATGCTCGTGCCTTCACCTTTTCTAGGGGAGATATTCATATATTTTTTCAAAACTTTGCCTATGTTATGAATAAAATCTTAAGTGAAAAATCAGAATGTAAAACAATACATCATCTGAATTGTTTGTGAAGAGATGGAGATGATATATTCAAGATGAACTTGAAGAGATGCAGTTCATAGATGGGGCAGAGGAGAGGAAGTGCAGCTATAAACTGACCTGTAGCCTGAGCATATATGGCCTTTAAATAGCTTTCAGAGGTGGGAAGAAAAATCATTAGGATCATCATCATCACCAAATAATAAAAATAGTAACAACAACAGCAATATTAATACTACTACTAAGAAGAACAGGAACAAGAAGAAACCTTGTTGCTAATGTTAGCAGAAATTTGTTAGAGGTCTACCAATATATCTATTCTCCCCTTCTTTATTCTCACTGGACTGTGGCCCCCAGTTAGAGGTATATTTCTCAGTATCCCCTGCAGCTCCTGAGACAAAGGAATCAAGTTCTGCCCATAGGGAGGTGAGCAGAAGTGACCTGGGTCACTTTCAGAGCTGGGTCATGCCCTTTAAAGGAACGGGCATGATTCCTGGCCCTCTACCCTTCCTGCTACGAGGACATGGCCCCCAGATGTGGAAGCTCTGTGCTGTACACAGTACAGTCACTCCACCAGCCCTGGACCATCTACCTCCAGACTGGTTTATGACTGAGAAATAAACACACTTCTAGCCATTTAAGCCACCTGCAGTTTGAGGCACATGCCAAAGAAGCTTAGTCTATATTCTAAGTAAAAGAGTTATTTCTTGTGGGCTGGGGAATGGGTCCCTATTGGGGAAGGGTATCCTCTCTATCTCAGTCATAATCCTAAAGGCCAGAGTGTAATTTAGAGCTGATAAGACTGTGAGTTCCTGTGAATAGAGACTTCAATTTGTATATCTCTGCACCCCCATGCCTAGCACAATGTCTGGCACACAGCTGCTCCAAAAATGTTAGCTGATTGGTTACTGATAACATCAGTAAGATATTATTGCTAAAACCATTGCTGCTAGAAAATTCTAATGTTCTCCTCTGTTCCCTCCCCTCTTAGTTACTTGTACATATGTTATCATCTTCATTTTACCTTTTCACTTTCCTTTATGTACTTAAGGATAAACTGTACAATTCGCCTTGTTCTAAAATAGATGTAAGGCAGCTAACAAAGAAAGGCAATCGAGCAAGACAATAACGTGGGAAAAGAGGATAACAAATCAGGGTCGGAAAAATATATCCAGTGGAGATAAATATGCAAGGTGCATGCTCTGACATTTTAAGTTTGGTTCTGAAGCTCTAAAGTTACAGAAACTGAAGAGTTTAAAACATGAAAAGCACACATATTGCTCAGGAGAAGCGTGGTTATTTCAGATGCAGAGACTTAAGAGAAGCTTCTCCTGCGGTTTCTTACAAAGGGGACACTGAGCAGTGCAATGAACATCATTTAAAATAACATCCATCCAACTGTGAATTTTATAGGGCTCTTCCTAATAGAGTCCATCAAAGCAAAAGGAGTGCATAATGTTTAAGTATGATTGTAAAAACAGTTATGCAGATAAAGGAGGTGAAGGTTGGCTGGCAATTAAAGAAACAATGTTGGGTTGGCCAAAAAGTGCCTTCGGTTTTTAAGTAAAAATAAAAGACACATTTTTCATTTTCCCCAAGAACTTTATTGAACAACGTATTCACCATTTTGTTCCACTACCTTCTGTCATTTTTCAGGCAACTTCATAATTCCATCGTCCCAAAACTTTTTATCTTTTTGAGCAAAGAACTGTTCCAGGTGCCTTTTACAGTCTTCCAAGGAATTGAAATTTTTTTCCATTAAGAGAATTTTGTAAAGACCGAAATAAATGGAAATCAGAAGGTGCAATGTCTAGTGACTACAGGGGATGAGTCAGAACTTCCCAGCCAAGCTGTAACAGTTTTTGCCTTGTCATCAAAGAAACATTCAGTCTTGCGTTATCCTGATGGAAGATTATGCATTTTCTGTTGACTAATTCTGGATGCTTTTGTCGAGTGTTGCTTTCATTTGGTCTAATTGGGAGCAGTACTTGTTGGAATTAATCGTCTTGTTTTCCAGAAGGAGCTCATAATAGAGGACTCCCTTCCAATCCCACCATACACACAACATCACCTTCTTTGGATGACGACCAGCCTTTGGTGTGGTTGGTGGCGGTTCATTTCACTTGCCTCACAATCTCTCCCGTTCCACATTATTGTACAGTATCCACTTTTCATCGCCCATCGTGATTTGTTTTAAAAATGGAACATTTTCGTTACGTGTAAGTAGAGAATCGCAGGCAGAAATATGGTCAAGAAGGTGTTTTTCGCTTAAATTATGTGGAACCCAAACATCAAAGTGATGAACATAACCAAGCTGGTGCCGATTTTCAGTGCTTGATTTGGAATATTTTGAGTATGTCGGCTGTCTCCCACGTGGTATAAGGTTGATTGCTCTCAATTAATGTCTCAGTTTGATCACTATCAACTTCAACTGGTCTACCCGACCATGGAGCATTGTCCAGCAAGAAATTTACAGCACGAAACTTCACAAACCACTTTTGACACGTTCGATCAGTCACAGCGCCTTCTCCATACACTGCACAAATCTTTTTTTGCGTTTCAGTTGCATTTTTACCTTTCTTGAAATAATAAAGCATCATATGCTGAAAATGTTGTTTTCTTCCATCTTCAATATTAAAATGGCTACACAAAAATTCATCAATTTTGATGTCTTTTTAAAAATGCACGCTGATATGACAGCTGTCACACACAATCTAACAAAATTGCTTCGAATGAAGTTAAAGACAACTAAGTGCTACCAGAGCCATCTTACAGAAAAAAAAGAACGAACCTTTTGGCCAACCCAATAGTAATTAGACAATTTGTGATAGGTATACCTGCTCTATATGGTTCATCCATTCCTTCAACTACTAGGTTGAGTACCTACTAAGTGCCAGACACTGTCAGATTCTGGGAATGTAAAAATGATCCAGTATCTGCTTGATCAAGGGTTTCAAAGGGCAGGAGGAAATACATGTAGAAGTTAACACATGACAATGCAATAAGATAAACTAACTTCAATTTGTAAGTATAAGGTGGATTAGGGTTAAAAATACAAATGATGGAGGAGCAGAGATTTGAACTGGATCTTTAAGGATGAGTGCAACTTCATCAGTAATATGGAGAAGGAGGTAATGTGGAGTGTATTCCAGGGAAAGAAACTGGCATATATATAAGCTACAGAGATAGGGGACAGGACAGCATGTTTGATGAAGTCAGTGCTTTTTACGGCTGAAGTAGAGAGTTTGGTATTAGGTGAGGGTGGGGAGTATGGAGAGAGCCTACATGCAATGAGGTTGGAGAGAGAGGCAGGGTCAGATCATGGAGGGCCTTGAAAGCAGGCTAAACTGGGCAAATGGAGGCAGTTATAGGGTTTGAGGCTGGGAGGAAAAAAATGAGGTTTGTGTTGAAGAACATTTTGATAGATGTGTGGAAGGCTTGAACCAAAGATATGGCTGTAGATGCAGAAATAAAAGAATTTGTTTAAGAGATACTGAGAAGATAAAATAAATTGGTCTTAGAGACACTGAGTAGACATGGAAGAAAGAAAGGAATGAGGAAAGAAATATTACCTAGATCTCTGTTTATTGACTGGCTCGAATATGTCACTGACTAGAATTGCAATGAAGGGGACCAGTTTGGGGGAAATGTCAAGTTCATTTTAGAATATATTGAGTTCAAGGTACCTAAAGAATCCAAATGTCCGTGCCCAGTAATAATAATGATAGCTAACATTTATAGAGTATTTATGTGCTAGCCACAGTGCTATGCACATCATTATTGCACTTAATTCTCACAAGTTCACTAGGTTTCTTCTGGGCATAGAATATTGTGCCAGGCTCTTGGGAATGGTATGGGATGACCAGAAAAGTAGGTACTATTATTTTCCCTATTTTACAGTTAGGGAATTGAGACTTTGAAAGATTACATAGCTAGAAAGTATCAAATTAGAAATTGGGGACTTCCCTGGTGGCGCAGTGGTTAAGAATCCGCCTGCTAAGGCAGGGGACATGGAATCGAGCCCTGGTCCAGGAAGATCTCACATGCCGTGGAGCAACTGGGCCTGTGCACCACAACTACTGAGCCTGTGCTCTAGAGCCTGCGAGCCACAACTACTGAAGCCCATGTGCCTGGAGCCCATGCTCCGCAACAAAGACAAGACACTGCAATGAGAAGCCTGCGCACCTCAACTAAAGAAAGCCCGCGTGCAGCAACTCAGGCCCAATGCAGCCAAAAATAAATAAATTAATTAAAAAAATAAAAGAAATTGGAACCCAGGGGCATATAGCTCCAAACTCTATTCTCTCAACCACTTTGCATTACTGACTCAGTAAGCATGAAGCAAATGGACAGAGTTCAGGAGATGAAAATCACAGGTGTGAGTGAGATCACCAGGGACAATATAAAAAGTCTAAAAGAAGCTGCAGGACAGAATCACTGCCAATCCCAGAATGTATCCATAGGAAGTTCAGGAACTCATTAAGGAAACTGAGAAGGAGTAGGGAAGTCAGGTAGGGTGAGGACCAGAGTCCTTTGGATTGGTTGGCACCTACTGGGTTACTGATGACCCGGAGGATGACTGTTTCCATAGATTACTGGCAGTAGAGGTCAGATGGCAGGGTTAGGAGTGAAGCCTGAGAACACACACGACTCTTTCAAGAAGCTGGAGTGTGAGGGAGAATAATGGCCAGAGGAGTACTCACAGTCAAAGACAGCGTTCTTGCTCAAAGCTGCAGTGGCTTTGGCATGTTTAAACCCTGAGGAGGAGGGGATGGTGAAGAGGAAGAAGCTGACGATATGGGAAAGAGAGGGCGAAACTGTTGACCAAGGCCTCAGAGGAGATAGGGGGAATGCCATTCCACTGAGTTTATGTTTTTCCTGTAGATGTATTTTGGACTTTCTCTTCTAGGTTTGGACCAATATATCTATATTATAAACTATTTATGAACAGGATGGGAAACTGCCTTATATTGCTACACAATTCCCATGCATGTGGTATAATGTTCCACATATACCCATAGGGGACACAGCATAATATGTGTTAATTAATATTAATGAATTCCAACTCTTACAAACATGATTATGAAAATCTGTATTAATTATTACATTAAACAACTGAATCTTCAAATGTAAAAATACGGTTGGATTAATTGGTTGCATGAAATAATATTTCACAAGTGCCAAAGTAAAGTAATTTACGTGTGTTTACAACAGCTTTGCTCTCCCCCAAGTAATTATACAGATGCAAACCTAGGCTTTGTCCTCCAAAATGTGGGGGAATCCAGCAGATTACACACCAGCTTGAGTAGAAAGTGTACTTCTATGGGCATCCAAAAGAAGTCAATGCCAAATTCTTCTCAGGCATAAATCTTGGTGTTTTGACTCTGGACTAGATAAAGCTGTCAAGGGGGAATGTATATAGCCCTGAGAACTGAAAAGAAGCCTGTTTAAATCTGTGTTCAATCATCTTAGAATAAACAGCACCAGTCCAAAACACTATTCTTTAGGAAATTAAAAAAGTAGTCAGACCAACCTAGAGCCATTAGCAAGGAATTTCACTGTGGCCCTACGAGTCAGCTCTTCATCATTCCCCTTAATCTTGTCTGTTGTCAAGATCACTTAGGGGCACTTTTTGCCGGCCACTGCCCCAGGAGGGCTTCAGTTCCTTCCCCTGTTGGGTAGTTTGTGAGACCTTGAAGCAAGACTGGGGGTTCCTGGATGATTTTACCAGAGCATCCTAATTCAGCTCTCTTTGTTTGTAAATTACAAAACGCAGGATGTCAGGAACAGCAGTTGCAACTGCTACACTGAAATGTAAACGACAAAGTAGCCACAGGGAAACAGATGTCTTTTTTTTTTTTTTTTAATAAATTTATTTATTTATTTATTTTTGGCTGCGTTGGGTCTTCGTTGCTGTGCGTGGGCTTTCTCCAGTTGTGGTGAGTTGGGGCTACTCTTCGTTGAGGTGCACGGGCTTCTCATTGTGGTGGCTTCTCTTGTTGTGGAGCACGGACCCTAGGCGTGCAGGCTTCAGTAGCTGTGGCACGTGGGCTCAGCAGTTGTGGCTCATGGGCTCTAGGGTGCAGGTTCAGTAGTTGTGGCACACGGGCTTAGCTGCTCCGCGGCATGTGGAATCTTCTCGGACCAGGGATCGAACCCATGTTCCCTGCATTGGCAGGCAGATTCTTAACCACTGTGCCACCAGGGAAGTCCCAAAACACGTCTTTAGCTAGCAAAAGTTTTATCATTGGGAACATTCAAGTGAAACACATCATTCATTATTTTTCACTTCATCAGTTAAAGTGGATATGGTAAAATCCAATTCTGACGCTTAGTCAATTTTGACTTCTTTAGTCTGAATTAATAAAAAATTTACATTTCAGGATATTGGAAGGACATTTAGTAATACAAGTTACTGAGCATTCAAGGATAGCCAAAGGAAGATTCTGGTAGATGTGACCTACAATTTATACAATATTTGGGTATAAAAGGTATTCTTTTTTTTTTCACCAGCTTTACTGAGATACAACTGAAAAATAAAAATTGTATATATTTAAGGTATTCAACTGGATGCTTTGATGTGTATATATATATACATTGTGAAATAATTACCACTATCAAGCTAATTAACATATCCATCACGTCACATTAAAAGGCATTCTTACTGGACAGCTACATGTAAAAGAATGAAATTAGAACACTCCCTAACACCATGCACAAAAATAAACTCAAAATGGATTAAAGACCTAAAGGTAAGGCCAGATACTATAAAACCCTTAGCGGAAAACAAAGGCAGAACACTCTATGACATAAATCACAGCAAGATCCTTTTTGACCCACCACCTAGAGAAATGGAAATAAAAACAAAAATAAACAAATGGGACCTAATGAAACTTAAAAGCTTTTGCACAGCACAGGGAACCATAAACAAGACGAAAAGACAACCCTCAGAATGGGAGAAAATATTTGCAAATGAAGAAACTGAAAAAGGATTAATCTCCAAACTTTACAAGCAGCTCATGCAGCTCAGTATCAAAAAAACAAACAACCCAATCCAAAAATGGCCAGAAGACCTAAACAGACATTTCTCCAAAGAAGATATACAGATTGCCAACAAACACATGAAAGGATGCTCAACATCACTAATCATTAGAGAAATGCAAATCAAAACTACAATGAGGTATCACCTCACACCAGTCAGAATGGCCATCATCAAAAAATCTACAAACAGTAAATGCTGGCGAGGGTGTGGTGAAAAGGGAACCCTCTTGCACTGTTGGTGGGAATGTAAATTGATACAGCCACTATGGAGAACAGTATGGAGGTTCCTTAAAAAACTAAACATAGAACTACGATACGGCCCAGCAATCCCACTACTGGGCATATACCCTGAGAAAAGCATAATTCAAAAAAGAGTCATGTACCACAATGTTCATTGCAGCTCTATTTACAATAGCCAGGACACGGAAGCAACCTAAGTGTCCACTGACAGATGAATGGATAAAGAAGATGTGGCACATATATACAATGGAATATTACTCAGCCATAAAAAGAAACAAAATTGAGTTATTTGTAGTGAGGTGGATGGACCTAGAGTCTGTCATACAGAGTGAAGGAAGTCAGAAAGAGAAAAACAAATACCGTATGCTAACACATATATATGGAATCTAAAAAAAAAAAAAAAAGGTTCTGAAGAACCTAGGGTCAGGACAGGAATAAAGACGCAGACATAGGGCATGGACTTGAGGACACGGGGAGGGGGAAGGGTAAGCTGGGACAAAGTGAGGGAGTGGCATGGACATATATGCACTACCAAATGTAAAATAGATAGCTAGTGGGAAGCAGCCGCATAGCACAGGGAGATCAGCTCCGTGCCTTGTGACCACCTAGAGGGGTGGGATGGGGGGGTGGGATAGGGAGGGTGGGAGGGAGACGCAAGAGGGAGGAGATATGGGGATATATGTATATGTATAGCGGATTCACTTTGTTATAAAGCAGAAACTAACACACCATTGTAAAGCAATTATACTCCAATAAAGATGTTAAAAAAAAAAGCATTCTTAATGTGCTAAAGAAAAATTTAGGTAGGTTAAACACCTCATTCACTTTATGGACTTGCTTACTGAACTTTTTTTTCCCCTCCATCTCACAGTTTAAATAAAGTTTCACCAATCCTTAACACAAAGGATTAAAGAATTCCTAAGAGTCTGGGTCTGAATGAAATAAATACACTATCCACCACCATGATTCAATGGCCCTCGGAGAACACAGTCACACTTTCTACCTCTCACTGTTCTCAGGGTGATGAACAGCAGAAAAACTGCTAAGCCTGGCACAAGGCAGCCAAGGTTTACAGCTCCAACCTAAGCCTGACCCCTTTCCTCCCGACATAGAACATTTGCTTCTGGTTATATCCACTTCCATCAGTCCAACAACAGAGAATTCCAGCATGGTTTATAAATGGCATGCACCCTTTGGAGGCACTACAGGGCACGATAACTGGTGGTCGTTAAGCCTGCCATCTGGCCTTGCTAAATAATCGATGTGTGTGTTTGAAGAGGTTATGCCAAGCAGCTCACAGGCCAATGAGTATACGCCCACTCCTGCCCGCGCCTCCACCGTGATCTGTGCACACTGCGGCACCAGCAGTGGCCACGCTCGATACACTCACATCAGCTTGACACTTGCCACCTTTGTCTTACAAGGGCTCAGAAGTGTGTGTTCTCTCCTGGGTGTTCAGGGAATTAAGGCAGCAGTGGTGATCTTGCTTATTGAAGTTGTAATTCCTAAGGCTTTTCAATGTTGGATTTTTTAAGTTTAAGAATCTATTTGGAAAAATGGAACCCACCTTGGGCTGTGAGTCCAGCCAGAGATTTGGATTCTAATCCTACCACTTGTAAGTGGTGTACAGTTTTGTCAAGTTAACCTTCCTGGCTTCGTTGCCAATCTACACATAAGGAAACTACAGATCTAGGATCAAGAGCGTACATTCAAATATTATTCCTCATCCTCAGTCTATACATACCACATTCATTAACATTTTCAGCAGAAACTCTGTTTACATGATTCTGAGGAATATGGATTAGGTCTGCAGCTCTTTCTAGACTGTTTGACAATAATAATTCCTGCAAAAGACTGACTTCTTCTAGTTCCTTTCAGGTTTTCAGTCAATTCTGAAATTGCTTCAATCCTTTGCTTTGATCACCTCTAACAGTAGTTCACAAAACACTACCACAAAAAAAAAAAAAAATTGGTCATGAAGAACCTAGGGGCAAGATGGGAATAAAGATTCAGACCTACTAGAGAATGGACTTGAGGATACGGGGAGGGGGGAAGGGTAAGCTGGGACAAAGTGAGAGAGTGGCATGGACATATATACGCTACCAAATGTAAAATAGATAGCTAGTGGGAAGCAGCCACATAGCACAGGGAGATCAGCTCGGTGCTTTGTGACCACCTAGAGGGGTGGGATAGGGAGGGTGGGAGGGAGGGAGATACAAGAGGGAAGAGATATGGGAACATATGTAGATGTATAACTGATTCACTTTGTTATAAAGCAGAAACTAACACACTATCGTAAAGCAATTATACTCCAATAAAGATGTTAAAAAAACAAAAGCAAAAACAAAAAAACCACTACCACATCCGTCTTTAAAATCACCTAATGACATTTTGGACAATCCCACAGATACCTTCTTGGTCTTTGCTATGTTACTTCTCACTGAGGCCTGCCTGACTTACCTGCCACATTATTTAAAATTGCAATCTGCCTTTCCCCCCTCTACCCAACTGTGTAATTTTACCCTGCCCTATTTTGAGGTCTTTTTTTTTCCCTACAGCACTTGCCACCTTCTAACATGGTATCACATTTACTCATTTATTATATCTCATATTAATTGTCTATCCTCTCCACTAAAATGTAGGCTCCAGTAAAGCAGGAAGTTTTGCTCTGTTCACTACCATATCCCAAGATCTAGCTTAGCCTGGCTCATGGCAGGCATTCAACAATCCTTTGTTGAGTACTGAATGTTAAATGAATTCATTTCTTTATTCTCTACTGCTGGTGAATGAACCTAAGCATCTTCCACTTTCAAAACAATTGGGAGTATACAACCTGGCACCTGCCTACCCCACACCAGACTGGAGATGAGAAAACTCTGCTTCCTCGTCTGTACTACAACTGTCAGCAGAATTCAGCTGGATATGTGTTTATAATTACTTAGGACCTCAGGATTCAAGGTGAAGACATAAAATCCCCAAACCTAATTTATGTCCCAAGAGCATTCACGGGACTCATTAGTGTTTAGATGGAAATCTGTGAATAGAATAGTTTTCAGATTTCTTAACGCAATGATTCATACATTTTTCAACCTGAGGTCAGTGTAGAGAACACTGCTTTGGTGACAGCCACACTGCCTCATGGTGTTCCGCAGCAAAAGTTCAGGGTTAAAGAAGATTTTTTCAGGAAAGACAGATGTTTCAAATGTATAATGTTTAAGGTGATGTTCAGCAAACATTTAGAGAGCGTCTGTTTTATGCCAAGCATTGTTAGATGTTAAGAAAAACAAAAAATTAAGTCATGGTTGCTGGGCTCAAGAAGCTTCAAGTCGGGGTGATGGGGTGGACATGAATATTTAAACAAATAACTATGACAACATAGACCAATCACGTTAAGGGAGACAGGCAAGACCTCACACAGGAGAAGACATGGGAGCTGTAATTCAGAATTTTCCTTCAGTTCTTAGAAGTGATTTATTCCACCTGCTTCAGCAGAGTTGCCCCTCCTTCTTCATAAGTATAACCTTATATTGGTTGTGTTTTGGGGAAACATATATTATAACCCAAATAATATAAGCTTATTGTAAAAAAAAATTAGGAAATACAGATAAGTTCAAAGAAAAAGATTAAATATCCATAATCTCACCACACTGATCTACTTAGTCTTTTTATTTCCTCCTGGCTGACCTTGAATAAAATTTTGCTCCAGCAAGATGCCTTCCCTTTATCATTTACTGAGCTTGTACTTTGTGCTAGGGATTCTGGAGAGTATGGTCACACAAAGCCTGGATCCAGACCTACTTCCCTATGATTCAAAAGTCCTCATAAAGCCTAAATCCAAAAGGAAATGACTGCCTATTAGCATCAATCTCCCCTCAGGCCTCAAGAAAGGAAAAGCAGCTCCTGACATCCAGGAGCTGGCCTGGTACTCACAGCTGAGCCTTGGTGCTCTTCCGGTGAACAGAAACAATTTCACAGAACATCAGCTTCAGACAAAGCCACTCTGTGATCATGATGGGTCAAGACAGACAAAGGACCACTTTTTATAATCGCATCTGAACGCAAGCACAACCAGAACACTGTCCAACTCACAATATACCATGCACCCCTCTCTCCTGGCTGATAGAAGTGACTGCTGCTTCTTTATCAATGACAGCCTTCGCCTGGCTCTGCTCTGCCCTCCCTACGGATAAGATTTATTGAGATCCCCAACCATAGAATACCCACACTTGCTAATAGCATCCAATCCAGAGCAAAGCCCCACCTCCTTAAACCTGAGCCAAAATCACAAAATATAGGCCCAAATATCATAATGATTCCTTTTATAATTTCCACTTACTGACCCACCCCATGGTTCCCAATGATGTGCCTTTTCCTATTCTGGAATGAGCACTAAACCCCAGCTGTTCACCTCTAGGTGTGCTCCGGATGGTCTTTGTCTACAAGGCAGTGAAAGTCTATAAATACTTTGTGTGAGAGAGAGAGAGAGAGAGAGAATGAACCCATCTTTCCCTTGAACCTGCTTTCCACTCGGGCTGCCCTTTCTCTCCTTCCCTTTAATCTTAGATTTTTTTCAAAGCCTCAACTTTAAATACTTCTCAACTCACAACAATTTGTCTTCCCTTGACTGTCTGACTCCAAACCCAGGGCAAGAGCTTTCCAACCTGTAAGGCTTTAATATGCTTAGATGCTCATGTAGTCTGGCCTCTCCCGAAACCATCCTCACTTATAAATTGCCAATGACCTGTTAATTGAAAAATCCTAAAGCATTTTTCTTGTTCTCCTCACCATTCTTTTGGAAGCCTCTGTCCCTTTTGAACGTCTCTCCCATGTTGAAATGTCTTCCCTAGTACCCCCATTTCTGAAGCTTTCCCCTTCTCCCAGAGTTCCCTCTTCCGTCCCTGCAATGGCTAGCATTCCACACTGGGCCCCTTCCTCCCTTCTCCGGGGAACTCCCTGGATGAGTACGTTGCCCCCTCAGCATCTATATCCTGATGTCTCTCCAACCTGCCTCTCTACTCAGCAGGCTGCTGGACAGCCCTGTGGGATGGAAAGCAGCTTCCTCAGGCCAACACGTTGAAATCCAACCACTGTACTCCAACTATTCATTCATTCAATAACATTAATTGGGTGCACACTATGCACTGGACATCGTGGAAGGCTTTAGAGATTCAGTAAGAAAGAGCACAGTCCCTACCCTCAAGGAGCTTATAGTGAACAGCAGACAAGGCATGTGCGTTAATGTTATTACAACACACAATAAATAGTTATCAGATGAACGAATGCATGCTTAAGGAAGAGATTTCTTTGAAAGGCAATGTAATATGCATGCTAATACCATGGGCTACTGGCCAAACTGTCTGGGATCCAAACCCAGCTTGGTCAATTTCTAGCTGTGTGACCTTAAGTTAGTCTCACCGTGCCTTTGTTTCCTCATCTGTCAAGTGCAGCTAATAACAGTTCATTCTTCAGGGGGCTGCAGTAAAGATTAAACGAGTCCATGTTTGTGGAGTGCTTAGGGTGCAGTCTGGCACACAGTAGTGCTGATGGTGTTTCCATTTGCATTCTTACTGTGCCTTCAGGTTATGTCACCATGCACGAGAGTCGCCAAGACCAGATTGAGGAGGACTGTAAGGGGGATCAGAGACTTTCTATTTCAGGAGGAGGTAAAACCAAAGCAGGGTCTGAAAGCCTGAGCTAGACGAGGAAGACAAGAAGATGAAAAAGGGTCGTCCAGGCAAAGAAGACAGGGAGGGTATAGAGTGCCAATAACACTGGTGATCAAGTGACATGCATGCCAGGAATTTTAAGGAGAAAAGAAAGGATGACAAGAAATGAGGCAGGGGAGGAAAACTGAGGCCAGATTGTAAAGGATTTTCCTCGTTTAGCAGTAGGGATTCTACTCTGAAGATAAACTATTGCCTCCAATTGAGATATTGAAGGGTTCGAAGCAGGGAAAGGATAGAATCCTATTTCCATTTTAGCAGCTCTGTATAGAGCACAGAGAAAGTGGGAGCAGGGAAACTAGGGAAGAGGCTAGTAAGCAATTCCCCAAGGAGGGGATGGGTCCTCATCTAAGGTGGGTCAGTAGCAATGGGAAGGATGAGAGAGATGGAATCTTCTCTCCCATTTTTTCTTAAACTGTGGCTGACCCTTCAGGACTTGATCCTCAGGATGTCTTTCCTAACCACCCCAGGCGAATCTAGCTACCTCTGTGATCCACTGACCTGCCATTTACAGCCCAGCCTTCAAGAACAGGAAACGGCTGTTTTTACTTTTATATCCATATTTAGCACTGTGCACTAGGACAGGGGCTTGCAGGTGCCAGATACATGTTTGCAGAATAAAATCCTTCACTGAATGTCTTTTAAGGAAGGGGATCAAGATTACATGCCATCTAAGACATTGTTAGTATGTTTTCTGATTCTTTTACTTTTTTAATATGCTTAGATGCAAACTATTATATATAGGATGGATAAACAACAAAGTCCTATTGTATAGCACAGGGAACTGTATTCAATATCCTGGGATAAACCATAATGGAAAAGAATATTAAAAAGAATG
This sequence comes from Balaenoptera acutorostrata, assembly GCF_949987535.1. Taxonomy (NCBI): domain Eukaryota; kingdom Metazoa; phylum Chordata; class Mammalia; order Artiodactyla; family Balaenopteridae; genus Balaenoptera; species Balaenoptera acutorostrata. The sequence continues at coordinate 98,095,103 of NC_080070.1, forward strand.
TATATATATATATATATATGTATAACTGAATCACTTTGCTGTACAGCAGAAATTAACACAACATAGTAAATCAACTATACTTCAATAAAAAAATAGTTAATATGCTTAGCCAGCAATCATCTTGTAATAATAGCTATCCTCAAGCTCCACAAGCAAAATTTGTTTTGTTTAAATTCCTTAATTTAATTAAAATCAACAAACCTACTAAGTATGTTGTGACTGAAAGGCATTGTCCGGTGGTAGGTATATAGAGACTGTCATTTTACTCTCTTTAATACTTATATTAGATATTCCTCATCCAATGCATAGGATATTATTACATGTTAAATTTATGTTATTTTATTTGAGGAGATAATTAATGTTTTAATTAAAAGTGGAGAGGGCCAAAATAAATATATGTTTTATAGCACCAATTATTTCCCTTATTATTCCTGACAGCAGGAAGCAATCACTCTTGTTAGTATCCTTTCCACCCTATCTTGGATGGATTGATATGATTTCAATTGATTAGGTGCTGTTGAAAAAGCTCAATGTTTTCCTCTGGTCCTGGGCTGAATAGAATTTTTAATAACATCCCAGTCTACCATCATGTAAATCATGGTCGTGTGTAACATTACTATTATGTAAGGCATTTTTTTCCCTCACGGGTTGAGAATTTTTTCCTACTGATTTTTCTTGGTTTTTTCTTTTCATTTCAAATGAACCCAATCCCAACAATTCATTTACAACAGAAGAGACTCAAAAATTCAAGGCTTAAAAGAAATCAGCTTTTAGGCAATGATAAATGTCAGTAAAATTAGACGTGTCTTCTCCTGACACTATGCAGTTTTCAGGATATTAACGTTCACTGCTATATGGTGTTCTATATTTTCAGTAACGCGAACGTTTTTATAGTCTGGAAAAAGATTTACATTGTGGTAGATTTCTTGAGCCTACACAAAGGCTATCACATTTTTGCATTCTCAAAAGTCACAGAATAAAAAGCTGTTCAAATAAACTAAGAACACTGATAATATATGTGAAACTAGAATTAGAATGGGGTTTTCTGATTCAAGAGTTATTAAGTAAACAATCAGAAGTCTGCCAGTAATGGTCATGAAGTGTCTCATTACTTAGATAAAGCCATACTGGTGATATATATGACTATAAATAATAAATGGTACTTTCTTAAGCCTTTCAAAAACCCACATAATTTTCCTAATTTCTGTCTTAAACCCATTAGAGTCTCCTTAGCAGAGAGATAATTAGTACAAATTTCCTTTACATTCAATAATGTAATTCTTAAGTTAACAAGTTTCCCCCAAAATAGAACTCTGTAAACAAAAATTGATAATATGCCTATGATAATGGTGAAAATGGGATGACATTTTTTCACTGTGTGCATGTGCATACATTCACATATGTGCATCTATGAGACTTTGGCATGGGTGAGAGTCTGGATGTGTATGAGGCAGTCACAAAGCTTAATGTGACTACTTAATGCACACTTAACGTATCTAAAATGATGTTGCATTTGAAATTAATAGTGCACACAGTTGAAACAAGCATATAGATACTACATACACGGTCATCTATAACACACTCAAATATTAAAAGCTATAAACAAATATTTTTGACAAAGTTAACAAGAAATTTAAGTGGTAAATTACGCAGATGTGTTTTTGTAAAATTCTAAAATTAGTAAGATTTATATTTCCAGGACAACTAAATATAACTCATTAGAAAAAAAAACTATGAAAAGAATATAAATTTTCTCTTGGTTTATTTCACTCACACTTAGTATCTTCAGAAGTCTACAGATCTTTATCAATAAGTAGTAACTAAATAATTATTAGAGATATTAAGGGGTCAATAATTCCATTTTTAAAGCGTCATGATCAAGTAATAGTCATGAAATGCTTACTCAGTACATAGGACCTACCATGAATAATTTTGACACAACCAATACGAAGAAGTCAAAGATGATTCTTACCTCCTTGTTCACACAATTGCTGGGCTAAAGCATCTTTGAAGATAATCTGGCCTTTGTGTGTTGCTGTAGCCCTGGAAATGAATAGAAAAAGGTTAATACAAATCTTGTAATATGTTTGGTGATAACAATGTATTTTTAAAACTTCTTTAAAACCTCATTTTTAAATGTTATGTGGATATGATTTTTTTTTTAAAAAGTGCCTCTGAACAGAGATAAAAATGAACAAGAGTCAAGGCTTAAACCAAGTCACCTGGGTTGAGAATTATCTTCTGATTGGTTTTACTTTGTAAAGATATTGTAACATTTGTGGGCTTATTCTGAAAACTGCAGATGTGAGCAAATCTTGGGTAGAAGAAAAAGTATGGCAAGGATGTTTATTAAAATTTATTCTTCAGGAGACCTTGATATAAAATGTGTTGTGGTGCAATAACGATATTAGCACTGGAGGAAGATGCTCTTAATGTACTTTTTTCTTAAATCAACAGTCACCATAACACCGTAACAGATTTGAGACCGAGAATTACATTTTTAAAGTTTTTTTTTTTTTTTTTAAAGAGGCCTATTTGGAGCTTTCATAATTACAAAGTCTGTCATAATAAAATACACCTTTTCCCCACTGGGTCTAATTCACCACTTGAAGGAGATGTGCATCTTTTACCTCCTCTAATCAGAGCTGTGCACATGGACTGGTGAAAAAAATAACATCCTTGGAGCAGATGTGTTATTCAATGGTTATAATAGGAACTGTCTTATTAAAGGAAGAATTATTTATGCTTTATATTTGAAGTGTTTTTCCTTAAAAAAGATTATTTTCCGGCACAAAAGGTATTATTTAAATGAATTTAAAACAGGAAATCATGCCTCTTTAAAATATTTGATTTCAGAAAATAAGCCATACAAAATCTTTTTAATAACTAAAATATATTAACATTAAATCTCAAGTTTAGTTCTAGCCAAAACCAGCCTAGGACAAAAATAATTTGATTCAGCCATCATTTACTGAAGATGGATTATGTACAAGGCACTGGGCTAGGTCACAAAAGGCAACTTTTGGCCTCTGCATTTCCCCTCCATATGTGCACCCCTCAGTCAACATTTTGCCCTTTGTCCAGCCCAACAGGACCTCATGGTTGCCCACATCCCCACTCTGGCCTCCAGGTGGATGCACGTTCCTCCTCCATGCCGCAGACCTTTCTGATTTCTATCCCCCACTGAATTGTTACAAGTGTCAGTCCCCCAGGATCTGAGTCTCTGGAAGTAGTCTGATAGACTAAGCCATGATGAAGTGTTAATGGGTGATATTCCTCCAAGCTAACATATTTCAGCTGTGAAACTGAAAACATTATACTTTAACACACACACACACACACACACACACACACACACACAATGACACAGTAGTGAGAGTTTTGAATGGTGGGAGGGAGATATAATTGAAGAGAAAAATCACTGGGCAGCCTTCAACTCACACTATATGTGAAGTTTATAAGGGTAATCAGCCTTTGTTGTTGCATATTAATCATTCTTGAAATTACAGATAAACAGATGCTACCACTCTCCCTATATATTCACATATGTTTACAGGTTTTCCATTGCTTTTAGCAAGGTGAATATGAGAGGGACTAAATTTAGGGCCAATCTAAGCCATAAACATGACCCACAGACTCATCAATTACAAATTTTATTTCCAGAGAGAACATGGAAACTTGATTTACCTAAATACATTTCATTATTCAAATCTCAATCAAGTCAAGAGCTTCTGAGCTCACATATACTTCTGATAGCAACATGGCAATCATAAATGTATAATTTTAATTTGACATTTACTTTGGAAGGGATATATTTTCTGAAATCACTAACCACCAAGAAAAGTCCTACAACATACAATGTTTAAACAATTGTTCATTTTAGTTGTCTTCAGATTTTAAGTATATACTATTCCTACAGTAATATTTCTCGTTGGTCCACAAACTTATTATCATTGTGCCAATGTATGCTCCCATGAACACAAAAAAGCCAAAGTATCCAAATAAAATTCATGTCACAGAGGTTTTGCTTTTTCCCTGGATATCAGAGATACTGATATGTATCGGTCACTGCACAGGACCTTGTGAATAGTCCATACTGCTTTCCCTATTACTCAGTTTCTTCAGATTTAGAATTTCATTCATGCTCTTACTTCTTCTACTGTGGTTCAATGAGTGAATTTCTGAGAACCAGAGAAAAACTGAAACTGAAGAAACTTTTATCATCTAGTCAAAATTTCTTTAGCAGTGGTACTCATTCTTCAAACAAATATTACAGAACTCCTATATAAGAACAGGGGAGTCCTGTTTGCTGGATTCCCTCTCCTCACCCAGCATGCTCCCCACCACCCACTCCCCAAAAGGTCCTGGTGCACTTCTCTGGAACACTTGGGAGTTTGAAGTGGAAGAGTTTGAAAAGCGTTGAACTAGTCTAACTCTTTACAGTGTATGGATCAGGAAACGGAGGCCCAGGGAACCCCTGCTGAAGGTCACACGGCCTGTTAATGGCAGATGGAACCTGATTCCAGGTCTTGATTCCAAGCCTTGGATTCTTCCCACCACATCAGCAGTTTTCAAAATGCGCTCCATAGTGGTGCCCAGGGGTCTCCATGGGAGTCAGAGGGATGGGCAGCAGGGAATGCTTCAGGCACCATTAATTCAACCAGAGCACCTGGTTCTAATACTTGTTCTAAGTATTTAATGTTGTTTGAAGAAAGGGCTCAGCAGTTCGAAACTGGATTGAGAAGCATACTATGTGCTCAATGTCATTATCTGAAGTCTTCTGCTTGGGAAAAATAAAAGTAGTAATAATAATAATAATGTGACTGGTAGAGGTATATATAAGGCATATATATATATATATGTCATGTATATATATATATATAACCATGCATATATGGTTATTACTATTATAACACCTATTATGAATTGAAATTGACCCCCTGCTAGGCATTGTTGTAAGGGCTCTACATAAATTAACTCAATTAATCTTGAAAACAACCCTACTAGGTAGATACTATTATTCTCATTTTCCTGGGACATAGATCTATTGTTTGATTTGCCTAATGTCATGTAACTGGTGCTAGGCCAGGATTCAAGCCCAGGCAGTCTGAGTGCAGAGTCCTCACTTTTAACTGTTAGCATTAAATTGTCATTGATCTGGTTCAAAGATGGGATGGTAGCTTGTGATGTCTTTTCAGAGGGAGAGCCTGCTTTCCAGGCCTGATCTTTAAATTCATGCCTCCTTGAGACCGTGCTCTCGACTCCAACTTTTCAGTACATTTATCTTGATCGCTTCTCCTACACTGTTCTGAGTCCTTGGGCTTCTAGTCAGCTCACTGCAGTTCCCTTTCAACTCTATCACATTTCCTCCATCAGCCCCCAGATCCCTTGTATCGCTCCTTTTCCCCACCAAACGTAAGAGCGCTGGATGCTAACCTCATCAATATCAATGTGGAAGCCCTGGAAGGATACACAGGACACACACACACACACACACACGTGTTGACAGATAATCATCATGTACATCACTTTCTTTACAAACCTTTAAATCCCTCAGATCACATTTTAATATAAAAATGCCCAACCCTACAGTAGGTGCATGGTTAGTGATTTTAAGGGTCTGCTTATTAGCACCTTATCTTTGAGGGAAGAAAGAACAGAAGCCCAGGTGACCACCAAGAACATAAGTACCATTGCTTTTACCCATGAATGTATCTGCTCTAAATGCCCCAGGGTGTGACATGTCAATAACGGCAAGTCTACTTTGAACACATTTAGAGCTATGAAATAATTCATGGTGGTTTACTTACAGACGCACAGTACTTACTTCAAATATTCTACAGAAATATATATTTATACAAATATATATTTAAATATAATATGTAAATATATAGTTAAAATATAAATATATAAACATAAATATATACATTTAAATATAAACATAAAAATATATTTATCTATTCAAAAATTGCTAAAGTCACAGTAACTCAGTCAAAAGTCCCTAGAGGTCATGTCCTCCAATTTTTAACCCATAATATATTTTTCTTTTGTTATAATAAGATACAGCTATGGTATATGGTGACAGGCCTTATTTGTTTTCAGAATTATATTATGCAATTTATAGCTCTCTTTTAGGAGGAGGTCTATCAAATTTGTGGTGCTAATAACTATGTTGGTACTACTTGTACTTAATTTTCCATAATTACCAGTAATTTTTCAGAAGAGTTCAGAAGCTATCCTCATTGTTCACTGTCCTGGGGAGTAGACCAAATTTCTTAAATAAGCTTCTAATAAGTACTTATCTTCTTGGGAGATGCATAGGTTTCTAGAGCAAGTTTGCCAACAAGAATCCCTATTAAATAAGTAATTTTAAAAGTTAGGGGGGCTGTTAGGATCTATCATTTGAAAAGCTCCATAGATTCTGCCAAATGAAGAAAGTTCATTATGATCACCATATTCAGAGCTTGAAATAGCCTGAATTTAAAAGAACACGCCATATTCTAGTTTTTACTGAACTCCTAGAGCAACTGTCTGCCCAAGCCATTTAACAATAAGTATGTATTGTAATGAGGCACAAAGCTGAAGCTCACAGTCTCTGGAATCAGAAAGACCAGTGCGTAACCACAGTGAGCTGCCGCTAACAAGCTATCTGTCTTCGTACTTCTTTATTCACTTGAGGCTTCAGATTCTCTATATGAGGATAGGGTTAATAATAACAGTTATTATTTAAAGACAATAATATTCACTCTTCTGATACTTACAGTCTCTCTACCTAAACAGATTTCAAGCTTCTGGAATAGTAGGAATAATTAAAAGTATCTCCCACAAGGCACCTGTCATAATGATTTGAACATATAAGGGAATCAAAACTATATTTTTTCAGCTCACAATTTGCTTCTATTGTGCAATATCGCCATCCAAAACAGGACTAAAAAGGGGTTTAAATGTAGCTGCTACAATGCCTACCCAAGTGTACTGTTTCGTTACTTCATCAATCAATTTGCTCACAGATTAACCTAAAGAATCATTTTTAAACCTAGGACAATGTGCTTTACATCTCCAGTGGTGGGTTTCTTTCCCACTTTTCTCCCTGATTTACCAGTGAGGTCTGATATGTTACTGTGTCTCGTCCATTGACAATTGTAAGGGCATTCATCTGTCAGCAACGTGACGTTAATCTAGTGTAATATCAGCGTGCCTGTGCCAACTACCCTCCAGGAAATATCAATAAATATGTGGAACATGGGAAAAGAGAGAGGCAGTCGAAGTTTGGTCAATTTGATCTTCAAAGGAATCAATTCACTTACAAAGATTCTTGACCCCTTTTCATCAGCAAATTACTGTACCTTCTAATTAGGTTGAGGATTTAGCTTGACCGTTATTAAAACAAGAAAAAAATACCAAATTATTTAAAACATGTAAAAAGGAGTAATGAATAACTTCAGGGAGAAATTATTTTTATATTAAACTCTCACCTTAAACCATGTCAAGGCCATTGCAAAATGATAAAAAATTGTGGATGTTTTCATAATGCTTTTGCTTTTCAAAGCTTTACTGGGCTCTTTGTTTTTATAATTACATCTTTTATTCCTAAGTCGTAGCATTTTCCTTCTGTCAAATGTATAAATACTTTCTCTCCCTCCAAACACAAATTTCAGCCTTAATGTTTTTATGTGCTTATCCAATAATCACAGTCTCCATATTCTTAAAAGTCACCAAATACATGAATTTACGCTATTTTCTGATCAAGGTATAATTTTCATCAGTAAAACAAAGAACATATAAATAAAATAATTCAAATAGTGCTAGTAACTTAATGGTTAATGACAACCATGATGGTTAATCCCTTTCAAGAGACTCAGCAGAGCTAACTACTCAAATTAAGATGTAGCGTGTTAATCAAAATAAAACCAGCTAGTTCTATTACTTTGGGAGGTAACTTAACCTCTCTTGATTAATTTCCTGATTTGTTTAAAAAAATAGTAACAGATGATCTTCAAAGTTCCTATAAGTTCTAAACCTCTATGATTCCATGATTCAAGATTAAGTGAGCACATATGAGCATGTACACACACACAAACACACACACACACACACAAACACACACACACACACAAACACATGCTAGCTGCAGCCTCTATCGAGAGGAGTGCTTCCCAAAATCACGTGGCACAGGTCACAGGTAATGGTGTGCTACAGCAAGCTTGCATCAGCTCATGAGAGCTTGTTTTTTTAACAGTTATATTTTTATTTTAATGTGCAATTTAATATATGTGTGTGTGTATAAATGGGTTTTGCATGTATATGATATAACTACTGCAGCTATATCCCCTAACTCATGTAAAAATGTAAACTTTATCCTAGTCATTCAAGTCAAAAAAGTGAGTCACAGACTTACCTCCTCATTCATCAGCAAATTCTGTCAATTTTATTTATTTACTCTCCAATGTACCCTTTTTCTCCATCTCCACAGCCATGTTTTAATTCAGGACTTAATAATTTCTCATCTGATAAGCTGCAACACTCTCTTGATTGGAATCTCCCTCCAGATTCACCCCCATGCCAATGCAGCTTTCACACTGTGCCAGTTTTCTTTCTAAAATTGCTAGAAATCCTTCTGCAGCTCTCCAACACTTAAAGGAGTCCGTCAAATTCCTTAGAATGGCCTAAAAGGTTCTTCAGGTTCTGGTCCCTGCCTGTGTATCCAGCCTCACCTCCCACTGCACCCTGCAGTTGAGCCACAGAGTAGTCTTCACGGGTTCTAGAATGCACGATTTATTTCATGCCCACCAAATTTTTTATGTCCTGTCCCCTGTGTGTCGAAGTCTCTTGCCAAAAATCTTTTATTCATCCTCTAAAATTTATCCAGGAATCTCTTTCCCTTACAAAACCTTCTTAGATCTCCCAGGTCGCATTAGACACCTTCTCCAAGGATAGCACAGCCTGTTTCCTTGTTCTGACATAGAAGCTTCCTAATTTAAGGTGATCTGACTTGCAGCCCAACCCTCTCTTTTCACAGTCATTCTTATCATAAATTGAAACAACATGGGAAGTAGCAAACTCGTATTCATGACTGCCTAACAACCTTAACTAACACAAAATCAACGCTGATGTCTTCCAAATCCACCAAGACTAAGCCCCTACAATCCACAGTGAAAGGTTAATACTATGGGAAATTAATCAGATTACAAAGGAATTGATTGCCTGAGTATATGATAAGATGCTATGAATCCACATATCTCTGAACCTGGCAAGAATTTTGTCAAAGGCATTGTCTGTCTTTGAAATTTTAACAACATGCTTAATTAAAACATTAAATAAGGATCTTTCAGTGCAACAAAGGATGCTTTTATCTATTCAAGGAGAGAAGTAGTTGGTCTATAGTCAGATTTCTGGGATGGAGTACTAGCACTGATATATAAGAACGAAATATTTTTCCAGAAAATTTAACAGGAAACCATTGAAAAGGAAGATTGTTGTATATAATAGGAGTTTAACTTCCACTAAAAAGTGAGCAAGGCACAACTAAAAAAGATTCCATGAATGATCTTCCTTACCCAACATCTATCATTCAAAGACTTTCAGAAGCATTCTGAATATTGAATCAATAATGGGAATTCTCCAAAGAGTGAATTCCAACTTTAAATGTAGTTTCAAGTTCCTTGGGGGAAAAAAAGAAAAGAAAGGAAGGAAGGAGGGGGGAAAGAAAAGAAAGAGAAAGGAAAAGGAAAAGAAAGGAAAAACAAGAAAAGGGAAAAAGAAAAAGGGAAAAAAAGTCTGGGCTTACAAGAAAAAAGCCATTTTCTCTACAACTAACATTAGATTTAGACCATGACAAAAAATTCTCCTAAAGGATATTTACAATATAGATTTTAGATGCTTTGTTTTTATACATAGTATTTTTAAAGGTATGCATTTGTGTTTTATTTCTATACACAATTTTGATATTTTTAGTGTGTGAAAAGAGATTTCAGGAATGAAAACCCAACTGATAAACTTAGGAGTTTGAATTGAGATAGTTTGGACATGAGGCCAGGCCTAAAATCCTAACTCCTTTCCTCCTTTTGGTAACTTTTCCACCACAATTTTGTGTTTCTGATATCTGGGAGCATCTTACTATACACATCAGAAGAAATTCATCAGCTTCCCAGATGTGGGTTGTGATGTGACCACCACTGCCTGCATATGTATGTGGGAATTTGGCAAAACATAGATGGTCTATGTTCATCTGGCAGTTATGTTCATCTATGGTGTTGTATGCACTCAACCAAATGTAATTGAAACCCTGATTTTCACCTAAAGTATTTTCAATAACACTGCTATGTGATACTGCATTGAAATAAAGAATAATCATTTTGGTGAAAAAGCACTGATAGTTGCAGGATATATAACACTAAAGAGAAGCAAACATTTATCACTGGCAGAGTTTTATCCTTTGTTTGCTTTGTAAATCAACAGCAAAGTGGATTTAGGGAGGGAAGATAACCTCTGAGCAGGTAAAACTATGTTTTGTTTTGTCAGTGCGCAAAAGGATTGCTCTCAACAACTATTAAAAGAAGCAGAGATGCCAAACTTCTCAGGATTGATCACAGAATTTTAAAGTAAGGGAAGGCTGATAGGACTGATTCATGTAGCAAGAAGGATTATACCCAGGTGCCAAACATCTTCCAAAGCTCCCAACTCACATGCCACTTTTCTAAAACTGAATGGAGGAGTGCTGTACACCAAAATGAAGGACTTTTTATTGTCTAAATTCTAAATAGCTTGAGTTTTATCAAAAATTGTCCTGGTTCAGAAAACCACAAGTACAACAAGAAAAGACGTACAACTTTTGTTAATAAAAAGATCATGGGGCTTCCCTGGTGGCGCAGTGGTTGAGAATCTGCCTGCCAATGCAGGGGACACGGGTTCGAGCCCTGGTCTGGGAAGATCCCACATGCCACGGAGCAACTGGGCCCGTGAGCCACAATTACTGAGCCTGCGCGTCTGGAGCCTGTGCTCCGCAACAAGAGAGGCTGCGATAGTGAGAGGCCCGCGCACCGCGATGAAGAGTGGTCCCCACTTGCCGCAACTAGAGAAAGCCCTCGCACAGAAACGAAGACTCAACACAGTCATAAATAAATAAATAAAAGAACGTGAATTTCTTAAAAAAAAAAAAAAAAAAGATCATGTTCTGTCTGCCTCCACTAAATAACTATTCACAAACCCTTAAGGATTATGAATTTGATGAGGTGCTAAGGTAACAGCCTGCTTTAGGTGCTCACATTTCTTAGTCTGGCCCTGTTGACATATGATAGGTGCTCAGCAAATATCTTTTGAGTTAATTTGAATTGTGTCTTCTATAGTAGGCTACGTGTACACTAGGCACAGGAATTTTTGTCTATTTCTTTTTTTTATATTGTGTTCAGTGTTTGACATATAGTAGCCATGCAGTAAATGTTCATGGAATACATGAATGATTAGTTTGCATTATGATTACTATACAATGTTAAACGCTTTAATAAGTAACCATAAATTACTGCATAAGAAACACTTTGAGAAAGATGGTTAGGTGATAATAATAGATCGTCAAGATAAACATTATTATAAGCAAGATTTATTCCAGAAATCAGTTAACAGCAAGAGCAATAAAAGTAAATAAGCTAATGTATTGGTTTTACTATTGCAACATGTTTTCATGATGCAACATCTTCCAGAGTATTCTTAAATCACTTGTAATCCAGAAATGCCTTCTAACTTCAAAACAAAAATGCTTTTCATACCACCTTTTAAAATCCCTAAAACTCATCAAAGAAAAGTGTTTGAGTGGCTTTGCTGCTTTAAACACCTTTTAACTAAGTAAGCCTGTGTCAACTTGCTTCAGAGGCATCCTTAAGCAATGCAAGGACTAAACTGGTAAAATAGTAAACCAATTCTAAGAAAACCTTAGTAAAAATTATGTTATCCATTGGATAGTGAATTAAGGAGTCTGTATATTTGCTGAAACATTCATGCTAAGTATTTAGGTCTCATCTCCGAGGGGACAGATAGAAAGAGTACTAGTTGCAGATACAGAAAAGGAGATTGTTCTAGGTCTGGCGCTCATTATCTCCATGAATTAGGCCGTATCACTTAGCTTCTGTGTGTCTCATTCTTTTAACCTATGAAATAAACTGACTGGACTGGATAATTTCTAAAGTTCAAACAGTAGATCTGGAATCAGAAGATGTGGATTGGCACCACAGCTCAATGGTTTATGTTGACCCTAGACGAATGTTTATTTTTTGAGAGAGGACTTAAAAACTTGCACTACTTCTTGTTCAGGGTTGTGGTGAAAATCAGAAGACATCAACTCCATGAAAAGACTGTAAAAAATGTGAGGAATTATGATGATGACGTTCTGTCATTTTGGAAAATACTGGCACAAAATTGAAAAAGAATTACGAAACATATATCCCATAGGAAAAGTCACCCCCTTATCCTCCAAAAAACAAGGGCTGTAAACTCTAAAATGTTTTATGGCTGTGAGAAAGCTGATGAAAGCTCTAATGAAGCACAGCATTTCTAACCTAGTTAATTAATCATAATGAATTAGAACAATATTGGTGTATTGATATAATACTGATATTCTTGTAAAATCCTGCCAAATTACATACAATGGTTACTTTGGAGGAAACAAGTTATAAGGCAAGCCTCTATCATAGGCAACAGTATTTAGTATTTTTTTCTGTTCTAAAAATAATTTCTGTGTATTATGAAAATTTTAAAATACAGGAAAGTATTAATGTGAAAATAAAATTACTCATATTCATGCCTAGGAGAGATAATCACTATTAACATTTCAGTAAACTATATATATTCTTCTAGTTTTAAAAATTAGTTTATGAATATAAAGATTTTTAGAAAATTACTTGCTTAAAAAGTAGGTTTCTATTCCTTTATACTTAATATTTATTATAAATAGTTCCTATATCATTAAATATTCTTAGAACAAGATTTTGATAGGCTAAATAATATTCCACTGTATGGCTATATCATAATTTATTTATTATACTATTGTTGGAATTTTGTTTCTGTTCTTTAATATTTTAAATAATAAAATAAATAACCTTTGATCATATCTTTTATTTTTACCTCCCATTTTACTGAGATATAATTGACATGTACCATTGTATAAGTTTAAGAATGTGAAAGGTATTAATTTGATACATTTATATATCACAAAGTGATTACCATTAGCGCATTAGCTAACACATCCATCTTGTCCATAATTATCATTTCTTTTTTATGGTGAGGACATTTAGGATCCACTCTCTTGGCAACATTCAAGTATATGATACAGTATTGTTAGCTATAATTGCCATGCTGTACAAAGACCCCCAGAACTTGTTAATTTTGTAACTGCAAGTTTGTACACCTTGACAAATATTTCCCCATTTCCCCTACTCCCCAAACCCCTCGTAACCACCATTCTACTGTTTCTCTGAGTTTGACATTTTTAGCATATCTTGCATTTTAAGATGGATTTCCAAGACTGGGAAAACTAAATCAAGGGCATAAACATGAAAGCCATAATTCCAAATAGCATTTAAGAAAAGGTACATGTCCCCCTCAGCGTCCTAGAGAGCACCCATCCCACAATACCTCTGATGGCAATGAGCATTATCAGTCTATCAGTTTTCATTTCAAAGGTGCCATGCTACTTTTAATTTCCATCCCACTGATTATTAGTGAGGATACTTTGCATGTTTGTTGGTTACATTTTTCAGCTTTGGGAATTATATATTCACGTCCTTGCCAATTTTGCTATGGGTTTTGTTTTGTTTTGTTTTGTTTAATTTTTTGGCCGCGCCGCATGGCATGTGGAATCTTAGTTCCCTGACCAGGGATCGAACCTGCACCACCTGCAATGGAAGCGTGGATTCTTACCCACTGGACTGCCAGGGAAGTCCCTTCTCTGGGTTTTAATGTTTTTCTAATTGATTTACAAGAGCTCTTTAAATGTTAAGGCTATTAATTCCATGCTATATTTGTTGCCAATACTTTTTATGCAGTTTATAGTTAGTCTTTTACTGTCTTTATGATTTTTTATTTTTAAAAGTTTAAAAATTTTGTGTAATCAAATCTTTCAATCTATTGCCATCTAATTTTTTCCAGCGTTTTCATGCTTAGAAGCTCTTTCCCATTCTAAACTCAGTTAAATAGATGCTTGCATCCATTTTCTTTTGGGAATTCTTTCTACTCATCTGGAATTTATTTTAGTATACAGCCATTCAGTGGGGATTAAAATTTTTTTTTCATTTATTTAAAAATGTCTTTGCATATTTTATTGAATAATCTTTGATCAACCTATTTATTATGGAACCTTTTCTATATTGTGTTTTGAACATATATCAGAGTTATTTTCTGAAATATCTATACAGTTCCATTGATGTGAAAGACTTTGACAATTTTCCACACTAAATAATTTCCACACTAAACTCAATTACATGGGTAGACTCATCAGGGACTTGGGAATAATGTATTCTCATGATTTCTGACTTGATCATAAATAGACAATGCTTTTATTAGCCATAATTATAATCATGAAGAGGAAATGCACAGTGAAAATTTCAAATCCACAGATTATGCTTATTTCTAGTTGTTAAATATCAGTTGATTCAGATAATTATAGGGAATAATTCCTATGGCAGTCTGAGAATACAGACTTGTCAGTTGAGCATTTATGTGGGTGAAAAGGAATTAATTTGAGGAAAATTTAATAAATCTGAGTCTTATTCTCTAGAAATATTGTATCAGAGAGTGTCTGGAATTTGGACATAAGGTATAATATAGGGGGCTGAAAAGAGGAAGATGGAGAGAAACGTCTGGCATGAAGAATTGGACTGCCACCTACTTCCTTTACTTTATACAAATTATGAAGAAATTGAAAACCAACAAGGCTAAAGAGAGGATCTTGAAAGCTTCCAGAAAAAGGAAATAAAAGAACTTTCAAAATAAGAAAAGAATTGCACCATTTTCATGCACTCAATTACAGCACTAGAAGCTTTCAAAATTTTCAGAGAATATTACTTTTAATCTGCAATTCTATTTCTAGCCAATCTGTCATCAAAAATAAGGAATCAAACATTGTACCTCCCATGTATACTTTCTCAGGAAGAAATTGAGAAAGTGCTCCAGAAAAAATGACAGAGTAAATTAAGAAAGAGAAAAAATCATTAATCCAGGAAAAATGAAAAGTTGTTCAAGAAAGAAAAAAAATTATACCACTTGGTTCTGCAGTGAATAATATTTATATAATTATTGATTGAAACACTGATGACTGATTTTATGAACTATGTGATATACTGAGAGGATGTGGGGGATAAAGTTGTGTGTTTGGGGGGTAATGATGTAAAAGATGTATATCTTCATCTACCACAATGTGCAGTAACTTGATTTAAGTATAATATTTAAAAATATAGATATGAATACCAGAAGGAACAGCAAAAAATGATTACGATGACTTACTCTGGGAGTGCTACCAGGAGGAGTAGAGAAGGAAAGTCTTCCTTTTTATTATGAGCCTTTTCCTATTATATAATACTTAAAACTTTTTTTGTCAAAATAAAATTTAATTTAAAAAGAAATTAGGGGCTTCCCTGGCGGCGCAGTGATTAAGAATCCACCTGCCAATGCAGCGGACACGGGTTCGAGCCCTGGTCCCGGAAGATCCCACATGCCATGGAGCAACTAAGCCCATGCACCACAACTACTGAGCCTGCTCTCTAGAGCCCGTGCGCAGCAACCAAGACCCAATGCAATCAAGAAAAAAAAAAAAAAAAAGAAATTAGTATCAAAGCAAGCAGAAGGAAGAAAATAATGAAGATTAGAGCAAAAAATGAATGAAAAATAGAATAGTAAAACAATAGAAAAAAATCAGTGAAACCAAAAGTTGGTTCATTGAAAAGAACAACAAAATTGACAAACCTTTAGCTATACTAATCAAGAAAAAGAGAGAGACAGAAAACAATTTACTAAAATCAATAATGAAAGAGGGGGCACTACTATTGACTACAGAAATAAAAGAATTATAAGAAAACACTATGAATAATTAATATCAACAAACTAGATAACCAAGATGAAATGGCAAACTCCTAGAAAGACATAAAGTACTGAAACTGACTCAAGAATAAATTGAAAATCTGAATAGACCTGTAACAAGTAAACAACTGAATTAGTAATCAAAACTTCCCACAAAGAAAGTCCAGGTCCAGATGGCTTCACTGGTGAATTCTATAAAATGTTTAAAGAATAATTAACACCAATCCTTCACAAACTCTTCCAGAAAACAGATGAGGAGGGAATACTTTTCAAAACATTCTTCAAGGCCAGTATACCAAAACTAGACAAATACATCACAATAAATACAAACTACACAAATATTACTTATGAATATGGACACAAAAACTGTCAACAAAATACTAGCAGATTGGAATCCAGCAACATATTAAAAGGATTATACACTAAGACCAAGCCAGATTTAACCCAGGAATGCAAGGTTCGTTCAATATACAAAAATCATTCAGTATAATACACCACATTAATAGAAAAAAGACCAAAAAGCGCATGATCATCTCAATAGATGCAGTAAGATAACCTGACAACTTCTAACATCCTTTGATGATAAAAATCATCCAACGAACTAGGAATACAAGGGAACATCTTCAACCTGATAAATGTCATCTGTGAAAACTAAGAGGTAATGTCATACTTATTGGAAAAAATGAAAGTTTGCCCTCTGAGATTATGAACAAGACAAGAATTCTGTTCTTACCACTTTTATTCAGCACTGTAATGGAGGTTCTAGCCTGGATAATCAGGCAAGAAAACAAAATACAAGGGATCCAGATTGAAAAAGAAGAAGTAATGTCATTGTGAATGACATAATCTTGTGTACAGAAAATCCTAAGGAATCTACAAGAAAATTATTAGAATTAATAAATAAGTCCAGCAAGGTTGCAGAATAAAAGACCAATATACAAAAATAAGTTGTTTTTCTATGCATTCTTAATGACTAACCTGAAAGTAAAATTAAAAAAACAATTCCATGTACAGTAGCATCAAAAAAAAAAAAACAATACTTAGGAAGAAATTTGGCAAAGTAAGTGCAAGTCTTGCACATGACAAGATACAAAACATTGTTGGAAAAAACCAAAGAAGATCTAAATAAATGCAAAGAAATCCCATGATCATTGATCAGAAGACTTAATATTGTTAAGATGGCAATAATAACCAAATGAATCTACAGATTCAACACAATACCTATCAAAATTCCAACTTGGTGTTTTCTAAAAATTTTGCAAGCTGATACTAAAATTCAAGCAGAAATGCAAAGAATTGAGAGAGTCAAAATAATCTTGATAAAAATAACAAAATTGGAGGACTTGTACTTCCTGATTTCAAAACTTACTACAACCTTACACTAATCAAGACAGTGTAATATTGCCATAAGAAGCAACATACAAATCAGTGGAATAGAACTGAGAGTCCAGAAATAAACTTTCACATTATGGTTAATTGATTTTTGACAAAGGAGCCAGGACAATTCAATGAGGGAAGAGGTCTTTTCAACAAATGATGTTCAGTCAACTGGATATCGACTTGTAAAAGAATGAAGTTGGACCCCTACCTCACACCATATTAAAAAAATTAACTCAAAATGGAATACAGACTTAAAGTAATAGCTAAAACTATAAAACTCTTAAAAGAAAGCATAGAGGTAAATCTTTCATGACCTTGTATTTGGCAATGCTTTTTAAAATACAACATGGAAAGTGCAAGCAAAAAAATAAGTAAATAAATTGGACTTCAACAAAATTAAAAATTTTGTGCAACAAAAGATACCATCAAGAAAGTCAAAAGACAACCTACAGAATGGGAGAAAATATTCACGAATCCTGTATCTGCTCAGAGACTTGTATCCAGTATATATACAGAACTCTTAAAATAGTAAAAGAGAAAATAAACCAATTTTAAAATGGGCAAAGGATTTGAATAAACATTTATCCAAAGAAGACATCCAAATAGCCAATAAGCACATGAAAAGATGCTCAATATCATTCTCCATTAGGGAAATAAAAAAAAACCAAAATGGGTTACCCTCGACCTACAGTAGGATGGTTAAAATAAGAAAGACAGACAACAATACGTGTTAATGAAGATGTGGAGAAATTGAAATCTCATGTATGCTGGTGAGAATATAAGATGCTGTAGCCATTTTGGAAAACAGTTTGTCATTTCCTCAAAATGTTAAATATTGATTTACTGGATGACACAGCAATTCCGTTTGTAAGTGTATACCCAAGAGAATCGAAAACATATGTTCACACAAAAATATGTACACAAATGTTCCTAGGACGATTATTCACAATAGGCCAAAGGGGAAACAACCCAAATGACTACCAACAGGTGGATGGCTAAATAAAACATGGTATATACATACGATAGAATATCACTGAGCCAGAAATAGGGATGAAGTACTGTTGCTATAACATGAACCTTTCAAGGGTGAGCCTTGAAAACATGGTAAGTTTAAAAAGCCAGCCACAAAAAGCTAGATGTTGTATGATTTTATTTATATGAAATATCCAGGATAGGCAGGCATATCCATAGAGACAGGAAGTAGATTAGTGGTTTCCAGGGGATGGGGAGATGGGGAGTGACTCCTATGGATGCATGGTGTCTTTCTGGGGTGATGAAAATGTTCTGAAATTTTTGATGATGATGGCACAACTCTGAGAATATACTAAAGCCACTTAATTGTATACTTTAAAGGGATGAATTTTATGGTATGTAAATTATATCTCAATGAAGCTCTTCTTAAAAAATAAAATTGAAATATATTCTAGAAGGTAGACAAGCTAATAATAGATAGGCATATAATCATTATTAAGGACAATCATGAGTGTTTTGGGGTGACTTCTCTTTTCTGGAGAATGATGTTTTAATGGACAAAAAGAAGTGTTTTGTTGCTTGAAACAACCAGAGAACAGAGTTAAATTAGTATTTTTTTTAATGCTGCCATCCTTCAATGCTTCATTCAAAAGAATACAATAGGTGGCCCAAGGAAACTATAAAGCCTCAAATTGCAACCAAATTTCAACTAAACCAAAGTTTAATTTCTGCATATTATATGCAACTTTGAGCCCAGGAAGAGAATAATTTTTCTCTTCCAATGTATAAGTAGTACTTCTCTTACCTGCCTCAGGACACATTTAGATGAAAGAAAAACACATTAAATTATTGATGTAATGATTAATTGAAAGTCCCCTTAATTGTCTAGCATACTTACAGCAAAGCCCTTTGGCCCGGTTCAGGCAAAACTACAACTCTTACAAGTACATTCAAAAGCAGTCATGTGTACCATTAAAAAAAAAAAAAAGAATTACACTACTGAAGTAAGCACAATGAATGCTTAGGATGTTGTCTGGATGAAGGCTGATTTTTTTCTGTGCCCTTCTCACCTAGAAATACACTCCTTTAGGTCAATAAGGAACCATATTTGGACTGAATCTCCTAAGTGTTTCAAGTAAATTCCAGTACTGCTGGGTTGCTGGGTGGAGTGTCCAAGTGGGATTCCTAGTGATAGCAACAGTTCTGTTACTAGTGAGTCTGATTTTGGAATAGCACAAATTTCAGCACAAATCTAACAAGAACCATTTGCTAACATAATCAGAAACAGTCAGTGGCCCCAGTGAGAAATATAAAATCACTGCCAAGTGTAAGACTCAGGCAGGTGCATTTTTAGGGCAAGCAAGGGGAACGGGAGATGGGAATGGACAGTAAGAATGGTAGTGGTCATCATGGGTAGGACAAATGAAATCTTGCTAAACAGATAATTTTTTTTTTATTTTAAGGGTGTTTAAAAGGCTGATTCTAAACCATCTAGATTAGTGCTTTCAGAAATCGGAAGCTTTAAAAATATACAGATTACCAGGTCCCATCCAAAAATTGAAAAATAAAATAGATAACCAACAAGGACCTACTGTATAGCACAAGAAACTCTGCTCAATATTCTGTAATAACCTAAATGAGAGAAGAATTTGAGAAAGAATAGATTCAACTAATATATGTATAACTGAATCACTCTGTTGTACACCTGAAACTAACACAACATTGTAAACCAACTATACCACAATATAAAATAAAAATTTTCAAAAAAATTTATTCAGAATCTCTGGGTAGAGGGCTCAGGCACAGGTGATTCTACTTGTAGCCAGGCTTTAAAACTACTGGTCTGAAAAAACAAAACAAAAAACAAAAAAAAACTACTGGTCTGAACAGTTACACTGCTGTACATTTTTCCTTATGAGTCAGAAATGTTTCGCTCTCCCTCTTAGTAACATCTTGCACTGTGGTAACAGCCATCACTATCAGCAAATTATTTTATTCCGTCTTTCTCCAACCAAAGACCCTTTAGTAAGGATTAAAATGTATCCTGCTAATCCCGGCAGGACACTGCCTCTCATTTCCCCTCCATTTTTCAATGTCTTTGGTTTATGGGAATCACATGTATATTTCACTTCACAACATTAGCCAGAAAGAGTAATTTTGCAGTGAAGAGGGATTCCCCTATTAACCTAAAACTGTATGAAATGCTGTATTTTTAGCGTTGTCTCCAGTATAGTCATTCACAAGCTGGTGTATAGGCAGGATTTCTCAATGTCGGCACTACTGACATTTGAGCTGGACAATTCTTTGTTGTAGGGGCTGTCCTGTGCATGGTAGAATATTTAATAGCATCCCTGGTCTCTAACTACTAGATGCCAGGTATGACAAAAAAAAGTCTTCAGACGTTGTCAAGTGTCCCCTGGGAGCATAGGCAAAATTGCCCCAGTTGAGAATCACTAGTGTATAGGTTTGTAAGAACTCAGCCCATATCAAAGTTACAATATTCACACTGAACCTTCTGTTTACCACATTGAATATCATCCATTTTGACATTTATACAAAGAAAAATATTTCAGATTTGGCTTATGTCTAGGAGTTTAATTATATATAATATCCCCTAATGCTAAATAGAATTTTCTATTGAAGTCAATTTCTGTGGAACAGTCACAACTGGTTTCCTCTATTGCTCTGGGCAAAAGAGAAAAGTAAGATCCGACACACATTCTGCAGTAGATGTCTGTATAAATGGTCCTTGCTGGTTCATACTAAGTCTCAGTTCTAGGAAAATTGTTCTGTCTGACTCACATTTTCTGTGACTTTACTCTTTGATTAACACAGCCCTTGGGGTTGGGGAAGTTGAAGTGTGTAGTGTTTTTGTTTAAAAGCCCTTTCCTGGAATTGAACACAATGTTGTTAGAGAAAACCCAGTGTGGATAAAAGAGAGTTCATGAAAATATAAGGCATAAACATTAAAGTTCAAAGTCAAGAACATACCACAAAGGCCAGGGATTCCCTAACAGAGCAAAGGAAAGTGAGTAAATTGATAAGAAAATCAGGTATTTTCCAGTGGAATTACATGAGTCAGCATATTTTTCCTCCCTTTGCTAGGAAGACATGAACAAATCATCCAATTTCAGGAACTTAAGTTAAAAGAAAGCCTTCACTGCAAACAAAGGCAGAGCCAGTATAGTCAAAAGTCAAAAGTAAGTCATGGAAAATGAATATATTAAAATTCCTCTGGAATTACAAGGCACTGCCCCCTGACTAATAGCACAAAAATGATGACCCATCATAATTTTGCCCACTATTTGAATTACATTCTGGGTAAAGTAGCAACAAGGAAGACCATTTTGACACAGCTTGGGTTCGTATAATGTCATTCTCTGCCTTCCTGTGAATATTCCATTTTTGTATAATGCTGAAGAAATCACATTTTCATTTTTCTATAGTTCATTATGGCTCATTGCTGTAGCAACTGCCAAACCAGTCAATTTGTACAAATAATAGAACAAGCTTCCATTGTCTCTCATCTGACACAGTGCCAAGTAGTCGGGCTACCTTTTCCAAGAGGGAAATCATGTTTTTAAACTCTTTATCTAATTTTAATGTCCCTGGAGTTATACACGGTAAATTCTTTTGGAACACTGAACTGAGCGTTATGTACTCAAGCACTTACCCCTTTAAATTAGGTCATATAAAGACTACTGATTTCCATGTTGCCATTATACAAAGAACAAACCCTATATGAGTATTTGAAAGCCCAAGTGAATTTGTTTTCCTTCTGATATTTTAAAACAGTGGCAATTTAGTGACCTTGGTTTTTCTCAATTATTCATCTCCCAGCACATCGATTAGTGTTTGCTTAATTCAGATTTCTGGAATCAATCACCCTTCCCTGAAGAGGAAAAAAAATGGCTGTGTGCTTCTTGTTTTGCAACTTTAATTCTCAGCTTGGTTTTTGTCTTTTAGCATCATTTATTGCAGTGAGAAGAATAGAATCAATCCTCTTACACTGGATACAAGTCATAGCATCCAAAATGTACAAAATAGAAACATTCAATGGTTAAATAAGCTAAGGGTCTGTAGAAAGCAAATGGGTACACAGCTATAGGGGCATCCTTACAGACTTATATGATATGACCTGCATGCCTGAAATTCTTAAATAGAGATTTATTCCTTTGAATAGTAATTGATCTCTCTATAAGGTCTCTCTACTTTAAATGTTTTATGTGGGGATTATTTTAGACTTATGGAAAAGTGGCCAACATAGTACAAAAGAGTTCCCATACACTCTTCACTCAACTTCCCCTAAATGCTAACTCCTCACATAATCCTGGTACATTTGGCAATACTCAGAAATTAGCATCCAGATTTTACCAGTTTTTCTGATAATGTCCTCCTCCTGCCCCATAAGAATCCAATCCAGGATACCACATCATATTTGGTCAGATCTCTTGTAAATATAAAAATTTCCAGGCAGTGTAATTTATTAAATTACTAACCAACTCTATTATGAACTCATTTATTATATAAATTTTCTTCTGCAAGGAAAAGATAAGGGCAGCATAAAAATCCTGGGCATGTGAGGATACATAAAGGAATTGTGAAAGGAAGGAAATGCTGCCAAGAAAGGAGGAAACAAATCAAAGCCAAAGACATTCAGTTTTGCCTGGGGCAGGCCCCGTGCAGCTACGTGTAATTAGCGTCCTCGATTACTACATCTGACAAACTAATTTTCATTTGAGAGAAAACAACAAATCATTAATTATGGTAATAAGTCATGGATTAAAATCGTTGTGTGTGGTTTCTACATGCACTGTGATTTGTGCCCTTGGTCAGCCACCATTTTGCTCCCTCAGCCTTTCCAGCTCCTCACTCCTGGGAGTCCTGTGTGAAGACATCTCTGATTGCCCAGCCCTGGACAGCACCACTCACTGACTCTGCAGAACCAATTCAGAAGGAACTCTGCTACTGGGCATAGTAAATCCTCCCTGTGATGCCCTTAGTAGCTACAGTCTTTGTTTTGACAGCTACTTGAAAGCAGAGATGTACTTTAAGAAGCAGCAAAGTGTTGTGATTAAGTGCCTGAGCTTTGGAGTCAAATTTGGGTTCAAATCTTAGCTACCACTCAATAGACTTAATCTTGGGCAAATTAAATAACCTCCCCATACCTCGACTTACTCATTTATAAAATAGGAGCAATAATAGAACCTAGCTATCTTTTGCGGGGGACGAAATGAGAAGTTCCCCATGAGTATGTAATCATCCCTGACACCCATAAGGTCTATTTCATCCCTGTTCTTAAAACCAATCCTGGAGTTAGGCAGGACAAAGGACATTGTTTCAGAAGTAGGGTCTCAGGGAACAGCCCTGATTCTTGGGAACCCATGTTGTTCTCTGTATCTCCTTCACTGTCAGGCAGATCCGGGACCCCTTCCTCACAGGAACTTCCCTCCTTCTCTCCCTTCCACACTGACTCAGTGGACTTCAGACTTCCACCTAGGCACATGCTCTAAGACCTCCTGGTTATAACGCCAGGCACTACTCCAGGCACCAGGGATAAAGCAATGAACAAAAGATGTTTTGTGCCCTCAAGAAGTTTACATCATAGTCTCCACAGCTAGAGTTCCAGATGCAAACCATCCTTTCTCTAGGTTCCCAGGGTTAGCTGCCCAGATTTGTCATTGGGCTCCAATTCAGGGAAACTCCAACGTTAGTGCCCCTTGGTCTGTGCTGTCCCCTGACTGACGTAGAACCTCTGGCTAGTCTCTGCCATAGGGTCAGTGTCCTGAGCTTTGGTGTCAGACCTATCCCCTCCTTTCTACTTGCTTTCCACATGTCATGGGTTGCTGTGACCACCATACCTAGTACAGAGTTGCAGTTTATAAGAGCAATAAAAACATCCATGGGGCTACAACCTTACTATTAATAATAAACAGTGTCAGAATTATCCACCTTAAGTAAATGGTTTATAGATTTAAATACTTCGTACCTCCAGATTTCTTCAATCTTGAACGGGAAACACTTGGGGAATGACATAGCTGATGATATTTCTACTTTTAAATCATGCATTGTCTATCAATAGTATGCATTTTAAATGAATATATCTGATTACATATAAAGCAACTATAATTAGAACTATGGCAAAGTTATATTGTTGAACAAATTGTGCCTCTGTGGGGAGAGACCACTGCTTCTGGAGTGCATGCTGCTCTATCAATATTCCTTTATTACCTATCACATTTACAGCCTAAGGTCTGCTTTTAGTTCCTCTAACCACCTAACCATTTCCTACCTCAGGACATTGGCATGTGTTGTGCAATTACCTTTGGGGAATTCTCTTCCACAGGCTCAATCCTAGTCATCCCGGAGGTCTCACGTTTAACGCCTTCCTCAGTAGAGGCCTTCGTTACCTCCCCGACTAAATCAAATTCCTTGTTATAGCTGCTCATTATAGCTTTCACTCCTCCTTTGTGGCATCTGTCACAACTATAATTATTTTATCTGTGGGACGTATAGTAGAGTGGTCAAGAGAACTGAATGCCTGATTTAAATCTGATTTCAGTACTTATTGGGGTAAATCACATGAATAAATGACAATTTCTCTGTGCCTCACCAATAACAGTACCTACCTCACACAGTTGTGGTTAATTGTTAGCTACACTAATTATGATTTAATATAACAACAACAACTACAACAATAATAATACAAGCTCTATGGCAGGGACCAATTTTGTTTGTTCACTCGTATACTTCTAGGGCTTGGCATGACCTATGGCACATAGTAGATGGTCAATAAACATCTGATGAATTACTGAATGGATGAGAAACAAAATAAATAAAAATCAAGTTTCTTCTTGGTCAGGGTTTACTGTTCAGAGGGAAAAGTTGCTCATGCATGAAATTAAGTAAGAAAACTAAGGCAAGAGCAACATGAGAGATCAATAATTTTCACAAATTCAGGGAGAAAAAAAATAAAAGAAACAATTTATCCCACTCAAAATTTAGTCACAGGTTCTTGAAAAAACTTTTTAGAGAGAAAAAAGAAACAAAAATGATCACATGTAAAAAATTATCATTTTCAGTAAAAAAATATAATGAGATATGATCAAATAAACAGAAGTAACATTGATATATGCCTTATATGATGTTATGCATACATTCCTTAACACGTATATGAGGGTGTTCAAATATTAAGAGCACAAAGGAAGACTGCTAGTTAAAGGATTACTATTGTAAAATAAATCACGATCCTCTAATTGGTCTTTTTCTATAAACTTGGATTTTCACATATTGGATTTAGTCTTAGAACAAGGTTCACCAGAATTTAAATTAATTTAAATATACAAGTGCTATAAAAGTCACATAAATTTAAGATACCCAAATGTAAAATTTTGAGAAGCATTTTGTTTAGTAGCAAAGGATAATATTAGCACTGTGCATTAAATCCCTAGGAAAACAAACTAAGCTTCTAAGTACCAACATAATTGCAAGTCTTCTTAGGAAATCAGAGTGCCAGTTCCATTTAAACGCTTGGATTAGCTTCAGGAATAGGTATATAACTACATCTGAAATATCCAAGCAGGGATTTTGAAAAAGTGTACCTTTCATATAAAGTGTAGATATAAGAACTCCTGCAATGCTTGTTTTACTGAACAAAAATAAAGCCTCCAAAGTAACCATGGTCACGATAAAGCTATTTTAGGAATGCTGGCGCTTTTTGAAATGAAGTAAACGAACAGCATTTGTTTCACATGGTAATATATCCTATAATGAGTTATTTTCATATTTCCAATCAATATGTAGGAAGAACATTCCCAGGCCCAGTTTCCAAGTGAGTTTAATTTGGGTCAAAATGGAATCATCCACATAGATATATGAACACCAAAGTTTTGTGTCTCTCTTGTGGGTCAAAAAAAGCTCGCTTTTTTCCTAAAACCCTTTCCAGATTTATGATTATAGTACTAAAATACTCCATCTTTATTCCTACTCAAACTCACACTTTATAAACACATTCCCAGTTGTTGCTTTTTCACCTGCTATTTCACTAAAGGTATTTATCTTTTGTTCATACCAATGACTCACAATAATGATCAAAACACCTATTAATATATCTAGCACTTTTAAATACATCTTAACTCTTTACTTATTCCATTCATTGCCTTCACTTAATGCCTCTTCATATGCTAGGTGTCTTTAATATACTTAGTGTTCTTTCCTCATATAATAAACTCTTATACATTGAGGTGATTAACACTATGAGTTAATAAAAGACACCTGACAGGAGTGATGATAAATGAAAAATTATGAGAATAACTCCATGACTTTGCCTAGTGCTCCAATAGTTGATTCCAAAAATATTTATTCTTTGGCGCCTTCTAGATATAAGGCTTTATGCTACATTCTATGGGGGATAGATACACAAACCTTGTTAAATTGCTTCGACATTGCAGCTCGATAACTAGCTTCTAAGGCTAGAAGGAACTTAGAGACATGTACAATTTTACAGGAACTTCTGCAAATTATAATGGGTGAAGATCATTATGAGACTTGACGACAACTTTGACTCTTACATTTCCAGGACAATAGGAACAGGCAAGATTATAAATCTTAGGATGCTGTCATTTTTTTCTTCTGCTCCTCTCCTAGCAACAGATGCAGTTATGGGAAATGCTTTAGATATTGGGGTTCATTAGCTATTTTAAAAGGTGGAAACTTTTATACAGGGGGAGAATTTCACCCAAAAATATCTCAAGGCTATGAAAACCATTGAGAATCTCTGAGTTCTGTGTCTAGGGGGAAAATTGCACCCCAAAATATCTCAAGGCTATGAAAACCATTGAGAATCTTTGAGTTCTGTGTCTAAGATCTTCAAATGATGTGTAATCAGAAAGAAGACCTCCATCACGTAATTAGCTTTATCTTCACTCCTGCCGAGGGAGACAGAGTCTATCACACCCATTTATTTCCCCTTCTTGTACGGGAAAAAATTTCCGACTGTTGGAATATTTTTAAAGTGTTCATATCTTTATCTTTGAGACTTGTGTCTGTTTACTGACAGTTTTGCAAAACTTGATTACGTTTGGGGGTTAAGAGAAAGGTTATTTCAAGGACATATAAGAATAATTCTAAATTATGTCTAACTCAACCATCATGATTGATAATGGAGCCAAAATATTAATGAGGCAAAATCTCAAATTTCATCGGAAGTTGCTAGACAGCTTTTCTGTTTCAAATAGAATGTCACTAAATAGTCGTCTGAAAAGAATCCCATAATTTACGCTCTGAATCTCTGACCAATTAGGAGTAAAGCCTGATACACTATGCAGGTCACAGCCTGTCAGGTAAGCATTTCTTACTGTGCGGTGGCGACAATGCATATATTAGCTATGTAAATGTGAAATCTGCACACAATTTCCAGGTTAGAATATATTTAAAGAATATGGTCATAAATAATGCGTAGTAGTACCAACCCTGATTCTGCGATGTCTGGGCATCCACGAATTATTTACAAGGGATAAGAAGCAAATCTTTTAGACAGATCTAATGAACTAATACAAGACATCACTAAGAAATAATGTAGAAACTAGTGATAGGTTATTTCTTGCTAACAAATGAAACTCCTAAATCTTAAATATTAGTTTCAAAAACAAATTAGAAAACAGCATCCCAAGTTATTCAGTGCAGAGTGGCTTTTCATAACGCATTTTCTCTCCATTCTTTTATGAAAGTCACATCCAGCCAAGATAGTTTTAATTTGGGGGAGTGAACAAATGATCATGGATGAAAGAGCAAGTGCTGCTGATCCAGAGGTCTAGCAGGGACTTGGCTTTCATGAAAGAATTTAAGGTTGAGTAAAATAATACCTCAGGGTCAAGGAGTAATTCAAGGTCTAAGGGAAAAAAAACTAGACTCTGCTCTTGATTTTGTAGCTAATAGTCTGGGCGAATGAATCTGGGCAAGTAGTATAACTTGTCCAAGCACCAGTCTTCATCTGTAAAATGGGAGCAATAGCTGGCCTACCTATTTCACAGGTTGAGATGGATATCAAATAAGGCAAACGATATGAAAGTGTTTTGTAAGCAGTAGAAGACTCAATACATGTAGAAAAGTAAAATCTAAATCCCCAAGAATCAATGTTTTTTCCAACTCTAGATACATGAGTGTGCATGGCACGTGAATACATAAGTGTGGGCACACATGCATAAAAACATACAAAAGGCATATGTGCTATCAACTTTCAAATGTGTAAAACAGTCATCAATATTTGAATGCTACCTCCATTTTCAATGTTCTACTCCTCTGGTCTAAGTATTTAAAACAATGTACCATGGTGTGTGTCAGAGGAAAGAGTGGGTCCACCCCCCAAATCCTTCTGAATAAGCCAGCTAACTTCCAGCAATTTGGATTTTTTTAACCATTTTTTAAAAATTAAAGTATAGTTAATTTACAATGCTGTGTTAGTTTCAGGTATACAGCAAAGTGATTCAGATATATATGTGTGTGTGTGTGTGTGTGTATATATATTTATTTATTTATTCTTTTTCACTACAGGTTATTACAAGATAAAGAATATAGTTCCCTGTGCTATACAGTAGGTCCTTGTTGTTTATCTATTTTACATATAGTAGTGTGTATATGTTAATCCCAAACTCCAAATTTATCTCCCCTCCCATCCCCTTTGGTAACCAAAGTTTGTTTTCTATGTCTGTGAGTCTATTTCTGTTCTGTAAATAAGTTCATTTGTATCATTTTTTAAGATTCCATATATAAGTGATCATATGATAGTTGTCTTTCCCTGTCTGACTTACTTCACTTAATATGATAATCTCTAGGTCTAATCTAAGGGTTCTTCTAGTAGCCATTGGTCTGATGACGGCTTAATCTTGGGGATGTGAAGACTGTTCGCATTTTCCTAGGTCACAGGCTCTTTTAACTTATCAAAATGTGCTTTAATTGGTCACACAACCACTTTTAAAATGAAGAATAAGCCAAAATGTTTGGGTTTTTTTACTTAAGGGACATGAGGATATGGTCACAGAGGTGTCTAGAAAAATGCTGGATAAGCAAGGAGGAGCTGGAAGGGACATGGAATGTTTTCCCAAGTGTTTTTCTTATCAGATACTCCATGGGGATGAACACTGACTCACTATAGTTTATAAAACTTTTTATTTTTCAGCTCAAAAGACAAAATATGTGGAAGAGAACATATGGATTCTGAGTTGCTGAATAAGGAAGAATCAAGAGTATATATCTTCAGGGAATTTTTACCCATCTTGAAAAAAATGCCCTACTTATTGATAAAGAAAATATAGTATGTATTTTTAGAGAAATTTAAATAAAGTCATGCTAGTTTTTCGAACAAGGTCATAATACACAGTATGTTTTAAAAAATAGAGAAAGAACCGAACATTTTGCTAACATCTGAGGTAAGTGCTAGATAACCAGTGTATCTATAGTTACTGGAGAGAAGGAAAAGGGGACTTCAGTTAAGTCCACTGGTTAAAGTAATTATCCTTGGTATCAAGCGAGACTAGAGCTCCCTGTAAGTACTTTCTTAACGACAGCCATAAAATATAATTTGCCTCTTTCACATTCTAAAAAAAGAAGAAAAACAAACAGTGAATTGAGTAACCATCAAGAGAATCCCAAAAATAATCTCTTTTTTAAAAAATACAAAAATCAGTTTGTCTTTTTCTTGGCCTTAAAAATCAAGTACCACTGCAGCCAAAGCCTTAAGAGTCAGTATAATCTCTTCAGGATAGATTTAAGTCAGGAAAAGTATCTCTTCCTTAGTATCCTAAGATCCATGCTCATCCATTCAGTTAATAAGTATTTCCTGGCATCTACTGTGTTACAGGCTCCACGCAAGTGCTAGAGATAGACAAACAGTAGGCAGCTTTCAAGTGAAAGACCTCACAGACTAATGGAGAGAGACACATGAAATGACAATTATAACGGAATGAGGTTAAATGCAACGGCAGCACAAAACAAGGACTTTTAATCTGAATGGGGACACTGAGAGGTGATAGCTGAGCTTAGTTTTAACTGGTAACTGAGAAGTCGTCAGGTTTTAAAGATGGTGGATTGAATGCAAACATCAACTTCCACTCCTTCCTGAAACCTCACTAAAATACAGTACAAGATTTTAGAAAAAGGCATAAACCCAAAGAGCCAAAAAGACAGGAGAGGTGACAACAACATCAAAATTTGGGAAACTGGAAAGCAGATGGATGAGTTGCAACTAACCTAGCACACACTAAAACACTGAAACCGAAGCCAGCAGTGGGGTAGGCTGAAAGAGACTCAGAAATTAGTAGCACTAGATGCCTTCCGAAGTTAGAAACTCTTTGTTGAAGTCCTGTTTAAGAAGCTTCCTTTAAGAGCGCCTCTCCTCAGTTCTACATAGCTCAGTGACAGGCCCTCATCATACCAGCAAAAGACTGGAGGTTTATTCTTCAGAAACCCTAGGCACCTTTGAGGCCAGAGCACCATGCGGCAAACAGGAATAAACAAAAGTTTACTACCAAGTGAGACCTCCAGCTTTCTTTCCCTTCTTGGTTCCCATAAAGCTGCAGACCAGGTGTATACCCTCCCTCAAGAGACTGGAACATCCTTTTTGGAAACTCTGACTTGCCTGAAAGAAAAATCTAAAGATACTAAAATCTGAGACCCTCAGGGAATTAGCCAAGTCAGATAAACCTACAGTGAAGACAACTACCACCAACCTCTCTCACTACCACCCCTACCCCTCCTCATTTCCCCCACAGAACTTCTGGGTGATTTTATAGGGTCCTTTAGCCAAAGATCACAGGACTTTTGAGGAAATTCTCCATTATGAAAGAGAGAGCAAACAAACAGGCAGAAAAAAAATAAAGAAAATAGATTACACATACCCACAAAGGAAAAAACTGGTGCAGTTAAAATAGTTCTATACAAAATGGAAAGATTCAAAAGGAAAAATGTATTAAAAATTTGAAATATTATAGCAGAGCTGAAAGGCCAGTAAAAGATTTGGAAGATAAAGCTGAGGAAGTCACTCAGAAGGTAGAGCAAAAAGACAAAAAAGTATGAAAATAAGAGCAAAAAGTAAAGAAAACTAGATGATCTGTCCAAAATGTCAAATGTCAGGTAGAGGCATACCAGAAAGAGAGTAGAGAATATGGGGATGGGAATGGGACAAATCCTCAGTGACATAATTCAATAGAATTTCCTAGACCCGAAGAGCAAGAATTTGCAGACAGAAGAGCCGAGGTTCCAGTACAAATGAATATAAACAGAACCATAACAATCTATATCATCATGAAATTCCACAAACCCTAGAAGTCACACAACTTTATAAAGAAAAAAAATTTTTCAAGAAAGGGTCAAGATTCAGAATGGCCTTGGTCTTCTCAAGCTATACTGGGGGCTAGAAGGTACTGAAGTATTGCCTTCCAATTCTGAGGGAAGTATTTCCAATTCAGAATTCTATACACAATCAACCTATCAATCAAGAGGTAGGATTC
Source organism: Balaenoptera acutorostrata (assembly GCF_949987535.1). Taxonomy (NCBI): domain Eukaryota; kingdom Metazoa; phylum Chordata; class Mammalia; order Artiodactyla; family Balaenopteridae; genus Balaenoptera; species Balaenoptera acutorostrata. Next base: position 98,127,022 of record NC_080070.1, read on the forward strand.
GGACGTTTTCAGACCAACAAAGTCTCAAAACTTTGTTTTTTTCTACTCAAGAAATTACCAGAGGATGCTCTCTTCCAAACAGCAAAACAACAGTGACAAAAGTGGAGGAGGGCTTGCAGGGAGTATACCAAGAAAGAGGAATATGTAAAATAAAGGAAACCAGAGAAGCAAAGCAAGAGAGAGAAAGAGGAGATCCCAGGGTACTGGCTGTGCAGCCAGCCTAGGGAGTGGCCAGTCCAGATTAGAACAGGCCAGAAGGCTCCAGGAGATTTTTTTGAGAAGTTTAAACTAATGGAAAACCTAATGGGTTTGATTGTGTTGAGAGAAGGTTTCACAACTAGGGAAGAAATAAATACTCAGAAAAGAAAGCAAATAAAAAAGCAAGGAAATTATTAATTCTGGGGAAAACAAAAACTTCTGGAAAGGAAAAGAAATTACAGTTCAGTATATGACTCAGCTGTGAATGGTCTTTACATAATCAATGTTATAGACCATTACTATTGGTCCAACCAAAATCACAAAATAACAATCCAGTCTCCCAGTGTAGAGAGTCGAGAGATAATGCTTAAAATTGGAAAACCAAGAATTGGCAAAATAAGCATGCTATGTAGAGATATGGAGGAAAATTCTAAAGAATCAGCTAAAAGAGGATCCCTGTTGTGACCTCAGACAGCAGAAACACACACGTCAGGGAGTATGTGACATTAATGACTTCCTCGGCAAGCAAAAACAGACTTGCAAAACAAGTCAGGTTTTCTCTTATGTGTAGTAAAACCTACTCCTAAATGATACAAATTCCGGTAGATACTGTTTACAGAAATTCGCTACTTTTAATAAATCCTTAATCTCACAGTTCATACAAGAAGGAACTACCTCGATTATCCTGCTGTTACCAATCCCCCTTCTTTAGTAATTTTCCCCTCTGAGGCACCCTATTCCCCAATTCTCCTGTGTCTACTTTCCTTCCCTTCTGCTGACATGCCCGAGGCCTCCTCTGCTCTCCTGGGTGCATTTACTCTGCCCTTTGCCCCAAGCGTTATGAAATCAATTACTTATTACACTACTAAGTAACGTCATTTCCTCTCATTCTTTTGTCAGTCGAGCCTTGAAAGCAATAGCTCATCCATCTTCTTTTCAGAGCAAGGCCCAAATAAGTGGATCTTAAAATCATCACGACCTCAAGCTAGGTCTAATCAACTGGAACCAAAGGAAGGAGGGGAAGACATTTGTGTCAGTTTCTTGCATATGTTGGAATTATTTTCTTTGGCAGGAACATATCACATTCTTTCTTTGTGACAGTCAGCAGAGCTGATTACAGGGCTCCACAGCGGGCCAGTGACGAAGCTCGACAACCTGGCAATCTCACCATTATCCCAGCGCCCTGTCGCAGCACAGCTGGAGTCAGATTACCCTTCTGTTTGGGAGAAAAAAATCATGTCTTCTGCATGGATTACAGTGCACTCACAGTGTTTGGTTCAAAGAATAAATATCGGGCATTGTAGCAAGGGTAACAACAATGCCAGTAAAATTCTCCTGACACTAGGAGAGTTCACTTTTGTCACCCTCTTTTTTTTTTTTTTTTTTTAGGAAATTGACATATCTTGATTTCTATTTTCTGTATAGTTTGCTTCCAAACAAGCAAGGGACTGACTTTCCTTGCAGTAAACTGTAATATTTTCCTTTTCTTGGGCTGGACTAACAAGGAAAGAGAAACAGGCCTATCCTCCCATAGTTAGTTATTTTTAAAATTATTACTGAAAAGAAATTTTAAGGCTTAAAATAAAAACTATTTTGACACAGCATGAATGTTCAATTATTCTATTTTTTTTAAAACTTGTGCAAAAAAAGATTAAAAAATAAACTGTAGTTATTAATTCACATTTAACTACTTAAAGAATATACAAGAATTACAAACTCAAAGCAACTGTTTTTTCATTATACTTCTCTTAGTGTTACTTTCTAAAACATATCCTACTGGTGGGGCAACAATAGAAACCAGTCATACCTAAATCAAAATAAATTGCATTTATCTGAAAAATGGCATAGTGTAGAGCAAACTATCATTTTTACCTGGTGCATATAGTCATATGGAAAAGCCTGGGTTTAATCACAAGAAGTACTGTAAAATACATTTGTGACATCCTCTAACCTAACTCATGCCTACATGAGAGATTGGTACATCTTATGAATTAAACATAAGTCCTGATTTATGTTCAGTTATCCCTCATATCAAAAACTACAGTAGCAGAGCTCTGTCACTGTGAATTCATTTAATGATATTGATGAGACAGCCAGCACAGAGACTGAAAAGTAACCGCCAGTGCATAGCACGGCCCTATAAATCACTCCTGAAGAGTGGCTGAGCAATAAATAACAAGTCATTAATTCACTGTAAGTTATGCTAAGAAGCTCAGACTACATATGTACCAGGCTGTAAATAAATGTCTCTGGTACAATATTCGGAACAGGCAATGTTTGGCATTAAAACAATTTTATAAGAGCAAAAATTCATTCAGCAGAATTAATTCACTGTGAATTTCCCTTAGCAGACATAACACAGAATTAAAAAAAAAAAAAACAAAATCAACCCCAAAACTTCTTTCATCCAGAGTGAAACACATTTCAGGTATTAAAATCCAATGGAACTTTTTTTAGTGCCCCAAATTATGAATCTATCCAGTGAGTGATATAATGGGTCTGCCATAAAGCCCCTGAATGAGCTAATAGCATTTCTGTAAAGAATAAACTGGTAAGAATGAGGCTAGTTATTCAAATGGTTTGCCTTATTGCCTCTAGAGGACCAGTAGAAAATAGGTAGCTCTTTACCACTTTGCTTTCTTAGGTAAATCAGAAAATGTTCGCGTTCAAGTGACTTTCACTAACCTCTTCCTCACCCACCAGCTCCCACCTCGTGAGAGCTCTCCAGCTGCTCTTTCTCCCTAGCCCTCTAGAAACAGGCCCTCAAGCTGCCCAAGGGGACACCATCTGGCCGCACCCGGCCCTTCCGACCTTTGTGCAGACCCCAGGGCCACAAAATTGTCTGTCCTGCCTCCTCTACTCAGACTCCTGACTCTGCCACTTGGCTGCTAAAGCGTCTTTCAAACAAATTCATTTCCAGATTTATTCTTTCCAGGTAATGAGTGTACAATTTAATGGGAACAGTTAGAATAGCAGCCTAACTGAAAGTGGTGGATCTAAAGATGAGAATCTCATGCACTACGGCAGACAGGTAAGGGACATATTTTGAAGGAAAAGAAACCTTTTTATGGAGCTTGTAGCTGCCTAGCACTGGATTTTCTTGGGCTGTAAGATATTTGCATACATATAACAAAGACTAATCTTTCCTTTTTCTTATTGCTTTGTAATCTGTAATCAAGGAACTCTAAATGAGGTCCCATCAGCAAAGACTGTTAATCTGATCCTTTATGCAGAATCTGAATACAAGGGTCCTAGATACAGTAGCATTTTAACTATATTGCATTTCAAGCTGATATCTAATTGTCTGCGTAAAATCACCTTAAGGCGATCTTTTATCATCATTGCATTCTAATTCTAACTTATCTAATATCAGTTTTTAAATGACTTCCTCTCTAGATACATCCGCTTGCATTTTTCAGCTTCAATATTGTTGTTGTTATTTCCTATCTCTAACATTCTCTAGGGACCTTTTGAATTTTGTCTTCTCACTGGTATTTAGTTACAAACACTTATCCATTTAGCATCATCTGAGAATTTAATTAACTTGCCGTTTTCTCTTGTTTCAGGTCAATAATGAGGATGTTAATATAGATGTGACATTAGTCTCCCTGGAAGGTCACTGGAAACCTGTTCTCTTGCTACACACACAGCCAATTATCCTCTATGATCCTCTGACCAGTTGTTTTGTTTACTGTTATGTGGTAATATCCATATCCTTGTCAGTTTGAAGTAAAACTGCATGGGAACTGAGAAAAGATAATAGCCTACAGACAAGGCTTCATGTCTTTACGGTTACTGACACCCAGGAATATCAAGGAGGCATACACTGAATCTTTATGATTTTCCCTAAATGATTTAGGAAAATGCTAAATAGAAGTAACTTTGTCTCCACGTAAGGAAACTGAAACAGAGATGCCAATGACATCAGAACTTTAACAAGTCAATCTGATTACTTTTGCCTTTACTTTTTTTAAAGGGAGGATACATAGTATTTTTAAAAGCCAGTATATACATGTATACAAAATGCTCCATTATTTAGACATAGTTGGAAAATTGGATTTTCCACATAAGCAAAATTTCCAGATAAGCCCAGAAAACTGAAGCTTATGCCATGAGCATAGCAAGAAAATCTGACACTTGGAATACTAGTAATGTATCAGGAAGAAGGTCTTTGAAGAAAGGACGAAGATTGAAGATCTCCTTTCCCTGTATTTTTCTCATCTTTTTTTCTCTATTTTTCTACCAGTTTTGACTCCTTCAATGAATCAGAAGACCATGTCTCTTCTTGTATTTAAATTTTTTCTTTTCCCTTTTTTCTCCAAATAGTGGTTTACCTAAACACACAAAATAATACTTCTTAATCAATTTATTAACCATTACCATATAAGTAGACTCCAAATTATAATATTTTAAAGTAAGAGGTGTTTTTTTTCTTGTTCGTTTGTTCTACATTTACATATAGTAATGATCAACTTTGTGTGGTCATTGGAAAAGCATCAGTTAAGGGCCCATATTAGCCCAGGCTAAACCTGAGTTGCAATCCTGCCTCTTACCAGCTATATAAACTAGCTGCGGAATAAGAAAGCTATTTAAGTACCCCAAGTCTCTGATTCCTCATCCGTAAAATGGGGATAATAATACTGCTTATTTCATAAGAGTGCTATGAAGATTAAATAAGAAGAATGAGGTGAAGAGCCTAGCATACTGGATGGCACACAGAGAAATACCTAGGGAATCATATATTCTTAAATAAAAATAAAGCTGCATAATCTGACAAAAGATTTTCTTCTGATTTGGAAGTTTATTCTGATTGACATTGAAACAGATGAAGATTAAATTCTATACATTTATGAGTTAGTGCTATATATTTAACGAATGACCTTATTGGAAATAATACAGTTACCTGAAACTGAGCCTGTCCCAGAAAATCCAGAATATAAAGTCACAGTCTATGTAGATTAATAAATCCAAATAAAATATCCCCATTTTCATCAGTAATCAGGGATCAGTATTGGGTTTAAGTGTAACTCCTCACTGTCTTTGCTGCATTGTTAATATGTGAAGGAAAGATGGAGAGCAGAAGGGTGGAGTTCAGCCTGCAATGCCCTCTGAGGGCCCAGAGGACCAATGAGCTGAAAGATCAGCATGGTGTGGTAAAGAGGGAAGGAAGCAGAAGCCTTGGGTTCTACTGCAGGCTGTCATCATCTAGCTTGGTGACACTGAATTAACCTGTTTCCTCACCTTTAAAATGAGAGTTTAGGTCTTTCTAGCTAGTCTTAGAACTTGACGTTTTTCCATGCTAAGAAAACTCTCCTCTTATCAATAATACAACTTCTTGGCAATGTTTCTAAAAAGGTAGCTTTATCCAAGTTAACTTACACATCTTTAATTATCCAGAGGAATGGCCAGTTGAAAAGGCAATTAGGGATGGAGGAAAATGAGAAAGAAACATAAGCAATCTTTTAGATAATATAGAGATATGTTGGAATCTTTGTTGTATGATTTTTCATTGTCAACTTTCAGCTGCCCAATGGTCATTCAAGCAACTTTATATACTGAGAAGATTTGTTCATGAAAGTGACTGAATTTGCAGTAATGCAGACAAATATTATTACAGATCTATTTCTGAGTTGATTTTGCAATGGAATTATTTTCCATTTTCAAATATTTATTCGAGAAATTCAACTCAGCCACATCATCATATTTTGGTTAATATTTGACCTTGTAAACTTTTACACATTTCATGATAACTTACAAAAGTTTTACTCTTTCCAGGTAAACAAAATAAATCTTTGCATACGTGTTGAAGTTTCTAAGACAGGCAGCTGGGTGGATGTCTTTAAAATGTAATTTTCCTTAGATTTTAAGTCATGAGTTTGACTTGATGCATCAAATGACAAGTAAGTTATCTATGAAAATTTAAGTGTATGAGTATCATTACTGTATTTACTACAGTTTTATTAATTGAACCTTTTGATTTGCCAATAATTCATACCTCTTGGCCAATTACTGTTATTGTGACAATTTCACACTTAAAAATGAAACTTCCACTTGTGGATTAGCATTATTGGTGGTGGGAAGTCATTCCTGTGAACTGGCAGAGATGCAACAAAAGTGCCACAAAAATAACAGCTTTGGTAGTTACTTTGTAAGTTAAATTTTTAAACTCAAAGACTAAAAAATTGCCACACCAAAGTACGTTACTTTGAAAATCTCCATGAGAAAACAGCAATTTTTTTTAGAGATACTAATTATCCAAGGCCATGCTCATTCCCAACAATGCTGTACTGAAAAGCTCTGTGTAAACGGATCTGAAACAACAAAAATGTATTTCAAAGGTGTTTGATATATAAATCCCCTGATAAAATCTTTCATTAAAAACACTTTTTTTTTTAAGTTCAATCATGTATAATGGCCCATAAGTTGAACTGTTATACATCAAGTTCTCTAAAACAGAATAAAAGGCACTTCTGTATGCTCTAGAATTTTATCTTTATTTTCTCAATGAATTAGAATTAGCAAAAGGGGGCTATAGCTCTCAAGACAGGTATCATTACGCTAAAAAAATAAAAAAATTTAAACCACCCTTTATTTTGCATAAAAATATAAAAAGATCAGATGCAGAAAGTTATCTCCAAAAGAAAAAAAAAAAGCTGTCTTATAGTGGCTTTCCAGAGACTTCTTTCTCTGAAAAGACACACACACACACACACACACACACTTGCCAATGTCTTTCCATCAGGATTGATATCATATAGACTCAATATAAATATAATTTTATCTGACATTGCAACCATTCTTCCAGGGACTGCTGCCTGCGAGACCATCACTCTCTTCTCAGTGGCACTTGAGAGGCTTCCCAGAATTTGGAGGATCATAGAAACCACAAGAACCCTGTCTGAAGCTGGAGACAGAGTCCACGATTGCTTCTAGGGTCTACCTCTTGGAATAAAACTGATAACTCACAGATCATCATTTTGTAATAACAGCTGAAATTCTATTTCCTCTTACATTTCTTTAATTTGTCTGCACATTGATACCAATTTTGTCACTCTTCTGCTCACTCATGTTTACAATATCATCCTACAATTTATACACATGAAGTCAGCACTTCATTCCCTGGAAGAATCTAGCATATCCATAAACTTGAATATTTCACTGTGAATTCTCACTTCTAGGTGATTTATACGTCCGTGTATTGAGACCAAGGGTAAACAGACATCCAAAGCTGAAGGCCACGGTTCTAAATATGTGGCCAGGCCCTCTCTATTTGATGCAATGCCTTGTTTTTGATATAGGAATTGCAGAGATAAAGGTGAAAAAGGCATTACCCAGATGAAAAAGACATTATTTTACAGATTATTCTACATGGTTAAAATGGTCAATATTAATTATGCTCACATTTGTGTTTGTATAATAAACTATGATGTCTAAGAATCAGTCTGTAGGATTTCCTTTGGGAAAAGCTCAAGATATTTATATTAAGAATTTACTTTCCCAGTAAAGACTAATTAGAATATGGAAGAAGGGATAGACAATGACAATGCTATAAAAAATACAATTAAGAAATAGAAAAATGTATGTGTCATCACTCATGACAATTTTAAAGGCTCTACTATGGGCCTATAACCATTAAATAATTAAGAATTTAGAAAGTGAATATTTATATAATATAATAAAGCCACTCTCATTTACTAGTGAAATTTATATTCTCTATGTTTTCCTTACACAAGAAAAAAATGGAATGTTACATTCAAATTATACACTTGAAATAACAAAGATATTTTAAAATATATAAACATTGGACTAAGTGGCTCACTCACTACCAACAAGTTAGTTGCAAGGCTATGTATTCCAGGGAGCTTTGGGAAAGGGACTGAATGTGTTGTTTTTCAACTGAATTAGTTTGCTTTATAAAACAGACATTTAAAAGGCATTTAACAATGGAACAAAAAATATTGCAAAGTGAGAGACGATGTTTTTCTTTTTCTTTTTTTTTTTTTAGATGATGTTTTCTTAATTAAAGTGATGACTAGATAGAACAATGATAAGGAAAGTAACATTCATCTTAATCTATCAATAACTATCAAATATTATTCTATAGAATTACTACTGTTAAAAGTTGAAAAGTTACCTACCATTAGTCTTTGTGATGCCAGCCTTAGTACAAAAATCATATGATGTTATTTTAATCAGGTTGACTTCATAGCTTAACTTTTCATTTTAATCAAGTTGACTTTATAGTTTAATATGAAAATAATATATTTTCATAATTAGTAGTGTGCAAAGAGCATTAACTATAAGGTTGTTAATCATAAAGCTGTTACAGTAGTGGACACTGGAAACATGCAAAATGTCCATAAATAAGGGATTGATTAAATACATTATAGTACAGCCATATAATAGAATACTATCCTGATAATGTTGTAGATGGATGTTTATTAGGAAACCATTTACAGTGTAATGTTATGTTTAAAACAAAGCTAGATTAGAAAATAGAATGTATGATAGAACCCCAATTTTATAAAAAATAAAATTGAACACATATATAAATCTAGAAAAATATACCCCAATATACTTAGTATTCTTATTTGTGAGGTAGTAGGAGCATGCATATGTGTGTGTGTGTGTGCATGTGTGTGCACACACGTGCATGCATGCAGGAGCACAAGTGTCAAGGTGCATGTATGTGTGTATACAAACATAGGTATTCACCTAGCTGTAGTTTTAAATGTTTTCTTCACTACATGAGCATTGCTTTCACAATTATAAAATAAAATTATTTAAAAACATTTAAAAAGAAGTCGTTTTTACTGTCAAGTTTAAGAAAAACAAAGCCTGTCTGCAGCATATATTTGTTTACTGTCATTCTTTTAAATTATAAGTCCAAATCAAGGCATTTTGCATTCTCACTCCAACAAAAAATACAGAAAGCCAAAAAAAATTAACTTGACATTTTTACAAAAAACAATGTCTGAAACAAACAATTGGAAGGAAAAAAGCATATATTCCAACTATAACGCTTGGATTAAAAAATATACCTATTTTTTAAAGCCTGATTTGAAGTTACCAAAGTGCAATATGGAATTGAAATTACAGAATAAATACTCCTTGAGAGAAAACTCCTTTGATCTTCAAAGAGGTCATCTCATGCTCCAAGTGAGCTGTTGAGAAATCTCCCCTTGCTATTTATTTGTATGGGATACCTGATTGCACAACATACCTAAGATCCATTGTACAAAATTTTAAAACCTATGTTTCAATGGCAAAATATAACATTTTAAAATCAGGAATTATTTCCTTTGCATTGATGATTTACTACAGTTATTTATATTCTCAGTTTCTTCTAATAGATTTCTATTTTCCTGTAAGTCCATAAATATTGCTTTAATTCCCTGTATCCAAGATCTTTAAACAGAAGCAGACACTAAACTCATTCTATTTATAAATTCTGATGATATATAGATAACATAGATTCAACTGTTCATCTATAAGATATACAATATAAAGATCCTTGTAAAACTATCCATTTCAACATATTTTAAAAAATTTCTCAACTGTGGCATTTATTATCAACTAGAAAGTCTGCAAAATATCAAATATTTTATTTTAATTTTTAGAGTTAAATGTTACCATTTAAGATGCCCTGAGATATATTTACTTAGATTCTTTATCGAAGTATAAAAATAGTAATAGCATTTAAGTTTAACACCAAAAACTAATGAATACCATGGGTGGTATAATATTTAAAAGACTTTATGTTTTCACCTAATATGATTGTAGGTACATTTTTCTGTTCCATTTTTCCCTCCCCCATGCAAAATGATTCCATGCCAAATCCCTTAAATTCCTCTTTTGAAGTTTAAAATTAATTCCCATGGTTACTCTTCTATAATCTCCCATCTTTTTGAAAATGCAAAATATGCTCATACTTTTTGAGAAATCAGATGAAATCCCAAATATCCTATGAGTATGTATTATGCTTTTAAAAAGAAAAACCACACACTCATTCTCTAAAAAAACTATTCATCAAGGAATCTAATTCTGTAATTAATACGAACAAGGTAACAATTTGCTTTAAGTGTCCATTCATAATGTTAAATCAATGTTAAATTATAAAGAACTTCCATGGAAATACACAAGACATATACATTGATTCTAAATGAAATTCATTATAAGCAGCTCTATTACACTGAATGGCAAATAAATTCTTAGTAACAAGGCATTTGATGTGTTATCGAGAACTGGGATTGACAAGAAAACCACTTAGCTCACTTTCTAATAATATTATAGCAAGTTACTGATAAAGCACCTATATTTTTCAATTTGGAAGAAAAACTTTAAAGAGGATGATGTTTTACCTAACCTTTTTAATATAGTCTGTTTCCTGTACAGAGCTTTCAAAGGTTTTGCTCTTTTATAAGCTCATCTTGCCCATACCATCAGAAGTCCATAAGAGCAGATGCTGGAATAATTAAAAACCTATCACTATAGACTCTTCCATCACATCACAGACTAGGAAAATGAAGGCGGTTTATGGGTGCCCTTGTCTCACTTTATCCACCTCTTCATGGTTGATGTGTAAGCTTTAATGTGCATCCTTGCACCTCTCCTCCGTCAGGAAGCCTGTCTCTGGGGATCACTTGCAGAAAATAGGACACTGAGTCCATAATTAAAGTAATCTCTTTCCAGGCAGATGCTGCAGTTGGCTCTGTTATCACATATTACAAAAGGCATCTTGAGGGTTATAAAATGTGCAGCAAATAGCTTTGGAGATGAGAAACAGCAATTTTTCATCTAATTTTGATCCATAGACATGTAAGCACTGTGTTGCTACTTTTTGGTTTTGAGCCAAATAACTGTTATGGTACTGAGATGAGCCAGGCAGTAACCAAAATTAAAGAATACTTTAGCTTTTATCCTCAAAGTGAGCAAAGCTCTTTTGTAACCATCTTTGCACTTAGCAAATAAGGATGCCATCTCATATCTGAGCATTAATGCCTGCAGGCGGATTTAGAAGAAAGGCTTATGTAGCTTAGCTTTACAGCCATACTTTCAATATATTTGCTTAAGTTAAAACCAGTGGTTGATTAAGGGACCAACCATCTTAGCTCCTTTGCAACTACAATGTACATTTTTAATTAGAAGCATTTCTACTGTTTATCTTTTGTATAATATTTTAGGGCATTGCTCTTTGAAATACACGTCAGCCCAGATAACTAAAATGTTCGTATTATTCATAATCCCTTCTATAAATACCAGTAGTGGAGACAAATGGAGGAGATCTGACTAACACATTTTTGTTTCCAGCTTACGACTTGTCAGTGTGGGTAAACAAAACCTGATCTCAATATTGTGAGGTGCTAAATAGAGATGGAAATAATTTTGTTTAATATTTATTTCTCAGTGTTAAACATGACAACTTCTCAATACAAACTGATTCAATTTTAAAAGAGGTGATCTTAGAACTCCAGAAAATATGTGGCTTAAATATTTTTATTTCCTCAAGCTGCTTTTTTCTTTTTAAAAAAAATTTTAACAGCAAAGTTTTATGTAGACTTGGGCCTTTCAAATTAAAATGTCATACCAGGGTACACACCCAGTAGTGGGATTGCTAGGTCGTATGGTAGTTCTATTTTTAGTCATGTATTTAGTCATTGCAGCACTATTTACAATAATCAGGACATGGAAGCAACCTAAGTGTCCATCGACAGATGAATGGATAAAGAAGATGTGGCACATATATACAGTGGAATATTACTCAGCCATAAAAAGAAATGAAATGAAATTGAGTTATCTGTAGTGAGGTGGATGGACCTAGAGTCTGCCATACAGAGTGAAGTAAGTCAGAAAGAGAAAAACAAATACCATATGCTAACACATATATATGGAATCTAAAAAAAATAAAAAGAAAAATGGTTCTGAAGAACCTAGGGGTAGGACAGGAATAAAGATGCAGATGTAGAGAATGGACTTGAGGACATGGGGAGGGGAAACGGTAAGCTGGGACGAAGTGAGAGAGTAGCATTGACATATATACACTACCTAATGTAAAATAGATAGCTAGTGGGAAGCAGCCACATAGCACAGGGAGATCAGCTTAGTGCTTTGTGACCACCTAGAGGGGTGGGATAGGGAGGGTGGGAGGGAGATGCAAGAGGGAGGGGATATGGGGATATATGTATATGTATAGCTGATTCACTCTGTTATACAGCAGAAACTAACACAACATTATAAAGCAATTATACTCCAATAAAGATGTTTAAAAAAAAAGAAACTATGAAAATAAATAAATAAATAAAATATCATAACATAAAGCCAGATGCCACCAGTGCATGCCTGAAAGTTGAAATAACATAGTATAAACCCTAATTTTCTAACATAATCTTCTGGTACCTTTGTGCATTAAGGCATTTTTTCATTCAAGTATTCATGCATTCACTCAACCATCCAACAAATAATTTTTAAAGAATTTTTTTGCTCAAATAATTTTATAATACTACTTGCAAGTGAAATATTAGAAAATATGTACTCAGTATTCTGCCAACTCAAAGGCAATTTTCAATTTTGCATGTTTTTTCTTTCAGCTCTGTGTATATGCATGTTATTTTGTTTTTAGGTAATTACTTTGTCCCTAGCATTATTAACTTTTGCTTGTTTTGTCTGATATTAATATAGTGACACATGTAAATCAACTATACTTCAAAAACCAACTTTCTTTTGGTTAATATTTTCCTGGTATGTCCTTTTCTTTCTCTTTCCTTTTAATGCTTTTGTGCCATTATGTTTAGGTTTGTCTCTTGGAAGAAGTACATTGTTGGATTTTTGAAATTGCCTTCTGAAAGTCACAGCATTTTAGTTGGTGAATTTAATCTGTTTACATTTATTGTAAGTAAATATGTATGTGTATGTGTATATATACACATATATATATAATACCTACATGTTTATGTTATATTACATTTCACATTCCTATGCTTTTTATATTTGCCTTTTCCCCTTTCTTCTGGTGGATTAAGTTTTATTTAATCCTTTCCCCATCCCATCCCCTATTTTGGAAGTTACACACATTTCTGTTCTATACATTTATGTTTCTAACAATCATCCTTAACTAAGCCTACAGTCTTCTTCCAGAATAACTGGAGGACCTTAGAAAATGTTAATACTGATTTCCCTTATACACTGATGTTGCTTAGTATTTTGGTTATTCTTTGCCTTTAAATTCTATCCTAAAATAGTTATTGCTTTATATTATATATATAAATTTATTTGTATATTCAGTGTTCATTTAGAATTTCTAACATGCTTACCAATGATTATTTATTATTGGGTCACACCATAATTTCATGCATCCTACACTTTCTGAGTTTTTCTTTTTACTAAAGCACATTCTTTTAAAACTTGCTTTAAAATGATCTCTGTGTAGTAAAAACAATTAAACCTTATTTCTTTGAAAATGTCTTAATTTTGTTTTCACACTTGACTGATAATTTATCAAGGTACAGAATCCTGGGAAGATAATTATTTTCCATCCTCACTTCAAAGATACTGTTCCACTGTCATCTGGTGTCTCTTGCTGCTGATGAGAAAACCACTGCCAGACTAAATTTACAGGTTATCTGCTTTTTCTTTTCAGTTGTCTTTGAGATTTTCTCTGTCTTTGACATCCTGAAGGTTCACTATGATCTATATCATTGCTAATTTATTTTATTTATCTTGATTAGATTAAAAAGTTTCATGTCTTCCTTAATTCTAGAAAATTCTCCTCCATGATCTCTTGAAATATGCTAGTCTTCATTCTTTCTATTTTCCCCTTCTAAAACTTCTATTATATGCTAATTTCTTAACCTGGTGTTCTGTACCAGGTCAAAAATGTAAAATTAGACTCCTCCCAAGCTGAGAGTTTTTGTTTCCCATAAATGACTTACTTTTAACCAAAGGCTCCAGTCAAATGACAAGCTTCTTTGCTGTTTTCCTAGATGGAGTTGGATAATACTTTGAGGCTCTAGGCTTCATGTAATAGGCCCAGTTCCTGCTCCCTCTCCTCCCCCATCTCATGGCAATAGTTACAGGCCCCACTCAGGTTAAAACTCTAGACCTGGGACCTAAATCCAAGTTTAAAATACCCATAGGCCACCACAATGTGGGCTGCCACTTCCTGATCCAACTCTGATAGCTCCCTTTTCTTCCAGAATTCTGTGTTTTCTTTTTCTTTCAAACCAGTTTTTTAATATATTTTAAACGTTTACTCATTTTATCCAAAATTTCTATGTAATTTCAGTGGAAAGCGTTTTTGCCATGCCAGCTCAGGCTTCCACGATGCCAAAAGTTCTCCGCAAACATAATTTTAATGTGCCTGAAGTTGTAAAAATAACTTTTTTATGCTTTTGTCATTTAATATTCTAAGCATCTCCCAGGTTGCTATACTGTCTTCCATAATTACTATTTTAAAAGTGACATAGAGTGGTAATACAGAATGATAGTTAAAAGGATATGTTTTGGATCAAAACAAACCTATCTCTGAGCTCTTCAAGTTCTTCCTTCAGTAATGATTCTAGGAGAGGAGAGGAATTTAGTAGGCTGCCTGGTACACAGGTACTCACTAAATGGAAGTTGCTATTTTTACTACTACTATCACTATCATCATCATCAAATAGTATTCCAAATTTCATTATCATTCATTTTCCTATTAATGATGATTAGCCTTCCAGACCAGTTAATTTTAAATATTAGGTACATGGTGGTAAATTTTCATGGCATAAGGGCATATTTGAAAAGGCCCAGAACTTAAAACATTATGGCAGGGGATGGGGGGAGTCGGGGGTTGGCAAGGTCAGAGCAGGGGCTGAGGCCCAGGGGTGGGGGCAGGGAGAGCCCAGGGCAGCCAAAGAGTAGCTCTGAGGCCTGAGCTCTGTATGGGAAGGTAGCCAGAGGGAATCCTCACCTGTCACACTTCGCCTACCATTGCCCACAAAGTTAAGGACCATAGAAATTGCTGCACTGACAAACAAAATTAAAATGAACAGTTTGGTAACTAGCTTTTTACATATAACTGCCCTACTTGTCCAGGTTAGCAGTTACAATAATTCAAGTTCATAGGACAACTGCAAAATCTTAGCTTTACTTTACTCCTTCTGTATGTCCTTTGAAGTACATGGTTACATTCTGTAAATGTTAAGATAACATTAGAGGAAAAAATAATTCATTTGATCCTCTAAATCAGTGCTGCGCACCAGCACTTTCTTATTTTAAAAAAAATTTTTTTCTTTTTCTTTTTTCTTTTTTTAACATCTTTATTGTAGTATAATTGCTTTACAATGGTGTGTTAGTTTCTGCTTTATAACAAAGTGAATCAGTCATACATATACATATGTCCCCATATCTCTTCCCTCTTGCATCTCCCTCTCACCCACCCTCCCTATCCCACCCCTCCAGGTGGTCACAAAGCACCAAGCTGATCTCCCTGTGCTATGCGGCTGCTTCCCACCAGCCATCTATTTTATGTTTGGTAGTATATATATGTCTATGCCACTGTCTCACTTTGTCCCAGCTTACCCTTCCCCCTCCCCGTATCAAGTCCATTCTCTAGTAGGTCTGCATCTTTATTCCCTTCTTGCCCCTAGGTTCTTCTGACCATTTTGTTTTCTTCTTTTTTTTTTTTTTTAGATTCCATATATATGTGTTAGCATACGGTATTTGTTTTTCCCTTTCTGACTTACTTCACTCTGTATGACAGTCTCTAGGTCCATGTACCTCACTACAAATAACTCATTTTCGTTCCTTTTTATGGCTGAGTAATATTCCATTGTATATATGTGTCACATCTTCTTTATCCATTCATCTGTCGATGGACACTTAGGTTGCTTCCATGTTCTGGCTATTGTAAATAGAGCTGCAATGAACATTTTGGTACATGACTCTTTTTGAATTATGGTTTTCTCAGGGTATATGCCCAGTAGTGGGATTGCTGGGTCATATGGTAGTTCTATTTGTAGTTTTTTAAGGAACCTCCATACTGTTCGCCATAGTGGCTGTATCAATTTACATTCCCACCAACAGTGCAAGAGGGTTCCCTTTTCTCCACACCCTCCCCAGCATTTATTGTTTGTAGATTTTTTGATGATGGCCATTCTGACCGGTGTGAGATGCTAGCACTTTCTATAATGATGGAAATGTGCTAGATCTGTGCTGTCCAATACAATAGTCACTAGACATATGTGGCTAATGAGAACTTGAAATGTGGCTAGTGCAAGTGAAGAACTGTATTTTTAGTTTTATTTGACTTTAATTAATTTAAATTTAAGTAGCCACATATAGCTACCATGTTAGAAAGTACAAATTTAAACAAATTTTAGAATATGTGTGTGTGTATATGCATATATGTGTATGTATATACATATGTACATATATACACATATAGCCACGTGTATATATATACAAATATACATCTGTATATAAATACACATACAATGTATATTCAGATAAGTCACAGAGGACAAGATAAGTTCTTTAAAAAATTCTTATCTGGAAGAAGCAATCAAAATTTTATTTCATATTTGTAATAATGTCTTAATATTCAGAGATTTTACTAAAAGCAGAATTAAAATCTTTTTGCTGGTATGTATTATCCAAGTGACTAACTATATTGGCAAACTGTGGAGTTGTTGTTGCCATGAGAAAAGCTTATTTACCTGTTTCCCAGACATTTTTGTCATCACTATTTTTAACTGTGTAGGCAGTTTAAAGAAAAGGAAATAATTTCACATTTGGGGCTTCTAAAACTGGTTCCATCAAACTCTACTAATAGAGAAATAACTCAAATCTCTGCCCATATCTCATTTAGGAAATTTCTGTCAGATATTGAGAACTCCTAATAATTGTAATATGTAAAGCTTTTAGATTTACTGATTTCGATCTTTCTGCTTTCACAAGTGTTCCATGTGTTTTCAAGTAAGAAGTGCCAAGTGGAGTTGTAATCCCGTCTAAACCACAAGGCCTTGTAATAAGAAGCATCTCATGGATTCCAAACCTCAGTCCATTTATTTAAGTACCCTCCACAAGTTATGATTCCATTACAGGAATGGAAGGGATGAAGGGAAGGACGGGTTTGCCACAGAGTTTTGTTTTGTTCTGTTTCTAGACTTAACATTAGGAAAAACTACTATTTCTATATAAAAAGAAAAGAAACATAAAAAAAAAAAATCACTAACAACTACTGATATTTACTGTGGGATAGAATTCCATAGATGCAGGTCCATCTTTGGGCCCTAGTTAAAAATACTTCATTACCGAAGTAGACAATTTTCTCACTATAAAGCAGTTCTACTTCTCTGTTGGTCTTAAGGTTTTGATGCAAAGAAAAGTGTCACAGTGAGATTCCAGTAGATTTCTCTAATATAACCAGTGCCGTTTACACAGAGGCTTTTTACAAGAAGGGGACACAGGAAGGGAGAAAGGAGACAGGAAAAAATGAAGGGAATGATTTTGCTTTTTGAATATCTATAAATTTTTTAAAAACATGTTGTATAATTAATATAACAAAAATAATTTCTTCACACCTTCCTGGTGATTAATGGATATATTTTATCTCAACATTTTACCATATTCCCTAAAATTAAGGATTAAATCCCCAGGAAGCATCTTGACCTCATTTACCAAAATGTTGATAAATAAGAACACACATTGGTCCCTGAACTTAGATTATATCCTTGTCCAAGCCTAACTGGCTATTTAACTTTGATGAAAAACAGGCCTATGGGGAAATGAGAACTATCAGGCTTCTAGCCACTCACTTTTAAGGGTAGATAATTTTTTTTTTTATCCTGTCATTCAAAGGTATGTTTTTGAGCAGCACTGAAATCATTGTCTCAAGTTGGGGAATGTCTGTTTAAAAAAAGAAAACTGGACCATCAGAAAAAATCAACACACTTGTGACTTAGGAGACAGATGAAATTCCTCCTTTGTAAAACAGCATAGCTGGTTTTATCAAACAGTGTGGATACGATCATTTCAGCCTTACATGAGAAGTAATTTATTTTTGCAGTAAGCTATGCATAACCTACAAAGCAAAATAACATTTCTGTGTAACAACTGTTAGCATCCTTATCTATAGGTATGAATGCACTCCCCATAAATGCACCCATGGGGAAGTTCCTGATCTTATTTTAAATGTTTAAGTAACAAGGCAAACATCTCCAATGTTTTCTTCTGATCGATGGTAATAAATGGGCAACCACACTATCTTTCATGGGAATCCTCCAGAAAGACCAGAATAGCTCTCATCAAAAATTAAAGGCACCAGAGATATACTCAAGGCAGCATTTCAAATCTCTGCCTCAGTATTACTTTGAGCCTGTTCAGTGTTCAGAAAGTACCAGTGTCTTCAATTCTCTAAAATGATTTTTTGTCTTCTTGTTTAGTGTACTTTTAAGGCCCCTCTAGGAGAATCTTCCTTTAAAATATCAAATGTTCAAATATGGTCCACCTGTGCACCTCTTTGCTGCCCTGAGTTCAATTCTTTGTTGTTGCTTCAGTATCTTAAATAGAACATTGCTTGCTTCATTCTGTTCTCAGTTGTGAGGGAGTTCACTTAAGGTTAAATCAGCATTAATTTAGGCACAAATCTGATCTTCTTTTTTGTTCCATTTTTATTCTAATATTATGCTAGCATCTGTCCAATCAGTTTAACTTAAATCTAACAGTATTCAATTTTGTCTTTAATTCACACATTCTCTCCCTATATGCAATCCCCTTGTGACAAGGGATGGGTATAGTCAGCACCCAAAGAATGAACCTACATCATACATATCAAGATCAGGCCTATGTTTGACATATGAGTCTACTGTGTTCTCCACATTTCAGAAGTTTAAATCAGTGCCTTAGGATATTTGAATGAGCTAGATAATATTATAATGTCTCATATAGAGATAGATTTCAAAATGAGGATAGGAAACACGAGTTGCCACGTTAAAAAGTTTGAGAGATTCTGATACCCCATTAAAAACTCTAATTTTCATCATATCAATATCATGGGTATTTCATCCTATAAAATAGGTAAGTGATGATTTTAGAGGCAAATGTAGTAAAGTGACAAAAATCACCTGCTTGAAACTGGACTGTCTTCTAAATGCAGGCTGTGTCAATCGCTAGGTGAGTTATGTTAAGCAAGTTATATAACATCTCTGTACTTTGATTTACTCATCTGTAAACTGAGAAAATAATAGCATCTACTTCATAGAATTACTGTGAGAATAAAATGGGTTAAAAGATGTCAACTACTTAGAACAGTGACTGGTACGTTGTATATTTTCAAAAATATTAATGAATTTTGCAGTTGTTATTTTATAGCCTTCTTTCCTTGTTAGTTTCTCACTAACTTTTAGGGTTAGATGCCCTGGAGATTTCCTTCCTTCCTTCCTTCCTTCCTTCCTTCCTTCCTTTCTTCCCTCCATCCCTTGCCCCATCCCTACCATTTCGCCTCCTCCTCCTCCTCCTCATCCCTCCCACCCTCTTCTTCTCCTTCTTCTTCCCTCTTTTCTCTCTGTACCACCTCCTGACCCTGGGGAATTTTTTTTTTTTAATTTACATCCAAAAACTTGAGATAATTAAGCTTACTAATCATTAAAGACTAATCAAATACAAAAGTAAATACAAACTTACTGTCATAAGATCTGCATACTAAGCAGATCTCTGGATGAACCTATCACTTAAAATGTAAATGTCATCAACTGGTGTCAAAAAACTAATGACAAAATAATTTTAGCTATTATTTGATCCATTTGATATATTTGTACCAGTACAACCAAACACTTTATCCTCAGGCCATCCTCTTCTCTGTGTCTCTCACTTGATTATTTTTAATGAGAAAGGCAGTAAAAAGACAGTCCAGGGAAGACCTTCAAGATGGCAGAGGAGTAAGATGTGGAGATCACCTTCCTCCCCACAAATTCATCAAAAAAACATCTACAGGTGGAACAACTCTTACAGAACACCTACTGAACACCGGCAGAAGACCTCAGACTTCCCAAAATGCAAGAAACTCCCCACATACCTGGGTAGGGCAAAAGAAAAAAGAAAAAACAGAGACAAAAGAATAGGGATGAGACCTACCCCTCTGGGAGGGAGCTGTGAAGGAGGAAAACTTTCCACACACTAGGAAGCTCCTTCACTGGTGGAAACAGGGGGTGGGCGGGAGGGAAGCTTCGGAGCCATGGAGGAGAGCGCAGCCACAGGGGTGCAGAGGGCAAAGCGGAGAGATTCCCACACAGGGGAGCAGTGCCGACCAGCACTCAGCAGCCCGAAGGCTTGTCTGCTCACCCACCAGGGCAGGTCGGGGCTGGGAGCTGAGGCTCGGGCTTCGGAGGTCAGATCCCAGGGAGAGGACTGGGGTTGGCTGTGTGAACACAGCCTGAAGGGGGCTAGTGCACCACAGCTAGCTGGGAGGGAGTCCGGGAAAAAGTCTGGACCTACCTAAGAGGCAAGAGACCATTGTTTCGGGGTGTGCAAGGAGAGGGGATTCAGAGCACCACCTAAACAAGCTTCAGAGATGGGCACAGCCACGGCTATCAGCACGGACACCAGACACGGGCATGAAATGCTAAGGCTGCTGCTGCAGCCACCAAGAAGCCTGTGTGCAGGCACAGGTCACTCTCCACACCTCCCCTCCCGGGAGCCTGTGCAGCCCGCCACTGCCAGGCTCCCGTGATCCGGGGACAACTTCCCCGGGAGAACGCACAGCGCGCCTCAGGCTGTTGCAACGTCACGCCAGCCTCTGCCACTGCAGGCTCACTCTGCCTTCCGTACCCCTCACTCCCCCCAGCCTGAGTGAGCCAGAGCCCCCTAATCAGCTGCTCTTTTAACCCTGTCCTGTCTGGGTGGGGAAAAGATGCCCTCAGGTGACCTACACACAGAGGCAGGGACAAATCCAAAGCTGAACCCCAAGAGCTGTGCGAACAAAGAAGAGAAAGGGAAATTTCTCCCAGCAGCCTCAGGAGCAGCAGATTAAATCTCCACAATCAACTTGATGTACCCTGCATCTGTGGAATACCTGAATAGACAACGAATCATCCCAAAACTGAGGCGGTGGACCTAGGTAGCAACTGTAGACTTGGGGTTTGCTTTCTGCATCTAATTTGTTTCTGCTTTTTTGTTTATTTAGTTTAGTATTTAGAGATTATCATCATTGGGAGATTTGTTTATTGGTTTGGTTGCTGGCTTTGTTTTTTTTTTTAATATATATATTTTTTTCTTTTCTTTTTCCTTTTTCTCTTTTTCTGAGTGTGTATGTGTATGTTTCTTTGGGTGATTTTCTCCGTTTAGCTTTGCTTTTACCATTTGTCCTAGCATTCTCTCTGTCCAATTTTTTTTTTTTTTTTTAAGTATAGTTTTAAGCGCTTGTTATCATTGATGAATTTGTTTTTCGGTTTGGTTGCCGTCTTCTTTCTTTCTTTTTTCTTTTCTTTATTACTTTTTAATTTTTTTACATTAAATACTTTTTATTTTTTAATAACGTTATTTATTTATTTATTTTTTCTTCCTTCCTTCCTTCCTTCCTTCCTTCCTTTCTATCTTTCTTGCATTTCTTCTGAGCTGTGTGGCGGACAGGGTATTGGTGCTCTGGCCGGGTGTCACGCCTGAGCCTCTGAGGTGGGAGAGCTGAGTTCAGGACACTGGTCCAGCAGAGACCTCCCAGCCCCACGTAATATCAAATGGCGAAAGCTCTCCCAGAGATCTCCATGTCAAAGCTAAGACCCAGCTCCACTCAACGACCAGCAAGCTACAGTGCTGGACACCCTATGCCAAGCAACTAGCAAGAGAGGAACACAATCCTACCCATTAGCACAGAGGCTGCCTAAAGTCATAATAAGTTCAGAGACACCCCAAAACATACCAGCAGATGCGGTCCTGCCCACCAGAAAGACAAGATCCAGCCTCATCCACCAGAACCCAGGCACCACTCCTCTCCACCAGGAAGCCAACACAACACACTGAACCAACCTGACCAACTGGGGGCAGACACCAAAAACAATGGGAACTACGAACATGCAGCCTACAAAAAGGAGACCCCAAACACAGTAAGTTAAGCAAAATGAGAAGACAGCAAGGAAGGAGCAAGGTAAATACCCACCAAACCCAAACAAATGAAGAGGAAATAGGCAGTCTACCTGAAAAAGAATTCAGAGTAATGATAGTAAAGTGACCCAAAATCTTGGAAATAGAATGGAGAAAATACAAGAAATGTTTAACAAGGACCTAGAAGAACTAATGAGCAAACAAACAATGATGAACAACACAATAAATGAAATTAAAAATTCTCTAGAAGGAATCAGGAGCAGAATAACAGAGGCAGAAGAATGGATAAGTGACCTGGAAGATAAAATACTGGAAATAACTACTGCAGAGCAGAATAAAGACAAAAGAATGAAAAGATTTGAGGACAGTCTCAGAGACCTCTGCGACATTAAATGCAACAACATTCGAATTCTAGGGGTCCCAAAAGAAGAAGACAAAAAAAAAAAAAGGGACTGAGAAAATATTTGAAGAGATTATAGTTGAAAACTTCCCTAACATTGGAAAGGAAATAGTCAATCAAGTCCAGGAAGCGCAGAGAGTCCCATGCAGGATAAATCCAAGGAGAAACAAGCCAAGACATAATCAAACTATCAAAAATTAAATACAAAGAAAAAATATTAAAAGCAGCAAGGGAAAAGTAACAGATAACATACAGGGGAATCCCCATAAGGTTAACAGCTGATCTTTCAGCAGAAACTCTGCAAGCCAGAAGGGAGTGGCAGGACATATTTAAAGTGATGAAAGGGAAAAAAATACAACCAAGATTACTCTACCCAGCAAGGATCTCATTCAGATTTGACAGACAAATTAAAACCTTTACAGACAAGCAAAAGCTAAGAGAATTCAGCACCACCAAACCAGCTTTACAACAAATGCTAAAGGAACTTCTCTACGCAGGAAACACGAGAGAAGGAAAAGACCTACAATAACAAACCCAAAACAATTAAGAAAATGGTAATACAAACATACATATCGATAACTACCTTAAATGTAAATGGATTAAATGCTCCAACCAGAAGACATAGACTGGCTGAATGGATACAAAAACAAGACCCGTATAAATGCTGTCTACAAGAGACCCACTTTAGACCTAGGGACACATACAGACTGAAAGTTAGGGGATGAAAAAAGATATTCCATGCAAATGAAAATCAAAAGAAAACTGGAAGAGCAATTCTCATATCAGACAAAATAGACTTTAAAATAAAGATTATTACAAGAGACAAAGAGAGACACTACATAAAGATCAAGGGATCAATCCAAGAAGAAGATATAACAATTGTAAATATTTATGCACTCAACATAGGAGCACTTCAATACATAAGGCAACTGCTAACAGCTATAAAAGAGGAAATAGACAATAACACAATAATAGTGGGGGACTTTAACACCTCACTTACACCAATGGACTGATCATCCAAAATGAAAATAAATAAGGAAACAAAAGCTTTAAATAACACAATAGACCAGATAGATTTAATTGATATTTATAGGACATTCCATCTAAAAACAGCAGACTACACTTTCTTCTCAAGTGTGCATTGAACATTCTCCAGAATAGATCACATCTTGGGTCACAAATCAAGCCTCAGTAAATTTAAGAAAATTGAAATCATATCAAGCAACTTTTCTGACCACAACGCTATTAGAAATTAGAAATGAATTACAGGGAAAAAAACGTAAAAAACACAAACACATGGAGGCTAAACAATACGTTACTAAATAACCAAGAGATCATTGAAGAAATCAAAGAGGAAATCAAAAAATACCTAGAGACAAATGACAATGAAAACATGATGAAAGAAATTCAAGATGATACAAAGAGATGGAGAGATATACCATGTTCTTGGATTGGAAGAATCAACATTGTGAAAATGACTATACTACCCAAGGCAATCTACAGATTCAATGCAATCCCTATCAAACTACCAATGGCATTTCTAACAGAACTAGAACAAAAAATTTCACAATTTGTATGGAAACACAAAAGACCCTGAATAGCCAGCACAATCTTGAGACAGAAAAATGGACCTGGAGGAACCAGGTTCCCTGACTTCAGACTATACTACAAAGCTACAGTAATCAAGACAATACGGTATTGGCACAAGAATAGAAATACAGATCAATGGAACAGGATAGAAAGCCCAGAGATAAACCCACACATATATGGTCACCTTATCTTTGATAAAGGAGGCAAGAATATACAATGGAGAAAACACAGCCTCTTCAATAAGTGGTGCTGGGAAAACTGGACAGCTACATGTAAAAGAATGAAATTAGAACAATCCTTAACACTGTATACAGAAATAAACTCAAAATGGATGAAAGACCTAAATGGAAGGCCAGACACTATCAAACTCTTAGAGGAAAACATAGGCAGAACACTCTATGACATAAATCACAGCAAGATCCTTTTTGACCCACCTCCGAGAGAAATGAAAATAAAAACAAAAATAAACAAATGGGACCTAATGAAAGTGAAAAGCTTTTGCACAGCAAAGGAGACCATAAACAAGACGAAAAGACAACCCTCAGAATGGGAGAAAATATTTGCAAGCAAAGCAACTGACAAAGGATTAATCTCCAAAATACACAAGCAGCTCATGCAGCTCCATATCAAAAAAAAAAAAAACCCAATCCAAAAATGTGCAGAAGACCTAAATAGACATTTCTCCAAAGAAGATATACAGATTGCCAACAAACACATGAAAGGATGCTCAACATCACTAATTATTAGAGAAATGCAAATCAAAACTACAATGAGGTTTATCACCTCACACCAGTCAGAATGGCCATCATCAAAAAATCTACAAACAATAAATGCTGGAGAGGGTGTGGAGAAAAGGGAACCCTCTTGCACTGTTGGTGGGAATGTAAATTGATACAGCCACTATGGAGAACAGTAGGGAGGTTCCTTAAAAAACTAAAAATAGAACTACTGTACGACCCAGCAATCCCACTACTGGGCATATACCCTGAGAAAACCATAATTCAAAAAGAGTCATGTACCACAATGTTCATTGCAGCACTATTTACAATAGTCAGGACATGGAAGCAACCTAAGTGTCCATCATTGGATGAACGGATAAAGAAGATGTGGCACATATATACAATGGAATATTACTCAGCCATGTAAAGAAACGAAATTGAGTTTTTTGTAGTCAGGTGGATGGACCTAGAGACTGTCATACAGAGTGAAGTAAGTCAGAAACAGAAAAACAAATACCATATGCTAACACATATAGATGGAATCTAAAAAAAAAAAAAAATGGTTCTGAAGAACCTAGGGGCAGGACAGGAATCAAGACGTAGACCTAGAGAATGGAGGTGAGGACACGGGGTGAGGCAAGGCTAAGCTCGGACGAAGTGACAGAGTGGCATGGACATATATACGCTACCAAATGTAAAACAGATAGCTAGTGGGAAGCAGCCGCATAGCACAGGGAGATCAGCTCGGTGCTTTGTGACCACCTAGAGGGGTGGGATAGGGAGGGTGGGAGGGAGATGCAAGAGGGAGGAGGTATGGGGATATATGTGTATGTATAGCTGATTCACTTTATTATACATCAGAAACTAACACACCATTGTAAAGGAAATATACTCCAATAAAGACGTTAAAAAAAAAAAAGAGTCCAAATGACTATGTGGCTAAGTGGTTTTCCAATAAAACCTGGCTTATTCAGACAGCATGCCACTTACTCTTCTCTGGGAAAGGCACACACAGCACATTATATAATTGTTTGGAATTTCATTTCAAATGTTCCATAGTTCTTACTATGAGGTTTTTTAAAAAAGGATTTAAATAGATAACTAGGTTTTAAAATCACAGAGTTTGCACCATACACTGGCTATACCAATATGAGGTTGCAGAATTGGGTACAGTGTTGATTCAACTGTCAGCTCTAGAGAGACCACATACATGGTAAATGATAAATATTAGTTGCTGGATTTCTTCAAATCCGAAACACCATCAATCATAATATTAAGAAGTAAGGGCTTCCCTGGTGGCACAGTGGATAAGAATCTGCCTGCCAATGCAGGGGACATGGGTTCGATCCCTGGTCTGGGAAGATCCCACATGCTGCGGAGCAACTAAGCCCATGCACCACCACTACTGAGCCTGTGCTCTAGAGCCCACGAGCCACAACTGCCGAAGCCTGCGTGCCTAGAGCCCATGCTCCGCAACAAGAGAAACCACTGAAATGAGAAGCCCACACACCGAACGAAGAGTAGCCCCTGCTCTCCACAACTAGAGAAAGCCCGCGTGCAGCAATGAAGACCCAACACAGACAAAACTAAATAAATATATAAATTAAAAAAGTAAAATACATGCTGCAACTTATAATTGTAAGATGCCATCAAATGTAAGATGCAACTTTAGAGATACCAAAATGTAAAAGAAACTTCCGTATTTTAGAATCAATGAAATATGTCATTAGTTATTAAGAAATATTTATTGACCATACTAAATATTTTGTAATAACCTATAATGGAAAAGAATCTGAAAAGGAATATATATGTAATATGTGTATATGTATGTATGTATATATATATCTGAATCACTGTGCTGTACACCTGAAACTAACATGATGTTATAAATCAACTATACCTCAATAAATAAAATTTTAAAAAAATAAAGCAAGAAAAAATATTTATTGAGGACTTTCTATTGTCTATAGTTCAGTATTAAGAACTACTAGATATATGAAAGTACCTAACACAGTCCCTGACCTTGGGGGATTTCAAACCCAGTTAATAAAGAAAACACACATGTGAAAAATTAAATAATGATATGAATTAACTAATGATATGAAAACCTCATACAAAATACATTACAAAAGCATATAACTCTGGTTGAAGTTTAATTTCTAAAAAGTAATTCTCCTTACCTTAAAAAGTAAAAGCTTTAATTTTGGGAGTTAGAAAAGAGAGAATCAGAGTATATTTATATTCAAATGCCATAGGTGGTTGTTTTATTTTATCTTTGTGAAATGTTTATATTAATGTTGAACATTAGCAATCTTCTTCAAGTACTACTGGGCACATACTAATTATAGATATTAACTCTTACATATACCTCTACTGAACACATAATAAATACTGTAGTAAAGAACAAAGGTAAGAAACTGCAAACTTTAGTTCAGAAAATTTCAAATGAATTGTTCAGTGGTCCACGTTCAATCTTCAGTTTTCCTGTAATCTCTCACAAAACTAATTAGGAAGAGAGATCAACAAAAACATCTTGCCCACATAGGAAGCAGCTGCTCTATGTAAGATTCAACATAGTCATGGCTTACGATAAGCAGAGACTCAAACATTTATTAAGAATGCTAAAAAGTGCAAATTGCATCATCAAAATTTTATTATGAAATACAAGTGAGGGTGTGTAAACTTCTTTGTAATCGGTAAAAATTACTTCTAACCAAACTGTATTTTTTTTACCAACTGCTAATAAAACATTGTTTGGGGCTGACTTAAAATACCTACATTATGCTTGCCAAGTCACTTCTGATTATAACTTGGTTTCCAATATTACTGATACTAAAAAGAGGATACCCTAGATGATAGATATTTTTTTTAAAAAACCTGGCAACTAAAAATATATATTTCTCCTCCTACCATAAATCAATACCAGAATGACAATGTATTAAACTATAAAGTTTCACAGACTTCTCTGGTAAGATTCACCTGGAGTGTGAGTTTAAAATATAGATCCCCACACCCTCTCTTCTGGAGAATATGATTCTCTGGGACAGGGAATTTGTATTTTGGCAAATTCCCCAGCTAATTATTGTCAGAGAATGTGTGGAAAAAAACACTAAGGGAGTACCTTCCCAGTACCCTGGTTATTTTCTTTTTAATAAATAAATTTATAAAAAGAAAAGAGGCATTAACAGACATAAAAGCACTGGGATTTTGAGCGCTTAAAACCAGTTGATTTGGAGGAGCACAAATCAGACATATCAAGTAAAAAATCCAATATTTGTCATTTTCAAGATCCATTTATCTTTTATAGTTAAGAAACTATATGACAAACCTTTTTAAGTATTTAGCAATGTATTTCTCTGCTCTCTTTTTTTTTTAATGTTTATTTATTTATTTATTTTCTTATTAGTCATCCATTTTATACACATCAGTGCATACATGGCAATCCCAATCGCCCAATTCATCACACCCCCACCCCCATCCCCGCCGCTTTCCCCCCTTGGTGTCCATACGTTTGTTCTTTATATCTGTATCTCAATTTCTGCTCTGTAAACTGGTTCACCTATACCACTTTCTAGGTTCAACATATATGCGTTAATACACGATATTTGTTTTTCCTTTTCTGACTTACTTCACTCTGTATGATACTCTCTATATCCATCCAGGTCACTACAAATGACCCAATTTCGTTCCTTTTCATGGCTGAGTAATATTCCATTGTATATATGTACCACATCTTCTTTATCCATTCGTCTGTCAGTGGGCATTTAGGTTGCTTCCATGACCTGGCTATTGCAAATAGTGCTGCAATGAACATTGGGGTGCATGTGTCTTTTTGAATTATGGCTTTCTCAGGGTATATGCCCAGTAGTGGGATTGCTGGGTCATATGGTAATTCTATTTTTAGTTCTTTAAGGAACCTCCATACTGTTCTCCATAGTGGCTGTATCAATTTACATTCCCACCAGCAGTGCAAGAGGGTTCCCTTTTCTCCACACCCTCTCCAGCCTTTGTTGTTTGTAGATTTTTTCATGATTCCCATTCTAACTGGTGTGAGGTGATACCTCATTGTAGTTTTGATTTGCATTTATCTAATAATTAGTGATGTTGAGCAGCTTTTCATGTCCTTCTTGGACATCAGTATGTCTTCTTTGGAGAAATGTCTATTTAGGTCTTCTGCCCATTTTTGGATTGGGTTGTTTGATTTTTAATATTGAGCTGCATGAGCTGTTTTTATATTTTGGAGATTAATCCTTTGTCCGATGATTCATTTGCAAATATTTTCTCCCATTCTGAGGGTTGTCTTTTCGTCTTGTTTATGGTCTCCTTTGCTGTGCAAAAGCTTTGAAGTTTCATTAGGTCACATTTGTTTATTTTTGTTTTTATTTCCATTACTCTAGGAGGTAGATAAAAAAATATCTTGCTGCGATTTATGTAAGAGTGTTCTTCCTGTGTTTTCCTCTAAGAGTTTTACACTGCCTGGTCTGACATTTAGGTCTCTAATCCATTTTCAGTTTATTTTTGTGTATGGTGTTAGGGAGTGTTCTAATTTCATTCTTTTACAAGTAGCTGTCCAGTTCTCCCAGCACGAATTATTGAAGAGACTGGCTTTTCTCCATTATATATCCTTGCCTCCCTTGTCATAGATTAGTTGACCATAGGTGCATGGGTTTATCTCTGGGCTTTCTATCCTGTTCCATTGATCTATATTTCTGTTTTTGTGACAGTACCATATTGTCTTGATTACTGTAGCTTTGTAGTACAGTCTGAAATCAGGGAGACTGATTCCTCCAGCTCTGTTTTTTTCCCTCAAGACTGCTTTGGCTATTCGGGGTCTTTTGTGTCTCCATACAAATTTTAAGATTCTTTGTTCTACTTCTGTGAAAAATGCCATTGGTAATTTGATAGGGATTGCATTGACTCTGTAGATTGCTTTGGGTAATTTAGTCAATTTCACAATATTGATTCTTCCAATCCAAGAACATGGTATATCTCTCCATCTGTTGGTATCATCTTTAATTTCTTTCATCAGTGTCTTATAGTTTTCTGCATACAGGTCTTTTGTCTCCTTAGGTAGGTTTATTCCTAGGTATTTTATTCTTTTTGTTGCAATGGTAAATGGAAGTGTTTCCTTAATTTCTCTTTCAGATATTTCATCATTAGTGTATAAGAATGCAAGAGATGTCTGTGCATTAATTTTGTGTCCTGCAACTTTACAAATTCATTGATTAGATCTAGTAGTTTTCTCGTGGCATCTTTAGGATTCTCCATGTATAGTATCATATCATCTGCAAACAGTGACAGTTTTACTTCTTCTTTTCCAATTTGTATTCCTTTTATTTCTTTTTCTTCTCTGATTGCCGTGGCTAGGATTTCCAAGACTATGTTGAATAACAGTGGTAAGAGTGGATATCCTTGTCTTGTTCCTGATCTTAGAGGAAATGCTTTCAATTTTTCACCATTGAGAATGATGTTTGCTGTGGGTTTGTCATATATGGCCTTTATCATGTTGAAGTAGATTCCCTCTATGCCCACTTTCTGGAGAGTTTTTATCATAAATGGGTGTTGAATTATGTCAAAAGCTTTTTCTGCATCTATTGAGGTGATCATATGGTTTTTCTCCTTCAATTTGTTAATATGATGTATCACATTGATTGATTTGCATATATTGAAGAATCCTTGCATCCCTGGGATAAATCCCACTTGGTCATGGTGTATGATCCTTTTAATGTGTTGTTGGAGTCTGTTTGCTAGTATTTTGTTGAGGAGTTTTGCATCTATATTCATCAGTGATATTGGTCTGTAATTTTCTTTTTTTGTAATATCTTTGTCTGGTTTTGGTATCAGGGTGATGGTGGCCTCATAGAATGAGTTTGGGAGTGTTCCTTCCTCTGCAATTTTTTGGAAGAGTCTGAGAAGGATGGGTGTTAGCTCTTCCCTAAATGTTTGATAGAACTCACCTGTGAAGCCATCTGGTCCTGGACTTTTGTTTGTTGCAAGATTTTTGATCACAGTTTCAATTTCATTACTTATGATTGGTCTGTTCATATATTCTATTTCTTCCTGGTTCAGTCTTGGAAGGTTATACCTTAATAAGAATTTGTCCATTTCTTCCAGGTTGTCCATTTTATTGGCATAGAGTTGCCTGTAGTTGTCTCTTTGGATACTTTGTATTTCTGCGGTCTCTGTTGTAACTTCTCCGTTTTAAATTCTAATTTTATTGATTTGAGTCCTCTCCCTCTTTTTCTTGATGAGTCTGGCTAATGGTTTATCAATTTTGTTTATCTTCTCAAAGAACCAGCTTTTAGTTTTATTGATCTTTGCTATTGTTTTCTTTGTTTCTATTTCATTTATTTCTGCTCTTATCTTTATGATTTCTTTCCTTCTGCTAACTTTGGGTTTTGTTTGTTCTTCTTTCTCTAGTTCCCTTAGATGTAACATTAGATTGTTTATTTGAGATTTTTCTTGTTTCTTGAGGTAGGCTTGTATAGCTATGAACTTTCCTCTTAGAACTGCTTTTGCTGCATCCCATAGGTTTTGGATCGTTGTGTTTTCATTGTCATTTGTCTCTAGGTATTTTTGATTTCCTCTTTGATTTCTTCAGTGATCTCTTGGTTATTTAGTAACGTATTCTTTAGCCTCCATGTGTTTGTGTTTTTTATGTTTTTTTCTCTGTAATTCATTTCTAATCTCATAGCGTTGTCGTCAGAAAAGATGCTTGATATGATTTCAATTTTCTTTAAATTACTGAGGCTTGATTTGTGATCCAAGATGTGATCTATCCTGGAGAATGTTTCATGCACACTTGAGAAGAAAGTGTAATCTGCTGTTTTTAGATGGAATGTCCTATAAATATCAATTAAATCTATCTGGTCTATTATGTCATTTAAAGCTTGTGTTTCCTTATTTATTTTCATTTTGAATGATCTGTATTTGGTGTAAGTGAGGTGTTAAAGTCCCCCACTATTATTGTGTTATTGTCTATTTCCTCTTTTATAGCTGTTAGCAGTTGCCTTATGTATTGAGGTGCTCCTATGTTGGGTGCATATATATTTATAATTGTTATATCTTCTTCTTGGATTGATCCCTTGATCATTACATAGTGTCCTTCCTTGTCTCTTGTAACATTCTTTATTTTAAAGTCTATTTTATCTGATATGAGTACTGCTACTCCAGCTTTCTTTTGATTTGCTTTTGCATGGCATATCTTTTTCCATCCCCTCACTTTCAGTCCGTATGTGCCCCTAGGTCTGAAGTGGGTCTCTTGTAGACAGCATACAGATGGGTCTTTTTTTTGTATTCATTCAGCAAGCCTGTGTCTTTTGGTTGGAGCATTTAATCCATTCACGTTTAAGGTAATTATCGATATGTATGTTCCTATGACCATTTTCTTAATTGTTTTGGGTTTGTTTTTGTAGGTCTTTTTCTTCTCTTGTGTTTCCCACTTAGAAAAGTTCCTTTAGCATTTGTTGTAGAGCTGGTTTGGTGGTGCTGAATTCTCTTAGCTTTTGCTCGTCTATAAAGCTTTTGATTTTTCCATCGAATCTGAATGAGGTCTCTGCTGGGTAGAGTAATCTTGGTTGTAGATTCTTCCCTTTCATCACTTTAAGTACATCATGCCACTCCCTTCTGGCTTGTAGAGTTTCTGCTGAGAAATCAGCTGTTAACCTTATGGGAGTTCCCTTGTATGTTATTTCTCGTTTGTCCCTTGCTGCTTTCAATAATTTTTCTTTGTCTTTAATTTTTGCCAATTTGATTACTATGTGTCTCGGCGTGTTTCTCCTTGGGTTTATCCTGTGTGGGACTCTCTGCACTTCCTGGACTTGGGTGGCTATTTCCTTTCCCATGCTAGGGAAGTTTTTGACTATAATCTCTTCAAATATTTTCTCATGTCCTTTCTCTCTCTCTTCTCCTTCTGGGATCCCTATAATGCGAATGTTGTTGCATTTAATGTTGTCCCAGAGGTCTCTTAGGCTGTCTTCATTTCTTTCCATTCTTTTTTCTTTATTCTGTTCCCCAGCAGTGAATTCCACCATTCTGTCTTCCAGGTCAGTTATCCATTCTTCTGCCTCATTTATTCTGCTATTGATTCTTTCTACTGTAGTTTTCATTTCAGTTATTGTTTTGTTCATCTCTGTTTGTTTGTTCTTTAATTCTTCTGGGTCTTTGTTAAACATTTCTTGCATCTTCTCTATCTTTGCCTCCATTTTTTTCCCGAGGTCCTGGGTCATCTCCACTATCATTATTCTGAATTCTTTTTCTGGAAGATTGCCTATCTCCATTTCATTTAGTTGTTTTTCTGGGGTTTTATCTTGTTCCTTCGTCTGGTACATAGCCCTCTGCCTTTTCATCTTGTCTATCTTTCTGTGAATGTGGTTTTTGTTCCACAGGCTGCAGGATTGTAGTTCGTCTTGCTTCTGCTGTCTGCCCTCTGGTGGATGAGGCTACCTAAGAGACTTGTGCAAGTTTCCTGATGGGAGGGACTGGTGGTGGGTAGAGCTGACTGTTGCTCTGGTGGGCAGAGCTCAGTAAAACTTTAATCCGCTTGTCTGCTGATGGGTGGGGCTGGGTTCCCTCCCTGTTGGTTGTTTGGCCTGAGGTGATCCAACACTGGAGCCTACCCGGGCTCTTTGGTGGGGCTAATGGTGGACTTTGGTGGGGCTCACACCGAGGAGTAATTACCAGAACTTCTGCTGCCAGTGTCCTTGTCTCTCGGTGAGCCACAGCTGTCCTCCCCTCTGTAGGAGACCCTCCAACACTAGCAGGTAGGTCTGGTTCAGTCTCCCCTGGGGTCACTGCTCCTTCCCCTGGGTCCCGATGCACACACTACTTTGTGTGTGCCCGCCAAGAGTGGAGTCTCTGTTTCCCCGAGTCTTGTTGAAGTCCTGCAATCAAATCCCGCTAGCCTTCAAAGTCTGATTCTCTAGGAATTCTTCCTCCTGTTGCCGGACCCCCAGGTTGGGAAGCCTGACGTGGGGCTCAGAACCTTCACTCCAGTGGGTGGACTTCTGTGGTATAAGTGTTCTCCAGTTTGTGAGTCACCCACCCAGCAGTTATGGCATTTGATTTTATTGTGATAGCACCCCTCCTACCGTCTCATTTTGGCTTCTCCTTTGTCTTTGCATGTGGGGTATCTTTTTCAGTGAGTTCCAGTGTCTTCCTGTCGATGACTGTTCAGCAGTTAGTTGTGATTCCAGTGTTTTTGAAAGAGGGAGTGAGAGCATGTCCTTCTACTCCGCCATCTTGAACTAATGTCCAGTTCCTTGGTTATTTATCAGCATCTTCCAATTTTGTTTTTGGTTTGGGGAGTCCCTGATTTGAGGCTGATCACCTCTGAAGATTCTGGACTTCCTGCAAAGCTGAGGACTAGATCCAGGACTCTGCATGCTCATAACAACCCTTTTCAGGAAATTATTACTAACCTTATTTAATGGGTGGGAAAATTAAGTCTCAGATTCACTTGGCCCATACCATACATGGGTATTTTGAGGGCACCCCCAAAAAAATACCTACATTATTTATCAGAAGAGAATACAATTTGATATCCCAGGAACAGTGAGGCCATAAGCCATCAAATATCATTTTAAAACAGGTTAAATGAAAAACTGTATCTATTTGGAAATAGGCAGTTCTGCATTGCTGGCATAGATTTAATTTGTGTTCTTTCAAAAAATAATTCTTGTTTTAAATGAAGAAGTTATGCATGGCAAGAATTTAAATTACCCTAACAAGTGCCAACATGAGTAAGATAAAGCATGCCAAAAGAGAGAGTCAGAGCTTACTATTAAACTAAAGAAAAAGACAACACTGTACTTCAGATACAGCTGGCCCTCCGTATCCCTGGATTTTGCTTCCATGGTGGGTTGAATCTCTGGATGCAGAAACTACAGATACAGAGGGTCTGCTGTACCATGCCATTTCATATAAGGGACTTGAGCATACGTGGGAGGTCCTAGAACCAATAACCCCCACCCTCCCAGGATACAGAATTCAAAGGGCATTTTCTGTGAATTCTATGTATAAGTCCTTGAACCAACTGTGGAGGAATCACGAAGAAATAAGAATTTGTCCTTATTCAATCTAATCTAACAGAAAAGGCAAGAAATTAACTCAAATAAATATAGAGTAAAATATAGTCAGCATTATAATAGAGTTACAAGCAAAATGTGACAATACACATCACTTCTGTTGCTTATGTCTTAGAAGCTTTACAGAAGATTTTTTAAGAATGCCAACTTTAAGAAAGAGTAGGAATTTAACAATTGAATTTGAGAGAATAAAGCATTCTAGGCTAAGGGAAAAGCATGGAGAAAGAGAGAAAGTCATGGGATGTTTAGGGAATTGTGAGAAGTACTGCCAATTTGTGCCCATCAGGAGGTGCAGGCTATGGGAGACGAGAGAAAATGATAAACAGCAAGATTTGGAAGAACCTTGAAACCAATGCCAAAGGGCTGGCCTTTAGAAGGAAGTCTTAGGATATCCAAGTTTTGAGCACTTGTGCTTCAGTAAGATTAACTGGACAACAATGTGCAAGACAGACTGTATGGGAAATAGGCTGGAGGTGAACAGACCAGTTAGGAAGCTACCGCAATCATCTTAGCAAGAGGTACTGGAAGGAAAGGGTTCAAGTGTGAAAAACTTTCCGAGGGAGAAAATGATGGGATTAAATGTCAACCACCTGGGTGGGATGAATCTCACATTTGCAGCCTGAGTAACCCAGAGCAGTGGTCCCCAACCATCTTGGCACCAGGGACTGGTTTCGTGGAAGACACGGGGTGGGGGGGGGCGGGGAGATGGTTCAGGCGGTATGCAAGTGATGGGGAGTGATGGGGAGCAGCAGAGAAAGCTTCGCTCCTCGCCTGCTGCTCACCTCCTGCTGTGCGGACTGGTTCCTAACAGGCCGCTATCGGTCTGTGGACTTGGTGGGGGGGAGGGGGTTGGGGACCCCTGATCCAGAGGATAGGCAGAGAGAGTATATAATCAGTGACGTGATATAAACCCTTGACATTCAACTGTGTATTATTAAGGGAGAAGAAAAAGTAGTGGTAAATTTTGGAGTATGCAAGTTTTATGGGATTTTGTTGTCTGAGTAGAAGGTTGGAATAAAACACTATTCAAGATCAATTCCAGCTCTATTTCACCTGACTGCCCATAGAATAGCTGTTTCTGAACTGCATTTGACCTTGTTCCATTGGCCTACTCGTCCATTCAAGAAATATTTAGTAAATGCTTACTGTGTGTGCAGAGACTGTAGTAGACAACTGGGGCAAATCAGTGAACAGAATAGAAATGCATTCTTGCCTTCAAGGAACTTGCATTTCAGCAGGAACAGTCACACAATAAATAACATACATAATTAAATAAATGAAGTATATCATGTGTTAGAAGTGAACAAAGGGCTATGGGGGAAAAAAGAGACAACTAAGAAAGATGAGGAGCAGTGATTGTAAGGCAAGGGTAGGGGAAGAGTCTATACTGAGAGATGTCACAAGTCACAGACTTTGAACCATAGTTCAGAGTTTATCTAAGGATGCTGTTGGGACATTGCTCACTACATTTCCCTGTTTCCTCTTAATGAAAGCATAGGAGAGATTCAGTAGGTTTCTATAGAGTTCTGACTTCTTACCACCATGAATCAGCTAACTGATCACATTTTCCTCTTGGCACTAGTGGCTAGAAAGCTAAAAGCTAAATCTCTAATCTGTGGTCTTCTTCTTTATGTATGGAGGCTCATAGCATTTTTTGTACCTGTTTTCATCTTATTTTCTGAATATCATTTTCCTATTGTCTTGATTTCTTCACATACTTTTTATCTTATTGTGTATTTTAATCAGCTAAAATCCAATATAGATCTCCTGAGGTATAAATAAATATGCAAAAATAAACTGCTAAAATTACTTTTTTTTTTTTTTTTTTTTACAGTTTTGGCCTCTTTTGACACTAAAATGAGAGGCTTTAATTAAGGTTAAATCTGCTAAAATAATACACTTAAATAGTGACTGTATATGTAACCTCATGAGAGGTATATTTGTAACCTAGCAGGACCCTATGGGGCCTTCCCAGGACAGACCACCCCATGTCCTACACCTGCCTCTTACTTGTAGAAAAACTTTAGCCTCTTAGGCCTTCCCTGAGTGCCAAAGCATAAATTTAATCAGAGAAGTAAGAAAATGCGGAAACAAAGGCAAACAGCCAAGCAAGACAAAATTATAATAGTTTAGTCAAGGACCTTTAGTTCCTCCTCAAGGGCTATAGATAATATTCTGAGCCATGTCCTCTGAGCTGCTGTGCAGATACTGAAACCCCCACCAGGTGGTTAACTGTATGCTGCCCACAAATACCTTGACCCCAGACCAGTTGGAACCAGAGGTTGATAATACTGACTCCTGATTACCTCGCCATCAACCAATCAGAAGAATGTCCATGAGCTGATCACATACCCCACAACCCTCTCCCTCACCCTGTCTTTTAAAAACCTTTCCCTGAAAGCCACTGTGGAGTTCAGGCCTTTTGAGCACTAGCTGCCTGGACTCCTTGTTTGGTGCCCTGATATAAACACTGTACTTCCCTTCACCACAAGCTGGTGTCCATAGATTGGCTTTACTGTGTGCAGGCAAGTGGACCCAAGTTTGGTTTGATAACACATTTGCCTTCTGTACCAGTCACAGACATTTTGGGTACTTACATGAAATTCACACAGCCTGTGCCAGCAGGTGGAGCAATCCAGACGAAGCTGAGGTTGGTTGTGGGCAGATGACTCACATGAGAGGCCACCACACTGCACATAAACTGGTTACCAAACTGGTGGTCAGACATGATCCCTGACAAACAGAAAGGAAGGGAAGTTGTTATAAAAACAATAAAACAAAGTCCGTATGATGGCATAATAATATTTTCTGGACATTTTTCTTTTATGTTAAGATTCAACATGCTGTTTGGCTTCCCGTTATGCAATTTTCCACTTCCTATTGTTAGAAGGAAATGAATCGTTTAAAACATTATTGTTAAGGAGCAATCTACTAAATTATTGCTATAGTATTTGCTTCATTTTGATTTTGTTGACTGGTCTTTGCCCATCAACAAAGACCACCAGGAACACGGTATAACAAGGTTGGATTTATTGGAAGTGTTTGCAGCAATGGAGACCAAATACTATTGGGAATTTGGAGGTATCTCAGTATGAGGATGTTAGGAGGAGCTTGTTAAAATATTTGGGCTTGTGTTAGGTTATTTTATAGAGTAGGGTGATCAAGCTGGCCCAGGAATTTCCCGATTGTAGCACTGAAAGTCCTGCATCCTGGGGACCCCCTCAGTCTTGCTGGGGAGGTTCCAGGTAAAGGTGGTTTTGCTTCTGGATTTGGTACTATCAGAAAGTGGGAGCAATTTTATCACTGAGTATCTTAATTTTTATCTATGAGACATGAGGAATGGAGTAGGGCTAAAGCTGAGATCGATAAAAAAGCAGCGGCAGTCACGTTAGCATGGAGAGGGGATGTTGGTCATTTTTGTGGTTTGCACCATGTTCTTGCTTTTGTCTGTGTTCAGGCATGATTACAAGGTGATCTTGTTTTTGTCTCAAACCACAACTGTCTCAGAGTGGATGACCTATGAAACTGCTCATGTTCAACACGAGAACATCATGGCCTAGCTGAGTACCAAGTCAGCTCCCAGCTGAGCTATCAGGAGATGTTTTTTTTCTTTTTTAATAAGGTGATTCTCTTATGTTTACCTCAGATATAAAATATTAATAGATAACTCAACACTAAGAAAATGAATAACTTGATTTTTTAAAATAGGCAAAAGATCTCACCAAAAAAGATATATAGATGGCAAATAAGCATACAAAAAGATGTTCAACATCATATGTCATTAGAGAATTGCAAATTAAAACAATGAAATGCCACTACACACCTAATATTCAACCAAAGTCCAAAACACTGACAATTCCAAACGCTGGTAAGGATGTGGAACTATAGTAACTCTTATTCATTGCTGGTGAGAATGCAAAATGGTATAGCCATTTTGGAAGACAGTTTGGTGTTTTCTTACAAAAATAAACATACTCTTACCACATAATCCAGAAATCAGACTCCTTGGTATTCACTCAAATAAACTGAAAATTTATGTCCACTCAAAAACCTGCATGTGGGGCTTCCCTGGTGGCGCAGGGGTTGGGTGTCTGCCCGCTAATGCAGGGGACACGGGTTCGAGCCCTGGTCTGGGAGGATCCCACATGCCGCGGAGCGGCTAGGCCCGTGAGCCACAATTACTGAGCCTGCGAGTCTGGAGCCTGTGCCCCGCAACGGGAGAGGCCGCGATGGTGAGAGGCCCGCGCACCGCGATGAGGAGTGGCCCCCGCTTGCCGCAACTAGAGAAGGCCCTCGCACAGAAACGAAGACCAAACACAGCCATAAATAAACAAACAAATAAATAAATAAATAAAATTAAAAAAAAAAACCTGCATGTGGATGTATATAGCAGTTTTATTCATAACTGTCAAAACTTGGAAACAACCAAGATATCCTTTATTAAGTGCATGGATAAACTGGTACATCCAAACAATAGAATATTTTTCAGAGTTAAAAGGAAATGAGCTATCAAGCCATGAAAAGACATGAATAAGTAAGTGCATAGTACTAAATGAAAGAAGCCAATATGAAAGAACTACATGCTGTATGATTCCAACTATGTGACATTCTAGAAAAGGTAAAATTATGGAGACAGTGGTTGCCAGGGGTTAGGAGGGAGGGAGGGAGGTATGAATAGGCAGAGCACAGAGGATTTGTAGGTCAGTGAAACTCTTCTTTATAATATTGCAATGGTGAATACACAACACCAAGAATGAAACCTAATGTCAAGTATGGACTTTGAGTGACAATGATGTGTCAGTGTAGGTTCATCTGCTGTAACAAAGATATCACTGTGGTGCAGGATGCCTGGGAGGTTGGGGGGAGGGGGTGGGTGGTATATGGAAAAACGCTTTACTCAATTTTGCTGTGACCTAAAACTGCTCTAAAAATAAAGTTTATTAATAAAAAAAAAAAACATTGCCAGGAGTGGGTAGTTAAACAAAAAATTAATTTGTTGGCTTTGTGAACTTGGGCAAATGGCTTACTCTGAGATCCAGTTTGCCTGTCTTTAAAAGGAAAACACATGTCCACTCCATCCTAAAGTGACTGTGAGAATTAAATGACTCAATACATAGGGCAGCATCTGGTACAGTACCCCTGTATTGGGATAGGTGCCCTGCCTACATGTCATCACAGCAGTTCCCACACTGCTCCATCATACCCTG
Organism: Balaenoptera acutorostrata; assembly: GCF_949987535.1. NCBI lineage: Eukaryota > Metazoa > Chordata > Mammalia > Artiodactyla > Balaenopteridae > Balaenoptera > Balaenoptera acutorostrata. The sequence continues at coordinate 98,167,292 of NC_080070.1, forward strand.
GACCATCTCTCCAGGGAGTCTATGAGGGGCTAGGTCTTTAATCTTTATATTTCAAGCGACGATCACAATGTCTGGCACATCACAGATACTCAAGAAGTATTTTCTAAATAAATACAAGAATAATTTAACTATAAAAATAAAAGACAATATAAATTATACACGTTACATCAACTAATGAAATAGAATCTTCTAGAATAGCAAGTTGTTCAGAATAGGTCATACTGGCCAAAGAAATAGAAGAACAAGTCTATATTTTGACATATCCTAATGATGCTACTTTTCTCAAGTATATGTGTGTGTGTGTGTGTGTATATATATATATATATATATATATATATATATATATAGGTATTTTTTAAGCTGTATCTTGAGACAAAAGGATGAAAGTCATCAAGCCAGAGAAACCACAAGGTTAGAGAGGATGACAGACTCCAGACTCCCAAGGAAATCACAGAGTGCTGAAGGAGACTCAGTAGCCGTGACTCGGGAATTGCCACTCCCCTCTAGTCGGGCATAAAGCAGGGATCCAGTGTATGGAAAATGATACATATGCAGGAGTCAGCCTGGCCAAAAAGGAAAGCAAAAGTTCCAGCCACAATCATGTGGGAATGGAAATGAATCAAACAAAACAACATTTCAGGGTCTCAGAGTCTTGGTAACAGAATTCATGTTCAAATATCTCCTCATTCCTCAAAGCTCCTCTTAGAAAGTGAGTCATGTCTAGACTGCATATTACTTGACAGAATTTTATAAGGTAGCTATAGAGTTGTAACTGCCTCGTGCCCTACCCTGGGCAAATACCCTACAGGATGACATTCTTGCAATCCAACCGTCTAGCACAGCAGTTCTCCAACTTGGCTACACAGCAGCATCACCCAAAGAGATTGAATAAATACTGGTTCCCAGACATTCTGAGTGAACCAGCAGAAAAAAACAGTATCCCTGTGTTGCATCAAACATTGGGTTAGGCCCTATGGAGGTACACAGAAGAAATATAGGACATTGTCCCTACCTTGAAATGACTTCAGCTGGGACGAGAAAACTGGAATAAACATTATAAATAGAACAACTAGAAAATAAGTAAGTGCTAACTGGGTGGTATTTGCGAAAAATACAAAAGAGGAGAGAAAGAGTGATTAATGTGGACAATTATAATAATGACAACTAATGTTTATTGAGCACTTACTATGGCTTGACAGTATTCTAAGCGTTTCATGAATATTTACTTTTAAGGCTCTTAACAATCCTATGCAGTAGGAGCTGTTATTTTCTCTATTTTACCCATGAGGAAACTAATATGATGAAGATAAAAACTCGCTTACAGTTATACAGCAAGGGCAGTATAGCCTGGATTCAAATAAGTATCCTTGCTGCACAGTCAGAAATGGCACTGTAGACAACAAGGTCCTACTGTGTAGGGCACTATATTCAATATCTTATAGTAAACTATAATAGAAAAAGAAAAAAATGACTTTGTTGAAGAGGGAGACTGGAATTAAGTTTTGAGGGAAAAACTAAGATTTCCCATATTTGTTTTTATGTACATGAGGCAGAAGAGTATAAGCACGAGATCATACCCTCAGCTCTGTCACCCGCTGCTGCATGACCTTGGTCAGGATGCTTCCTCTCAAGCTTCAGTTCCAACATCTATAAACTGCTGGTCCATGATCTCTAAGACTCCTTTCAGTGCCTTAGCTCTCTGAGTACAATTTAAATGAACAGAAGGAAGATGGGAGGACAGCTCACAAAGGCAGACATAATGAGCAGAGGTACGCATAGAAAATGAGAACGAGGAGAGCAGTCAGCATCAGCTTCCAGTGTTCTGTGAAACACAATTTACTGCATCTGCCACAGTGATCTTCTTAATGGCTTTTGTGTCATGAAAGACATATACCATCTAATATATGTGATTTGGAAACCTATTCTTGGATAACTTTAATTTGAATTTGATAATGAATTTAAATTTATGAAGGTGCTTTCCCTTGCTACATGCTGGATAATAGGATATATATATTGAGTTTTAACATTACTTGAAAAAGGGAAAATCAGATCTATGATAAAAGAATTTAATTACACTGTGTATCTCAGGGAGATATATACATATAAAATATATATGTGTGTAGTGTAGCTATAATAAAGATTTTATTTTCATTGTTGTGGCTATGTGTAAACTTTCATACAAAAATTTTTTTCTGTGGTATTTCCTCCCCCGAAAAGGAAGCTATTCTTTTCCAAGAGAACTGGACTATGAGAGAAAGAAAGCACTTCAAGAAGTATGGCTCTCTTTGTCTCACTTTGGATGAAAAAGTAAAGGGTATCCTTCAATCTGTGAGGTTCTATGAGACCAATAACTGTCCTGATAGATTTTAAAGCATTTATGTTATAGATACATTTTCCTTTTGAATATTGTGTGCACACATTTGAAAAACAGGAATATTGACAATCTAGCTATAATTTCTGTATCAAGAAATAACCAAGGTAACTTTTTAATATAACTCTTCCTTTGACAAAGTATGAGTGTTTTAAATCCATTAAATTCTTCAAACCATTGGATATCTAATTTAAAATTATCTAGCATCTGTCTTCTTAATCAAAGTTGTGGTTAAAGGATAGGAATATGCCAGAGTTTCCTTTATCCACATTATACTTCTGCAAGATTTGGCTCACGATGTCTTTAATTGTTCTAAAGTTGCTTCCATGATGCCTTTTAAGACAGTGATACTCATTTCTGTGCCTTCTGGGATGTCATTTTCCTTGACAAGTCTTCAGTTATTTTAAGTTCGTGACTAAACCTTGTATGAACTCCATTTTCCCTCAGGAATACTCTTCTCTTCTATGCTTTTAATGTGCATACCTTGAGTCTTCAGAACTTTAACTAGAATTTCTATGATTCCCCCATTTTGAGAATAAAATGTACACATCCTCATAAAAATGTAGGCTATTCGCTTCCAAGAAACACCCTGAAGATGTTATTACCAAAAATAACCAATGTACTAGGAAAATTACACATTCATGTAGGGTTTATTCTATATTTTATAGATTAAAGACGTGGATTACTCAAATCAGTTCAGTTTGTAATTTGCCATAGTTAGTGTTAAAGTGGGTAGAAGCATGTCCTGGTTTTTCCATGTGATTCAAGAACTAAGACATCTGTGGATGGGATATCACGAAATAAAGGGAAAGTACATTAAGATTATAGATTTTTGGTTTGTGATAAATGTAACCTTCATATATAAAAATTTTGAAATCTTAAATATTTTATTGTTTCAAACACTTTCAGAAAGTATGGCAGAATATTTTGTCAGGAAGTTTATTGAATTCATTAACTTATGTCTGTATAAAAGTGTAAGAACAGACAAATATTTAAGATGATTTCTGTTTCCTTTTATTTTCATCATTTTCTCTTTGTTTCAAAGGGATATCTAAAGGCTTACATCATTTAATAAAAAGTAGACTGTTCTGAAAATGTAGTCTGGAAAGTTAGTGTTATATTTTAAGTGAAGAGAGAAAGTGAATTATGGAGTTCCTTTATGTCATTCTTTAATCTTTTCATTTGATTCAAATACGAATAACTGTTTACTTGCAGAATTTGACTTGTCTATTATGTGCCTTCTTTGCTAGGTCAATGTACACAAATATTTCAACAAAGCTAAACATGATTTTATATGCTGAAAAGTAATCACCGAACTTCCTGAAAACATACTTATTGCAGCTTATCTGTGAAGTACCAGCCTGATGAAAATGGATATGAAAATAATAGCTTTCAAGTAGTGCTACAAGTTAATGAAAAGTATGGGCACCCACACTCACACATATGCACTGGGTATATTTAACTTTTAAAGCATTGATTTGAAGGCATTTGGTTTCGGATTTAGGTCTAGAAGGAAAAAAGTATGAAAACCTTTTAAAAATCTTTCTGGAATTGTATGTCTATGGGTACACATTAGAAATGTATGAGGATCCATGCTATTCCCATACGTCTTGTCGGTTATACACAAAGAGCTTATTCTAAGTCAACCTGATTCTTTCCTCACTCATGCAGTTACAAAGGTGAGAATTCTTGCTTTTGCCTTCCCTCTCCATCCCTCTTCCAGCACTACTGTTTATCAAATGCCCTCTCTGTGCCAGGTGTTTTCCCCATGTTATTACCTTACTACTATTATAGAGGCAATAGAGGGGAAAGGTTGAGAGCACAGACCCTGGAGGCAGTCTGCCTGGGTTCAGATCTTTGCTCCACTACCAAGGAATTGTGGAATTTTGGGCAGGTTACTGAAACACTGTTCCTCACTTTCCTCTCCAGGAAAATGGAGATGATAATAATAGGGTGGCTCTGAAGATTAGATGAATATATGCACATAGTTAGCACTATATGTGTTAGCTGTTACTATCATTCCCACTTCAGAGATAAATGAGAATTATCAAGAACCGGTGGATTTAAGTGACTTTCCAACACTTAAACAAGTGTTGATAACAGAGCTAGTGAACAGCACTGGAACACAGATCCATCTTCCATCTTACACTGTCCACTGGCTTCCTCCCTCCTTGTGTCCATAAGAGGCAGTACCTCAATTCCGGGACAGGCCCCTGTGTCTATCCAACCTAAATCCAAATCCAGTGATGAGATGCAAACCATCTGAGAGTGAGCATGAAGAGGGCCCCTGCTCTAGGAACAAGCTCAGGTGCTGTCCTCCCCTGCTTCCAACCCTCTCTCTCCAAAGATGTTAATTTCTTATTAGACAGTTTTTGGATAACCTTTGTCCTCTTGCTAGACACATCCCTGAGTTAGGTACAGACGTGAGTGAGACATCTTTAGGTCAAAAGTGCTCCCCTAAGTGGCGAAGCCATCCAGTTACACTTAGGTCTATGTGGCCACTGAGTTTGCCAGAGCAGCATCCCTTCCAAAGAGCTATGTAAAGTCTGCACAGTATTTAACTGAAGCTCTCTGATCCACTGTTTCAAAGCGTATCTCTGCTGCCTTTCCTCCTAACACTGCATACTATGCCTCCCCTCTTAAAAGTTGCTTGGTGGTAGATAATCTCTACACATTGTCTGCCCCCAGCCTTTCCAAACTAACTGCACCATGTTGGCTATGTGTCCAGAACTATACTCCCCTCCTTCTCATTGCTGCACTTGACTGAATCTGGATTTCCCCACACTTGGTCCTCACTTCATATTGCATTCTTATATATTCAAGTCTCATGAGCGTTGGTCTAGTAGGTGGAAACTAAGTTACATGCCTTCACCCTAGGAAGAAAGTACGAAAATTCTACTTTGGGATGGTGGTACTAACAATATGGGAAACTGTATAGAAATGGTGGTCAATCATAGATGGCTTATGTCTACTTCAGAGGGCAGTTTCAAAGTCTATAAAGTTCTGGATTTCTTGATCCAAAAATAGCTAAAATAACTGATAGTCTTAAAAGACCACAGCTTTTAGGACTATTTCCATGAAGCTATATATTGAGTTCTTTACCCTTGACCTTGAACAGGCTTTCTGTCACAGGAAAAGTACTGCTCATAGCAGTCAATCTATTTGATGGACAGGAGCAAAAGCTTCCCATACCCTTCCTACACAGCCTAATAGATTTCCCCAAAAGTCACACAAGGAGAGAAGATGTGCCTCTGGTTTCTGACTCCAGATGGTGTAAATCTGGAATAAATGACAGAGTTCCTGCTAAAGGAGGAACATCAATGAGCCAGCATAATATTTATTATCTCAGCTAAAGTACACTACCTACCTAGTCTTGGAGTCACTCCAATCAATCATCAACTCTTTCTGATGTTACCTCAAAATTTTTTCAGCTGTGTCTCCTCTTGCCTACCCTTCCCACCATGGCTTTATTTCAGGCTTTCATTATCTCTTTTTTTGACCAGTGCCAATAGCTCCCAAATTGGTCTCTGTATTCAGTTTTGCCTCTTCAGGTTAATTCTCACTACAGGTATCTTTCTAAAATGCAAATCTGATTTTATCATTCTACTGATTTAAATCCTTCAGTGCAATCCAAACTTGACAAAATTAGTCCTAAGTACTTCAACATGAAATTCTGTCCTCTATCTAACTGGGCTCATCTATTATGACCCTTACTCAAACTTCATACTCTATCAAAACCAAACTGAATATAGTTGTATGTACTTATCTCTGGCTTTGCTCCTGTTCTTTCTGCCTAGACCAGGGGTCAGCAAACTATGACCTACTGGTCAAATCTGGACTATGGCCTGTTTTTGTACAACCACTGAACTAAGAATAGTTTTACATTTTGAAAAGTTGTAAAAAAAAATGAAAAATATGCAAAAGAGACCTATGTTATAACCTGAAAAGCCTAAAATGCTAACTATCTGGCCATTTACAGAAAAAGTTTGCTGACCGTTGACCTAAAGTGCCCTTTCTTCCTCTGGCTTGGCTAAACCATTACTTTTCACTTAATACACACAAGATCATAAACCATCTCCTCCACGAAATTTTCCTGTACAACTCCTCCTGTATCCAAGGTTAATGTTAGGAACATTTGCATGTTCTCATAATACCCAGAGAACAGTTCTGTTATTGAAGTACTCATTGCATTACAGAGAGTTATCTGTCTTCCCCATTAGACAAGTTAGTTATATTATGAATTATTTTATCTACAAAAATTTATCATACACACATAATAAATGTTAATGGAATGAACTGTTGCTGCATAAAGGCATTGCAATTGACATCATATGGTATTACAGTAATTTAAATGACAGGAGCTCTCCGTGGTACTGGAGAGACTCTGCCTACAGCTTCTTCCCATACAATGCCCAGAACCTTTATGTTTTGTGTTTCTCAGTTACCTTCACCAGCCTCTATCATGACTTCATGACTTTTTCTGCTACTTTCTAGTCAACTTTCCATAGAATCCTAACTAACTCTTGTCCAACTCTCTTCTGCTCCAGTTAACTGTACATACCTTTTTGGTCAGGGCATTTGGTATGCACCAGATAGCCATATACTCACACACAATTTCTAGCCTCTTTGCAGTTCAAGGGCCCATGTGAATAATTTTGACCAATAGGATATGAACAGAAGTGAAGCGTACTATTTCCTACTTGAAGCACAGAGCAGAGAGCCCTCTAGCTTCCTTTATTCCCTTGCCTTGATGGCAGTGGAAGCCACACACTGTGATAGTATAGCCACAATATGGAAATACCTTAGATTGCTGAGTCCCCGCATGGAGGACAACTACCCTAAAGAGTCTTCAACGCCTATCAGACTATTGAGTTAAGCTGCAAATTGGGGGTTAACTTGTTACCAAAGCAAAACTGAATTTCCCTGATTAATACATCCTTTCAATATAACTCTTATCACACTTCATTTAATTCTATTTCCTTTATTAAATTTTAAGTTTCTTGAGAAAAGTGGTTTGGTCTTACACTGATTTTGCACAGCATCAGTCAATAATTGTTTGCTAAATGAGCAGACTTCTAAGTCTGCTTTCCTCTTCTCCATAGTATTTCCTACTGTCAAAAAGAACAATAATCTGTCTATTTTACAGCAGTCAAAGGAAAACTGTGATGAATGTAAGCTGTATAGCAGTAGTCAAGAGAAAGGACTCTAGAACCAAACTGCCTGGGTTCACATCCCAGTTCTGCCATATACTAGCTATGTCCTTGTTAAATTATGTAAACCCCCTGTGCCTCAGTTTCCTTACACGTGAAATATGGAAAACAAACAATATTACCCATCTCATCAGGTTACACAGTTAACACATGTAAGTGTATAGAACAATACCTAGCCCATAATAAATGCTACATAAATGTTGGCTTCTTCTACATCATTAAAACTTCTTGTTAGGGGCCCTAAATTTCTATCCATGTCCCTAGTAACTTACAGAACAAAGATATATTTTTCTGGTAAAGACATTTCACTCAGTAACTTCAGTCTTTGTTTTCTTACAAATTAACTAATAAGTTAAAAAATATTAAATCATATAATATAAAAAATTACAGTTTAAACATGTAAAGCATTATAATTATGGCAAGCACTTTATCTATATACATGATAGTGGCAGTTTATGTGCTGTAAGAAAGCACCGTCACTTAATGAATGAATTCTGATGATATATATTTCATCATGTTTTCAATTCATCTGATTCCAAATCAGATAAAATAAATATCAATAAATTTTTAAAGACAGATCACAAGGAAATTGTTTTCAAATATGATGTATACTACTTTCATTTAAATTTTGTTAAAATTCATACTCCACTGAGGCAATAATTTGAATATTCTATCAGAAAAATGAGTGTTTCATATTCCTCAAGGCTAAATGATTGCAAAGTAGTCTTAGAAATTTAAAAATTCCTTTCATATTTAAAATATATTAGGAGGGGGCAGAGTCAAGATGGCAGTATGGGAAGACGTGGAGTTCACGGTCTCCTCACAACTAGGGCACTTGCTGGACGCTGGTGTGGGACCTCGATGCCCAGGGAGATGGGAGGAACCCCCAAGCAAACCGCTTGCGGGATCTTGGTTCACAAGCCGGGGGTCAAGCTAAAGCTCCTGCAGTGGGAGCTCTGAGTCTGAACCACTGGACTAACAGAGAACCTCAGACCCCAGGGAATATTCATTGGAGTGAGGTCTCCTGGAGCACCTCATCTCAGGACCAAGACCCAGCTCTACCCAACAGCCTACAAACTCCAGTGTTGGAAACCTCAGGCCAAACAACCAGTAAGACAGGAACACAATCCCACCCATCAAAAAAAACCACAAAAAACAATGAGACGGCAAAAAAAATCTCACAAATGAAGGAGCACGGTAAAAACCTAGAAGACAAAATAAATGAAGAGGAAATAGGCAATCTACCTGAAAAAGAATTCAGAGTAATGATAGTAAAGATGATCCAAAATCTCAGAAATAGAATGCAGGCACAGATTGAGAAAATACAAGAAATGTTCAACAAAGATCTAGAAGAACTAAAGAACAAACAAACAGAGATGAACAATAACTGAAATGAAAAATACACTGGAAGGAATCAGTAACAGAATAACTGAGGCAGAAGAACGGATAAGTGAGCTGGAAGACAGAATGGTGGAAATAACTGCTGAGGAGCAGAAGAAAGAAAAAAGAATGAAAAGAATTGAAGACAATCTCAGAGACCTCTGGGACAACACTAAACACACCAACATTCAAATTATAGGGGTCCCAGAAGGAGAAGAGGAAAAGAAAGGGTCTGAGAAAATATTTGAAGAGATTATAGTGGAAAACTTCCCTAACAAGGGAAAGAAAATAGTCAGTCAAGTCCAGGAAGTGCAGAGAGCCCCATACATGATAAACCCTAGGAGAAACACACCAAGACACATATTAATCAAACTAACAAAAATTAAATTCAAAGAAAAAATATTAAAAGCAGCAAGGCAAAAAGTAAAAAAAAAACATACAAAGGAATCCCCATAAGGTTATCAGCTGATTTTTCAGCACAAACTCTGCAGGCCAGAAGGGAGTGGCAGGATATACTTAAAGTGATGAAAGGGAAAAACCTACAACCAAGTTTACTCTACCCAGCAAGGATCTCATTCAGATTCGATGGAGAAATCAAAAGCTTTACAGACAAGCAAAAGCTAAGAGAATTCAGCACCACCAAACCAGGTTTACAACAAATGCTACAGAAACTTCTCTAGGCGGGAAACACAAGAGAAGAAAGAGACCCACAAAAATAAACCCAAAACAATTAAGAAAATGGTAATAGGAACATACATATCGATAATTACCTTGAATGTAAATGGATTAAATGCCCCAACCAAAAGACACAGACTGGATGAATGGAAACAAAAACAAGACCCATATATATGCTGTCTACAAGAGACCCACTTCAGACTTAGGGACACATACAGCCTGAAAGTGGAGTGATGGAAAAAGATATTCCATGCAAATGGAAATCAAAAGAAAGCTGGAGTAGCAATACTTGTACAGATAAAATAGACTTTAAAATAAAGAATGTTACAAGAGATAAGGAAGGACACTACATAATGATCAAGAGATCAATCCAAGAAGAAGATATAACAATTATAAATGTTTATGCACTCAACATAGGGGCACCTCAATACATAAGGCAAATGCTAACAACCATGAAAGGGGAAATCGACAGTAACACATAATAGTAGGGGACTTTAACGCCCCACTTACACCAATGGACAGATCATCCAAACAGAAAATAAATAAGGAAACACAGGCTTTAAATGACACAACAGAACAGACAGATTTAATTGACATTTATAGAACATTCCACCCGAAAGTGGCAAAATACACTTTCTTCTCAAGAGCACATGGAACATTCTCCAGGACAGACCACATCTTGGGTCACAAATCAAGCCTTGGAAAATTTAAGAAAACTGAAGTTGTATCAAGCATCTTCTCTGACCACAACACTATGAGACTGGAAATCAATCACAGGAAAAAAACTGTAAAAAACACAAATACATGGAGGCTAAACAGTGCTCTACTAAATAACCAAGAGATCACTGAAGAAATCAAAGAAGAAATCAAAAAAATACATAGAAACAAATGACAACGAAAACACGATGACTCAAAACCTATGGGATGCAGCAAAAGCAGTTCTAAGAGGGAAGTTTATAGCAATTCAATCTCACCTCAAGAAACAAGAAAAATCTCAAATAAACAATGTAACCATACACCTAAAGCAACTAGAGAAAGAAGAACAAAGAAAACCCAAAGTCAGTGGAATGAAAGAAATCATAAGTTCAGAGCACAAATAAATGAAATAGAAACGAAGAAAACAATAGCAAAGATCAATAAAACTAAAAGCTGGTTCTTTGAGAAGATAAACAAAATTGATAAACCCTTAGCCAGACTCATCAAGAAAAAAAGGGAGAGGACACAAATCAATAAACTTATAAATGAAAAAGGAGAGATTACAACTGACACTGCAGAAATACAAAGGATTTTAAGAGACTACTACAAGCTGGAGGAAACAGACTCCCTGGCTTCAAACTACACTACAAAGCTACAGTAATCAAGACAGTAGGGTACTGACACAAAAACAGAAATATAGATCAATGGTACAGGTCACCTAATTTATGACAAAGGAGGCAAGAACATAGAATGGAGAAAAGACAGCCTCTTCAATAAATGCTGCTGGGAAAACTGGACAGCTACGTGTAAAAGAATGAAATTAGAACACTCCCTAACACCATACACAAAAATAAACTCCAAATGGATTAAAGACCTAAATGTAAGACTAGACACTATAAAACTCTTAGAGGAAAACACAGAAAAAATACTCTTTGACATAAACCACAGCAAGATATTTTTGACCCACTTCCTGGAGTAATGAAAATAAAAACAAAAATAAACAAATGGGACCTAATGAAACTTCAAAGCTTTTGCACAGCAAAGGAAACCATAAACAAGATGAAAAGACAACCCTCAGAATGGGAGAAAATATTTGCAAATGAAACAACGGAAAAAGGATTAATCTCCAAAATATACAAACAGCTCATGGAGCTCAACATCAAAAAAACAAACAACCCAATTAAAAAATGGGCAAAAGACCTACAGAGACATTTCACCAAAGAAGACATACAGATGGCCAAGAGGCACATGAAAAGTTGCTCAACATCACTAATTATTAGAGAAACGCAAATCAAAACTACAATGAGGTATCACCTCACACTGGTCAGAATGGCCATTATCAAAAAATCTACAAACAATAAATGCTGGAGAAGTTGTGGTGAAAAGGGAACCCTCCTGCATTGTTGGTGGGAATGTAAATTGATACAACCACTATGCAGAACAGTATGGAGTTCTTAAAAAACTAAAAATACAACTACCATATGACTCAGCAATCCCACTACTGGGCATATACCCTGAGAAAACCATAATTCAAAAAGAGTCATGTACCACAATGTTCACTGCAGCTCTATCTACAATAGCCAGGGCGTGGAAGCAACCTAAGTGTCCATCAACAGATAAGTGGATAAAGAAGATGCAGCACATATATACAGTGGAATACTACTCAGCCATAAAAAGAAACGAAATTGAGTTATTTGTAGTGAGGTGGATGGACCTAGAGACTGTCATACAGAGTGAAGTAAGTCAGAAAGAGAAAAACAAATGCCGTATGCTAACACATATTTATAGAATCTAATAAAAAATGGTACTGATGAACCTAGTGGCAGGGCAGGAATAAAGACGCAGACATAGAGAATGGACTTGAGGACACGGGGAGTGGGAGGGAGAAGCTGGGGCGAAGTGAGAGAAGCATCAACATATATACACTACCAAATGTAAAATAGATAGCTGTGGGAAGCAGCAGCACAGCACAGGGAGATCAGCTCTGTGCTTTGTGATGACCTAAAGGGGTGGGATAGGGAGGGTGGGAGGGAGGATCAAGAGGGAGGGGATATGGGGATATATGTATGCATATTGCTGATTCCCTTTGTTGTACAACAGCATTGTGAAGCAATTATACTCCAGTAAAGATGTATTTAAAAATAAAATATATTAGGAAAAGAAAAAGAGACAAAACACAGCTATTTTAAAATTTATTATAATCTATTAACTCAAATTTAAGCAAAGCATATTGGTTTGACTAAAAAAAATGATGCTGTGATTATTTGAATATACACTTACTTGAATGTTCACCAAAAAGGTTCTTAACAAAGCAAGTTATTGGTTAAAGGTAAATTTAAATTTTTTCTCCCCTGCAGTTTTCATTTATTTTTTAATAAATCATGCCTACTTGAAGCCTTCGAAGTTTCTTCTTTACATACAAATTATACCATTCCAAGCTTCAGTTTGAATGATTATGTTTCCATTGTATGGCTTCTTTTAGGCTTTACGTAAAATATATAACCTTTAATGTGAATTTGTAACCATAAGCCTTATATTGCTGGTAAAGTTTATATCATTTCCAGTTTGTATTCTTTGAGAGAAAGAAATTTAATTTTAGGTTAGGAATTATCTATCTACAGTTTCTAACTGAAAAGGCAATCACCTAAACATTTTTTAAAAGAATCCATTTGTATATCTCTATTTATATTTGGGAAGGAAATATTAGAATTTTTATATTTTAACATCAAATGTGTATGTTCTATAATATACAAAGTAGGTAAGTACAGGAGTATATGTATAGAATTTATAAATTAAAAGTAAATAAATAGGCAAATAGATAATTATACATGCATGTTCAAAAATTTTACTAATAGAGGAGTCCAATTAAAAGAAAAATTTCGCTACATTTGGTTTAGAGCCTTCACTAGGTCAGGGAGGAAATTAAGAGATTTAGTGTGAATAACTGTCTCTCTTGTGACCTTCTGACATCAGGAAATCACCAGATTCTTAACTTAGCCTCCTTTGGTTGGTAAAGAGATACAAATAGTGATGGGAATAAGGACAGAAAAGGCTGTGATTTGAGCCCGTTGCTGTATTTTTCAAGGGAATGTAAGGCAAACATGTCAGGGGAGCATACCAGAAGCCTGAAATCAGCAGAATGTGTTTCTGATTGGTCTATTATGGAACTATGATCTACCCTGAAGATGCCAGATTTCTGCCAACAAAAGTTAAAGATTCCTTGAGGGCTTAACACAATGAAAGACTCATGCACAGATATTGGTAATACAAAGCAAACTACTCTAAGGATCATAAAGAAGTCTACATTATTTTGTGAGCCCAAAGGGACAGCAAATGCTTTGGGGACAGAATCAATAAACAATGACAGCAGCCTTTGAGCTTGGTTTTGAAAGGGGAGTATAATTCTGGAGCGGGGCTTGTTGCAAAAGGAACAGCATGCTCAAAGTGGAAAAGTGCTGGTCACACTGAGAGATCAAGGAGAAGTGGGAGTGGTTGGAATACAGTGTTGTGCACAGCAGGCTCAAGGCGGGGGATGGGGAGGGCTGGAAAGGCAGTCGAGGCCAGAAAAGAAGGCCCTTGAATGTCTCACTTAAAAATTTGCACTGCTGCAGGCACAATGAAGAGTGATTACTGGAATTTTGTATACATAGAAGGAAATATTAAAATGGTAGTGGTGTGTAAAATGGATGGGTACAAACCAAAGAGCATCAAGGACAGTGCCTGGAAAATTACTGCAAGAGATCCAGCAAGGCATGAGATGGGTTGGAATTCTGGTGTTAAGAGAAAGGTTTTTATGTGAATTCATTGCTTTATGCCTGGTATTAGTGTACTAGGGCTGCTGTAACAAAGTATCACAAGCTGGGTGGCTTAAAACGACAGGAATTTATTGTCTCACACTTTTGGAGGCAAGAAGTCCAAAATCAAGGTGTCAGCAGGTTGGTTCTTTCTGAGGGCTGTCAGGGAAATTTTGTTGATGCCTCTTTCTTAGCTTCTGGTGGGTCCAGGAGTTCCTTGATCTATACATCATTCCAATCCTCCACCGTCACATGGCATTCTCCCTGTGTCTCTGTATCTTCTTACAAGAACACCAGTCATATTGGATTAGGAGCCCACCCTACTCCAGTATGACCTCATCTTTACTTAATTAATTATATGTGCAGTGATCTTACTTCCAAATAAGGTCCCCTTCTGAGATACTGGGGATTAGGACTTCATAACACAACTCAAATAAATGAAGAGGATCATGAGGAACTGCAGTGCTCTCACTCAGAGAAATATGTTTGCGATTAGTGTTCTGTGACTCAGCGTTAGGTATTGAGGCAATGCTTTATTAAGATGCTATCATATAAGAATAACTCATTTTCTAAATATTGATTGATTTTACAATTCAGACTTGCCTAAAATGCAAAGCATAATAGAATGTAACATCACATAAAATAATGAGGGGTATTACTTAGAAGCGTGGGCAGCAGGAGGGGGAGAGATAATTTACATCAAAAAACAAATATATTGACAAAAAAGTCTAGAAAAAAGTTCTAGATTTGCAACTGGAAACTGCATGCAAGAGTCCGCATGACTTTTTGAAATTAATATGTATCTTTACAGAGAGGCAACCCATTGTCATCCATACAATTTTTTTTTAATATTGAAAATCACTGGCTAACATAAACTCTAAAAGAACATATAAACAGTTACAGTATAATGATAAACTTTTCATTAAAGACCTTCAGACAGGAAGAAGTCATTTGTACCTAGCAAAAGTTATTAGTAAAAACTATCCTAAGTTTACTTGCCAACACAATTAATTACACTATCCCTCCCCCCGCAATACTGCCACCCCACCCAACATGTTATTGATGAGAGCCAGGCAGAGTTTCGGCTTACATGACAATAATATGATTCTTTATAAAGATGTCACCAGAGGTGACATCAAGATCTCTTTCTAAAGACTGGAAATACGACTAACTAAGCTATCATTGAATGTAGACTTTAGGAATTTTTTTTTTAAGCAATGAGAAGTTCTCTATGAAAGACTGAGATTGCATTTCATGAAAGAGTGTGGTTGCAAAAAGCCCACCCACACTGTCCAGTTTTTAGAGGACGTTTATTTGGCCTCTTTTAAGCAGACTGTTTTTTTCCTTTCCATGCAAATTACAGGGGTGTAATAGTCTCACCTGAGGGTATAGGGATTTACAAACACAATCCCAATTACAAGGAACAGGATTTGCCCACATAAGGGCCTGCTCAGAGAGCTTCTAATTTGCAGTGTCCCCCCACCGCCCGAGGCTAAGCATAATTCTGTCCACATATGGAGAGTGCGTGGACGCCTGTGACCAGTGCACCAGGTGGGAGGTTTGGAGCTTGCAGTCAGGGAGGCTGAGCAGATGATTTACAGCTGACGTCTAAGAGCTCCACAGAGAACCTCCAAGCACTGCACTAAATGCCACCAATCAGACAAACCCGGTGGTGACAAATAGGCTTGGCATTAACAACAGAAATAAAATATGCTAATCAGTTGTTCTACTCCAGGAAAACAGGTCACCAGGGAAGGGGTGGGAGGGAAGCCACATCTTTAAGGATTTGCAGAAGTTTTTGATTAAATTTCTACATTTATCTCTGGTTATGACTTCACTAATATTTCTACCTCATTTACGACCTAGTAATGTGTTATGCAACTACCCTCTTCAGCAGTCTCTTTGGAAATCTTCAAATCCATTCTATGGTACCAGCAGCTAACTGTGGCATTTAAAATACATATATCATGTCTACTTCATTTTAAAATAGTCTCTATAGGATGCAGTATAGTGTAACGGTTAAGTACAACAGGGTCAGCACTAGGCAAACTAGGTTCAAATCCTGCCTCTGCCGTTTAATAGCTGTGTGATCTTGGCCAACTTAAAATCTCTAGGCCTCCATTTCCTCACCTATAAAATGGTAATGTAATAATAACTAATTTTTAGAATTACTGAGAGAATTAAATGAGTTACTATAAGCATAGCTCTTAGAATGGTACCTGGCACACAGTACTCAACAAATGTTAGCTACTGTAATTCAGTACACTGTCTGTTCAACTTTGACATGATAATTGCATTCGTAAGTATAATACTATAAAATTTGAGTATTCAAGCCAAATACTTTGATGGCTTACAGTGGGGGCTAGGAGTTAGAAATATGCAGAAATAAGAGGCATTGGGAGCATTGTGGTTTTTTGTAGTTGTAATTATATAGTTACAGAGCCTAAACATCATGAAAATGTAAAGTATTTGATTATATTTAGACTATTCACAAAAGCCTTTCCTTTCTGACCTGAACCACCACTGTCATTAGTATATCCCTTACTGGACATCTTTATTTCATCACCTTGATTACCCATTGCTTTATTACACAAACAGAGACACTCCAACAATGTAGCAATGGTGCTCCCAAAGCTTTTATTCTTCATTATAGCAAATGTTGACGATGTGACTCAAATTTTATTTACTAATTAACTGATCCTATTATATCCAACTGGCCTTAGAAATGATTACTAGCCCCCTCGGAAAAAAAATCCCTGTATGTTTTATTACACATAATGAAGACCTGAGCCCAGGCCTGCCAAAGAAAATAGAAGACTGGTGATAAAAGACCTCAATTCTATATTTTCAAGTCTTCACAACTGTGGGGCAGTCACTGAGATTGCAGCAAAAATTTGTGGCACAGTCACTGAGATTGTAGCAAAAATTTGATCCTTTTAGCTTTAAAACTGAAGGGTAAAAAGAGGGGAGTGGATAGAGGGGAGGGGCAATAGAGGGGTAGGGAATTAAGAGGTACAAACTATTAGGTATAAAATAAGCTACAAGGATATATTTTATAACACAGGCAATGTAGCCAATATTTTATAATAACTATAAATGGAGAATTACCTTCACAAATTGTGAATCACTATATTATACACCTGTAAGGTATATAATATTGTACAGCAACTATACTTCAATTAAAAAAAACCTGAAGGGTGGAAAAAAACTGGCCAGTTGAAAGGATAGAAAAAAGTAGAGAAGACTATAGAAATTATCAGTTTCAGTGAGAAAAAAATGCATGTTTTGTGCACCTTTTGAGTGTGTGCAAAAAACCCTGACACTAATGCTACTCAAAAAATGGCAACTCCAATTTCACCATGATGATGCTCTGCACTTTTGGTACCTTTAAAGGTTTCATATTTAGTCTTACAAATACTGGATTATATATAATGTAAGTATAATGTTAATTGAATTTTTAATATGGTGCACAATGCATCCAATTTTATTTGATTTCCCCTCGTAAAATAACTTTATGGCAACTGAACTTTTTTTCACAAAACCTAGAGTCCTAATCTTGATTTTGTTTCTGTGTCAAATCTATAGCAAGCTTCCCCAAATTGAATAAATGGAGCACAGAACATAGTAACAGAGGTTTCAGGATTTGTCTGACTTGCTTTCAGCTCACTGAGAAAAGATTACACAGCGAAGATAAGATATCCAATGTTAAGACACTGAGACCACTTCAATTTTTTTTAAATGTGCACAATGACAACAATTAACATTCCTCAAATCCCCATGAACAAAATGTCAAAGCAATATAAGTACACCATTAAGCTACAGCCTCTAAAGGCATTAGTACAATTACTTATTTTATTGGCTTTAAAGATGCAAGCCAAGCCATGATAAACTGAATTGGACATATGCTGTTCATTATATCATAACTATAAATGGAAATATTTATATTTCCCCAGATGTTTCTATCAACAGCAGAAGGTAATTGACAAGACTAAAAAATAATAAAAACAAAAAAAACACTGAAATAACTTTATACTCCCCTCAAAACACTTAATATTCATCAGATTATGAAATCTGTGAGGCAAATACTTCAACACTTCTTTGCTATATTCCCTAAGGGATTAAGGTATTTAAGTTTTTATTTTAATTATAATGTGTAGCAAGCCAATTATTATACGGAGTAAGTCAGTGAATGGGATCACACTGCTTTATGGGTCCTGTGATAGTACTGAGAACTGAATGTTTAGATGCAGGAAAACATGTAATGAGGAAAAACCTGTTGAAGGAGTCTCTGAAGTGATAAGAGTCTCATTAGGCTAGAAATAATAAGAACAGTAAGAGCTACAAGTTATTGATGGTTACTCTATTACCTGCACTCTTTCCCCCCAATAAATCCTCACGACAACTCTATGAAGTGGCAGCGTGGTGTGGTGGAGCTGGCTTATACAGGCTAAAGAACGCTGCTGATTGTAGCTGAATGTCTCTTCCCAACTCTTCCCAATTCAGTGACATCACATTGGTAGCCTGAAACTGGCCACGGTGTGAGGATTTACATCACAGAAACTGCCACATGATACAAATCAGGATTTCTTTTCCCCCCGAGAGCTGGTTCTTAAACGTTTACCAGCACACCACTGACAATAGGTATGATTATTCCCATGTTACAGAGGAGGCAACTGACACTTAACATGGTTAAGTAATTTGATCAAAGTCACAAAATTCAAGCCTGAGATTTGCCTCAAAACAATCCAGTGGGAAAAGGGAAAATGAGTGAGGATACTGATAAAACAAAATTGGTTCTGAGTTGATGATTGTTGAAACTGGGTGACAGATGCATGGGGGTTCCTTGAGCTATTATGTCTAGTTTTGTACGTGAGTAAAATTTTCTACAATACAAACACACACACACACACACATACATACACACACACAATATTGACACTTGAAGTAAAAAATCAATTTAACATAATAAGTCACCCACTGAATCAGAAGTTGAAGAGGTAGGATTCAGTAATCTTTTTTAATGTCAAAAGTTGATAAACACTGCTTTACACTACTATTTATTTACAGGGAAACAAAACCTAGAACCACCCAAATGACTATTAATAGGGGATGATGAATAAATATGGTACACACAATGAAGTACTATACAGCTATAAAAAAGGAATGACAAATGTGTCTATACATTACTATTGATCGGTGTCCTACAGATATTGTTAATTTTTTTAAAACAACATAGATATAGAAATTATGTATGTATATTTATGTTTAGATTATTGTTATCATTATTTATCTATGAGGGGGAAGAAGATATACAGATACAGACATTGATACAGATATACACAAATATAGAGACATTTGTTTATATTATAAAACAAACAAAAAACCCTATAATTTTTTAAATGATTACATAGAGGGGGAGGAATGAAATACAGGAGGGAAACAAGACTTCTTGGAATAAATCTTGTTTTGTGGATTCTATAGATACTTTTAATCATGTAAATTATTTGTGTAATTCTGAAACAAAATTAAATAAAAAACAATCTCTAATAATTGAAAGTAAAATTAAGCGTATTAACTTAACTGTATATTTACTTGGTGGCACAATTACAGAGAAGAACTCTGTAATTTTCTCACACATCCAAGCAATTCTCTGGACACCAGCTGGGTGTCCTACAATTCAACTCAATTTTGACACTAACTACCTGGAGATAGCATCAGATCCCACAGGTTAAGGGTCAGTCCTACAAAGAATGCCCTCATTCTGCCCTGACTTCAGATGCCAATCGCCTATGCTTATCACCTATGCTTCTGGAACAATCAGCTACAGATTGGAGGTTCCAAGAACCCCTCCTTGGACTTCAGACACTGGTCTCAAGTCCAGGTTGTTACCTGTACTTCTCAGTGACTGGCTACAAATCAGAGGTTACCAAGACGCCCTCCTAGGGTTTGATTTATTTGCTAGGGCGGTTCACAAAACTCAGAGAAACATGCTACTTACTAAATCACCAGTTTACCATGAAAGGATATAACTCGGCAACAACCAGATGAAAGAGACGCATTGGGCAAGGTATGAGGAAGGGGCACAGAGCTCCCAGGCCCTCTCCAGATGTGCCAAATTTCCACCTGGAAGCTCTCTGAGCGCTGTCCTTTTGGGTTTTTTATGAAGAATTCATTACATAGTCACGATTGATTAAATCATTTGCCATTTGCCATGATTCAACCTCCAGCTCCTCTCCCCTCCTGGGAGGTTAGAGGGGTGAGAAGGTTTACTGAAAGTGCCAACCTTCTAATCACATGGTCACCTCTGTTGACAAACAGGCCCCATCCTTAGGTTACTGAAGGCCTTTCTAAAAATCACCTCATTAACATAACAAAAGACATTTTAATGGCTCTTATCACAGGAAATTCCAAGGGTTTTAGGAGCTCTGTGCCAGGAACTAAGTCAAGAACAAATATATATTTCTTATTATAAATCACAATATCACATATGCAAAAATAAAGTCAGATTTTGCCAGTAGGGGACTCATAAATTAATTCAGTGGCTACCCCTCAGGTTTAGCTCCCTCTGTTTATTATAACTCTAAACTCTCCTGGATAAGACCAAGATATAGGAAATCCAAGAAGCAAAATGGAATATAACAAGTACAAATTTTCTCACTAAAGAAGGAAAACCTAAGATTTTTCGGGTAGTACAGAAAGGTGATCTTTTTGGTTTTTTTTTAAACATCTTTACTGGAGTATAATTGCTTTATGTACAACAAAGTGAATCAGCTATATGTACATATATCCCCATATCCCCTCCCTCTTGCGTCTCTCTCCCACCCTCCCTATCCCACCCCTCTAAGTGGTCACAAAGCAACAAACGATCTCCCTGTGCAATGCAGGCTCTTCCCACTAGCTATATTTCGTCTGGTAGTGTATATATGTCAATGTTACTCTTCCACTTCGCCCCAGCTTCGCCCTCCCACCCCATGTCCTCAAGTCCATCTTCTATGTCTACCTCTTTATTCCTGCCCTGTAACTACGTTCATCATTACCATTTTTTTTTTTAGATTCCATATATATGCGTCAGTGTATTTGTTTTTCTCTTTCTGACTTACTTCACTCTGTATGACAGACTCTAGGTCCATCCACCTCACTACAAATAACTCAATTTCGTTTCTTTTTATGGCTGAGTAATATTCCATTGTATATATGTGCCACATCTTCTTTATCCATTCATCTGTCGATGGACACTTAGGTTGCTTCCATATCCTGGCTATTGTAAACAGTGCTGCAATGAACATTGTGGTACGTGACTCTTTGTGAATTATGGTTTTCTCAGGGTATATGCCCAGTATATACTTTCATCAGTAGTGGGATTGCTGGGTCATATGGTAGTTCTATTTTTAGATTTTCAAGGAACTTCCATACTGTTCTCCATAGTGACTGTATCAATTTACATTCCCACCAACAGTGCAAGAGGGTTCCCTTTTCTCCACACCCTCTCCAGCATTTATTGTTTGTAGATTTTTTGATCATGGCCATTCTGACTGGTGTGACGTGATACCTCATTGTAGTTTTGATTTGCATTACTCTAATGATTAGTGATGTTGAGCATCCTTTCATGTGTTTGTTGGCAATCTGTATATCTTCCTTGGAGAAATGTCTATTTAGGTCTTCTGCCCGTTTTTGGATTGGGTTGTTTGTTTTTCTGATATTGAGCTGCATGAGCTGCTTGTAAATTTTGGAGATTAATCCTTTGTCAGTTGCTTCATTTGCAAATATTTTCTTCCATTCTGAGGGTTGTCTTTTCATCTTGCATATGGTTTCCTTGCTGTGCAAAAGCTTTTAAGTTCCATTAGGTCCCATTTATTTATTTTTGTTTTTATTTCCATTTCTCTCTGAGGTGGGTCAAAAAGGATCTTGCTGTGATTTATGTCATAGAGTGTTCTATGTTTTTCTCTAAGAGTTTTATAGTGTCTGACCTTACATTTAGGTCTTTCCTCCATTTTGAGTTTATTTTTGTATACAGTGTTAGGGATTGTTCTAATTTCATTCTTTTACATGTATCTGTCCAGTTGTCCCAGCACCACTTATTGAAGAGGCTGTCTTTTCTCCATTGTATATCCTTGCCTCCTTTACCAAAGATAAGGTGACCATATGTGTGTGGGTTTATCTCTGGGCTTTCTATCCTGTTCCATGGATCTATATTTCTATTTTTGTGCCAGTACCATACTGTCTTGATTACTGTAGCTTTGTAGTATAGTCTGAAGTCAGGGAGGCTGATTCCTCCAGTTCCCTTTTTCTTTCTCAAGATTGCTTTGGCTATTTGGGGTCTTCTGTGTTTCCATACAAACTGTGAAATTTTTTGTTCTTTCTGTGAAAAATGTCATTGGTAGTTTGATAGGGATTGCACTGAATCTGTAGATTGCTTTGGGTATAGTAATTTTCACAATGTTGACTCTTCCAATCCAAGAACATGGTATATCTCTGCATCTGTTTGTATCACCTTTGATTTCTTTCATCAGTGTCATAGTTTTCTGCATACAGGTCTTTTTTCTCCTTTGGTAGGTTTATTCCTAGGTATTTTATTCTTTTTGTTGCAATGGTAAATGGGGGTTTTCCTTAATTTCTCTTTCAGATTTTTCATCATTAGTGTATAGAATGCAAGCGATATCTGTGCATTAATTCTGTATCCTGCTACTCTACCAAATTCATTGATTAGCTCTAGTAGTTTTCTGGTAGCATCTTTAGGATTCTCTATGTATAGTATCATGTCATCTGCAAACGGTGACAGTTTTACATCTTCGTTTCCGATTTGGATTCCTTTTATTTCTTTTGCGTCTCTGATTACTGTGGTTAAAACTTCCAAAACTATGTTGAATAATACCGGTGAGAATGGGCAACCTTGTCTTGTTCCTGATCTTAGAGGAAATGCTTTCAGTTTTACACCATTGAGAATGAAGATGGTTGTGGGTGTGTCATATGTGGCCTGTATTATGTTGAGGTAAGTTCCCTCTATGCCTACTTTCTGGAGAGTTTTTATCATAAATGGGTGCTGAATTTTGTTGAAAGCTTTTTCTGCATCTATTGAGATGATCATATGGTCTATATCCTTCAGTTTATTAATATAGTTTATCACATTGATTGATTTGCATATATTGAAGAATCCTTGCATTCCTGGGATAAACCCCACTTAATCATGGTGTATGATCCTTTTAATGTGCTGCTGGATTCTATTTGCTAGTATTTTGCTGAGGATTTTTGCATCTATGTTCATCAGTTATATTGGCCTCTAGTTTTATTTTTTTGTGACATCTTTGTCTGGTTTTGGTATCAGGGTGATGGTGGCCTCATAGAATGAGTTTGGGAGTGTTCCTCCCTCTGCTATATTTTGGAAGAGTTTGAGAAGGATAGGTGTTTGCTCTTCTCTATATGTTTGGTAGAATTCGCCTGTGAAGCTACCTGGTCCTGGGTTTTTGTTTGTTGGAAGATTTTTAATCACAATTTCATTTCAGTACTTGATTGCTCTGTTTATATTTTCTATTTCTTCCTGGTTCAGTCTCAGAAGGTTGTGCTTTTCTAAGAATTTGTCCATGTCTTCCAGGTTGTCCATTTCATTGGCATATAGTTGCTTGTAGTAATCTCTCATGATCATTTGTATTTCTGCAGTGTCAGTTGTTACTTCTCCTTTTTCATTTCTAATTCTGTTGTTTTGAGTCTTCTCCCTTTTTTTCTTGATGAGTCTGGCTAATGGTTTATCAATTTTGTTTAACTTCTCAAAGACCCAGCTTTTAGTTTTATTGATCTTTGCTATTGTTTCCTTCACTTCTTTTTCATTTATTTCTGATCTGATCTTTATGATTTCTTTCCTTTTGCTAACTTTGGGTTTTTTTGTTCTTCTTTCTCTAATTGCTTTAGGTGTAAGATTAGGTTATTTGAGATATTTCTTGTTTCTTGAGGTAGGATTGTAGTGCTATAAACTTCCCTCTTAGAACTGCTTTTGCTGCATCCCATAGGTTTTGGGTCTTTGTGTTTTCACTGTCATTTGTTTCTAGGTATTTTTTGATTTCTTTGATTTCTTAGGTGATCTCTTGGTTATTCAGTAGTGTATTGTTTAGCCTCCCTGTGTTTGTACTTTTTACAGTTTTTTTCCCTGTAATTGATATCTAGTTTCATAGCATTGTGCTCAGAAAAGATACTTGATACAATTTCAACTTTCTGAAATTTACCAAGGCTTGAATTGTGACCCATGATATAATCTATCCTGGAGAATGTTCCATGAGCACTTGGGAAGAAAGTGTATTCTGCTGTTTTTGGATGGAACATCCTATAAATATCAATTAAATCCACCTTATTTAATATATCATTCAAAGCTTGTGTTTCCTTATTTATTTTCATTTTGGATGATCTGTCCATTGGTGAAAGTGGGGTGTTAGAGTCCCTACTCTTATTGTGTTACTGTTGATTTCCCCTTTTATGGCTGTTAGCATTTGCCTTATGTATTGAGGTGCTCCTATGTTGGGTGCATAAATATTTACAACTGTTATATATTCTTGGATTGATCCTTTGATCATTATGTAGTGTCCTTCTTTGTCTCTTGTAATAGTCGTTATTTAAAGTCTATTTTGTCTGATATGAGAATTGCTACTCCAGCTTTCTTTTGATTTCCTTTTGCATGAAATATCTTTTTCCATTCCCTCACTTTCAGTCTGTGTGTGTCCCTAGGTCTGAAGTGGGTCTCTTGTATACAGCATATATACGTATGACTCTTGTTTTTGTATCCATTCAGCCAGTCTATGTCTTTTGATTGGAGCATTTAATCCATTTACATTTAAGGTAGTTATCGATATGTATGTTCGTTTTACCATTTTCTTAACTGCTTTGGGTTTGTTATTGTAGGTCTTTTCCTTCTCTTGTGTTTCCTGCCTACAGAAGTTCCTTTAGCATTTGCTGTAAACCTGGTTGGTGGTGTTGAATTCTCTTAGCTTTTGCTTGTCTGTAAAGGTTTTAATTTCTCCATCAAATCTGAATGAGATCTTTGTTGGGTAGAGTAATCTTGGTTGTAGGTTTTTCCCTTTCATCACTATAAATATGTCCTGCCACTCCCTTCTGGCTTGCAGAGTTTCTGCTGAAAGATTGGCTGTTAATCTTATGAGATTCCCTTGTATGTTATTTCTTGCTTTTCCCTTGTTGCTTTTAATATTTTTTCTTTGTATTTAACTTTTGATAGTTTGACTAATATGTGCCTTGGCGTGTTTCTCCTTGGATTTATCCTGTATGGGACTCTCTGTGCTTCCTGGACTTGACTGACTATTTCCTTTCCCACGTTAGGGAAGTTTTCAACTATAACCTCTTCAAACATTCCGCAGACCCTTTCTTTTCCTCTTATTCTTCCGGGACCCCTATAATTTGAATGTTGGTGCATTTAATATTGTCCCAGAGGTCTCTGAGACTATCCTCAATTCTTTGCATTCTTCTTCTTCATTACGTTCTGCGGTAGTTACGTCCACTATTTTATCTTCCAGGTCACTTATCCGTTCTTCTGCCTCAGTTATTCTGCTATTGATTCCTTCTAGCGAAGTTTTAACTTCATTTATTGTGTTGTTCATCATTGTTTGTTTGCTCTTCAGTTCTTCTAGGTCCTTGTTAAACGTTTCTTGTATTTTCTCCATTCTATTTCCAAGATTTTGGATCATCTTTACTATCATTATGCTGAATTCTCTTTCAGGTAGACTGCTTATTTCCTCTTCATTTGTTTGGTCTGGAGGGTTTTTACCTTGCTCCTTCATCTCCTGCATATTTCTCTGTCTTCTCATTTTGCTTAACTTACTGTATTTGGGGTCTCCTTTTCACAGGCTGCAGGTTCGTAGTTCCTGTTGTTTTTGGTGTCTGCCCCCAGTGGGTGAGGCTGGTTCAGTGGCTTGTGTAGGCTTCCTGGTGGAGGGGACTGGTGCCTTTGTTCTGGTGGGTGGGGCTGGATCTTGTCTTTCTGGTAGGCAGGGCCATGTCTGGTGGTGTGTTTTGGGGTGTGTTTTGGGGTGTCTGTGAACTTATGATTTTAGGCAGCCTAAAATCATAAGCCTGCTAATGGGTGGGGTTGTGTTCCTGTCTTGCCAGTTGTTTGGTATGGGGCCTCCAGCTGTAACTTGCTGGCCATTGAGTGGAGCTGGGTCTTAGCATTGAGATGGAGATCTCTGGGACAGCTCTTGCGGATTGATATTATGTGGGGCTGGGAGGTCTTTGGTGGTCCAATGTCCTGAACTCCGCCCTCCCACCTCAGAGGCTCAGGCCTGACACCAGTCCGGAGCACCAAGACCCTATCAGCCACACGGCTCAGAAGAAAAGGGAGATAATAAGAAAGAAAATAAATAAATGAGTAAATTTTTAAAAATTATTAAAATAAAAAAATATTTTTTAATAATGAAAAAAGAGAAGAAAAGGAAAGAAAAAAAAGAAGAGAGCAACCAAACCAATAAACAAATCCACCAATGAAAACAAGCGCTAAAATGTATACTAAGATAAACGTAAAAATCATAAACAAATCAGTCGCAGATAGCAAACCCCACGTCTACAGTTGCTCCCAAAGTCCACCAACTCAATTTTGGGATGATTCATTGTCTATTCCGGTATTCCACAGATGCAGAGTACATCAAGTTGATTGGGGAGATTTAATCTGCTGCTCCTGAGGCTGCTGGGAGAGATTTCCCTTTCTCTTCTTTGTTCGCACAGCTACTGGGGTTCAGCTTTGGATTTGGCCCCACCTCTGCATGTTAGTTGCCTTCAGGCATCTGTTCCCTCCCAGACAGGATGGGGTTAAAGCAGCAGCTGATTAGGGGGCTTTGGCTCACTAATGCAGGGGGTAGGGAGGGGTACGATAGTTATAATTGGAATTTGGGGCAAGCCTGTGGCAGCAGAGGCCAGTATGACGTTGCAATAGCCTAAGGCGCACTATGTGTTCTCCCGGAGAACTTGTCCCTGGATCACGAGGCCCTGGCAGTGGCATGCTGCACAGGCTCCCGGAGGGGTGTGGACAGTGACCTGTGCTTGCACACAGGATTCTTGGTGGCTGCAGCAGCAGCATTAGCATTTCATGCCCGTATCTGGGGTCTGAGCTGATAGCCGCAGCTCGCGCCCGCCTCTGGAGCTCATTCAGGCAGTGCTCTGCCTTCTGTGGGCAGACAGGGAAGGAATCCCCTCTCCTCACACACCCTGAAACAATGGTCTCTTGCCTCTCAGGCAGGTCCAGAATTCTTCCCAGACTCCCTCCCAGCTAGCTGTGGTGCACTAGCCCCCTTCAGGCTGTGTTCATGCAGCCAACCCCACTCATCTCCCTGGGATCTGACCTCCGAAGCCCGAGCCTCAGCTCCCAGCCCACACCTGCCCTGGCGGGTGAGCAGATGAGCAGACAAGCCTCTCGGGCTGGTGAGCGCTGGTCGGCACTGATCCTCTGTGGGGGAATCTCTCTGCTTTGCTCTCTGCACCCCTGTTGCTGCACTCTCCTCCATGGCTCCGAAGCTCCCCCCACCCCACCCAACCCCGTCTCCTCCAGTGAAGGGGCTTCCTAGTGTGTGGAAAGTTTTCCTCCTTCATAGCTCCCTCCCAGAGGTGCAGGTCCCGTCCCTATTCTTTTGTCTGTTTTTTCTTTTGCCCTACCCAGGTATGTGGGGAGTTTCTTGCCTTTTGGGAAGTCTGAGGTCTTCTGCCAGCGTTCAGTAGGTGTTCTATAGGAGTTGTTCCACATGTAGATATATTTTTGATTTATTTGTGGGGAGGAAGGTTATCTCCACGTCTTACTCCTCTCCTCTGCCATCTTGAAGGTCCCCTCCAGAATGGTGATCTTTTGGTGTATGAATCTGAAAATGCTTGGCTGCCAGTAAATGTGAAATATTGCAGCACTGAGTATTTCTACTTGATTATGGCTGATACATAGACTTCAGGAAGATGAAAGGCAGTGATAACTGGAAATTAATTTTAGTTGTAGTATCAGCCATCCTACTGTGGTACTGGTCTTCTCCATTTATGCCTTTATCTATTCATCCATCCATCTATCTTTCTATCTACCTACCTCATCTCTCAATCTCTCTTTCCTCCTCCAGGCTGGCCCGTCTCTCTGTCTCTTTCACTCCCATGCTTCTTTCTCTTATTTTTTCCCATTCCTCTTTTACGTTTCCACCTTTCAGGTACCCTAACTTATGGCTCCCATGTTTGGAGCATGGAACATGACAGGTCCTCACTATATTCCTAATGAAATAAAGAACTAAAGTTTTGCTTTATGAACTCTTCATCTAAAGTGAAACATATGATTGATTCCTAGATAAGGGACCAAGGATGAAGGGGATATGACTGAAAGGCAGAAAGGTCAGCAGTAGTGAAACACAAAGTTGAGAAGGAACAGAAATCTAAGCCTTGGGCAGCCCTAGGCATCCAGGATGCTCTCTTCCAGCAGATAGGAGGCAAGAAGCAGATGGTCTAAAGGATGGTAAAAATGCTTATCTGATCCAAAACAGGCAGGAAATCAGATAATGGGCATGTCTCTTTCCCCCAGTTGAGGAATGTAAAAATTTACTTAGGGAGAGCCACATATTTAAGAGTGAACATCTATTCAAGTTCACATCAACACTTACTGGGGAGTGAGAATGTCCAACAGGCTAGGGACCTGAAGAGCTGAAACAGTCCAAACACAGAGAGGGTAAAAGGAAGAAAAGCTTTAAGAACTCGGCCATCTGCTATTCAAATAATAAAGCCCAGAAAAAGAGACTGAAAAGAATAAGCCACAATGTGGGCCACCTATAATGAACAGTTTGGCAACTATGAAAAAAGAGGTGTGTCATTGGGGGGGGGGCACGCCGCAGGGTGTGCGGAATCTTAGCCCCCCAACTGAACCCGTGCCCCCTGCAGTGGAAGTGGGAGTCTTAACCACTGGACCACCAGGGAAGTCCCAAGGTGTGTCATTTTGAATGCAGGTATTAAGATGCTTATGACTCTAAGAAGAAAAGACACAAAGCATAAAAGCAAAAGGAATATTAATGATCATTATAGTTTCCACTCAAAAGACAGCTGTGACACCATGTACCATGTGAAAGAATCAGAATGTTAGAGCCAGAAGCGGCCCTGGAAGCATCTGACTTAATCTTCTCCTTTTACAGATGAGGAAACTTGTGCTCGGGCAGGTAAAGTGATATGTCTAAGGACATAGAGATCATGAGTGAGAAATCTGGGGTTAGAATCCAGGACTCAGAGGCCCAGGCTGCTATTCTGAAAATCACACACCCCTGTAACAGGGGGAGTCCTTTTAATGGCCTGACACTTGTGTTCTCTTTAATGGCCTCACATTAGTGTTCTCTTTTCACACCTTCATGGGACACTGACTCTTAGAGTTTTGAAGATTTTTTGAAAAAGCTACAGAATGGGGCTTAAAGTGGGGGCATCTAGGGGGTGGAATACAGAGGGTGGCAGACTGCTCAGTGGGATTAGACTAAATAAAACATTCAATATTTATATATCCTATATCTATAGAGTGATTTTTTTCAAGGTGCTTTTCTGTACATTTCTTCAGCTGAATCTCCTTTGAGACTGGTAAAAGCTCCATTCTTCAATGAGGACATTCCACTCCAAGACAGTACAGTGGAGCAACATCTTACATTTCACATAAGGTAACATCACTTATAATCAATATTTTCCCTTTAAAAGTCCCCTAAGTTGCTCAGCCTTGGAAGATATCACTGTTTTGTTGGCTGAGCGCTGAATGTGGTAGTTGGCTTACATGAATGTGATATGTTTTGCAAAACACATGCATCCTTAAACAATAAAGGTACACTGAGCCCGGGGGATATTCACACTACTGAAGCCATGAAGAACTCAGGCAAACTGAAGCAACAGCAGATTCACATCTCGTATTTTACCTTCCCTCAGAGGTATATGCTGCTTGGATGGGAAGATAGGTAGAATCACTTGCACCAATTATTATTATTCTTCCTTCTGTCTTTCTCAACTATAGTAGAATTCTCATAACAAACATATATATGACACTACTCCACTCTAAGTGACTAACCCAAGGTCACAAGGCTAGTTAGTGTTATTTCAGGCTCTTAGGTGTATGATATCCTGAAAAAAGTTAATGAAAAATGTTTATTTTCAAAGGCAGAGTGTGGAAATCCCTGAACTTGCAGTCAAGACACCTTGATTTAGTACCCACATCTGATGTCTGAAGGCCATGGAACCTTAGTCAATTTGCCCAACCTCTCCATTTCAGTTTCTTTACCTGGAAGAGGGGTTAATATTACCGATCTTTTACTTATAGTATGTTATATGGATCAAATGGAAAAAAATGCCAGCTAGAATATTTTGTAAACAGAAAAGCCATAACAAATGCAAGAATTATTGTTATTTAAAAATATCAGTTGCTGTCTTGGAATTGATCCTGGAAATGTGATAAACTTCTCAGTCTATTACTAGAAGCAAGCAGTGAGTACTATTTCACCCCACGTGAAAGAGCACTACATCTTAAAAAAAAAACAAACCCTGATTAAAGTTGGCAAAACATATCAAAACAGATTTGCTTTGTCTTCCTCGTTCTCCCATCGAATCAAGGTTTATTTGAAAGACCCACTTTAGGGCATGTTTGATAGCAGGTGTGGGCTTGCTTCTTTTTAGGAATGGATGTAGCTTTGGTAGCCCAATTTATTAAATGTACAATTTATTATATTTTTAAAAACTAGATATTTGTGATTGTACCCCTGAAATCATTTAGACCCCAGTAAATCAATTAGATAACCCAAACAGATATTACAAAGTAGTTATTTTTCTCTTATTTTCATATTTTAAGTCAAAAAGAGAAGTGCTGTAATTGAATCAATAATCAGGCATTCTTACCAGTAAAATACTTT
Source organism: Balaenoptera acutorostrata (assembly GCF_949987535.1). Lineage (NCBI taxonomy): Eukaryota > Metazoa > Chordata > Mammalia > Artiodactyla > Balaenopteridae > Balaenoptera > Balaenoptera acutorostrata. The sequence continues at coordinate 98,198,289 of NC_080070.1, forward strand.
TGGAACATGTACCACAGTACTGGGTCTTTATTTTATAAAATATATACACTTATTACTGCACTATTATATTTTACATATTATAAAATACACAAAATCAGAAATTGTAAAAGGATAGGACAATGACAAAACTAACAGTATAAAAACAGAAGTTCTAATATTTTCTTCACATCATCCAGTGGATCATCTTTTCTGCCCCCTATGACATACACATAGCCTCCCCCATCCCCTGACATACACACACATTAGGGACATAGAACTAGATTGCTTTTGTTCATTAATTAATTAGAGAAGGAATTATTAGCTATCCCTAATTACTAGCTTAATATGTCAACAAATTTCACCTATTAAACAAAACAAGGTGATACATATAGTTGTATTTTAAAATTTAAAAACCCCAACCAAAAATGAGAACTAGTTAACACTGAAATTAGACTCCTTCAACCACACAACTGTACCTGAATAGATGTTAAATATTACGTAAGTTCTGCAACAGGTAAGTAAGTGACAGTTAATATTTACTTGAAGCAGTTTAACTAAACATTTCTGTGTGGAGCTTGTCACAAAATAAGAATTATTTATGAAGCCTTATTGTTGCACTGTGTGCATGAGGAATTACCTTCATTTAAAAGAGAAACTCAATAAAACAGACCATTCATATTTCCCAGTTTGATAACAGTACCCCACAAGGTCAACTCTTAAGAGAAAGATTAGTTCATTATATTGCCTTACTGAAAAAAAAAAAAAACTCACATAAAAGTTTGTTATGTGTCCTTTGGGCATGAAAATATAAAGTCACAGAAGATTCTATGTTACTTTTTTGTTTTGGAACATGTATTACAAACCATTTAAAATGTGCTAGATCAAAGTGGCTGAGCTTTCTATGCAGCTATCACACTTAAACAAAAAAAGAATACAATTTAACAGAGAATATCTAAAAATATTTCCTAGGAGAAAATCAATATTTATTCCACTGAAATATCTAAATTAATTCTTGGCTCAGAATTCTTACCTTTGAATATGTTATTTTAAAAAAACCTTTGGTGCTGTTCCTGATTTGGCATATTTTCCTCTATGTCATCTTGAAATTTAATCTCCTCTTGACTGCGGGAGGCTATAATGTTTAGTAACTATGAAAGGAGATATACTATTGATTTCATTTTACAGAATAGCAAGGGGAAAAAAATCTACCAATTTTTTTTGTGTGATAAAACAATGTATACCAATCACAAACTGCCTAATTCATATTCCAAACCAGAGCAGACGCCAGGCAACGCTGTGAAGTCAGCCAAATTCATCCACTGTGTCCTCCCACCTCCCTCTTCAATGCCTTTTTTCCTCCTGGCGCCAAGTGCTCTCCCGCTCTGTCCAAGTGCTTGACAAAATTCAAAGCACTATTTTAAGAAAAAAATTTGGCCCTACCCAAAGGCACCCCTAAGGTCACCTCCATGCACAAGTGGGACGGTGTTCCATATGGATACAGATACAAAGAGAGCGCCTGAATTTTCATAATGAAATGCCACCTGCCTCCCTGTAACCTAAAACACGCAGATCTCTTTTTAATCAGAAAATAGGATATCAGGAACCAACTTGAAAATTCAGCCTCAAGCTGACCAAGCTAAATGTTTTGCTAAACCACCTGAACTTAAAGAAAGCTTATAAGGGCAATGTTAATATTTTTAGGCATCCTAAACCCTATTTCTGGGTTAAAATAAACTTAAAAAGCAAAAAAATGTTTTCTAAACCTACCTCCACAAAGCAATTGATTAAAGGTATTTTATTAAATTTTATTTTATAGAAAATGTAAAACAAGGAAATGCATTTGAAGATTATTTCTATATAATTTCAGAACCTTAATCCATAAGAAAGTGTCCTTAGTTTAAGTATCTATATCATAAATCCTCCCAGAAGTCAGTACCAGAGAGAGTCTGTTCATCCAGATCACCCTCCAGCATCCAGACAGAACGAGTTAACAATTATGTTTCCCTTTTTGCCTGGTATGTTATGGAACTCAGACTTAAAATCTCCCACTATGATTTTGGATTTGACTATTACTCCCTTAGGTTTTGCAGTTTCATGAATTTTGAGACTCTGTTAAATGGTGTATATATACATATTTAAGATCATTACAACTTTTTACTAAATTGCACCTTTTATCCTCATTAAATGTTCCTATTTATCTTTTTTAATAATCTTTGTCTCAATATTTTGTCTCATATTAATATAACCACACTAGCTTTTTATATGCGCTGTTTGCATAGTATATTTTTTCTGTCCTTTACTTTCAACCTGCTCATATTTTTCTATTTAAACTGCACCTCTTCCAACAGGATATATGTGGATCTTAATTTTTATATCCAGTCTAACAATCTCTGCCTTTTAATTAGAGTGTTTAATCTATTTATATTTAATGTAATTATTGATAGAGTTAGGTTTAAGTCTATCACTTTTTCATTTGTCCCTTTTGTTCAGGGGCAAGTAATAACCTTACAAATTTTGTGAGGTGTGGAATGTGAAGTTTAAAGATGTGAAGAAGTCAAAAATGTGAAAAAGGATGTGTAAAGGGTCAGGTGTGAAGTGGTATAATAAATAAGCATTTGAAACCTCACTTCTTTCTTTTATTTTAGGATATTACAAGGAGAAAAAATCTACCATATTTTATATTCACCCACTTTTACATCATTTTCAGTTTTGTTCTTTACAGCTTCTTTATTTCATACAGATCCAGGTTTCCACCTACTATTATTTCCTCTTAACTGGAACAATGTCTTTTAGAATCTCCTGCAGTGTAGATCTGATGACAATGAATTAGTTTAGCTGACACTTACCTGAGAATATCTTTTTAAAATTTATTTTGAGGATATCTATATTGTATTTAGAATTCTGGGCTGACAGGTTTCTTTTTTCCTTTCCTCACTTTAATGATGCTATTCAAGTCTCCTGGCTTCCATTATTTCTGACAGAAAGAAAGCAGTCACTCTTACTTATGTCTGAGGTATCTTTTTTCTCTGGCTGCTTTAAAGGTGTTCTTTTCATCCTTGGTTTTTAGTTGTTTGACCAGTGTGCTTACATATGAATTTCTTTGTATTTACATCACTTGGAATTTGTTGAGCTTTTTCAATCTGTAAATTAACATTTTTCATCAAATTTGGGGAATGTTTGGTAATTATATCTTCAAATAGTTTTATGCCCAACTCTCACTCTCTTCTTCTGGAAATCCTATTATTCATATTTTAGACCACTGGCCCACAGGGCCCTGAAGTTTTTCTTCAAACTTTGTCCTATTTGATGTGCCAATTGACTAATTTCTGTTTTTGTCTTCAGATTCACTGACTCCTTCTTCTGCTTATCTAATATGTTGTTAAGCTGAACCAATGAATTTTTCATGTCAGTGGTACTTTTCAGCTCTAGAATTTCCATTTGGCTGTTTTATTACAATTTATACTTCTCTGTCAAGATTCTATGTTAAATTCACTAAGACCATGTTTTCATTTAATGCTTTAAACATATTTTCCATTACTTCTTTGTACATTTTTATAATAGCTGCTTTAAAGTCTTTGTTAAATCCAACAGCTTGGCAATCTCAGGACTGATTTCTATTGACTGCTTTTTTTCTTAACTGTGGTATGAAGTAAGAAAAGACTAGAATTGATAAGAGGAGGACAGAAGAGCAAACCAACATTTTAGCAACCACTATGTCTCTATAATAATATCAGTTCCTCTTTGGAAGGGAGGGTGATCCCTAGCTTTATAGTCTGGCTTCCTCAATTGTATATTTCAACATTTCTATATCACAAGATAGGGCAGTAACAAGAGGCTTTAAGTAATAGAGTCTATGCTAGAAATAATGGATCTATTTTTACCAGTATTAGAAATTAAACCAATGAGATATAATGCTAATTCAACCATTTATTATTGACACTGACAACAATATATGAACATATTTTTAACAGAAATTTCAACTATCTTAGAAGACCACATTTTGAAATATTGTCCAAATATTAAACACAGGTTGGTTCTGTAATTAATAGAGTTTTAATGTGCTACCATGCCAAAAAATGGTAGATATTAATTGCAATCTAAGCAGACTTACAATGCCTTGTTAAAACTACAAAGTGGATATAAACTTGTGACTTACTTCTTAAACGACTACAGCAAAAGAAAATATACACAAGACTTAGAAATCTTTTCCAGGCATAGTCTGGAAATGTCAAAAATTGCAACCAGTTAAAACTCAAAACCCTGAATCTCTCTTTTATAATTGATGGTTGGAAAGCACCTCAGGTCCTTCTAAATGAAATTTCCTTGGAGTAAGATGATTCTGAAGAGATCCAAGAGACTTAGGGCATAATTCATATTTTAAGTACATGTGAGAGGCAACCCCCAAGAGTCTATGCACCATCACATACAAGCCACTTTCTAGCAAGCATACTTGAAGAAGCATTCTAAAGAGAACACAACAGCATGAATTCCCACAGTAACCATGATGTTCTTGTTGCAGTATAGCTATTTCTTTGTTTGATTATGTACTCCTAAGGGACTATTGATTCTAGTTTCTGTCTCTCACTTTCTTTAACAATTGGCCATTACTGATACTTTTTTAGGGTTAACTTGTATAGGAAGACTAAAAAAAAGGCATTTCATTAGGGATTCAACTAACATGAAATGTCAGGATATATCTTTTTTTATTCCCCTAAATATATGTTGCTTCATCTCCTACATACATATACCTATGAAAGGTTGTATGCAAGGGCAAGCCCACACAGGATAAAGATGTGGAGTATTAACTTTGGGATTTACTATACCGCTGAAAGCTCTGAACACAAAGATTTTAAATGACTATTTTCCCTAACCCCAGTTACCTCCTGTCCTTCCAAAAATATTTGATTATAAGCTTTTATTCATGCTTAAATGTATATAGAAGTACAAAATGGTATTTAAGTTATTACTATTATTAAGCTTTTATTGCTTTTGTACCTTTTCTTGATATTAGTAATACTTTATATTATAATTACGCTGAGCATTAAAAGGATAAAGCCTGATGCCTGGCTGATTTTACTTTCACTGTGTGAACTAATCTCTATCTAAAAAGTTTAACAAAGTGCACTCTTTTCAGAAGCATACCATGTGATACTTAATGTTATCTGAAAAAAAATTGATTCAAAATACGAAAAAAAAAATCAAATCGTATGCTAAAATTTTGGCTATTAAAAAAGACTCCTTGGTTAAAAAAAAAAAAAGATTCAGGCTTTAAAATAGAAATTACAGGGTTTCCCTGATGGCACAGTGGTTAAGAATCCACCTGCCAATGCAGGGGACACGGGTTTGATCCCTGGTTCTGGAAGATCCCACATACCGCGGAGCAACTAAGCCCATGCACCACAACTACTGAGCCTGCGCTCTAGAGCCCGTGTTCCTCAACAAGAGAAGCCACCGCAATGAGAAGCCTGTGCACCGCAACAAAGAGTAGCCCCCGCTCTCCGCAACTAGAGAAAGCCCGCGTGCAGCAACAAAGACCCAATGCAGTCAAAAAAAATTAAAAAGTAAATAAAATTTTTAAAAATAAAACAGAAATTACAAAATTAGTTACCTTACTGCTTTAGCACTTGAGAAGTTTCTAGACATAGAAAGTCTAACTCAAGGTCGTTGACATCTCTGTTCCACTAAACCCTTTCTCAGGCTTTATTTAATTTGACTTCTCCACAGGTTTGACCTGCTGACTTCCTCCTCGCTTCTGGAAATGCTCTCTTCCTTTGGCTTGTGGGATACCCAACCACTCCATCTCTCCTACCTCTCACCTGTCTCTTCCCTGGGTCTTTTGCAAATTTCTCTCTGCCCCTCCCATAAGTATCAGTATTTCTCAGAATTTAATCCACTCTTCTCTTTTCCCTTCCCCCTCCCAGGGTGATCTCAATTACTCCTATGGCTTCAACTGCCACCTATGGAAAATAGCTCATTCCTAATTTATATCTCAAGCCAAAAACCTTCCCTGAGCTCACTATTATTGCATATTGGACACTTTCATTTGAATATCCCAACACTGTTTGACTCAACTCATCATCCTTGATTGTTAGAATAAAGACCGTCACCTCCTACCCAGGTCAGAAACCTGAGCGTTAGCTTTGACCCATCACTCACCCTCAGCTCCAGCTTCCTAACCTGTGGATTCTATTTCTCTAAAATCTCCTATAGATGCACTTGTCTCTGTTCCCTCAGTCATCACTGTGGCTTAGCCCCCATTACTTCTCCCATGGGTTACTGCCAAGAATGTCTCTCCTCCATTCCTGCCCTTCTCAAAATAATCTCCATATCCTGTGCCCAGAGTGATCTTTCTAAAATGCAAATTGGTCATGTGACTTCCCCGATAAAACATCCTCAAATCCAGACTCCCTGATATGGCCCATAATGTTCTCTCCTGCCTCCAGAATCAGCCTGTGCCACAGCCTGGAATATCCCCCTCCTTCCTGATCCCTCAATTTCACACACACAGTTAAGCAGCCTTCCTGTCTTAGCTAAGAAGAAGCTTTGCCCCTTTTACATGCTCCCTTAACATTTACATGCTCCCTGACCTTTGTAACTCTGCACAGCCAGTTTACCCTCAGATTAGGATTGTGACTTATTCAACACTGTTTCTCTGGTGTCTACTTTGGTAAACATTTATCAAATTGTTGAATGTTTATCAGTTGTTGGTGTTTGCCCCCCTCTTCTCTCAACTTTCAAGTACATACACCTTGAAGCTGCTCCATTCATGAGAAATGACTCATGCAGTAATGTGACAGAGATATCTCTGCCTACTTTGAAGACAAGAGTAGGCAGAGGTCACTAGAGACTCCCACCTGAGGGCAGCCTAGAGGTGGGTGAATGGAGCTCCTCCAACTGCAGTGTCTGGCACACTGATGGGAACGCATGACAAAACTTCCTGCTTCAAAAATTTTAGCTCTAACAGATCATCAAAACTACACAATCATTTGTGTCCAGGATGGGAGTGGGATATTCAAATACTAGAATTCAATAAAGAAATAATACTGAACTAATTTTCTTGTCTTCAAGTAAGGTAGATTCATAAAGCCCTTTTAAAAATATAGCCAGGGACTTCCCTGGTGGCGCAGCGGTTAAGAATCCACCTGCCAATGCAGGGGACATGGGTTCAATCCTTGGGCCGGGAAGATCCCACATGCCGCGGAGCAACTAAGCCTGTGTGCCACACACTACTGAGCCTGTGCTCTACAGCCCATGAGCCACAACTACTGAGCCCATGCACCGCAACTACTGAAGCCCACGTGCTCTAGGGCCTGCGTATCGCAACTAGAGCCTGTGCTCCACAACAAGAGAAGCCACCGCAGTGAGAAGCCCACGCACCGCAACAAAGAGTAGGCCCTGCTCACCACAACTAGAGAAAGCCCACGCACAGCAACGAGGACCCAACGCAGCCAAAAATAATAAAAAATAAAATATATATATAGCCAATATTTTCTAATAACTATAAATGAAGTATAACCTTTAAAAATTGTTAATCACTGTATTGTACACCTATAACTTATATAATATTATACATCAATCATACTTTAAGTTAAAAAAAAAGTCTTTCCAAATGTTTGTCTCCACCAGAATATATGCTTCTGATTACAGATTAAACCCAGATTGATTTTCTATTATTTACCTGTTTCCCTACAAGTGGGCAGATGGTCAGGTTTGACTCTATTATTGGTCAATTTTCAAACACTGGACTTGAAGTCAAGCCATAACTCAGGCTTTTACTAACAAAATGAGCCTCAGGCTGAGACCCCAATGCTCAGCAAGACAGAAGAAAATAGACATGTCGAAGCTATCTTGAATTTCAGGCCATTTGCAAAATATCATCAACCACATCTTCTTCAGACATGCGAAGGAGTATAACTTTATGGTTAAGAGACTGAGCTCTGCAGTTACAGACACCCTGAGTCTAGGCTCAGCTCATTGTCTGTCTGATTTTGGGCAAGTCACTCAAACACTCCCAGCTTTAATTTTCACACAGATTATATCTTTTCCAAAGCATTTTAAATAGAGTATGAGTAGTTGAGCTCATACATGCAAAGCACTTAGCTACCTTTAGTAAGCTTGCTACCATTCCTTCCTCTTCTCTTTTACAGGTCAGGTCAAGCAGAGATAACTGGAGTTAGCAAGGAGGGGGAAGGGAGAACATCTCTTGGTTTTTCATGTTCTGATATTTGCATTAAGTGCTATGGGATTGGCCACCACAGTGAGGGAACCAAACCATACCTCCCTATTCCTTTGGAAGGATGGTGTACCGTATGCAGTCTTCTAATGTTAAAACATTTGTTTCATTTTGATTCAAAGGGAAGAGAATGATTTGCCAAAACAGCAACAACTATACTTCATGCAACACGTGAATTTCTCTGACAGGTGTCTCCATTCCCAACACTGACCAGGCCAACACTAGCTAGAACAGATGGCCCAGCTGGCAGCATATGCATTTTCATCTTTTTGCAGTTTCTCACATGTGTGATGGGGGGGGTGGGGTAATGCAGTGTTTTCTAATGTTTTGATAACCTTAACTGCTGTTTTTCCCATGGGCCAATTTTGTCTTGGACATATTTCTAATTTTAATATTTGACAACAGAAGACACTGAGAGGAAAAATAAAAATGCTTTTCTAAAAACTGATTCTCCATACATGTAATCACACAGCTGGCTCCTTCCCAGACTTCATTAATTTCCTTTCCCTTGAGCCATTTTTCCCACCTACATGTCATTGCAATGTTTATCAAAATATCATAAAAACTGCTTCTAAGCATTTTCCACAAGCTGTGGTTTAATACAATAGTGTATTTAAGTAAGACATTCACCCTTTTCTGAAATAAAAAACTATAATAATATATTTCTTCCCAACAGTAGCCCACTTGTTCTTCATCTGTGTTACTTCCAGACTATAAACAGATGGTTGATTTAAGAAGTAGGCAATTTTAACATCCACCGTCACAAGCAGAAAGTTGGCATAGCACATCTAGGTAGAAAAGCTTACACATCCTAGGTGCAATTTATAAGTAACTTTTATTTAGAACCTGAAAAACGATTTAAAACACAGATTTAGAATTTTATACATGCAAATACTTCACATCTTTTTAAAGCTATTTTTACCTATTCTTTTATTTTAGCTCAGTTGTGATGTAGATCATGAATCATCACCACTATAAAGCTACTATTTCAAATGTAAGAAAATTAAGACACCAATAATTATAAGCTGCATATATACAATGTCCATTTCATTAGTCAAAACTCAGAGGAAGAATCCTCCCCCTACCATCATTATCACTATCATCATTGTCATCACCATCATCTTACATAGTGGTTAAGAGCACAACAGTTAAGAGTATGAGCTCCAGAAAGTGAGATCTAGGTTCAAATCCCTTCTCCTTCCCTGCCTAGCTGTGTGACCTGGAAGAAATTGCTTAATTTCTCTGAGCTTCCAATTCTCTCCATCCCCAACTCCCTCTAGCTACTGTTCTCTTCTCCTCCTTCTCATTTCCTTACTTCCTATTAAGTGCTCAATCTATTGTAATTTGGCTTCTGCTTCTACTAAAAGTGGTCTGAGGTCATCAACTACCAGTTCTCATCGCTAAATCTAACAGACACTTCTCATTCCTCATCTTCTTCGACCTCTTGAGACCACTTGATCTTTTTGATCATGCTGTCCTTCTGAAAACTCCCTCCTTTGATTTCTGTGATAACCCTCTCTCTTCGTTTTGTTTCCTTCCTTTACTTGCTCCTTCTGATTTCCTACAAATTCCTCCTCCTTAATAGACCCTTAACAATTGGCACCATCAACATTCTCTGCTTGGGACTCTTTCTCATTCAACAAACATGATCCTCTGTGATCTATCCCTCCTTACTTCTGTAGCCTCAGTTCCTACAATTAACCGCATACTTTTATTTCTGGCCTCTTCATGCTATTGACCTACTTGAAGCTCCCTGAATGCCTCATATTATATACTATTTCTCAGTCTTCCATATATTATTTCTTCTTTTTTAAAAATGTTTCTTTCTCCTCCCTTCCCTTGTCCTTTGTCCTTCAAGGTTGCTTGTCGGTTCAAGCATCACCTTGTGCTCCAGCCATCCCAGCTAAGGCACCAGATTTGCGAGTGAAAAAGTCAGTTTGGATGTTCCATCCTAAATAGATGTGTCATAGAACAGAGACAAATTTCCCCATTAAGCCCTACCCAAATTACAGAATCATTAACAAATAAATGATGGTTATTATTTAAGCAACTAAGTTTTGGGTGGTTCCTTAGGCAGCAATAGATAAACAAAACACTCCCAACCCACTAAATTAAAAGGTCCTCAAATGCAGAATCATGTCTTGTTGATTGTCTTCAAACCAATACATTCCCTGATTCATGAAGGTCCCATGAATGAATGAATGAATGAACCAATCAATCAACCAACCAACCAACCAACCAACTAACCAGTCAGCCAGTCCATCAATCAAAAGTCCTTAAATTTAGTATTTTTCCTTTGTTTTAATTAAATGTTTCTTTGAACCAAAGCACACAAAATGGGGAGAGGGAGAGATAAATGAAAAAAGAAAACTAATGCTACTTAAATTCATGCCCATGGAGGACCCTCCCAACTAAAGCTCTAGCTCTGATCTGCTTCTACAGCTACAGTCTCACTTTTTCTAGTCCTTACTACATAGTTCCACTCGGGTATGTCCCCCTCTGTTACCTCAAATTGAACTTTTACAAACCCTCCAAACCTATTTGATCATTCTGGCTGTATTACAATAATTGTTCATCCTCTAAATATAAAAGTTACCTTTGACTTCTACCTTCATCTCCTCACCAGTATCTCCAGTCTCTAGTTCCCACCAGTTTGGTTTGGCTACTTTTTAAAAATTCATCCCTTTCTTTAAAATCCTTCTGTCCCAGCCTAGTTCTGACTTTCATCATCCCACCTCTCTTACTTATATGTGGAATGTTAAACATAACAACAATGACAACTAAAAAAAACAAACAAAAAAACCCAAAAACCCTGGTAGAAAAAGAGAACAGACTTGTGGTTGTCAGAGGTGGGGACTGAGAGGAGGAGAAATTGGAGGAAGATGGTCAAACTTCCAGTTATAAGATAAATAAGTATTAGGTATGCAATGTACAACATGACTATAGCTCACACTGTTGTATGATATACAGGAAAGCTTTTAAGAGAGTAACTCCTAAAAGTGCACAGCACAAGGCGAAAAAATTTTTTCCCTTTATTCTTTTCTTCTTTCATTTCTTTGTATTGTATCTATATGAGAAGATGGATGTTAGCTGAACCTATTATGGTAATCATTTCACAATACACGTTAAGTCAAACCATCGTGCTATATGTCTTAAACTTAACACAGTGATGTATGTCAATTATTTCTCAATAAAACTGGAAAAAAATGGTTGCCTCACAAGGTGGCACTTGATTAATGTAACCTAATGTAACATGTGTGCTCCCCCCAAACCAGATTATATGGACAGTACTTTATTCTTCTCTAATATAGCCTGTAAAGTCTTGAACATTGCTGAATATGTACCAAAAAATACAATAAAATAGTAAAATGCATGTAGAGCCTTACAGTTGCATTTCCAAGTCATAGGTGTGTCCAACGTAAAGGTCTTTCATAAGCTAAACATTTAATGTAAAGCTAATTAGGTCATTTGTTTTTTGGAAGAAATGCTGATTATTTCAATAGCCATCCTGCTCTAGCAAAAACAAATTACATTATTTGCAAGGGTGAAAGTAAATAGATCTTAAAAATAATTCCGTGAAGGGACTCAATATTAGAACCTATTATTTAATGAGTTTTATTCATGAGCAGTGCTATAAGAATAGGTGAGGTGATAGATGATGTTTGCAGTGAGGAAGCAATTTAAACTTGGTTTTTGTTAGTCTTAAAAACCACAATGAAATCAATAGACAAAAGGAAAGAAAAAAAAAAAAGTTGGAAGCCCAGCTGTTTGGTATACACAGCCTCTGTTAATAGGATAGGGAATTCATTACCCATATCAAGAGGAAATGGACAAACATTTTATGCCTGATAAGATTTTTTATTTATGCATTAAATTCTTTAAAAGATACCCAACTGAAGGATATTCTTCATCATGGGAAGTTTGGAGAAGGGATTTATCCATATGCTAAAATCTATCAAAGCTATTTCCTGAGTCTGTACTAACAGACGCTAACCCCAATTAGCCTTTCTCAATCAAGGGATTATCTTTCATGTACAAATTAATGCACATCTTGATTTTTAAGCTATGGTGAATTATTTGTTTTGTGGGAACATAAAAGTCATTTTGATGTTCAGAACAGCAAAAAAAGTAATTCTAATTAAGCAAATCCTAAAATGTTATAACCTTATCTAGGAAACAGCTATGAAATAAGGATAGCTGTTTATGGACTAACAATTGTGATAACAATTCAGGTCACCTAAACTTACCACTCCCTAATGAAATGTCACATTTCCCTGTCATTGTAAGGATGTATCTCATCACCAGTGACAATTCTATACCCACAAGATATCTGTCTTCATATTAGGTGCTATGGAGTTTATACTAGGCAGCTGCCACCCTTGAACAAATTACTAGCAATCTAGTGGCAATATAAAGTGAGCAAGGAGAAATTAAGAATAGGAATAAACTGGGCTTCCCTGGTGGCGCAGTGGTTGGGAGCCTGCCTGCCAATGCAGGGGACACGGGTTTGGGCCCTGGTCTGGGAGGATCCCACATGCCGCGGAGCGGCTGGGCCCATGAGCCACAATTGCTGAGCCTGCGTGTCTGGAGCCTGTGCTCCGCAACAAGAGAGGCCGTGATGGTGAGAGGCCTGCGCACCACGATGAAGAGTGGCCTCCACTTGCCGCAGCCGGAGGAAGCCCTCGCACAGAAACGAAGACCCAACACAGCCATAAATAAATAAATAAATAAATTTAAAAAAAAAAAAGAATAGGAATAAACTATGTAGCAAAACAATATACAAATAAAGACAAAACAATAAAAAGGACAATGGGAGGACCAGTACTAGGTGATTTTCTGCTTCATGCAAATGTTGTTTATGTCCAGATTTCTATTAAGGGGTCTTTATTCATTAACAGAATAGTTACTCCACAACCTCTGATTGTTCCCATCCCTGGGTCCTGGCAATGATTTAATTGCCAAAGAGAAAGCATATCAGTCATGATACAAGGTAGCTGCTGAAGAGTTGGTGGAACTCAGAATCCACTTCTTCTTCTAACTTCAATATTTGGCACCCCAGACAACCTCACAGTTTATACGAATATTGGTATTGAATGGTGAATAGCTATACAGAAGTGAGGATTAGCTGAATCCCCTATGACAGGTCTTAGGTGCACCTAGGTGAACAGAAGAAAACTGCCTAGCCATTGCACCTAAAATGGAGAATGGAGGAGTCTGATCCTGATACAGTGTACAAGAAAAAACCAAAAGGTGAGCTGCAAGAGAGCTGGAAGCTTGCATGGATGGGAGAATACTAACTCAAATACTGACAACTAAAAGGGAAATTACCTAAGGGAGAGCCGAAGTGCTAAGAGAGAGCTACGTCTCCTACGCAACAAAAAGTCAAAAGAAAAATAAGTGGAGGGTGTAGCATAATCATGCTTTGTGGTCTACTCTTGTTGTGGCAGTCAGGATGGGAGGAAGGGATGGTGAACTAAGAGTTGGATGTTGTGTGATTAAGAGCTTTCTGTGGTCAGACGAGATCAACAGAGTCTAGACAAGAAGACATTCACAGAATGTCATATGCAGAAGAGGTGCTCTGTCTTTGCTCTAATTAAAGTGTTTTGGTGTGTACATGGGTGTCATTGGCAGAAAGGAACATGAGTGGTTGGATATAATGAAGAAGCACCAGAATTGGGAAAGATCTTCCATTTCCTTACCCTTGCCTTTGACAGTCTCAGAAGAGTTCTAGGAAGAATATACTCATTTCTCATCTTATACATAGACATAATATGGCAAAATAACTAGGGTTGAACTAGCCCACAGAATTCTGGAGAAAACTTTCAGTGGTATGGATCAACTGTGCTCCTTTTGTTCCAGAAGCTAGTGGTAAAACAGTGACTACTCTCAGGCCTCCAGCATTTTCATTGCCTTATCCTACCCTGGAGGGGTTCTCTATTGCTTCCAGGTATCCCAGGACATGATGAGAGTTCTAAGCTTACCCTCTGGTCTGTCCCGAAGAAATCTCATACAAATCTTCTTTCCCTTAAATAAAATCCCCTGGTCTCCCAAACTGATTTCTGAAACTGATTTCTGAGCCTCTCCTATACCAGCTCATCTAAGAAAAAATATATATAACCTGAGAACCTGGAATCAAACAAATATTTATAGAGTGAGGGTATAAAGAGACCTAGAGAGGAATCACAAGGAACTGCTGTGGCTCTTCCCACCTCATTGGGGATTTTCAATAGCCTCTTATCACAGATGGGGCCTTAGAACAGGATCTCTGCGACTGGCCATTGAAAGCCATAGAGAATCCCAAAAGTTGAAGCAGAAACTGCTTTAGGGTTTACATTTCCTTGATATTACTACATTGATAATATTTGGCATTGTCCAATCCCACTTAATCACTTAAATTTTCTAGCGACCACTTATTTAACCTCATGCTAAAGAGATGGCCTCATTTTCTTTATCCATCCATCCATTGATGGAAATTTAGGTTGTTTTCATATCTTGACTATTGTGAATAATGCTACAGTGAACATGGGAGTGCAGATATCTCTTTGAGATCCAGATATCAATTTCTTTGGATATCTGCCCAGAAGTGAGATTGCTGTATCAAACGGTAACACTATTTTCAATTTTTTGAGAATCCTCCATATTATTTTCCATAATGGCTGCACCAATTTATATTCCCACCAACAGTGTATAACGGTTCCCTTTTCTCTATATCCTCACCAACAATTTGTTCTCCTTTTCCTTTTTCTTTTTTTTTTTTTAATGATAGCCATACTAACAAGCGTGAGGTGATAACTCAGTTTTGAGTTGCATTTCCCCAGTGATTAGCAATGTTGAGCACTTTTTCATACAATGTAATATTATTCAGCTTTAAAAAAAGGAGTTATACAGCAAAAACTAACACAACATTGTAAAGCAATTATACTCCAATAAAAATATTTAAAAATAAATAAATAAAAAATAAAAGTTCCAGATTTGGAGGGGGAAAAAAAAAAAAGAAGAAGGAAATCCTGTCATTTTGACAACATGGATAGACTGGGAGGACATTGTGCTAGGTGAAATAAGCCAGGGACAGAAAGACAAATACTGCATGATCTCACTTGTATATGAAATCTAAAACTCAAATACATAGAAGCAGGGGGTAGAATGATAGTTGTCAGGGGCTGGGAAAGGTGTAAATGGGAGGTGTTGGTCAAAGTTTCAGTTATACAAAATAAATAAGTGCTGGAGATTTACTGTAGGGAAAAAAAAAAAAAGGTCTGAAAGTATAGTAAGAAGATTCTCTAGCAAAGCCACTGCCACCCTACTCTTGGCCTCTGCAGAAAGTAGACCGATATCCCCTCCAGATGTATGAAGCACCATAGCCCCACAGCATGATAATCCACAGGTGTTTTTTCCTGGAAGACTAGGTCCTGCACCAAAGCACAAAAACTTGGCAAGCACAACAGGAGCCAGATTTCAGCCCTACTTAGCAAGAGGCTTTGGGTAAAGCACAGACTGCTCAGCCGCTGTTCAGAGCAGCTCTGTTCCCCAGTTTCCAGCCACTTGTCTTATGTCTCTAGTGACTCTTACTGACCCACCCTTATCATTCTGGCTTCTGGTTCTCAGACCCCCAGGGACTCCTGATGTTCTCCTTTGGCCTGCTGGCCACCGACCCGCAAGCCGTGACCTCAGCGTGCCGAGGACTCATGAGTTGCAGTTCCTTCTCTGATCCCCTGTCACCCGGCCCTGATTATGACAAGAGACAAAAGGCAGAGGCCAAAACAGCCAATTACACAAGTTTATATTTATGGAGGGTGATAATGTCTGGAGTAGAGAGACAGTTTATACCATCGTTTAACTATTCTAAGCATGAAGATCCCAGTCTGCGTTAGAAGGTGAAAACAATCTATACTTCATGTCATGTAAGTAAGTAAAACACTCTTGCTTTCTGACCTCACACCTTTAGGAGGTGATTAGCTTTGCTGGCCGCTCTTGAGCTACATGGGAATGCTGCTAGCGAGAAGGTAGCCGATTCCACCCAAGGAGAGCACTAATGACAGAGGACTGAGGGCCATCACCCTTATTTCTCTTTTGAGAATGCTGCCAAGAATCGAACATGTAACTTATGAGCTAAAGTGCACAACTCATAGAAAGTATGAAAAGCCATATAAAATTTTATATTTCTGAACATCAAGAGGGTTTAGTGAAGAAAGGCCTGGTGAAGGAGGCCCTTTTTGCTTTTCTCATTCTTCAGTCATTACTGACAGGATCAGGCTTAACGGACTCAGAGGCTCCCCCCAAAGTCAGTACATCTTTCCAGGAGTTATCTTATTCTCTCCACCTCACGGAGACAGATTAAGAGAAAGAGAGAGGAAGACAGACAGAGGGAGGCAGGCAGGCAGACACAGACAGCAAATGGGGATGACTTTCTAAATATTGGTGAAGGTTCTTTCAAATGGGTACGTTTTCTGCAGCTATCTATAAAGACTCAAGTGCTTCCTCGTTGGAGAGGAATGAGGCACTATTAGATGCACTAACCCCAAAATCCTTGTCTAACGGCCTGGCATAAGAAACATTTCCCCAGCCTTCTCCAAGTAGGCAGGACAGCACAGAGTTTGTGCCAGCGAAAAACGTGACCTTTCTAACACTGACTTAGCTGGCACTTTTAGGGTGGGCTTCTCTAAGCTCTGGCCAAGAAGTTACCACAATTCAATTCTATTTTCAATTCTATAACCTTTTTGTTGATGTACCCTTCAATTCTCTTCTGTTTCCTTGACTTTACTCCAGTCCCTTCCATGGCACTTCTGGCAATAGTTTGTGCACTCTGCTGGCCCCTGTTTTCCTCTCCCTGCGTCTTTTATGCACTGCAGCTGTACCCATGTCTTGGATCTGCTTGGGCACAGTGGGTGGCACTCAGAACTTTTTTTTTTAATCGTTTTTCTTTCTAGTTAAATGAGACTCTGTCATGTCATCTCATTGTAGCTTTAGCACAATATGTCTATCAACCTGTAGAGGACTGTCCTTGGGATCCACACTGTTAGACTCTATTATGGGGAGACCAAGACTCTTTTGGTATTTAAGCACTCAAGCTCCCTAAAGAGAGAACTAAATACTATAGAAAATGGTATGATCCTTGAGTCCCATTCTCTCTCCGAATCAAGAAATGGATAGTAGCAACTGAAAGTGAAATTCCATCAAAGTCTTTATTTGCTTGAGAAGAAATTAACCACTGATCTAACTGGGCCATCCTTCATGTGGCTCTAAAAAGTCTTCCTTAGCCACTCTGCCTGAGTTAGAATAAGAAGTGCTCTTGCATCTTGAAAACAACACTGTGTTCAGTTGAGACACTTTCCAGCTTATGTTAGTGGGATTACGTGCCTGACACTGGTTTGTAAATTGTAGCATATCCTACAAATGTGCTGATTGGGATGGTGATTCTCATCTCATTGTGCTCTATGTGGTAATTAATGTTGCTGGTGAGGCAGGAGACTTATCTGCAATGGGTGTCCAGTGACTTTGCATCAGGCTCAGTAGTCTTCCCTCTAGCACTACATCTTACAGCCTTTCCTCCCAGCTTTACAGCGAACTCAACGCCAGTCACTCCATGTCAGCAGTACTTCAAAGGATACATTGGACCTTTTCCTCACCTGGAATTGTTCTACTTGTGAAGTATTAGCTCCTCACATCCCAACTCTGACCAAATGCTCCTCTTCTTCCCGTTCTTACTACTTTACCCCTACCTTGCTGTTTACTCATTAGTCATTTATTCAACAAATACCTACTGCCTTTACAACCTCATTGAGCCCTCTGATTCCTTTACTTCTCTTGCTAATGCCCATGTTTAGGACCCTCCAGGTCTCAGTTGCTTTCTCAACCAGTTCAGACCCACTGTGCATCACGTCATCTGAACCCTGGACATTCTCTCACCAGCATCTTAGCTTCCCTTGCTTCAACCCAGGGGAACAGAGTGAACGAGAGGAAGGAAGAATATAGTGTGTTGGAGTAAAGGGTAAGAAGCATCTCACTGTCCACCAAGAGCCATGCTCCCCCTGACACAGAACAGAATTGTTGCTGAGAAGCAGCTGCCCCATCTAGAACTACGTCTTCCAGTATGCCTCCTCCCAACCCCATCGTATCCAGGTGAAGCCATATGACTAGTTTTCACTCAGGGAATGTGAGTAGAAGTGATGTATCATTCCTGAGCCAAGGCAGTTAAGTACCTGTACCTTCTTTACTCTGCTTTCTCTCTTCTATCACCTGGAAACTGATGCCCAAGGTAACCTTAGAAGCCTTATGAAGATAACAGAGCCTCTGTCAGTCATTCAGGTCTGAATGACTATGTGGAGCAAACCCTCCATATTGACCAGAAACACCCACCATGGACTGATACACAAGTTAGGAAAGAAATTCTCTAGTTTTAAGCCACTAATATTTTGCAGGTATATATGACAGAACCTAGTGATTCATTAGCAAATTTAAAGGGTGAAAGCAGAGATGGGAAAACAATCATTGAGAGCACATGTTATATACTAGGTAGTTTTTCTCTATAATTACACTCAGTTTTCACCACAGCCATGTGAAGATTCATTTTCTAGATGTCTATTAGGGAACTGGGGTAACTCTTTATAAGATCACAACCAACTCTGCTCAGGTTTGTTTTGAAGTCTTTAAAAATTATAGAGGACTGACACATTTGTGACATTTTGTACTTTGGAATTCATAAGGTATCTCCAATATTTGAAAGAAAAATTATGAACAAGGAGCATAAAACCTTATTCAATAGTTTTAAATATACTTTAAAATATACTTTTATAATGTATTTGTTATTTTAAAATGTAATTTAAAGTATACTTCTTCTTGCACATCATGACCAATCACCTGACAAGGTCTCACAATTTCAGCCTTTCACCTAGGGCTGCCATTTCTCTGCATTCTTCTGGGTGCGCCTTCATAAACTGCTCTGCTCCTGACATGCCGTAAGTATAGGCCACACTCTGCTTGATTATGAAAAAAAAGCCAGGAACCTAAATACTATCACTCTGGACAATCCAAGTGAGTAAATGCTGCTTACATAATGAGGGAAGGGATGAGGGGACAAGAGTAGAAAGTGAGCTCGTGCCAACAGAAAAGATACACTGAAGAGAGGAAGAAAAGTGGGGGCAGGGAGAAAAGAAGAGAAATACAAGATTAAAGGAAGGATAAAAAGGAATAGAGAATTGAAAGAAATGAGCAACCACTTAGAAGCAGAGGCAGAGAAAATAAGTAAAAGCACTGAAAAGGGGAACTAAAAGGAAACCATCAACAAAATGAAAAGGCAACCCCACTGAATGGGAGAAAAATATTTGCAAATGTGGTAAGGAGTTAATACCAAAAAATATATAAAGAACTTATACAACTCAAGAGCAAAAGCAAAAACAGAGAAAAAAACCCGATCTGATTTAAAAATGGGCAGAGGATATGAATAGACATTTTTCCAAAGAAGACATACAGATGGCGAACAGGTACATGAAAAGATGCTCAACATAACTAATCATCAGGGAAATGCAAATCAAAATCACGATGAGATATCACCTCACACCTGTCGGAATGGCTATCATCAAAAAGACAAGAAAGAACAAGTATTGGTGAGGATGTGGAGAAAAGGAAACCCTTGTACACTGTTGTGGGGATGTAAATTGGGGCGGCCACGATGGAAAACAGTGGAGACGTTCCTCAAAAAATTAAGAATAGAACAACTGTATGATCCAGAAATTCCACTTCTGGGTATGGAAAATGAAAACACTAACTTGAAAAGATATACACAACCCTATGTTCATTACAGCATCATTCACAATAGCCAAGATATGGCAACAACCTAAGTGTCCATCGATGAATGAATGAATACAGAAGATGTGATACATATCATATATATATAGTTATTATTATTTAGCCATAAATACGTATATATATACATATAAGTATATGTTATTCATCCATAAAAAAAGAACGAAACCTTGCCATTTGCAGCAACATAGAAGGACCTTGAGGGCATTACACTAAGTGAAATAAGTCAGACAGAGAAAGACAAATACTGCATGATCTCATTTACATATGAAATCTAACAAACAAACAAACCAAGCTCATAGATGCAGAGAAGAGATAGGTGGTTACCAGAGGCAGGGAGGCAGGAGTCAGAGGAATGAGCATTTCTGCCATGAATGTTAAATTGCAAATCTGGGGAAACGTAGTCAACCTATTGAGAGTGCAGAATGTCATTGCCCTCCTTGTTCTAGAAGCCAAAACCTTTCCATCCCTACAGAGAAACAAAGTGTCTATGTTGAGATACGTGTTTTTTGTTCAATTAATTTGAGATCATCCTAAGTACTTTATACTACATTTTCACATGCACAAATCTACCCATTAGTGCTTTCTGGAGAGGGATGGGGGGGTGGGGAAGTGCAAAATAAAGACTATTGGCTATTTCATTTAAAAAAATGGGGCAAAATGGGTGAAGGGAGTCAAAAGGTACAAAGTTCGAGCTATAAAATAAATAAGTCATGGGATGTAAGTTACAGCATGGTGACTACAGTTAATAATACTGTATTGTGTACTTGAAAGTTGCTAAGAGAGTGATCTTAGAAGTCCTCACCACAAGAAAAAAAATTGTGTAACTATGTATGTTGACAGATATTAACTAAACTTACTGTGGTGATCATTTTGCAATATATATAAATATCAAATCATCATGTTGTACATCTGCAACTAGTATACTGTTATGTCAATTATACCTCAATAAAAAAGTAAATAAAAAACAAATGAGTAGCCACCTAGAAGCAGAGGGAGAGAAAATAAGTAAAAGCACTGAAGAGGGACTAAAAATAGGAGTTAAAAAACAAAGTGGGACAGGGCAGAAATTTGAAATGGGAGAAAAAAGAAAAGGAAAAGTAAGGAGTACCAATAAAAGTCATCATGCCTCTCATAAGCCTGGTGTAATCCTTCCACCAGTGGTTAAGTATTGTGCTCTCCCTCCAACTGTCCCTCCTCTCTGCCCCAGAATCCTGTCGATTCCCCAGGGATTCAGATGATGCAGAAACTCAGGGTGGGGAGGGGGAGTGTCAACATATCCATTTCTGAGATAGTCCTTTTTCCTACATAAGAACTGTACTAATAAGTGTTTCAATTATTCACAAGGTAATTTAAGATTTAAATTTTTAAAATTTCTTGGACCAAACCATTTTTTTAAAATTTAGGTTCAATCACATACCCTGTTTTTTAAAAAATGACTGCAGTTCAAAAGACCAGTGCATCCCTTCAAAACTGTAATTCATTTTGCTTATTTTTTTTCATGCCCTAGCATATAAATTAGTGTCTAGTTTAAAACGAAAATCACTAGGTCTTGCCAGCATAATACTGCCTTTTCTAATACAGACTCACACTACCATTCAGAAACTAAGATCAATTTAGAAAATTCCTCTATGTCTACAGGAAATAATATAGTTCAGAATATACCTGCAATCAATCATTAATCTGTATGTTAGATGTATAACAGGAAAGCTGATGTCTTAGCCAAAAGGGTCTTTAGTTCTGAATCCAATATAGGAGTTTCCAAAGAGAAGAGTGACTCTGGGGAAGGTTTCCGAGTCTGACAATGTAGAAAGAGCCTTGAAGAGAGGCCAGAAGGATCCCTCTGCACAGCCCAAGTGCATGGGCAGAGGAGAGAAAGACAATGCACAGGGCGTAAAAAAAGAAATGAAGGTTTCCCCTTCCTGCTCCCAAAAGCTGTGTTCGCAGGTGACTCCATTTGAGGATGGAATATAAGGATGCCAGCATGCAGCTAGAGATGAGCCAGACCCCGCAGATATTCCTACAGGATGCAGAGCCCTCAAGTGGGGCCCATAAAGTGGGACCCCAGGAATGTGAGCATCCAGGCTGAGACTCTTCTCTTTCCCCTCATGTTCATCTCTAGCTCAAATGGCTGACCTCCTCTGTAGGGTAATTTTCACAAAGGAATAAAAGTTCTTATCCCTGCCATACTGAATGAGAACAATCAGAGAAACACAAAAACGCATTGAAATATGAATACTGAGTGGCTACTCACCAAGTCTTGAAATGTGTATCATTCAAATTTGTGCTTTAGATGAATAACATGTTATTACATGGTCTTCTTCTCTGAGGAGGTTTACTAGCCATCGAAACTACAAATGTTAAATCTTATACGCCAAAGATCTAATGTATATAAATATCTGAACATAAACGCACACAGACTTAAGCAACCACAGTGTTGGAAACCACAGTGTTTGAAAAGCAGTGAGTGCTTTTCAAACTTCTATAATACCACAACCCAGCAGAGAATATACTTTTTACTTTGCAGCCAAGGACACACAAATATACGCTCAAAAAACAAACAAACAAAAATCATGAAACAATATGTACCTCTGTCATGATGTGTTGAAACATTAACTAAAGAATATTACATATCCCAAGGCTGAAGATCATTAAGTTATGAGAATATGTATAATTGATAAGTAAATTGGTTAAGTGATTCCCCATCATCAGAAGAGAAGACAAATGAAAAGAAGTAAAAGAGTCACTGATTCTCCTTCCTTCATTCTTTGAAGACAGACTACTTTTAGTATGGCTGGGTTCTAAATATAAGGGAATAAACCATAACATTAAAATTCCTAATTCAATAACACTTTCAGAACTTTCAGTGTTAAATGTAAGTGTGTGTACAAGGATTAAAATGTTCCTACTACCAAGTTTTCTTTATTCACTTTCATTTATTTCAGAAGAAATTAGCAAAAATATTCTTTACTTCCACCATAATCTATGAAACCATAGTTTTACCAAGTGTTCTATCTCTTTTGAACAATTCAACACTTTATTATTTACAGAACTTCTAAGTTCTAAAGTATTTTTTATATACAGTATACTCTTCACTGCAGTAAAGATTTTGAAAAAAAATTAATAAAATATATGCATTCATAAATCATTTTTAGTTTTTGCCCAGTGATTAAAAGACTCCCTAAACAAACGGAATTTTAAAACACTTAAATCTTAAGCAGTGTGTATTAAATACTTGGCACTACCCACTCATTCACTAGTCTAAATGAAAAAACTTAAAATATATTTAAAAGCATACTATTTAATAAAAATATTAACTTTTAAAAAACGGTTTAATCTATGTATTTTTGAATTCTTTTGAAGAGTAACACAATGGCAACTTCTGCGTTAACAAAAACAAAGAAAATTGGGAGTCAAGTTTTTATTTTCTTCTTGGTGAATCTCCAGCTAACCATTTCATGCACTCAAGTTCGAACTCTAATAAGCCGAAAAACACAGAGGAAGCTGTGGCCCAATTTCATGAGGATATTTAAAGGCTGAGAAAGCCCATGCAATTATTAGGGTCAAGAGAAAAGCACATTAGTGAAGCTTCAAATCTTATGTGTTCGCAGCAGAATAGCAACCAGCAGTTGGCGTTTTTAATATTTAGAGCCAAAGAAACTAATTCTATAATGTAATGACAGTCCACCTTAAGCACCGTAATGCTAAGCCAAACTCACAGTTTTAACTCCACTCATGCTCTGCTCTGTCTCAACGATGTAATCTTTACATACTGTGTATATTTATTTATTTATTTTACAAGAGAAGTTCATCTGTAAACTTTCTTGACCAACCTTGACTTGGCACCAACTCATCAGTTAATTAACTGTTAACAGATTCTTCTAGACATGACTGCTACACAGATATTTTATCTTCCTGTTAATTAGTAATTATGCACTGGCAAGAAAAACAGTGTTTCTTTCCAATTATCCCAGAACTCAGTGATTATTTAAACTTGGCTAATTAGCATTGGAGGGCTGTACAGCTTCTGGGCAAATAGTGTTTGATAATCCCTATTAAAATATACATGGTGGTTGTTGACTTGTAACAAGAAAAAAAGTGGCAGTTCAAAGGGTATTAGATACAGGACCAGGCAAACAGGGGCCCATTAAAATTCCCCCAACTGCTCTAATGAGAATGCCAAGGGTCATTTCTGCCTAGTTTACCATCTGTTTGGTTTCTGGCATGTGTCTCTGGTGTGAAGGGAGTGTCCTGAAGCCCATTTGGCTTATCATAGTGTAATCCAGTAGTCTGAAGCAATTTCAGTTGTTTATAAAGTGGCATATTAAAATCAGAAGGCTACACACGTGAATGGAAAACTTTTAAGTATAAAAATGCTGCCACATAATGGAAAGTGTCCTGATTTTTTTTAAAATACAAGCAGGCAACAGTTACAAGAGAAACTTGTAGACAGATTCTACATGAATTCTGGTATCTGCTCTCTACTCACCCAAAGGTTATGATGATAAAACATCTACTTTTAGGCTCCATCATCTGGAACACACATTTTAAAAGGTTAGATTTGCATTAAGGCAGACAATAGCTCCCTAGACAAGACACAGAAAGCAATAACCATAAAAGAAAAAATCAACAAATCAGAGTTCATCAAAATTTTAAATTTCTACTCGTCATAAGATACCATTGAGAAGATAATAGGCAAGCCACAAATGGGAAAATACATTCACAAAACATACCTCTGATAAAGGACTGGTACCCCAGGATATATTAAAACTCCTATAACTCAATAATAAAAAACAACTCAATTTTTTTAAATGAGCATAAGACTTGAACTTGACAAAAGTGGCCAACAAGCACATGAGAAAGTGCTCAACATCAGGAGTCAGCTAGGAAATGCAAATTAAAACTACATCCACCATACACCTACAAAAATGGTTAAAACTAAAAAAACACTGACAACGCTTAATATAGGTGAAGATGCAGAGCAACTGCAACTCTACTACTAATTTGGTGAGAGTGTAAAAAAAGTATAGCCATTCTGGAGAAGGTCTGGCAGCTTCTTATAAAACAAGAGCCATACACAACTAAGTATTTACCCAATAAAAATGAAAGCATGTATTCACAAAAAGACTTGTACAGGTATATCCATATGCTGCTATATGCACAAAAACCAAAAGCTGTATGCATAACAACCAGGAGTCAGGACTTCCCTGGCAGTCCAGTGGTTAAGAATCCGCCTTCCAATGTAGGGGATGTGGGTTCAATCCCTGGTCAAGGAACTAAGATCCCACATGCTGCGGGGCAACTAAGAGCCCCGGGGCACCAACGAAGACCCCGCATGCCACAATGAAAGATCCCGTGTGCCACAACTAAGACCCAACGTAACCTCTGAGGATTAAAAGAAAGAAAATACATGGAAGTACGTAAAACAAGGCCTGGAATATGGCTAACACTCAATAAACAGTACCAGTTATTATTAAAATAAAAGACCCAACGCAACCAAATAAATAAATAAATAAATACTTTTTAAAAAAAACAACGACCAGGTGTCTAATAATAAAAGAACAAAAAACAAAGGAATACTACTCAGCAATAAAAAAAGAATAAGCTACTGATAGACACAACATGAATAATTCTCACAAATATTATGTCTAGTGAAAGAAGCCTTATACAAAAGAGTACATACTGAATGACAGCATTTATAACAGTTCTAGAACAGGCAAAACGCATCTATGGTGGTGGAATAAAATCGAAATGATGGTTGCCTCTGGGAAGTGGGAGTAAAAGTTAATGAAGCAGAGGGAACTTTATGGGATTAAGGTCTATATTTTGATAAGAGTTTGGGTTACACAGATGTGTACATTTATCAAATCTCTTCTCATGTATACTTAAGATTTGTGCAGTTCATTGTATACAAACTTTACCCAGGTACTGGGTACTCACTGTAAAATTCTTTCAACTTTGATGTATGTGTGAAAATTTTCATAGTAAAATGTTAAAAGTAGATTGAGATTACTTCAATCAAATCCCTATTAAATTAATTTTTAAAACAATATCGTTTCATTAGATGAGTACCTACACATATTATAAAATCATGTAAATATAACTGTGATAGCATGTCTTTCACCAATTGATTTGGTCACATCAGGCTTGCACATGGGGGAGTAGGTACCTCCGCTTTTGTGTTTGATTTTTGTGCTTCCACCAATGTGCTTATCTGGTGTATTCTGCCCCCTCCCCATCCCCCCAGCAACCCTTTCCCCTTTGGTAACCATAAGTTTGTTTTCTATGTCTGTGAGTCTATTTCTGTTTTGTAAATAAGTTCATTTGTATCATCTTTTTAGATTCTACATATAAGTTATATCATAAGATATTTATTTTTCTCTGTCCAACTTCACTTAGTATGATAATCTCTAGGTCCATCCATGTTGCTGCAAATTGCATTATTTCATTCTTTTTTATGGCTGAGTAATATTCCATAGTATATACATGCCACATCTTCTTTATCCATTCATCTGTTGATGGACATTTAGGTTGTTTCCATATCTTGGCTATTGTAAATAGTGCTGCTATGAACATAAAGGTGCATGTATCTTTTTTTTTTTATTTTTAAAGAAATTCACGTTCTTTTTATTTATTTATTTATTTATTTATTTATGACTGTGTTGGGTCTTCGTTTCTGTGCGAGGGCTTTCTCTAGTTGTGGCAAGTGGGGACCACTCTTCATCGCGGTGCGCAGGCCTCTCTTGTTGCGGAGCACAGGCTCCAGACGCGCAGGCTCAGTAATTGTGGCTCACGGGCCCAGTTGCTCTGTGGCATGTGGGATCTTCCCAGACCAGGGCTCGAACCCGTGTCCCGTGCATTGGCAGGCAGATTCTCAACCACTGCGCCACCAGGGAAGCCCCGCATGTATCTTTTTGAATTAGAGTTTTCTCCAGATATATACCCAGCAGTGGGATTGCTGGATCATATGATAGCTTTATTTTTAGTTTTTTGAGGAACCTCCATACTCTTCTTCTTAGTGGCTGCACCAACTTACATTCCCACCAACAGTGTAGGATGGTGTGTTCTTATATGTGTACTTATCTAGCATGTGCCCCCAAATCTGTTTATTACATTTGAACCTGTTATTATCCTAACTTCATTAAATGCTACGTAAACTAATGAAAAATGAATACCCTTAAGAGAGAGCTCTGCTGTTTCTATACAAACTAATTTTTGAATGCTTCGGACAGACTTGATAAAAAGAAGCTAAAGAAATGCTGCTTTCAAATTATGGTGGAAAAAGTACCAAAACAAAAGATCACAAAACAAAAATCATAAATAGTTAGAATTCCGCACTCAGACTTCACAATTCTGCTTATGTTCTTGCTCCATTTTAAAGAAACTAAAACTGGAAATATGGTTTATGTAAAAAAACAATGTCTTAACAAACAAAAATCAGTGAAACTCCAATCAGTGGTCTCATATTTAAAGAACAGCCCTTAGTTGACATCTTAAAATTGGCAAATTTATTACATGACCGTCGTATTTAATATCAAAACCCACACAAGTACTGCCATTCATCCTCTCCCTAGTCCATGCCCTCTGCATGGGACTGACTGCCTTTTAACAAACTATGTTGTTTAGTCATTCATAGAAAATAAACAATAAACATATCTAACCAATTTCTTTTAACTGACGTAATACCTGTACTGATAATGTCAAACAATAGGGTTTCTATAGTTTCTTTCATAGGCGCGTGTAGATGTGTTAAGTATTGGAGGAAGCAAGGTGAACACTCAAACTGTGTGTGTGTATATGTATGTGTATATATATCCACGTACAAATATATGTATACATACAGATATATATAGTCATTTCAGTTATCCTGTAACCATTTTCTCATGCCATTAAATATTATACAAAAATAGAATTTTAATGGCAGCATATTATTCCCATTAATACTCTAACATGTTTCATCCTTCCCGTATTATTGGGCATTTAAACTACTTTCAAATTTTTTCTATCAAATAGTGTTTCGGTGAACAATCATATACATCAACCTTTGTCTACATTCCTGGTTTTTTTTAATTTATAATAGATTTCCCCAAACTAAAAGAACTATGTCAAAGTATATGAACATTTTAATGGTTCTGTTTACATATTGCCACTAACCCAGTATACACCAACATCAACAATAAATAGCTATTTTCCAACATTGGTGTCAAAATTAAATATATATGAGTTTAAACATCTTTGCCAAATTAAGAAATATACCTCAGAATTGCTTTAATAATGTATTTTTAAAGGTATGCTCTATTTTTATTTATTTATTTACTGTATACTCTATTTTTTTTCAGCCGTGCTGTGCGGCATTTGGGATCTTAGTTCCCCAACCAGGGATCGAACCCATGCCCCCTGCATTGGAAGCATGGAGTCTTAACCACTGGACCACCAGGGAAGTCCTTAATAATGCATTTTTATTAGAAGTGAGTTGAATATTTTGCTCACATTTATTGGACGCCTGTCTTTCTTCTTTTGCAAATGGTATGAGTTTGTTGTTTGTTTTCTTTTGGTTGCCTTTACCACTAGGGCAAAATGTTTGTTCATTTTTTAATCTTTAAAAATTAGCATTTCTATTACACAAGCAGTTCTTAGCTTTCAGACAATTAGAAAGCAGAAAGGAAACACATTAGATGTTCTAAGATTATACCATCCTTACAGTCCAGGGATTTAAAAAACCCACTTAGTCACGATGCTCTATTCTTTAAAACAGTGCTTCCCAAACTGTCCCATGCAAAACTAGCTCTGAAAGATGTAAACAGATATCCCTTGGGAAAAAAAGAACTCCATGCTAACATAAATTTTTAAAAGAAAGCTTATTATATGCTGTTCTTGAAAATTCACAGTGTGAAAAAGTTCATTAGACTTAACGATGTGACAATAAAAATACTGATAATCCAATTCTTAAAATGAGTCAAGGCCTTGAATAGACATTTTTTCAAAAATATATAAATGACCAATAAACACATGAAAAGACGTTTAACATTATTAGTCATTAGGGAAATAAAAAATCAAACCACAATGAGATACCACTTCATATCTACTCTAAAAAAAAAAAAAGAAAAAAGAAAATAAGCATTGTCAAAGATATAGAGAAATTGAGACCTCATATATTGCTACTGGGCCTGTAAAATGGTGCAGCTGTTATGGAAAACAGTTTAGCAGTTCCTTAAAAAATTAAACATAGAATTACCATATGACCCAAGAGTTCCACTCCTTAGTGGAATTTTAAAAGAATTTAAAATATATGTTCATACAAGAAACTTGTATATGAATGTTTATAGGAGTGTTATTCATAATAGCCAAAAATGGAAACAATCCAAATGTCCAACAGATAAATGAATAAATAAAATATGGAATATCCATACAATGAACTATTATCTAGCCATAAATAAGAATGAAGTACTTCCATCCTTTAATATGGTTCAATATGGATGAACTTGAAAACATGTTAAGTAAAAGAAGCCAGTAACAAAAGGTCACATATCATTATTTCATTTATATAAAATGTCCAGAACAGGCAAAGCTATAGAGACAGGAATTAGATTAGTGGTTGCCAGGGGATAGGAGGAGGGGGGATTTGGGACTGACTGCTAATGGGTATAGGGTTCTTTCGGGACTGATGGAAATGTTTTCAAGTTAGTGGTGATGGCTGCAGAACACAGTGAATATACTAAGAATCACTGAAGTGTACACTTTTAAATGGAAAGTTTCATATTATGTGAATTATAGCTCAAAAAGAAAAACAAACAAAAGCATATTAAAGATTTTAAGAAGTACTGTAACTTTCTTTAACCAGCCATATTCCAAGCTTTTTTACTCTTTTTCCACATAAGACCTATTAACATACCATGAGACACTAATGTTTTCAAGAAACAGTGTAGGAAAAACTGCTATTAATACAACATTTTAAAATTCATTCTAAGATGTGGCTATCACCTCCTTGTTAAAAAGCGAACAACAGCAAGAAAGAGAAAACGGAGGGGAAGGCTAGGGGCTTAAGGGATAGACTTCATCAACCTCACCATTATTCTAGAGCTGGTCATTTGTCCCATTCTCCAGAAGCAGAAAGCCAAATCCCAATTGAATTCTTTTATTAGTAACAGATTTCTCCCCATTTTTATTATTATTGTTAGAAATGCTATTGGATCATTGAGGTTAAAAGTCAGGTTAAAAAAGAATCGTCTCATAATGTAAATAATTATTTTAAAAAGAAAACAATTAAGGATAAATAAAACATCTTCCCAGAGGCTGATGTCTGATAGCTCCATTCATTTTACTTTAAACTTGCTATTTACTAGAGTTCATGTGGAGAGGAACTTTCTGAAAGAGAACCAGAAATAACATAATTAACTAGATAATAACAACAACATGGTTCTGATGTATGAAAACACATAGGAAGAAAAGCAGGAGGGGAGCTCAGTCTGAACTTTTACCAAAATATTAACAATTTTTGCTATTCTGTTTTCCAAAATGGCAACTCCCACACTATCAAGTATCTTTCCATCCAGACATTTAGAGTCCTGAAAACAGTAATTTAGTTGCCTGTTTGCTTCAGAGAGCAGCCTACATGTCTATTAGGCTACATGCAAAACTCAGCATCAGAGGGTTGAATACAAACCACAACAGAAGACAAGAGTGAAAGCAGAACTGGCATTTGGTGAAGTGCCTTTATTGGACTCCTACATCTGTTTTCAGATTCACATGTTGCACCCAGAACTATTTTCTAAGCAATGCCAAGAATTTACTTTCACTTTTTTTCATACTTCAAAGATAATTATCAGAATTATTTCTAGGAAGTAAGAACACTGTAAAATTATTTTAAGTTGTTCTCAAATTTAACTGCCAGGAAAGAAGAGGCCAACCTTACCCACGAGTATTTATAAACCAATTACTGTGAACATGAAACATAAACTCATTTATCATTACCTGGATACCTCAAAAAAGGACTGGAAAACCTGAAGAGGAAACTACATTACAAGCAAAACGACCACGAAACCAATTGTTTTAAAGTTTATTCCCTTAAGCATATACTCAATCTTGTCTCCGGTTAAAGTGGACAGCATACTGTGAAAAGCCTCACTCTCACAGAAAACAGTTACCTCTTATTAGCAAAGACGCAGGATTCCTAAGTGGTTTTAAAAATTATTATTTAAGAAAAAGAGAGAAAAGTATTTCTGATTCTGCTTTTATCTACTGAGGGGTAAGACCTCATTTACAGAAACTTATTTTCCAGAATTATTCTTAAAAACTTGGGCATATGAGAAAGTACCCCGTGACCTAGAGTACTAATGACCAGTGCTCTATCCTTTTCGTTAGGTGCTCAGTCTTCAGAGCAAATATCTTCTTTAATAACAAAAATTAGGTTACACTTGCCAAGGCAGAGGAGTCTCTTTGCCAATAATTTTTTAACACTAACAGGCAAAATTATAACAGAACAATTTGAAATTCATAACTTATACAGCATAGTGGCAACTTCTATTAGAATCTGCTCTAAAAATGTGACTTTACTGATGTTCTTATTTATGAGCAGCCAGTTTACTCTGTTCCTGAGCACATGGATTTGAGTAAGAATAAGAAAGAGAATGGAGCTACAAGAACTCCTCTTCCTTAGGGATACATTTTTAAAGTAACTGCAGTGGTTTCTGGGCACATATCTTATCAGCGCTGAACTCCTCTACCTAGAATCTGTGGACTGTCCAGAGAAAATAGACAAGTAAATTATTCAGGAGCTATGAAATGGATTGAATCATAGGTCAAGTATTGGGTTTCTTTTAGGTTTTTTGTTTGTTTGGTTTTTTGTTGTCATTTGTTTGCTGTTTGCCTACAGGAAAGAAAAGAAGTGACTTAATAACTTTTAAACTAACATCTACCATTTTCAATTATATAAAAAATTATGTAAAAAAAAGTGTTAAAGTTATGCAAAGGATTACACATATATACCAGAAAACCTTCCTTAATCATCTCACTTGATGTACTCTTAGACTATATTCCCAAGAAATTATAGAATCACCATTTTTTGTAAAGATCTAAGAGATAAAATTAGAATTTAGCTGTCACGTATCATTCAGACATTGACTTGCCCTATGATATGAAGATGAACTGGATGATCTCTTGACATTCTTTCTACTCTCTTGATCCTATAGAAGGCACTTAATCAATCACTCTCCTATCTGAAGGCACTGGTGCCTGCCACTTCCAGGAGAGAAAGGAACAAAGCAGTAGGCAGGATAAT
This sequence comes from Balaenoptera acutorostrata, assembly GCF_949987535.1. NCBI lineage: Eukaryota > Metazoa > Chordata > Mammalia > Artiodactyla > Balaenopteridae > Balaenoptera > Balaenoptera acutorostrata. The sequence continues at coordinate 98,230,580 of NC_080070.1, forward strand.
AAATTTCTCCAGGATCTCTGATGATACAATATACATATGTTCCTTTAGTCTTAAATGTCTGTCCAGATGTATAGACTTATATATACATATACAGATTCAGAAATACACTCAAACTTAAAGACAATAATATTCTCTCTCTCTTATCCATACCTGTCCACTTGTGCACATACATGCATTTACTAATGTCAATGCTAGTAAACAGTAAAATACCCGATGAAGCCTCAAAGATTTTTCTTGGTTTATTCATTCAATAAATATTTATTGAGCACTTGTTATATGCCATGAGAGTGAAGGTAATAACAAGACCATCTCTCGTCCTCAAAGAGGTATAAAGGTTTTTTAAACAAGTAAATTCAGTAGATTGTTAGAGATGTCTGGTAAAGGTCACAGAGTATAGCATGGAGGAAGGAGCAGAGAGTTCCATGAGGTGGGGACCAGGGAGGAACAGAGAGGAGGTGAGTCAGGACAGAGGCCCTAAAAGATGGCAGGATGCTTGCCCAGCAGACAGAGCCAGAAGGAATTCTAAGCAGTATAAACAAGGTCTAAAGAAGCTGGGATTTTGAAACTGTGTGTGGGTTACTATGATTGCTACACAGGTGTGTGTGTGTATATACGGTGAGAGTAGGTGACTGGAAAGGAATAGAAGGAGGCTGGGAAGAGATGGGGGTTAGGGACACGCAGGGCTACAGCAGAGAGGGCCTTTTTTTAGTCAAGGTTTTTTTGGTTGTAATAGAAACCAACTCAAGCTGGCTTGGTCTGTAAGCGGAGTTTAATGAGAGGCTATAGACCGGGGTTTGGATTATGGCTTTGCAACTCCCTGTGTGTGACCCTGGGCAAGTTACCTGCCCTCTCTGTACCTTAGGTTCTTTACTAACAAGATGAGCATAATTATAGTAGGATTTTTGTTAGGATCAAAAGAGTTAATACCTGCAACACACCGGGCACATAGCAAGTGCTTGATAAATGTTAACTATTTTTAATTGTTTCTTAGAGCCCAAGAATATCTGAGCCTGGTGGGAAGAAAGCCTAAAATAAGAGCCTGTAAAGCTCTGAAACCCCAGGCAGCATTCTGTCTCTCTCTCTCTTTCTCCTCTCTCTGCACGACCTTCCTCTGAGCCACTGTGGAGGAGGGCTGCACAGAGCTCCCAAATGTTTACATGTGCCTTGATCCAGCTCATGAATTGTTGAACTGTGATTGATGAGTCTTAATTCCAAATTCCTGTACTAGTAAATTTGAATGACTCAGCTTAGCTTATGTATCCCGTGGTTTAAACTGAGGCCGAAGGGTTAGGATAAAAACATGCCACAGTGACCTATCTCCCTTAAATGGCAGAAAGGAGGGCAAAGGAGTAATTTACCTTGATTTCTACTATTTTCTGGATCTGAACCATAGAACAGGTGAAGCAATTTGCATCTTCAGAGCTGTTAGAGCTGCTGATGAGTTATTTAAGGATTCTGGTGGTCCTTCGCTTTGCATCCTCCTTGAACTTTTCCAATTTGCACAGCCCTAACTCCTTTTAAGAATCTGGACACTACCAAATATAGTATATCACTTAAAACTGTAGTATAGTCATACAATGGAATATGATTTAGCCATAAAAAGGAATGAAGTACTGATATATGCTACACCATGGATGAACCTTGAAAACATCATGCTAAGTAAAAGAAGCCAGACACAAAGGGCCACATATTATATGATTCTGTCTACTTGAAATGTCTAAAACAAGCAAGTCCATAGAGACAGAAAGTAGATCAGTAGTTGTCAGAGACTAAGGGGAGGAAGGAATAGGGAGTGACTGCTAACAGGGATGGGGTTTCCTTTGGAGGTGACGAAATGTTCTGGAATTGGATAGTGGTGTTCGTTGCACAACCTTGTGAATATACTAGAAATCATTGAAAAGTGCACTTCAAATGGTAAATTTATAGTATGTGAATTATATTTTTTTAAAAAGTATCTGAGACTGTGTATGATGTCAGAACACCTGGTTTTAGTCTTCACACCTACACTCTCTCTCGTGCAGAGTCACCACTTGCCCTTCCTAAGCCTTGCCTCCTTACCTATACATTGGGGCAGGGGCTGAGCCAGGCTCTACCCAAGGTACCTTTCAGCTCCAAGTTCTATGGGTAAGAAATTGGGTGCAGGATTTCCCTGGTGGCACAGTGGTTAAGAATCCGCCTGCCAATGCAGGGGACACGGGTTTGATCCCTGGTCTGGGAAGATCCCACATGCCATGGAGCAACTAAGCCCACGTGCCACAACTACTGAGCCTGCACTCTAGAGCCCGTGAGCCACAACTACTGAACCTGCATGCTGCAACTACTGAGCCCCCGTGCTGCAACTACTTAAGCCTGCGCGCCTAGAGCCCATGCTCCACAACAAGAGAAGCTACCGCAACGAGAAGCCTGCACACCTCAACGAAGAGTAGCCCCCACTCGCCGCAACTAGAGAAAGCCCGCGCAGCAATGAAGACCCAATGCAGCCGATTAATTAATTAATTAATTATTTTTAAAAATTGGGTGTATTTCCCCCACTCCAAATTAATGTCACCTCCCACTTTCATATCTTCTGTCACTTGAAGCATCTTGTCATTCTGTTTCCTATTTCAAGGAAAGAATTCTCACTTCTTTCTGAGTGTTTAAAAAAAACACCTATTTTGAGCACATATACAAGGCAGTTGAATAGATAATCTCACTTAACCCACCTAACAACTTTGTGAACTGGCCTTTCTTATCAACCTCATTTTACAAATGCAGACACTGAAGCTCAGGGAAGGAAAGTATGCGGTCCAAGGTAGGAAGAAGCAGGGCTGGGCATATAGCTGGAGCTGCCTCACTCCAGAGGTCACGTCATGACCCCTGCACTGAGCTGCCTCTCTCCACTAACTCCTCCGCTTGGCCCAAATCTCATGCCCCTCAACATTTTCTCTAGCAATTTGTCGATTGATGAATCCAACAGTTTTATTCATCATGCCCATTACTCTAGTAAGTGATTCTTTTTAGTGATTTAGGAATTGGGAAATATCCCTGAATTCTTTGTCATATGTCAAATGCAAACTATATAATAGTATTTCTTAATCAAGGTAATGCTGGCATACCCAGATGGAATGAATAAAGAACAAACTTAGTCTAATACCCTATAAAGACGAAAAATTAATGGCAATTTCATCTCTTGTCAACTATGCTCTTTGTACTATTGACTACAGTAATTTGTTTAATTAAACTAGAGGCTTCTTGTTAATTATAGATCATCTACCATACCCAATAAAAGGTCATGCTTCCAATCCCTCAATGTGTTTAAAATTCCTCAAGTATGTTACAAAGCATTTCTTTGTAAAGAGACAGACAAAATAAATTTAACAAGACCATCTGAGTAATTAAACTTAATTGCAGCTAATAAATAAATACCACTACTATACAAATACCACTACTATACAGGATGTTATTTAATGAAGTTGCTAGTGGCTGCCCCTTCTTTACAGATATTATGGCCTAAATATGTGCATGTATTCATAACACGTGTATGTCTCAGTCACACAGACAGGATACCTAAGACTGAACTATAGTTAATGTCCAGGGATTCAGCAGTCCTGGTGATACTTAGTAAAGTTGTAAAAAGTTCTAGTTAGTTTTAATGTGAAGGATATCCAAAAATTAGCTTAAATAGACCCTATATTTTTATTCTTAGTGACAATAAAACAAAGTAGTAACAAAAACTTGCATTCTGGAAATGAAAGATTAACATACAATCTAAATCTACTGGTAAAGTACACATTCTTATTAACTAGTGACCAATATAAGATTTACTAAAATTTGAAGTCTTAAAATATTTATTTTGCTTTGTAAATCTATCCCTCTTCATCTAAAGTTAGAGTATCATATCACACTGGAAAAAAATCAGATCATTAAGCTCAAAAGTTCTAATACTGTGCTTCAAAGATAATACTGAAAATATTAAATTTTTATGGTAGTTGTTTAATCTACTAAAAACATGACAGGATTGACTGAAGCCAAGAACATGTCTTGGATCTGTTTACTACACTTTCTCCCCAAACTTAAGAGTCCATCAAGTCTTGCCATTTTAAGAGTTTTATAAATTAACAAATGATTGACTCTCAAATGGCTAATTATTACAGAAAAAATAAATGAAACACATAGGCAATTATAAAGGTTTATGTGAAAAACTGCTAAAATGGCTGATGTATTAGCTGAGCAAAATTATCTAGGAATTGCAAAGCAATTTATGCAAGGTCTAACAAGAGTTTAATTTATGCATGGTCTAACAATTTGAAGTATGGCATCAGATGTGCAAACCCGATTCTCAGGTTTTAGAGAGCCAGAATACCAAAAACTGAGTAATATGCTTTTAGAGCCAGAATACTAAATATTGAGTAAAATGTATTTCAGTGTCTGGAAAAGGAACAATTTTGTATGAAAGGATATTGAAATAGCATTTCATTGAGCAACCACAATAAGCCTTGAAGATTTACATGACTGAGCTGGAATTCGGTGCCAAAGACAAGAGGGAAGCATTTTTTTCTGGGATACACAAAGAGATACCCATAATTAAACATCACACTTCCCTAGAGCAGCATGTTTTCTTATACTGACAAGCAAAATGAGGTATTTAAAGTCATGCATTGCTGGCATACAGTCATCTTTTGCATAGCTATTGTTTTAATGTATTTCTGGCTATTAGGCATTTGTCTATTTTTGGTCAGTGAGGTATGATTTAAAGAATTCTGGTTTCGCATAAAAGGCTGTAGTTATGTTAGTGGAATTACATTTATACCACAGTATCTTAAGGATAATTATGGCCTTATTTTGGCTGGTCATACACACATTTTATATTCAAAAGAGAGTGGCTATAACTTTAGTGTAATCAGTACGATTAAAATTAACTATAAGCAGAAAAAACTTTCCGAAGTACCTTTTTAGACTCAACTGTATGTTTTACTTTGCCTTATTTATCACAGCTAGTTAAACATCACACTAATTCCACGACATATTGGGAAAATGCCAAACAAGTCATGTTTGCTTAACAGTCCATCAATTAAGTCAGAGCCTAATGATAGATTATGTATTCAATAATTCTTTTGTTCTAGATCAAAGAATGCCACACTACTTCAGCCTGATCCTACTATAACTACTAAACTACCAAAAAGCAGCAATTCTGTTACATTTTCTATAAGTCTTCTATAAGACTTTTCCTCTACTTTCTCACCTGTACCCTACTCAAATTGATTTTTTTCCATTTTATTTAAATTATAACGAATATATTAAACTTAAATACCCAAAAAATTAATGTGCTTTTGTTTCCAAAAAGGACCATTTACCTACAAAGACATTTAACCTTCTGCTTTCTATTCTATTATTTATGAAGATTAACTGTTTAACAATATTCAGGCATATTATTTTATTTTATTTTTTAACATCTTTATTGGAGTATAATTGCTTTACAATGTTGTGTTAGTTTCTGCTGTATAACAAAGTGAATCAGCTATACATAAACATATATCTCCATATCTCCTCCCTCTTGTGTCTCCCTCCCACCCTCCCTATCCCACCCTCCCTATCCCACCCCTCTAGGTGGACACAAAGCACCGAGCTGATCTCCCTGTGCTATGTGGCTGCTTCCCACTAGCTATCCGTTTTACATTTGGTAGTGTATATATGTCCATGCCACTCTCTCACTTTGTCCCAGCTTACCCTTCCCCTTTCCCGTGTCCTCAAGTCCATTCTCTTCGTCTGCATTTTTATTCCTGTCCGCCCCTAGGTTCTTCAGAGTTCAATAAACTCAAAATGGATTAAAGACCTAAATGTAAGGCCAGACACTATACAACTCTTAGAGAAAAACATAGGCAGAATACTCTATGACATGCATCACAGCAAGATCCTTTTTGACCCACCTCCTAGAGAAATGGAAATAAAAACAAAAATAAACAAATGGGATCTAATGAAATTTAAAAGCTTTTGCACAGCAAAGGAAACCATAAACAAGACGAAAAGACAACCCTCAGAATGGGAGAAAATATTTGCAAATGAAGCAACTGACAAAGGATTAATCTCCAAAATATACAAGTAGCTCATGCAGCTCAATATCAAAAAAACAAACAACCCAATCCAAAAATGGCCAGAAGACCTAAATAGACATTTCTCCAAAGATATACAGATTGCCAACAAACACATGAAAGGATGCTCAACATCACTAATCATTAGAGAAATACAAATCATAACTACAATGAGGTGTCACCTCACACCAGTAAGAATGACCATCATCAAAAAATCTACAAACAGTAAATGCTGGAGAGGGTGTGGAGAAAAGGGAACCCTCCTGCACTGCTGGTGGGAATGTAAATTGATACAGCCACTATGGAGAACAGTATGGAGGTTCCTTAAAAAACTAAAAATAGAACTACCATATGACCCAGCAACCCCACTACTGGGCATATACCCTGAGAAAACCATAATTCAAAAAAGAGTTACGTACCACAATGTTCACTGCAGCTCTATTTACAAGAGCCAGGACTTGGAAGCAACCTAAGTGTCCATCGACAGATGAATGGATAAAGAAGATGTGGCACATATATACAATGGAATATTACTCAGCCATAAAAAGAAACAAAATTGAGTTATTTGTAGTGAGGTGGATGGACCTAGAGACTGTCATACAGAGTGAAGTAAGTCAGAAAGAGAAAAACAAATACCGTATGCTAACACATATATATGGAATCTAAAAAAAAAAAAAAAGGTTCTGAAGAACCTAGGGGCAGGACAGGAATAAAAACGCAGACGTAGAGAATGGACTTGAGGACACGGTGAATGGGAAGGGTAAGCTGGGACGAAGTGAGAGAGTAGCATTGACATATATACACTACCAAATGTAAAATAGATAGCTAGTGGGAAGCAGCTGCATTGCACAGGGAGATCAGCTCGGCTCGGTGCTTTGTGACCACCTAGAGGGGTGGGATAGGGAGGGTGGGAGGGAGACGCAAGAGGGAGGAGATATAGGGAGGAGATATGAGGATATATATATGTATACATATAGCTGATTCACTTTGTTATACAGCAGAAACTAACACAACATTGTAAAGCAATTATACTCCAATAAAGATGTTAAAAAAAAAAATGCCAAGTGACCAGTGGGAGACCTGAGAGTTTGATTATGGAAGTCAAACTACCATCAATGAGCTTCAAGTTCAGAAGCCTCTTCAGACTCTGTATCTTAGGGCTGGTGGTCATGGGAAGACTACATGCAATTTAAGCTAATCAAAATACATTCTAATTCAAGTGAAACTGCCTTTTTACAGCTTTCAAAGTCACAACAGAAAATGTCTTAAAGACTAAAAGCCTTAAAGAAAACGTCTTTAAATCATTTCTAACAATTTTCGATTGTTAGTTTTTTGTTTGGTTACTAGCTAAAATCTGAGGCAATATGATACATGCCTTTTATATGTTCTTTCAAAATGTGTTTATAGTATACTACAAATGATATTTAACAATTTTTCTCATTTAAAGGCTCCAACTTGGTAAATGATGGTTACTTCATGCAGCCAAGTCCTCTCAAATCATCTGGGTCTAAAAACTTCAGAAAAATTCCACCTGAGACTTGTTTGTGTGTGTGTGCTTCCTCCTCACCCCCACCAAAGGAGGTATATGCAAGTCCTGGAATGAGACTTCAGGTCTCAGCTCAGACTTCAGCAGCAGCTGCTTCAGGTATCAAGATTTATAATTTTGGAACACCTAGTTTTACTGAGTATTTTGCCACTGTCATCAGCATTTCATAGATGAGGAAGTTAAGATTAGAGAAGTTTAGCAACGTGGCTGAGGCCCATGACTAACGAAGGTCGGGGTGTGGATCTGCAAGCAGGTCTGCCTGACTGCACAGCCCACACTCTTATCCCCCCCTAATATGTTCCTTCCGGTCCAGGCTTGGCCCATGCCAGCCTGCACCTGAACTCCTTCCATGCCTTGTCACATCAGACCTTTAACCACAGAACAGTCTTTCTGCATCCACTGCTGGACCCGACAGTTTGTTCTCCACACTGACACCAGAGTGATCTCCTCAGCCCGAAACCCTCAATGGCACTCTCTGCTTAAGATCCTGAATGATCTGGCCCTGGTGTCCTATTCAGCCTTACCTCTTGCCCTCTTGGTTCCAGGTCAGCCACTCCAAGGTTTTCTTTCTATTCCTAGAACACAGCCAGCCTCTTCCCACCCTGAGGCCTTTGCATCTACTGTTCTCTCCTTCAGGTATGCTGTGTCCCACATTCCACAGACCTTCAGCGAACTAATTCCTACTCATCCTTCACATCTCAGCTCAATACCACTGCCCCAGGAAAGCCTTTCCAAACTACATGCCATTTCACTCCAGACTAGATCTCGTTTCTCTGTCACGCCCTTTCCCAGCACTCAGTACATTTCCTGCCTAGCCCCTAGCAAGATTTACTATTACATATTTACATGGTTATTTAAATAATGTCTCTCCCATTTAACTAATGTAGATGAGTGGTTCTTAAAATTTAGTGTGTATCAAAATCACCTGGAGTCCTTATTAAAAAGTGATCACTGCATCTCACCCTCCAGAGTATCTGATTCTCTGAGTCTGGAGTAAGGCCAGGAACTCTATATTTACAAGTTCCCAGGGATGCTGAAGATGCTGGACCCTGGACTGATCCAGTACAGTGGTTCTCAACTCTGCGTAAACATTAGAATCACCGGGGAGCCAATGCCAAGCCGGGCTCCCAGAGGTTTTGATTTAATTGGGTTAAGGTAGAACCCAGGACATCTTATCCCAAATACTGCATACTTATCCTAAAAACGTTTTTATCTAAAATTTAAATGTAACCAATGTCTTGTACATTTTTATTTGTTAAATCTGGTAACTCTACTTGGAAATCCTATTGTAACATAACACATAGTATGTCATATATTTATGTACACATATTATATATATGATTGTAAGCTGACCTTTCACTTCTACAGAGCACAGAAAGGGTGAGGCTAAAAAAGTGGAATTTTTAGACTTAAATTTTTTTTCTTAAGGATTAGACCTTACAAGTAGTTACCAACAGATTATAAAAGCTTATTTGGTATCTAAAATGGGTCAAATTCTCAATGTCAAATAATTTTAACAGGATTATTAAATGACTTCTAGGTTCCTTTAAGCCCTGAGGCTGTGAACCTCATTTTGGGCCAGCAGGGTAACAATGCAGCCTCAATATTATTGCTCTGACATCAAGCAGTGAGTCATCTGGGCAGAGCTCTGCTGGGACTCAACACAGAGGAGATGTTCTTTCATATATCAAAAGTAGGTAAAATTTATTTATTTAATAAGTATCCCAGAAAAAAATAAAACGTTGAACATGTGGCTGCTTTAGATAATGCAGTTTTGTCTTTCTCACATCAATGGAGGAAGTCTTGTGCAATTTTCTAATCTTAGAGTAGGATCAGCGATTTCATGTCTTATATAAATTGATACGTGAAATTTGCCTTTTTGATGCTGTAAAGGGTCTACTTGATTCCAGCTCGGCATGTTTATCGAATTATGGGTAAACTATAGATTTCCAAATCAAGAATCCTCTGTGATCAGTGACCATCATGTGGCCTTCCGCCTCTCCACTTAAGTAACCTTCCAGGTCTCTGGTTTAAGGACAAAGACTCCATATAAGTATTTCAAATATTAAATCACATTATTTTATGAATACTCACAGAATGTAATCATTTCAACAATTATTGCTATCTTCCACTGTGTGTGATGCTTACTTGCCAAACAACGTGACACTTTTCATCTATTCAGGATTTTAAGAACTGTTTATAAAAACAGGTTACTGAATAAATGCATGGGCATTAGAATGAATTCCAATTCCAGCAACCTAAATGACAGAACACAGGAATCTACTCAAACCCCATAGGACCAAGTGTAATAGCAGTAGTACACGGAGAGAGGGATAGAAAGACCGTCACACCAAGCTCATGGTTGGTTGCCTATTTACATGATTTATTTCAATTCACCTAACTTCAAGCAAACACACAAAAATCACTTCAGATTATTTCTTCTGAAATAATAAATGTCAAATACTTTAAAAACAGATATTTCAAAAAATAAGACCTATAACTGTATAAAATGTAGACAGTCATGGGTTTCTTATGTCAGGATAGCTTACCAAATCCAAAAGCACTGGACCCTCTGATGCTCTGTGAAGCCTGAACACTTGTAGATGTGTATAGTCCTGTCACCAGTAAGCCATCAAAGAAGGTGCTTGTTGAAATTGTCACTGAAATACAGGGGAAAAAAAGAAACCTTAATTAATACAGTCAGAATAATGAGATACATTTCTGAAGTGTTAGACATTGTCAAAACAATCTTTACTCATTATTAACAAATTATTTTTATACTATCCTTACTTAGTATTTTCTTTATATTAGAAATTACAGAGGAGGAAAAAGAAAAAAACAAAAGCTCAGAACTCCAATGTCTGTAATTGCTGGTCCTAAATTTAGTACATCAGTTCCCACCTTTCTGCATTCATTTACACTTTCCCTAGCTATGTGCAAAATCATCAGAAAATAATGTAGCACTGAATAGTCAGTTTCCCCACCTCCATCACCACCCCTGAAGGCAGTCAAAGGCATTGCTGGAGTTTTGGCATTGTGATGAAACACTCTTATTTTTTTTAATATTCAATACTGTGGGAAACAATCTTACATCAGCTGAAAGCAGAATAGTAAGCTGCACTGCATTTCTTATTGTTACTCTATGTTTCATAGATGAGTCCCCTGGAGTCTTTCAACAAAAGTGGACTAATTTGCATGAAGACAGTCTGCCCTTCTCCCTTTGAGAACAGGAAAAGAAGACCACTACATGCTTTAAGTTTTAGAACAAAGTCTACAAGAGGAGTCCAAATGGGTTTATAACCAGAAAATCAGGATGTTCCTGGGGAAAAAAGGGTCAAATTAAGTGTATCTGTACACTACTCAGGTTTGGCTTATTAAAAAATTGTATCTTGCTCACCACCCTAAAAGTTGATCATAATTTCCTCCTTGACATAATAATTTTTTCTCCTGCATTGCCTTTATTACATCAAGATGAAGGCATTTGTAGGAAGCAGCCAGGAGAAGGTAATATTATTTTGGTAGTACACAGTACAAGGAGGCTGTCATAATGCTTGCTGGCAATAAGGAGAATGACCAGAGTTACATTAACTGTGATGAGAATGTTTAAATTAAACTCCAGGAAATCCAGTGAGTAGAGCGGAATGGTTTGAAACATCCGTATTATAAAACATAAATAAGACACATGTATCAACAGAGCAGCCTGACATCATGCTACCCCCAAAATGGCACTGGATGTTGGAATAAATCATCTCCGTATCCTTTAATAAGGTAATAGCTAATATTTTGAGTGCTGGCATATAAACCACATGAAAACCATTCAGCAGGGCACTGAGATAAGTAGTTTACATGTATTATCTCATTTCATTAACAAAACATCTCTATAAAGGGGGTACTGTTATCATTCTCAGGATACAAGTGAGGAATCTGTGGCACAGAGCAATTAAGAACTTTGTCCAGGACCATGTGATAACATCTAAAACTTTTTGATGCTGTTTACCTGGCTTATTCCCCATTTTCTCCCTGCCCTACACCTACCACCCCCCACCAAATCCCCAAGTGGCAAAGTGGCCGTGGCCAAATTTTTGTTTAATAACCTCTTTCCCACATTATTCACATGCATTAGGAGTATTTGAAAAGCAAAATGAAAGCTACAGGAGTCAATATCACTGTTATTAGCGAGGAAGAGGGCCAAAGGCAGCCCGGAGGTGTCACCTACCGCACAGTGGGTGAAGCCCTAGGCCAGATAAGGGATGAGATCTGGAACTGGGCCCTCATCTACTGCTCCTTGTTCTTCAGCAAAACCACTTCACCTCTCAGAGTCTAAAGTTCCTCATCTGTAGAATAACACCCTAGCCGTCAGCCCCCTGTTTTGCTTACCCCAGATTCCCACAGTTGGCTGTATTGCTGCCTTCATCCTTTGGTTCAGGGAGGTAAAGAGTGCTTAAACTGCTTCTGTGCCCCATCCAGGAGGTTTAGAATTAGGTTACTTCCTGTTAAGTTGCCTATACTAACCACTGAACTCAAGTGCTGTGTCTCAGATTGTCCTTCACAGCAAATCAGACCCAACCTGCAGAGTCTTACTGTGGACCCACGGGACCTTGCTTTTACCTACTTCCTCTCAATCCACTCCACTCTACTGCAGCAAGCTGGTACCAATCCCACGTGAATGCACAAATGCCGCCCCTGTGGACTCCTCCGCATTCCTTCATGCTTCTACTCTGGTTCCTGTTTCCAAGATTCTGACAAATGTAAGGGTTTATGTGTTTGGGATTGAGGCAAAACTGAATTTGACTCTCACCTCTTTCTACCTTTGTCCAGGGTGTGACCTTAGGGTGAGTCATAGACTCCCCATATACAAAAGGGAATCATAATACTATCAGGTCTACTGTAAGAAATAAAGACAAATACGTATTATCTATCAATGTATCTAGATCCTTAACACACTATCATGCACATAGTAATGAATCAATAAAAGTCAGTTACCTTTCCCTGCCCTTTTTCAGACCTGGAAGCCCTGTGTTGCTCCTCCCTTCCTGAGAACCGGGGTCCTGTACAGACCTCCTGGCATCTCCCTCGCCAGATGCCTGGGTATGTCCAATCACTGGACTACCACCTCTGAGTCCTACTGCCTGCCAGGACGCTCCACGTACCCTTCCCACCCACTGCTTCATTTCCGACCACAGTCCACTCAAGTCTGAGCTGTGATCTCAAATGGGCCCAAGATAAATGAGCATCCCCAGCTTACTATTAGTTTAACTGTCTTTCCAAAAGATACTCTTCAAGCATCTGTTCAATGTTAATTTAAAACAGACGCTAAACACTCTCGGAGAAGTGGCTGAGAAAGAAAAGAACCATGCGTGGCAGCTCTCAGTCTTTCTTCTACTGCCCTCAGCTATTCAGCTCTGGCCTCAAACAGCTATGTCCCTCCCAGCAAAACATAAGCCCTGCCATGTCTACCGTGACAATTGAAAAATTCAATTTATTGGTGGCTTGTACGTATCTAGGGAAGTTTCAGTAGCTTAGAGATGTACATCTAGTAAGCTATCTGGGTGGCCTGTGACTCATTTGGAAACTGAGCATGGCCAAGGTCTACCGTGCCCCTTAGATATCCAACCAGACTGTTAATCCTTTCCAGACCTCCCCTCTCACCTACCACCCAGTGCCTCTCCAGACCCAGAGGATGAAGCAAATTCTATCTTAACTCTTCCACACACCGTAAGAGGAGCCTGCTTCAGATCAGTTCTCTTCTTTACTTAGATTCTTGGGTGCTGAAGCAGCAAGGTCTAGTGAAAACAGCCCATGAATAAGAGAACTGGACTTCATTCCCAATATTATTAATTTGCTATGTCAGACTGAGCAAGGTTTTCTCTCTGCTTGGTTCTATTCCTAGTAGTGATGTGAGTACCTATTATTTGGTAACCTCAAGGGTAGGTGGGCTTAAATATGTCAGAAATCGTTTCTAAACATTAAATGACTTGAAAAAAAAAAAAAGAAATTCGTAAGAAAAACACTTACTACTCTTAGAGACTCTTGGCTTTAAATACCATCCATAAGCTGACTACTCTCAAATTTCTATCTCCAGTCCAGACCTCTTTATAAATATACTCCAGATATATATCAAGCTTCTGCTCACCACCCCCGCTTAGATGTCCACGAGACGTCTCAACTTCAACACGACGGAAACTGAACACTCACCCCACCCCGCAAACCTGCGTCTCCTGCAGCCTTCCCCAACTCTGCTGATGGCAGCACCGTGGTTCCTGCTGCTCAGGCCAAAAACCTCTAAGTCAATTTTGGAATCACCTTCTCCCATACCCTGAATGCAGTCCATCAGTAAATCCTGCCGGCTCTGCCTTCAGATCACATCCAGAATCTGACCACTTACCACACTGTTCTGAGCTACCATCATCTCTCCCGTTGTTGCATTAGACATCAATCTGGTCTTCCCGGTTCTATCCTCTCTCTACAGCCTAATCTCAGTGTAAGAGTCAGAGGAATTCTTTTTTAGACATCCAATCATGTCACTCCCCTGCTTACAACTGTCCAATGCTCTCAGAGTCTTTACAGTGGCCTACAAGGTCCTATGTGATCTGCCTCCGTGCCATCTCTGTTCCCATGACCTTCTGCTTTCCTCCTGACTCACCCCAGTCCAGGCACACTAGCCTCCTTGCTGTTATTCAGATATGCCAAGCCTTTGCACTAGCTCTTTCCTCTCTGCCTGGGACTCTCTTTCTGCAGATATGTGAAGGGCCAATTCCCTCACCTCTTTCAAGTCAACTCAGATGTCACCCTCTCAATGAGGCCTGCCTTAACCACAGTATTTAAAATCACAAACAGCCCCCAGTTCCCGGTCTCTGCAATATCCACATCTCCAATGCCCCATACTTTGTTCTAACTTCCCCACCCCTACTTTTTTTCTATAATTATCACCTTCTAACACATTATACTGATATATTTACTTCAAGTATTTTTTGTTGATTATGTTTATTGTCAGTCTCATTCTGTAGAATGTAAACTCCATCAAAGCAGGCATCTTGAGCGTTTCTTTCAGTAATATATCTCAAGTACCTGAAACAAGTCCTGACACTTTTGGGTGTTCAATAAATATACATGGAAATATTTATTCACGAATAGCTCATTCATAGAACAGTGGAGCCAGGTTGTCTTATCTTCAACTTGTTTCTAGAGGAAAAGTATGTTGTGAATCCCAGATTTTGACAGTCAGATGAATCCCACTTGGAGAAGCCACATGGGAAAAAAAAAGAGAACAGAGAAAAGTTGGCTATTTCTATATTTAAAACATTTTCCAGGGTGCAAGACAGATCAATGCAGACAGAAACTGACTCAGAGACCAGCCAAAGACATTTGTTAAAATGGCAAACCAACTTCAGTATACATACGTTCTCAGATACTGTATGTTTATAGACATCATCTAAAGAAAGAGTTCCCTGTTAAAAATGAATTGATTATCACCTATTTTTCTGCCTGCTGGAGTTGGGAATTTACTTTTTAGGGGAAAAATGAGATTTGCCTTTGGAAAAATGCTCCACTCTTGACACTGTGGAGCAAGCATTCCCTTTCCTCCTCTAAACAGATGTAATGCATAATCCATATATGAACTGGTTGGTAATTGGTCTCTGTTTTCACGAAAGAGGAAATGTTGCTCAGACTCTTAGGGAATTAAAGAGGTATCTTCTGGGCACCAGGTTCCTTTTACTCAAGAAGATAATCGGTCTAACTTCTGTATTTAAGAAACACCTGACACAGTTTGGATTCCCTGCTAGTTTGTAGGAAACGTCAGAATGTCCGCAGCCCACATGTTTATATCGACGACAGCACTGGAGCAAATCCATGAGCAATCTGAGCAAGACAACAAAAACTTTACACCAAGGCACTTTGACTTTGAAACAATGTGAGGGACATCCTTCCCTCTGCCCTATTCTTTCCCTTTCATCAAATGTTTCCTCTTATCTCTACCTGTAGCCCCTGGTTAGTCTTGTCAGGGTTTCCTAAAAACATGCACACACACAAAACCCCACAGAAGCAAATAATTGTTTCCGACAACGAGGCTGCTCAGTGTGGTGCTCTGAAGCTGTCCTTCCCTGTGTAATTCTGCATCATTAGCTTCTGCAGAATTCAGTTTTCATTTGGGGCCTCTTCCCCCATCTTACCTTCTGAGATTTTCCTGATTCCTTTCTACCAAGCTTCATAGGATCTCCAACCTGCACTGACTCTTACTCTACCTACATGCTGTATCTTGACTTACTTTCTTCTAACTCCACTGGGACTCACCCTTCAAGCACTATTTTAGCTTCTCTACTCTTAGCTCATCACTTGCATCCACCAACTGCTGCCATCCAGGCAACTGGAATAAACTTCTTGAAAGTGGAAGAGTGATGTATGATAAATTAAAGGAAAAGTTTACTATACACAGCACTAATATGGCTACTGACAGAAAAAAAAATTGAAGCTCACATTTCTGAATGTAAAATTATTTTAATATGCATATGAACTAGAAAGAAAACTTACAATTTTCATGGTTATCATAATATTTGGCTCAAGTTGATTAAATAAAGATAGATACCTGTTGTCTACTATTTTAAATAAACTATACATGAATCATAGGATTGCGTATGTGGTAGACAAAATAGATATACTAATTGCAGAATGTAAAATACACAGCACTAATTCAGATTATAGCGATTTTTGTAAGTTTCTGATACTCTGATTCAGAATGGTATAGTCTCAACAGCATAATTTAAAATGTTCCAAAGCTAATGTCATTTAAAAACGTTCCCTTTAAAAATATTTGTATATGAAACTACATTTTTGTAAATAGAAGTTATAGTTAAAATATGTATACTTGGCTACATTAGCATGGAGAACAATTGCACAAAATGTTTATATTTGAACTGCCTTTAAGATAAATAACTGTTAGGAATACCTGTATCTAACTGATATTTAACTAGCCCAGTTGATAAGCAAACCCTTCATTTTCTTTCCAAGATTATCAGCCAAATGTTCTAACTAATATGCTAAGATAGGGAACAAATAATATTTTAGCAATTCACTTAAAAAGAAATGTATTATAATATATGAATAATTGCTGAATCTAGGTAGGGGGTATACAGATGTTTGTTGTGCTAGTCTCCTTTGTTTCAGGAAAATTTCATATTAAAAAGTTGAGGCGGGGGCTTCCCTGGTGGCGCAGTGGTTGAGAATCTGCCTGTCAATGCAGGGAACACGGGTTCGAGCCCTGGTCTGGGAGGATCCCACATGCCGTGGAGCAAATGGGCCCGTGAGCCACAACTACTGAGCCTGCGTGTCTGGAGCCTGTGCTCTGCAATAAGAGAGGCCCGCGCACCGCGATGAAGGGTGGTCCCCTCTTGCCGCAACTAGAGAAAGCCCTGGCACAGAAACGAAGACCCAACACAGCCAAAAATAAATAAATAAGTAAATATTAAAAAAAAAAAAAAAAAGCTAAGGGAAAGAAAGGAGCTTAGTATAAATACACTTATAAATGCACTTAGGATGAGCAAACTAACCCAAACAATAAAAATGCACTGGAAAGTACATAATACATTCAGACTTTAAAAACTGTATAACCTATGAGCCAAGAGCTGTGTTAACACTGTAATGTGGGCTTTATTAAATAGAAAAGCAAAAAGAGATATTTGGAACTAGTTCCCTATTGACAAAATGTTTATAAACTCTATCTGATATCCTAACAACTCTAGCTAT
The DNA here is from genome assembly GCF_949987535.1 of Balaenoptera acutorostrata. Taxonomy (NCBI): domain Eukaryota; kingdom Metazoa; phylum Chordata; class Mammalia; order Artiodactyla; family Balaenopteridae; genus Balaenoptera; species Balaenoptera acutorostrata. The sequence goes on from NC_080070.1 coordinate 98,247,935, forward strand.
TTTATGCAAATTTATCGCCTCCATGGTATTGGAGCCACCAGTTACCCACTTCAGACACCAACGGTTTATGTAAAAATCATCAAATAATAATGTAATGACTTTAAATAGGTAAACACTTACTTAAAAGAATTCAGTCTGCCTTATGATCTACTTCTTTTCATGGTTTTACAAATTTTCATGGTAAATTTATAAAATTCTTCCCCAGAAGACTTTTTTTCCTTAGAGTCAATTTTTTTATCTTTTGTATTTTCGCATTAAACTGTTATATGGAGAACTAGCTACTTTAATTATAGAGAAAAAAAGCAATATATATATTATGGATTGTAAACAGTATTTTGAAACTATCAGTACATTTTAGGGAAGAAATAAAGCAAGTATATTATTACCTATGATCAGAAAGCAAATGTGTCTTATCAGATCACATAATTCCCTTGTTCAGCAAACATCTCTAGCTTCCTATCATTCACAGATTACAATCTTATATTCAGTGTGATTTCAAAGTCCTTCAGGTTGTGGCCATAACCAGTCTCTCCAGTCAATTTTCCCCATTTCAGCTGAAAACACCCTTTGATCCATTTAAACTAGAACATGTTCTTTACTTCCCTATCTCCTTCCTCCCTCCCTCTCTCCTTTCCTTCCTCCCTCCCTCCCTCCTTTCCTTCCTTTCTGGCTGCGTTGGGTCTTCGTTGCTGTGCGCGGGCTTTCTCTAGTTGCGGCAAGTAGGGGCTACTCTTCGTTGTGGTGCGCGGCCTTCTTGTTGCAGTGGCTTCTCTTGTTGCGGAGCATGGGCTCTAGGCGCGCGGGCTTCAGTAGTTGTGGCACGCAGGCTCAGCAGCTGCGGTTCGCGGGCTCTAGAGCGCAGGCTCAGTAGTTGTGGCTTACGGGCTTAGTTGCTCCGCGGCATGTGGGATCTTCCTGGACCAGGGCTCGAACCCATGTCCCCTGCATTGGCAGGTGGATTCTTAACCATGGCGCCACCAGGAAAGCCCTCCTTGCCTTTCTTTAAATGGTACCTTCACCTAGAATGACTTCCCCTGTTTCCTTTTGTTAAAATCCTACCCATTCCTCAGGCACAGGCTCAAATGCCATCTCTCATGAAGTCTCTTCTGACCTCTTAGGGAAAGCTCCCTCTCTCCCCTCAGTGACCCCATAGCTCTCAAAAACATGGAATACTTGACACATTCCACCTTCCACAGAGCCTGGCCCAGAGGAAGAGCTCAATCAAAGCTCGTTAAATTCAACCATACAATATCCAAATGAAACAAAAATACTTATTTGAAAAGATACAAGCACCCTAATGTTCCTAGCAGCATTATTTACAATTGCCAAGACATGGAGACAACCTAAGTGACCACTGACAGATGAATGGATAAAGAAGCTGTGGTATATATATACAATGGAATACTACTCAGCCATAAAAAAGAATGAAATTTTGCCATTTGCAGCAACATAGATGGACTTAGAGGGCATTATGCTAAGTAAAATAAGTCAGACAGAGAAAGATAAATACTGTATGATATCACTTATATGTGGAATCTAAAAAAATACAGCAAACTAGTAAATATAACATAAAAGAAGCAGACTCACAGATATAGAGAACAAACTGGTGGTTACCAGAGGGGGAGGGGGGAGGGGCAATATAGGGATGGGGGTGGAAGGTACAAACTACTGGGTGTATGTTAGGCTCAAGGATGTATTATACAACAGGGAAATATAGCTGATATTTTGTAATAACTGCAAATGGAAAGTAACCTTTAAAAATTGTATAAAAATTTAAAAAATAAATAATTTTTAGAAATTCAACCATACAGAAATATTTGTTACAACATAAAATAACATAAAAATAAAATATCACTGAGAATATAGTATAGCCAATGTAACTAAAAGTGTAAAATCTCTATCTCCTCTACTGAAAAAAGGGACCAGTGTTATTCATTGAGGAATGTGAAAATAGAGGTTTCTCCTCAATGGAAACAAAAATAAAAATTAATGCAGTATTTTTATTGTAGTGCTCAAAAATCAGAAATATCTAAGAAAATTTTGGTTGAATTTTACATTTAACCGTAAGAGTGATTCTTTTGCATATATGTACTTTGTGTGTGAATATATATATGTATATATACATATACATATTTTATGTACATACCAAATTAATCTGATAATTTTGTCATTAAGACACCCTTATCCTCACTCTGAAGCTACTCTGCTATTTCCTCAAATAAAAAATAAGAATGGATCAAAAGGCTGAGGAGGTTGTACATATCTCTCCCACATCTGTGTTAAATTGGCCATGAGCTTAGCACTGGGAGACTATGAATATGGATTGCTGGGTTGTGACAGCTGAATGAAAACATGATGTAGCCTTACAATTCAATTCTTATCAGTGGCTCAGAGAGTACCTCTGTCTTGAAATGACTAATTACAGAGTCAGTTATTATCTATTATAGCTTCTATTAACTGTTCCCAACAAGACCCTAATACCATTCTTGCAGAAAATCACTGTAAGATGAAAGTCTGGAAGAAGATAAATTTAGACATTTAATGCTGTTTGCATTTCATCCTAAAGCTTCTTTCTGGCTTACAAATACTCTATGGGCAATTAAATTTTGATCACTTCAAGCATATTCCATTACTACTTTATACAAAAGACCTTTAATATGCGCAAAAAAGAAACATATTTTATAATAATTGAAATGATGTTTCCATCTTTTGCAAGATGACAAACATCGGAGAACAGCAAATTGCAAAAATGTTGAAATTAAGTATTAGTGATGATGCACCTACTGCAAAGAGTTTCCATTTCTTATTTTTATATATTTTGAAAATGAAAAGCACCAGAACTAATACTGTCAATATTAAAAAAAAAAATGTTGCCACATTTTGCCTTATGAACAGAAACTCATTTGCCTTTGAATACAGAACAGATTAAAGAGCCTGAGGAACAAACACAGTACTCCGAAAATGAAATCAACTGAGTTTATTTGCCACAAAATTTCATCAACAAGGTGTGTTCAACTACTGATTCTTCCTTAGTTAAAGTGCCACTAGCCCTGGTACCAAATAGAGACCATCTAAAAATACATTATAATTTACATTCAAAATCTCTATAAGAACACAATCCTCGAACTACTTCTCATTACATATATTAATTCCATTATGACATGGTTTTATGTGGTTTTCAAATATTAAGCCAGCCATTTCAATAACATCCCCAAACCAACAATAGCTGAGAAAAAAAATCCCAGTAAATATGTAAAAGAAATGACTGGAGGTCAGGATTCACTGAGGGAGTGCATGAATCAGTAGCAGTGAACTAAACACACAGATCTTAAATAATGAGACCACAAACAAATAGACTCCAGTTAGCCCTTTGTGAGGGGTAGAGAGAGATCACCCATGCCTTACCTATGTGCTCTAACAGCTGCTCAAAAGAGGCATGATGAGGAAGGATATGGATGCCCACCTAGTGTCAGTCTCTAGAGAAGCACTGCTGAATGAACCTCACTCACCCTTTCCTGCTTCCCTAAGTCTCTACTAGATGGCTGACCTAGAGCATTTTACCCTCAGATTTAACAGTCACCTCCATCCTCTTCCTCCTCCTCCTCCTCCTCATCACCGTCATCCTCATCATCATCATCACAGCTAAACAATATTTGAGCACTATATGCCAGGTACTGTTGTAAGTCTTATAAGGATTAACTTATTTGATCATTTCAATATCCCTAAGAAATAATTACAATTAATATAGCCTTTTACCCATGAGAAAGCTTAAACAAAGTGGGGGTGGGTTAAGAACTGCACCTTATGTGGCAGGTAAAGGTGGCTCTAAGAAATGGAAGCCATGCTCCTTATCCTGGACACACTGCATTCATCTCCTGGAAGATCTGACACAGTGGCAGGGGCTTGACCTTCTCTTGGAAGGCACTGCTACGGTGGTACTCCCAAGCCCCAGGCGCATGGGTGTAGTCTCCTGGGAGTATGCCCAGCAGGCTGATCTATGGAATGCATTTAACCTGACATCTGCTGCACCAATCATCACAGCCTTTTTAAAAAAATTATTATTATTACTCCTTTTTTTCATTTTATATGGCTTTGTACTGTTCCTTGGGGGACAAAGGAGGCAGAAAGAATGGCCTCCCCAGAGGACTAAATGCAGGGTGATGGAGGACTAAGCTAAAGATCACAATAAAAAGGTCAAAGAGCCCTGGATCAGCCCACCTCTGAAAACAGGGGGAGCACGCCCTGGCAAATGCCCTCCCACCTTTGTCTCCATCTGAAAGGACAGGAAAAACTGAGTATGATCTGGGAATTGTGACAGGTGCAGGGAACCCATTATATGCAAAATTTAATGATGTACTAAAACATTTTCGAGGGTCTGTAAAAATGCTCTTTGCTAGCTGGAGGAGGGATCCAGCATCTCTGTGGAAGACTATTATGATATATTTATTACAGATTCAGAGGTTCAGATGAACCACATGTAGTCTCTAAGTCTTATCTTCCGGCACCACCAGTAATAAAAGGAGAACAACTGAGGTTTTTCCCTCTTTTAAATTCTTCCTAGGAGATAAAACGGATGTAGTCAAATGTGTTTGTGAATTTATTATTTTAAAATTAAGCCCTTTGGAAGTAAGTTTAAATGACAGCATTTGGTGAATGTAAATCTTTTGTTTCTCCATCCCTCCACATTGCCTTTCTCTCTCGTTTACGCCCCAGAGCTGTCTGTCTCTCTCTTTCTCTGTCTCTCCCCATCTCTGTCTCTGTCTCTTCTCTCTCTCTCTCCCCCCACCGCCGCCCCTCTCCCCCCCCACACACACTGAGCATTTCTGAAAACACTAAGAATTGGGGTAGAATCTCACATATCTTATTTAGGTGAAAACCCTTCACGAGACTTGGAGACCTAGGTCAGAATAAACACCTGAGATGAGGTCCTGAACAATATTTTTGAAACCTCCTTAAAACTGTTCAATCTATGCTAAACACAAATTCTTAATTAGTGATCTTGAATATAAAGAAGAAAAATATAATTTTACATTGATTTACCCTACTTCTAGTCCCAATTGAAGTTAAAGCAGTAATGATTTTTTTTTGTCATCCATTTTTGCCTTTCATAATGTAATTCTGAAGTTTTAAAAATTCCTACAAATAACGATAAAATTCTTTAGTTTCTAGAACCAAAAATGCTTATTTTTTTCTTTATAACTAGCACTTTATTATTATAATTTAGAGAACTTGTCAAGAATTACTGGTATTTGTGATTTATCTTTGCCCTTATTTTTCATGTATTACTTTTATATGAGGCTGGATGATACTTATACATGAAAATTTCATATTGTTGGCCCTGCACTCAATAAATTATTAAAGTGATGTGAATAGCAACGTGGTGTTCAGATTTTCAGCAATTTTTATCCTTTTGTTCTTTCTTTTTTAAAAGAAAGACTACCTTGTCTATAACTCACCATAACTTTTTAAAATTTAAGCAAAGATTAACCTTAAAAGAAAGCATTTTGGGGGACTTATTATCCCCAACCTTCTCAAAGAAGTTCTAAGAAATTTTTTCTTTGACATATGGATGTTAATTAGTTCTTCCAGGCTGGAAAAAATAAGCCTAGTAATTCTCTTAAGCACATATACAGGTAAATAGGTTCCAATAAAATGCACAGATGCTTAGGGAATAAACACATGTGTAATTTTTTTTCCAGTATAATCAGGTGTTTAAAGCCTTTACACAATTAAAAAGCCCTGTAGTTATTTTGTTTTTATTACTCTATCTTGGATTTTTTTTTTCTTTTTATCATGAAGTGCCCCCCAATTCCTCCAAAATGTGGTTTTGATTGAGCGTAACTAAAGAAAATTTGAACTCATGTAACAAATTACAGAGTGACTCCTATTAGTGCCCCAAGGTGTCCAAAACATAAATATATATTTTTATTTGCAACTCAACATATTGATAATATATTACAAATTTTCAACATGGTACTCATGTATAATGTATCTTTATATGTTATGTGGCAGAGATGTAGCATACATCTCTTATGCTTGTAAACTGACTAAATCAACATTAATAACCAATAATTAATAGAATTCCTAATAGGCATAGTTAAACTAAATGTAGCTGTAAAATTACTGCATTTTTTTAAAGGGCATTTCCACAGTACTCTCGTTTGGCACCTCTGTATGTTCATTTCAATTCACTTAACTAATTACAAGCAACTGTGCTAACATCAAAGCATCCACTTAAATACATACTAAGTTTATTACACATATGACACACATATGAAAAAAATAAACTCTAAAACTCTACAATTAACTTAGAACAAATAGAAAACTCTCATTTATAGTCAGACCTAGTGTGTGTGTGTGTATGTGTGTGTGTGTGTGCGCGCGTGTGTGTGTCTTGCCCAACTCATTCATTCATTAAACAAATATTTATAAAGTGCTACTACTTGATATAATATGAACCATCTGTATGTTTATAAAAACATTTGAATAATTGTTCTTGTCTGTTTGCAGAATAATCTTTGTTCCATATTTCAAAATCCAAATCATAAAATCCAAAACTGCTAGCATTGAAATTCACAGAATAATGTTAGGTAAATGATGTGAAAGAGAAATGTTCATGTACAGGCACAGCTAGTTGCTCTTCTAATAAGCTACAACTAAACGCTTTTCTAAGAATTTTAGATAAGAATATTAACTAAATAAGAAAATAATTTAAATGACACTTACATTGATAGATGGTATATGATAGTTCTTTGATAAATTATAAAAGGAATAAATGCATAACTAATTTATATAACATCAAATTGTAATTACATATAATATTTCTCTTTTGTGTAAAATGGAAAATGTCACACTTTATATTTTACAACGTGGCATTTAGTATCGTGAGTCTTAAAATCCTTCTTAAAATAATAAAATCTCTTGTACTTTAGTATAAATTTGCATTTTCAATACAACCATAAGACAGTTTTTCCAAAGATGAAGATAAAGAAAAACTCCAGGTGTGAATAATTACTAAGAAACGTCTTAAGGCTTAGGAATACAGGAAAAAGTTAAGTGATTAGTTATGTAAAAATTGTTTAAATGAGAGGAGTCTTCAAAGGACTAACTGTGTTTTGCACCTGTGGTATTCCTTATTTTCTGATGTAGGATTTCTAAGAAAATCTTAATCTAGCCTTAGTGCATACCTGTTTTTGATCTGTTGGGGTGTTTTTCTTGAGAAAATTGATCTAAATTCTTAAGTTAAAGACTTGCCATAAAACACTAGAGTTGTATGAAAGGCAAGCTTGCATATAGATACATTTTTATAAACTTGTACATCTTGTTGGCAAGTATTTGTATACAGAAAGGCTTATCTAAGATAGAATTCCAAACAGAATTTAAAATATCAGTTACAATATCTATTCAACATGGATGGACCCATATTCTACAAGTGCTAACTAATAAAATAACTACTTTTTAGTCAAATAATTGAGTATTTGGTAGAACCATGAGCCAAACTAAATTCTCCCAAAGATTATTTTACTTTATTAACTAAAACTTTCAATCACCTGAGAAGCTTGCTAAAATTCAGATTCCTAGGTCTCCTTCCTTTCCCCACTTGACTCCCCCAGGGATTCTGATTCTGTAGGATTGATATAAAGGCCAGGAATTAGCATGTTTAACAAGTGTCCAACCCGGGTAAATTCTGTGTAGGTGGTCCTAAAATAGACCAATTACATTGATATGAAAGGTTCCAGATTAGAATAGAATTTCCAGTGAAGGCTATCCATAGGACTAAAAATTATAATTGAATTGAATTGAAACTACATTAAGAATTCCACTACACTAAAAAGTTACTTTGCCTTTTATTATACTGCAGTTTCCTCCTAGTGCAAGTGATGTTTCACAAAATGAGGATATAATGGGACACCTGTTCTTAGATCTCATGGGTGCCAGTGACTTTTCTCTCACTGATAAGGACAGAAACAAATCCAGAATAAAGATTAGCAGCCAAGGCAGCAGATTAGCGGCGAGGACTAAAGAGCAATGTCAGAGCCTGTGGTGACATATGTGGCAAAGGGAGACCCCACTGTATGTCCTGACTGAATTAGTAATAAAGAAAAGAAGCTAACTATTTCCTGAATTTGGCAGGTATACCTTTAGAGAACATTTATTTACCCAATGCTACATAGGTTATGAATTTAATACCAACAAAAATAAGGGGGTAGAAGGTAGGGGAGGTTAAGTTAGTGTATCTTGTTGTAGGAAACCCTTTCTGGGTGCTATGGTGCACCCTCTCTTTTCTGATTGCTAGTAGGTCATTAGAATGTCTAGAATTTACTAATGGAGTAACATGAGGTTAAAGGTCTATGGTTGCTGGAATCCTTACCATCAGAAGTAGTCATAGTACTTCTGTTATCCATGAGACAGAGAAATAGTGGCTCAGGAAACACATGTGTACGTTTTTCGGTACCACAGTTGGAGAATTGAGCCCATGTCCAGTGTTAGGTGATCTCACTACCTCTTTATCTACCTTGAGCTTCAACTCTTCTCTAAAGGTACATGGGTTCTACATTTTTCATTTGGAATATACTTCTTGGTGGAAAAGATGAAAACATAATTTGGATAGCTAGACTTTCCCACCATTTTCCAACATCATACAGTTGATTCTTGTAATTTATGTTCTAGAAAGACACCACAAACACTGAATTAGCAAATACTGAGCCACTGCTCCCAGGGGACAGACAGGGTTAGGTTTCTTTGAGCCTCAGGTCACAACATTTTCATCAACTCAATTACATAACCTTGTTTTATGTATGCTTCTGTTTAAACACAACCTTACTTAATAGGTATTATTGATTCATTAACATTTAACTTAGGGCCAACACACTAGGACTCATACCTGAGTGAAACTTACCTAACACACATATTTTCCCTACATCACAACTTTCAGCACTTTGGTACTACCACTTGGGAACCATTTTAAACAGCAAAATTGCCAAGAAAAAGCACAAAAATGCAAAAGATGGCACTAAATAGACTGTAAAAAGGACACTCGCTTACAGTATGAGAGCTGAAACAAGATGACAGAGCATTCAACCTCAGCTGGGAAAAGGCAAGCCTGGCAGCTCTGAGAAGGTCTGCAAATGACTGCAAAAGTGCTCCAAGTATGGATTTTGGGGATTACAAATAAATTTCGGCAACTAGGCAAAGTTGCAAATATGGAACCTGCAAAAAATGAATACTGACTATATCATCTGCCCCAAGCCAAGGGCCATCCCATTGCTTATTCCTGCCATACAAACTACCACAGACTGGGCGGGTTAAACAACAGACATGCATTTCCTCACAGTTCTGGAGCCTGGAAGTCCAAGATCAAGGTGTCAGCAGGTTTTGTCTCTTCTGGGCCCTCTCCTTGGCTTGCAGATGGCCACCTTCTCACTGTGTCCTCCTTTGCACACATACATCTGTGTCCAAACTTCCTCTTCTGATAATGACATCAGTCATATTGGAGTAGGTCCCACACAGAAGACCTCATTTTAAGAAAATAACCTTTTTAAAGGCCTTTCTCCAAATACAGTCTCATTCTGAGGTGCTGGGAATTAGGACTTCAACATATTAATTTGGAGGGGGACACTATTCAGCCCATAATACCATCAACACCTCTCTAACACGCAGCACTTTTCTCCAAGCTTCAGTTCACTGCAGCCTTGGACTTCCCAAAAGCATTCTTCAGGGTATGCGTCCTTGTGTGTATCTCTCTTTTGACTTTTTTCAATGCTTTTTGAAATCTGAGCTGATCAGGCTGTCTCCCTTTTATTCCTCATTATAACAAGTTATAATTTATCATCAGAATCAACAGTTTCGAGACCCCTGTCCCTCTTGGGTCTTACAAAATTCCCTTTTGGAGTCTGTGCCCAAGGGATCAGACTCCTTAAACAGTTTCTCTGCATCTTGAACACTTATTATATTAGGAGGTATACCAAGAATTCACCAGAATTCCATCCAGGCATCCACAACCTGCCTATAAACTGCGTCTCCAGGCTTGCCTACAACTCCAGGCTCCTGGATACCTCTGTATTTCCAAGAATGTGAACACAAGGATTGTTTTCCCAGTTGCAGGCCTTTGTTCTCACCATTCTCTTCACCCAGAACTCCTTTCCTCTCCATCTCTCCCTGCTGAAATCCCTCCAGTTCCTCAAGGCCTCATCTAAATGTCCCTGCTTCAGGATGCTCCTGCAATTCTGATCACCAATGCCAATGTGTGTGGGGATTTTCTCATGCCACCAAGCAATTCTCCGACACCACACCAACTGGGTGTCCTACAATTCAACTCATTTCTGACCTGTATACCCAAAGACAGCATCAGATTCCACAGGTTAAGGGCTCAGTCCCAGAAGACTGCCTCCCACTTCAGATGCCAATCACGGGTCCAGGCTGTCACCTGTGCTTCTGACCAAAGCACATATCCAGGCATTATACATCCAAGGTCCCCACAACCCCCCTCTTTGGGTTTGATTAATTTGCTAGAGAGGCTCACAGAACTCAAGGAAACATTTTACTAACTATTGATAGATTGCTGGTTTATTACAAAGGATATTAAAGGATATGAATCAACAGCCCGATGGAAGAGATGCTGAGAATGAAGTACGCGGAAGGGACATGGAGCTTCCATGCTCTCCAAGTGTCCCACTCTCCCCAAATCTCCACATGTTCACCAACCTGAAAGCTCTCCAAACCCTATCCTTTTGGGTTTTTTATGGAAACTCAATATATAGGTATGATTAATGAAATCATTGGCCATATGTGATTGAACTCAATCTTCAGCCCCTTTCCCCTCCCTGGAGGTGCTGGGGGTGGAGGGGAGACTGAAAGTTTCACCCCCTAATCACGCTGTTGGCTCCACTGGCAACCTGTCCCCATCCTTAGATGCCTTCCAAAGTCACCTCACTGTAATAACAAAAGACACACTTATGGCTCTCATCATTTAGGAAATTCCAAGCTGTGTGTCAAAAATGGGGATGATGAACAAATATATACTTCTTATTATAAATCACAATATCATCTCATGCCTGATAGAATGGCTATTATCATAAAGGCAAAAAATAACAAGTGTTGGCCATGATGTAGAGAAAAGACAACCTCTACACACCATTGCTGGGAACATAAATTGGTGCAGTCACTATGGAAAACAGTATGGAGACTCCCCAAATAATTAAGAATAGAACTGCCATATGATCCAGTTATCCCACTTCTGTGTATTTATCCAAAGAAAACAAAAACACTAACTGAAAGAGATATATGCAGCCCTATGTTCATCACGGCATTATTTACAATAGCCAAGATATGGAAACAATCTAACTGCCTATGAACAAATGAATGGATAAAGATATATATACAGAATATCCATCAAAGCATAAAAAGATGAGATCATGGATGGACCTTGAGGGTATTATGTTAAGTGTAATAAATCAGATAGAGAAGGACAAATATGATTTCACTCATGTGTAGAAGATAAAAACAAACAAAAAAACAAAATAAATGAATAAAAATAAACCAAACAAAAACAAACACATAGATACAGAGAACAGAGTAGCAGCCGCCAGAGGGGAAGGGGTGTGTGGCCGTACAAATGGATAAAGGGGACCAACTGTATGGTGACAGATGGAAACTAAATTTTTGGTGGTGAGCATGCTGTGGTGTATACAGAAATAGAAATATAATGTCATACACATGAAACGTATAATGTACAAACCAATGTTACCTTAATAAAAGACAAAATTTTAAAAAATCACAATACCACATTCTGCATCCATTCAAGCCTTCATTCTCCCTCCCGAGAGCTGCGATCACTCTCAGCTATGTGAAGCTTGCCACCTTCTACCTTGAAATATTTATGTGTATACATCTGATATCCCCTGATAGATTATAAGCTTCTTGGAACTAGTGGCAGTGATTCATCACATCCCCATATCACTGAGCACAATGCCTAACAGATTAAGAGCAAGTGTTTTTGAAGTAAAAATGCTCTGCTTTAAGTAAAAATTTGAATTAGAATTAGGTGAATACAGTTGAATTCCCCCATGACTACTCTATCTTGCTTTTCTGCCAGCTATGAGAACATCACCACCCATGTCTGCCATCTGGATGGTTTACTGTTGATTCTCACAGGATACCACACCTCTGCTTCTTCCCCTGATCCTGCCCCAAAGTTCTCCAATATGCTTCCACCTTCCACACAGCACTACTCCCCTCCCTTTTACACAACTCTCTCAGAAATGGTCCCTGAGGCAAGGTAGAGGGACAGAAGTGAAAAGAAGTGATACAGGGAAGGGAGGGCAGCCAACAGAAAGCACATATGAAATAAGCTATCACTGTTGGCAACTGAAACTTAATCCTGTGGGAAAACTTTGGGAAATAGTATCCAATACTTGCCTCAACATTATCCCCCTTGAGGGGGAAGGGAGCTGGGGTACTTATACACCGATTCCTGTCATTCACTGGAAAGGCTACTCCTGGGGGAGTTTGTTCCTTCCTGCAGTGCACATGGGCAGGAGCGAAGTGACCTTCCAGAAAAAGTCCTCTGGCTCAGAGATGCAGATTTTGCAGTTAGAAGCATGCTGGAGCACAATGAAATGGCAAGGTTTAAGGATATGGGCAGTGGTGTGCTGCTAAATGTGTGACAACTGCTTCTCTGGGGCAAAAAGACCCTGGTATTTTATTATAAATATTACAAACTCCCACCACGGCTGACGTCAAGGTACCAGCTGCTACCTCACTGAGCACTGAATTGGGAAGGGAAACAGCAGCACACCATTACTCCACCATTGGGTATTTTCCCCATAGAGATACAAGAGACATAAACAATAGTAAAATGTAGTAAAGCAATTAGGAAGTGATGAGATTTGAGTATATATTACTGTTGTTTTTCATATTATTTACATATTGATAATTCTACATAATTTAATTTTTAATAATCACTGTGCTTAACACCTGGCTCACAGAATTCCTGAAAATGTAACACACGGCATTTGTGAGGGGATGGTTTGGGAGGGCACTAAAGTCTCACTTGCAGTCTGTTCTTTTTGAACAAAATATACCCTTTCTATACTGTATTCCAACCATGCATTTTATTCTACCTGTAAGGCAATGAGCAGAGTTGTTTAAAAATCCAGGTGGCCTGGGAGCTAGCTGGAGATGGGTCCTCCTCTCCTCAGCAGGAGAGGCTGCACTCAAGCCCTGATTCCCATAGGATGGGGGGCTTCCGCCCCCATTGGGAACTACAATACTCCATGAACCCCAATGATTTCAAGAGGCTGGACAGGTAACTTTCCAGACAACTCTGGTTTCTGACTTACTGGCCTCAAGCAGACTGATTATTCTGCCATTGGCAAGATTGCTTTTTTACTCTCTTGCTCTATAAAAAGGGAAAACCACAAGGGAGGGGATGATTCCTCCACTGAAATACAGACCCTGGCCCCTGCCTACGTCTTCTTGGGATGATGAGAGCACAAACTTTCTACCTGTGGCTCTTTGTCCTTTAAGCTTTCTCAGTAATGCCTATTTATTAATCCAAACCATCAATCACATTGTAGAATTTGTCCCAAACCCTTCAGGATAGTTGGTGATCACAAAGGGATCCACCTTGCAGGACACTTCCAAATCTCAATATAGCTAGGAAATAAACTGTTGTCTAGTATTAAAGTTTCATATTCACTCTGTGTATCTTTTCCACTGTGGTTCTTTCTACTTCACACCTGGTTAAAATTGTAAAATCTATCTTTGGGTTTTTTTGTTTGCTTTTCAGATTTATGTAAGCATTTGTCTCCCACTTCCTCATATTCAATGAAAATCACACACCTGCTAGACACATTACTTCTTGTCTCCATGAGATACACTTTATCCTTTGCCAGGAGCCCATTATTCTCGTAGCTTAAGCCATAGGCAGAAACCCAAATCCTGCTTTTCAATACTTATCTATGTAGCCAGATGATCATATCCTATATTCCTCTTTCTCTTCCAAATTCAGCTTCCCAGCTCAGAATCACAACTTCCAAAGGTGATGCAGAGGGTACGTGTAATCAGTGCGTCCATCAAGCACCTGGAGCTGGAATATATTGTGCCCACACACTGACAGACATCAGCCTCTCCTCCTGTTGCTAGGCAACCATGCTGACTGGCAGCACATGCGTGCTCCTACTGTTCCACCTGGTGGCGGTGGCAGCACTTATTCACTGGCTCTGGGGTCAGAATAGCTGGCAGCAGCAGAAGGCACTTCACTAACTTGGGACTCCCACTAAACTCAGACATAAAGGGATTTCAGGATGGTAATGAGAAGGATGTTCACCACACCTGCACCTAAGGAGAAGCACAATCTCTGAAGAAGCAACCATCCTGGGAGGGATCCCATACAGAACAGCATTTTCACCTAGTTGCTTTTAACACATAACCACCAGCGGCTGAAATGCAGAGCTATACACATCTCCAATCACAATGGCTACACAAGAAGAGAAAAGCCATCAGCATGACTCGTTTATTTCTCCAGCCTAACACAAAAGAGTGCTCAGTAAATGTTTGGTTATACGTGAATGAAATTTCTCTCCCTCCTAAGTATTTATGCTAAAGTATATTCCAGTTTCCCTAGTTCCTGGGTTTTTAGTTGGTCTATAACCATATTTTATAAGTGATCAAATGTCCTCATCTTTTGCCTCTAAACTACTGCCTCTCTTCCTTCACTTCCTATTCACTATTCAATTACCTGCAATCTAGCTTCCACCTCATATACTCCACTAGAACAGCTCTCACTAAAGTAACTATTGACCTCCATGTTGCTAAATCCAATGGCATTTCCAGTTCCCATCTTACTTGACTCCTCTGTACCACCCCACCCTTTCTTCCTTCAGTCTCTCTGAGCCTCATTTATTGTTTTTCTCCTGCTTAACTGGAAATTTCTTCTCATACTTTTTTGGCCAACTGTTCCCAACCTCTAAAGGAATATACTTTAAGGTTCTGTCCTAGGCCCTCTCCAATTCTTATTCTATCTCCTATGCCCAGGCAACATCAGCATCTTCTATCATCTACACATCAGTGGATCCCAAGCCTTCCTCCTCTAAGCTCCAGTAGATCCCCCTCAGTCCAGACAGCTACTTGGCATCACCACTTGAATGTCTCAAAGATATTCAAACTCAACCTGTCCAAAACTGAATGCATAATTGATTTATGTAACAAATATTTAGTGAGGACCTACTATGTGCCAGGCACTGTTCTGGAGCTGAGGGACTTCAGTGAATGAGACTGAGCCCCTGACCTTCGGAAGCACAAAAATACTCTCCATTCCGCCATCTCCAATTTGATCCTTTCTCAGTGTTCCCCACGTTCCTGAATGGTACAGCCGTACAAACAGATGCAAAATACAAGGACTGGAATCATTGTTAACATCTCTCTCTCTCTCTCTCTCTCTCTCTCTCTCTCTCTCTCTCTCTCTCGGCTCCCCACACACCCAGTTCCAATACTGCCAATTTTCTCTCTTCGGTGTATCTGAAGTCTGTCCATATCTCAACTCTGTTCATCTCTCTATTACCTCCCTATTCCAAGCTTCTATCATACTTTATTGCTTCAACCATTTCTTAACTGCTCTTTCAGCATTCACTCTAGCTCACCTCCCTACACAGCAGCCAGAGGGGTCTCTTCAAAAGGTAGATGTGATCGTGGGACCCACTCATACCCCCAGTTTAAAATTTCTCTTTAGGGCTTCCCCAGTGGCACAGTGGTTGAGAATCTGCCTGCCAATGCAGGGGACACGGGTTCAAGCCCTGGTCTGGGAAGATCCCACATGCCGTGGAGCGACTGGGCCCGTGAGCCACGATTACTGAGCCTGCGCGTCTGGAGCCTGTGCTCCGCAACAAGAGAGGCTGCGACAGTGAGAGCCCCGCGCATCGTGATGAAGAGAGGCCCCCGCTTGCCACAACTAGAGAAAGCCCTCGCGCAGAAACGAAGACCCAACACAGGCATAAATAAATAAATAAATTAAAAACAAAACAAAACAAAAAAGTTCTCTTTAGCTTCTTTTTTTCATTGGATACAGGAAAAAAACATAAGCAATGGTCTACAAATCCTTGCTTTAAATGCTAAGCCTCATCTTGAGAACAATATATCCCTTCCCTGTCTGTTCTGACCACACTTAATTTCCCTTCCTTCCGTCACAGTACCTGTGTGCCTGCTGCTACTCCCTTTACTGGGGACCTTCTTACACACACATACACATGGCCTCTAAAGGGTAAAATTCTATTTCTTCTACAAGCTTCGCAGGTAAATCTTCCTGAATTTTCCCTATGTTCATTCAGTTTACAACTATATTCTTGCTCTAAATTATTTCCACGGTTATCTGTCAACCAATGAAAGTCATCAAAGGTCAGCAGAGGATACTTACAATCTTATGTTCCATTTTTGCCCTTAAAAAAAATTAGCTACCATGTTCCATCTCAGGCTTTTTCTAATATTTTTAAGATAATTGTTCTAATATTTCCCTTTCTCCCCTGTGGTTTTCAATATCTTTTTCATCTTTATTTTATCCTCCTGGCAGATACGTTAATTGTGTATCTATTGTCCTTAACCTCAAATCTGGTTTTGTAAGGAAATGACATGTACATAATAAATAAACATATGAAAATGTCTGGTGGAAGCGAGCACTGAAGAGATATTTAATTAGTCAATTAATTGGAAGTCAGAAAACCTGGTCTCTAATCTCTGATCACACTAACTTCACTAGGAAGACCAATTCATTTTTGTTTTTAAAGATTTTTTGGATGTGGACCATTTTTAAAGTCTTTATTGAATTTATTACAATATTGCTTCCGCTTTATGTTGTGGTTTTTTTGGCCGCGAGGCACGTGGGATCTTAGCTCCCGACCAGGGGTCGAACCCGCACCCCCTGCACTGGAAGGCGAAGTCTTAACCACTGGACCGCCAGGGAAGTCCCTATTTTTAAAATAAGAAGATTCTAGAGAGACTACACACTGCACACCTGCAGGCCAAATGTGGCCATGGATATGTTTTGTTAGCACAGCAGTGTCTGAATAAACTTTTGAACTTGGTGCCTTTAGGTGGGGCCTATACCCTCTAGTTTGCACAGTAACTATCACCTCCTTTCATCCTAACCCTGATAACTTCACATAGGTACTGCTGGCCCTGGAACACCAGGTTTGAGAACCCAAAAGATTATATGATCTCTAAAGTCCCTTCCAACTGTAAAAAATCATTTAGGCCCTTATTATACAGGAAATATTTATGAAATAATAAGAAAAATTGAATTTGGTTTACATCAAAATGGAGAGCAAAGAATAAACAACAGGTAAAGCTCAAATTTAACATCCAGGTACTCAGAGACACAAAAAATATTCTGCCAAATTATTTCCAAAAGAGGAAAGAATGGCTTAAGGCTTATAACACCTGGAGGTCAGAATTCTAGCACAGGGATTAAGACACACATGTTAAAACGACCTCATCCTGACAGGCTTGGAGCCACAGGTTATTTGTCCGTGTTCCATAAAACACAGCGCAATCGGCCAGTCCCCATAGCCTCTGCGCAGTAACACGGCTCAGAATAGAACCAGAGGCAAAGGAAGATACATTTGGCAATGAGAAACAGACCTCCCACCTCACCCCCACTGACCCTCACTTTTGTGAATGGATTCTTTCTTATTTTATTAAAATTCCACTGCTTTCATGCAAAAGCTACTTTAGAAAATCCCCAGCTCCTGAAATTATAAAAACGTTATGGACTTCCCTGGTGGCGCAGTGGTTGAGAATCTGCCTGCCAATGCAGGCGGCACGGGTTCGAGCCCTGGTCTGGGAAGATCCCACATGCCGCGGAGCAACTGGGCCCGTGAGCCACAACTACTGAGCCTGCGCGTCTGGAGCCTGTGCCCCACAACGAGAGGCCGCGATAGTGAGAGGCCCGCGCACCGCGATGAAGAGTGGCCCCCGCTCGCCACAACTAGAGAAAGCCCTCGCACAGAAACGAGGACCCAACGCAGCCATAAATAAATAAATAAATAAATAAATAAATTTAAAAAAAAAAAAAAACGTTATGTCTCCCAGATATGGTAACAAAAAAAAAAAATCAAAGGTATCTTTAAAGGCTGAAAACAGCCAACTATAAAGCCTTTGATATGTATAATTTTGATTCCAATTTACTTACAATCCTCCTTAAATTTCAGGAATGGACACAGATTTTTCTCTAAAGGAGTTATATGGATGCTTTGAAAAAGTGATAATAAAAAGAAAACTTATATCATCACTTTCCCAAATTTTTATGAGCTAAAAAGCACATTATCCTTAAGTTTTATAAGCTTTAATGTCCCACAGAAATTTGAAAGAAATAAATAAGGAGTAATTTTGTAGTTTTATTTTAATTTCTATATAAAATAAATAGAAAAATAAATTACCATGTCCAATAAATATATGAAAACATTAACCTCGTTAATAAACAAAGAAAACCTAAACAGTGGTCAGATATCAATTTCTGTCTACCAAGAAGGCAAAGATACACACACACACACACACACACACACACACACACAAACACACACACAGACGAAGAAAACACCCCATTTTGGAATGTGGGCACTCAATAAACTCTGGTGGACTGGTATAACCATTCCGTGGAGTTATTTGTCATTGTGTATCAAGAGCTTTAAAACATTCATGCTCTTTGATCTAGCAATTACACATCTAGAAATGCATCCTAAGGAAATAATCAAAGATGCAGTCAGAGATTTATGTTCAAGACTATCACCTACAATGCTATTCATAAAAATAAAAAACTGAAACAGCATAAATGTCCAATATTCAAAGAATGGTTATATAAATTATTGTACACCCACCTGAAGATCTGTCATGCAGCCATTAAAAAGCTTGTTTTTGAGGAATATGTAGTAACATAGGAAATACTGGGCAATAAAATGTTAAGTGGAAAAAGCAGGATGGCAATCTCTAGATAACAGCAGGATCCCAATCTGTTTAAAAGTATATTTATAAAGGCTCTGCTTGCTGATCTGGGTGAAAGTTATACAGGTGTGTTCAGTTTGTGAAAACTCAATAAGCTATACATTTATGCTATTCCTTATTTTTTTTGGAGGCATGATATACATCATTAAACTATTTGTTAAATGTTGATTTATTATGTTTTATACAAATGCCAGCCAAAAAAATGGAAGGAAATTCAAAAAAAAATTTTAACCTCCTCAGTATTTGCCTTGGTAATTTACTGGGGTTGGAAGAAGGCCTATCTAGAAAGCAAAAAGGAGCTATAGCAATTAAATAATTTATATGAATTTTTTAGAAAACTATATGGTACATGTTGTGCATTCAAAACTGTTAGAATCATTATTTAACCTTTAAAACTACCATTGCATAGGACTTGAATTCTTACTGAGAAGGAGGTTATTGAAAGCAATCACTAAAAACTCAGATTTGGAGAGGATACTATGCTACCATTACCAGCCCCTGCCCCACAATTATCACTGCTTACCAGCAGCTGCTATCATTCCCACACTCATCTCCTGATGTGGATCTCCCAACCTCTCATTCCTTACTGCACCCCATAAAGTTCTAGGGCTAAGCCTGGGAGTACCCTGAGGTATAAACTCTCATCTGGCCCCTGATGAGATAACCAAATCTTAAACCTTAAGGATAACCAAATTGCTTTCATTTGTCTCCAGATTCACTTGGTGATGGGTATCTGGGGGATAGATTAGATAATGGGTTTAGAGAAGAGATATCTGAAACCAAAAATTTCCACAGTTGATTTTGTTAATAAAGTAATCTTACAGGATATCAGCTGTAGGTAATGTTTCCTTCCTTTGTAAAGCTCTTATCTATTATCTACACTTTGATGGACACTTTGGATTCAATCCTAGCCAGGAAACTTCATTGCTAAATTAATAGTAACCTCTTTTTCCAAAGGTCAAGAATGAATTAAAGTTAGCTTCTACTCAATAAACATTCAAGGCCCAAATCTTCCTCTCTGGGAAACACTACTCCCTTGGTCGCCTCCCCTTCCCCTTCCCCTCCTGCCCCCATACCATCAGGTCAAAACTATCCCCTCAGAAGAGATCAGCCTTCCGTAACTGTCACCTTGGGAGAGTTCTCATACAGCTGAAAAAGAGAAAGACACACTGAAATTTCTACTGCATTTACTCTGACCATAAATCTCAGACCCTCCTGTGTTTCCTCTAAATGGTAACTAAAACACTTTTAGATACTCTGGAACTTATTAAGACAAATACATGCTGTCAAGATTGTCCAAAGGGCATGGAAGAATTCAAGCTGTTTCTTTCCTTTTAAAGGGGATTGATTGGCTTTTTCCTCCTTTAGGCAAACTCACAAGTAGAAACCCCATCTAGGGCGAACTGATTTCTTCTCTTATCTGGAGTGCCTTTCCATTTTATTTTTTTTTATTCCATTTATTATTTTTAGTCTCTATCTCCAACCATACCTAGCCAGATGAAAATTATTTTCCACTTATTAAAACTAAATTATACATTTTTCTAATTAATAATGTAATACCTACTCATTCAAACTTTTGAAATTAAAAAAAATGTTTTTAAAAATATTAAGTCACCTGAGGGACTTCCCTCATGGTCCAGTGGGTAAGACTCTGCACTCCCAATGCAGGGGGCCTGGGTTCGATTCCTGGTTGGGGAACTAGATCCCGCATGCATGCCGCAACTAAGAAGCCTGTATGCTGCAACTAAAAGATCCCGCATGCCACAAATAAGACCCGGTGCAGCCAAAATAAATAAATAAATAAATAAATAAATATTTAATTAAGTCACCTGAAATACCATTACCCAGAAATCAACACTGTCAACGTTTTGTTCCAAGCATGTACAGAGGGCCCGCTACACTATGCCATTTTATAAAGGGACTTCAGCATTTGCAGATTTTGGAATCCATGGGTGTGGGGGGGCGGAACCAATCAGATACTGAAGGGTGACTTTATGTACAATTATAACATTTAACCAAAGGACATTTGTCCACTATTTCTCTGATAACCAAAGAGCTCATAACCATCTTAAAGCTAAAAAATTACAAACAAAGCTGTGAATTTACTGATGATGCTACCGATTGTTTCAAGCATTCATGGCACACTAGGCCAACAGGACAAAGAGAGAGAACTTGCCAGGCCGGAGTATCTCTTTAAGTAAAGTGATGTGTGCACATCATAATTTAAAAATATAACTATAGACAGAGCGTATCTGGCTTAAATAGCACAGTGAAGGCTTAAAATACAATTTGATTTACTACATGTAATTTACACAAACATTCTAAGCATATGTCTATTCTAAAAAGCAAAAACTAAATTAGTACCTTATTAAGGGACACATTTGTTAACCCAGTGATTCTCAAAATTTTCTCTATAGAATGCAACCTATCTAGGAATCACCTAGGGGCTATGGATGGAATGCAGATTTTCAACCCTTATCAAAGAGCCAAGAAAATAGAATTTCTAAGCGCTAAGTGGGTGGCAGGGAGGAAGACCTGGGGAATCTGCATGTCTCCAAATAATTCTTAAAAGTGATAAATTTGAAGAACCGCTGCTTTGTCTCTTAATTAATAGAAATGACAACTGCAGTTGTTTTGAGAATCAAACAGATTTACATTTTTTGGTATCACTTATAAAATATTAATAAACAGAAACCCCAATTAAATAGAATCAGAAGACCAGAAGGGGGAGCTCTTATGTCCTGCGATCACAGCAGAATCCAAGAAGAAGAGGAAAGATGCCTGTTCTTCCTGGCAATAACTCTGCCAAAGAAAAGCCATGGACTCTGTTTAGGACAGCCCTCCCAACTTCCTTTTCCCCTCTACGAAAGAACTTTCCTCTCCATTTTTGCTGGGGACTTGCACAAGGCTTGCCACGGTTGCAGACCCCAAATTGCAATTCTCTGCTCATCCCAAATAAACCCATTTTTGCTGGAGAAATAACTTGCAGTCTACTTGTTTTAGGTCAACACACTTTACAGACTTGGCCAGTGATAACTGCACACTTAATATGATTTATTTATGACAATTACTTTCTCCAAAATAGAATACGATAAATAATATGTGATGAGATCAAAAGAATCCTATCACTGAAACCCTAATTTTCCCCTTTCAAAAGAGAAAGGCTTCTCTCTGCTAGAAAGAAGGCAGGTTTAACCTTGGTCATGATGGATGTTAGAAGGGTGGGTACCAAATGGGAGATAAGATGGAACACTGAACACAACTTGGATTAAAACTGTGAAAGGTGCCCTGAGCCAGAAACCCATTTCCTTCCTCAACACCAGCTTGTTCGCATAACCATGCAAAGCTTTGTGCATGAGATTTCACGAAGGGGAAGCCATGATGTTTACTGGCACAACAGTGGAAATTCAATGAGATCTTCTGAGGCTAGACAGTATTCAAGTTGTAGGTGCACATTTTGGGAGAATATAGTTAGTCCTTAAGACTAATTATACCAGCTGTAGCACTAAGTGCTGTGTGAGTACCAAAAACTGAGGATGTCTTAAAAGTTCCTTTCAGAAGTGATAAACTGGAAATTACTACCCCCCCCCCTTTTCCATAAACAATGGTTTCCTTAAAATTCAGAATCTTTTCTAGACGGCAAGATATTGTTGGACCCAGTCAGACTAGTTTAAGGCTTCAGTGCCACACACTAGCCAAGTCCAGACCCTGGGGATTGGATGCTTCTGTGATCAAGCAGGTGCTGGAACTCCTGAGACAGACCAACTGCTTCCAGACACTTGAAAAACTCTTTTTTTTTTTTTTTTTTAATCTTTGTAAATAAATTTTTTTTTGAATTTTATTTAATTTATTTTTTTATACAGCAGGTTCTTATTAGTTATCCATTTTATACATATTAGTGTATACATGTCAATCCCACTCTCCCAATTCATCACACCACCACCATCCCCCCCCACTGCCACTTTCCCCCCTTGGTGTCCATACGTTTGTTCCCTACATCTGTGTCTCTATTTCTGCCCTGCAAATCAGTTCATCTGTAGAGGAACTCTTACTGCAAGAGATTGGAGGTAAACTGTGCTAAGTCAGGCCAGACCCTGTGGTTTTAGTACTAATTAATGGCAGTAATTCTTCTTAGTAAATTAATTTATAATTCTTAGTAAAAACTCTGATTTTTCTGCCAAGAATTACAGAAGTGTGGTGGACAGCAGGTGAACAGTGACTAGGAGGCTTAGGTCACATCTATAACTTCACTGAGCATAGGCTGGGAGGCGTGCTCTGAGCCCAGGTTCGCTCAAGGATAAATACTGCAGCGAGTCATCTGCCAAGGGGTGGCACACCAAGACTTGGAGCCCAGAAACAACCAAGTCCAATTCAATTAAGGGTTGATTTCAGTCAGGCATTAACACTCTACTTGGATTACATCATGACCATCAAGGAGTCCCCTGAATTCTCACTTGTGGTGGTGCTACTCAGGGCTGAGAAGGAAAGGGAGGACACTTTAGTGACCATCTTGCAAGTGAGGACTTAAGGAAGTCAGATGTGATACAGCTAGCGCTCAGTCTCTTGAAAATGAATCCCTGAGTGGTGCAGATTTGCAGGTTCTCAGGTAATGGACTGAGCGGGCTTTCAATGTGGCAAGGTGGCCATAAGTGAGAACCTTTAGCCACTCACCCCTGGGGTTTGCAGACTCTGGTATGAGCAAATAAACACTAAAGACCTTGACACTAGCCAAGCCCTGGGTGTTGGAAATAGCCCCATGCTTGTTTCGGTTTGGAATAAAAGGGCCCTATAACCTTTTTATTAAAGGCAATGGAAGGAGAGTCCTCCATGGTTGTTTCCTGAGAAGTTGAAATTCCCAGCCCCCAGATATTTTTTCAAAAACCTATGGATCCCCCTGTGGTGCCTATGGTGCCTGGCAGTGCCTCCAGTTCACCCCTAAAATAGAAGTGCAAGAATTCTGTTAAGAGTTAAGCACACTCACAGAAAGAGAAGACGAGCTGCAAATAGCAAGGATCTCTGCACTACACTCAAATATTAGGAGCTCCCAGGGTGCTGGGGAGCTCTCAAATGGCTGACCAGGGGAAAGTACACAGGGCAGAGCTGACTGATGTGAGAAAGCTCTTCCCCACCGCCAACCCTGCCAAAGAAATCCTATAATTGTATTACTTTACTAGGATCAGTCTTGATCATAAATACTCATAATCCATCATCACAAATTGAGGTTACACAACTACAGACCTCTCAGATATTTCCCAACAGCTAGCCCTAATCTATAGAGAAAACAAGTTCTCATACATAATATCACTTCGGACCTCAAACCTGATTCTGTTTCCCCATTCCAAAGACTCATGGGCCTCAAGGCTTTCATGTGTGGTTACCCTCTCTCCAAAATGCTCTCTCTTCCAGCCATTCCCTGGGCCAACGGTTGCTCTGCCTGCAAGTCATATCGTAGCTGCTTTTGTTCAAGGAAGTTTCCCTAATTCTCTCTGACAAGGTTGCAAGCTCCATTAAATATTCCCACAAAAACTCACACTCCTCCAGCTTAGCACTTACCATATTGTAATTAAATTGTTTGAGTAGCTATTTGTTTAATCTCTATTCCAAAACAGACCATGGGCTTCATGAAGCCATGACAGTATCTTATTGCTGACTGTTATACCAGTGTTGAGCATATAATAGCTGCTGAATAGTATCTAATGATTGAATAAAAGAACAACTAAAAATTAAAATCAAGGTAAAGTTATCACTACAATACTTTCACATTATTAAGACTATGCAAACTTAGGGCTTCCCTGGTGGCGCAGTGGTTGAGAACCTGCCTGCCAATGCAGGGGACAAGTGTTCGAGCCCTGGTCTGGGAAGATCCCACGTGCCGCGGAGCAGCTGGGCCCATGAGCCACAATTACCGAGCCTGCGCGTCTGGAGCCTGTGCTCCACAACAAGAGAGGCCGCGATAGTGAGAGGCCCGTGCACTGCGATGAAGAGTGGCCCCCACTTGCCACAACTAGAGAAAGCCCTCGCACAGAAACAAAGACCCAACACAGCCATGAATAAATAAATAAATACTTTAAAAAAAAAAAAAAAGACTATGCAAACTTAACCTCAACTATTACTTTTAAAGATAATTAGGCTTAAAATGTTTAAAAGATATTGTTAACCTTTAATTTTTCATTCTGCTCTAGCTTGTGAAACAGCAAACAAAAAAAATGGTGAGAAGTTCAAAACAGTATTTACCTAAAATAAAATGAATTATTTTGTAAACTGGGCCTGCAAATAAAAATGGTAACTAAACTGTCCTACGGTGACCATGGTTCCAGTTAAATAATATCCAATCAAGGCAAGATATGGGTATTAAACATTCATAAGCTGCTCAGAATATTATGAATTAATCAGTGCTTCCTCATTTAAATATTTAATATTTAATGCTAGTGCTTCTACAGTCTCTTGAAATTATTATACTTTATTATGTCTTACAACTGAATAACAATAGAGTTGATATATAATATCTGAGAATTCTGGTTATGGAATCCATAGTACATTAGAGAAAAGCATGGTTGTAGTGCATCAAGCTTTTGATGAAATTCTCAACACATGTACCTCAGATGCAAAGAGATAATAATGACAACAAAAACACTCGTGGTAAGCAACAGTAAGTGCTTATGGGATGGGACTGCCTTTCATCCATGATGAATTATTTGTAGAAGCTTACTAAAAATCTGGCTTTCATGAACTCCCCTAGACAAATGTAAGTGGTATGCTAAAGGCATTTTAGATAATACAAAGTATTCGTGCTTGCCATGTTAGTCTAGCAAATCTTCTAAACACTAGCTGTGGCAATAGAATAATAATCCCCAAAATGAATTCATTCATTCCAAGTCCTCTCAGGCATCTTAAAAGTAACGTCGGCATTTAAAAACTCAAGGTAATGGTCATAATGTTTTATTCTTATATATAGTCTATCACTCAGAAATCTCAAAGACAGTAACTGTGACTCACTGTATCTTATAACACAGTCAGTTCCTTTAACCCTATCAGACAAGCCTCTTTGTGCATCAAAAACAAAACAATGGTGACTGTTACGGGTGAAACTGTGTACCTGCCTCCCTGCCGGCCCTGCCCAGTTCATATATTGAAGTCCTAACTCCCAGAACCTCAGACTGCATCCTTATTCAGAGACACGGTCTTTACAGAGGTAATCAATTTAAAGTGAGGTCATGAGTGTGGGCCCTGATTCACGATGACTGGTGTCCTTACAGAGAGGAAATTTGGAAACAGAACCAGACATGCAGAGAGGGAGCACAGTGTGAGGAAACACATGTAGAAGACAGCCGTGAACAAGCCAAGGAGAGAGGACTAGAACAGATTCTTCCCTCACAGCCCTCAGAAGGAACCAATCCCGCCCTGGGGATTTCAGACTTTTAGCCTCCAGAACTGTCAGACAATATATATCTGTTGTTTTAAGTCACCTAGTTTATGGTACTTTGTTACAGCAGATCTAGAAAACAAACACAGTGACATAAGTATAATATTGTGTATTACAACAGAAATATTTCATTCATAAAATATAAAAATTGAATTTCCCAGTGAAGCTGCAATTTGACTCTAGAGCATATCTTAACATGAGATCTCAGCATATATTATATATTATTAAATATTATTGCTTACAGTGTCATGTTACTTGGGAGAGTTATAATTGCTATGGCACTTGTTCCTCTGAAATTCCGTTTTCCACACTGATACAGATTTTTACCATGACATTGTCTTCATTCTTTTCCAAAATAAACTATTTAATTTCTGTCTATATATCTATATCTATCTATAGCAAAGCTAACTACAGCAAAGAACAAAGTATAAAATACGGCCATTTTCACCAGATGAATAACACTACTTTTCACTGAGTAAAGCACATTTAGAACAGATACTCAAATGCATTAATAAGTATATCTACAAGTACACTAATGCCTAGCACTGTTGATGCCCATGACAATTATAATCATTAATGCAATAAGAATATTCAATAAGGGACTTCCCTGGTGGTGCAGTGGTTAAGAATCCATCTGCCAATGCAGGGGACACGGGTTCGAGCCCTGGTCTGGGAAGATCCCACGTGCCGCAGAGCAACTAAGCCCGTGAGCCACAACTACTGAAGCCCGCACGCCTAGAGCCCGTGCATGCCTAGAGCCCGTGCTCTGCAACAAAAGAAGCCACCACAATGAGAAGCCCGCGCACTGCAACAAAGAGTAGCCCCCGCTCGCCACAACTAGAGAAAGCCACACACAGCAACGAAGACCCAACACAGCCAAAAATAAATAAATTTAAGAAAAAAGAATATTCATTAAAACATTTGAAACATTTTAAAACTTTTAATATCTGCATTATTTTGTTTGGATGCCTTACACTAAAACTACATTTTTGTGACTGGAAACACATTCTCGGTATTCTAAGGAGTCTTCTATGTAAAGAAATACTTGAGGAATATACATACCTATATATATATGGGTATGTATATAGTATATATATATATATATATATATATATATATACACACACTTCCTTCTTTATATAATGTGTGTACGTATATATTTAACTTCATTCTACATCAACTGATTTTTTAAAAATAATTTGGGCATTTCATGTCAAGTTTGCATAAGTTGGAATATATTAATATATTCATTTTAGTTTAATAAGTTTTCATTCTCAAAATGCCTGTGTACGAAAAATCCAAAACAGCAGCATTATTTACAATTAAGAAATCTCCAGTGAGTGAAAAGTAATTTCCCCAAGATCGTATTTCCAAGGTCAAATCTGGGACTAGCCTGTTCCTATGTGAGGAAGAAGGCCAGAGATATTCTAGATTACAACCCTTCCTTTCATTATTAGTGGACAAATTAACTAGTGTTATTTTAAAAATATAAATTTGAAAAGAATATTTTCTTTTCTACTCTGTGCCTCTCACATACTCTGTATCTAACATTTAGCCACAGATGCAGACATTCTGTGGGCTACATTTATACTTCTGTATCAAAATGCTAAGCAAAGCAAGTTATATCAAGCTTTCAGCTCACGTTTTAAAGGAAATAATGTTCTCAAGACATAGTCAGATTTACAATTAACAGTGTAGTTTACTAAGATCCTATAATACATACCATATTCTAAAATAAAATTTCAAGAAATGTATGGAAAAGTAAAACTACTAATAAATTAAGTCATGATAAATTATTCATGATAAACTAAGACATGAGAAAATTTAGCAATATGAATTTAGTTATCCCAAAAAAAGGCACGCAGAACACTGAATCTAGATATTTTTTTTAAAGTGGCTCTTGAGCATTTGCCCCATATTTATGCGAACATATAAGCTTTTAAAGTAAATACCAAACATTTCAGTCAAATATTACTAAATGATTTTAACCTCTGCTTCATCTAGTTATTTGAAGATATCTCCTAGTGCCTTCTACTACCAAAAAAAAAATTGTTAATCTTTTTTTTTTTTTTTACTTAAAAACTCTTGATAAATGCTTTTGGCTCTTAAAGGACAGTTATCATGAAAACATTTTGTTTCCTACACTGTATACTGCCATGATGACCTACTCCTATTTCTGTATTAAAGAGGCTGCTAAATGTTGTTGAAAATACAATTTGGGTAAATAATATTGAAATGTTGATGTTCTGCAAACAAAGAATCTCCAACGCTCTGTCACTATAATTGCAGCTGATTTTTTTTTTTAACCAGTGGGTTTCCCAGTCCTATCCCAAGTCTACCAGCAATCAAATCTATTAAAAATCTGACACCACCTGCACCTTTGTCAGCTTACCAACTATTAAAAGTCAAGTACCTTTAACTGTAAGCAAATAACATCTATTTCAGTACATTGTCTTTGGATTGTATCTAAATGAAATAAAGAGGGAGGAATAATATCCTAGAGAGTAAACATGGTATTTTTGAGGGGAAATAAAGTATTATGTTCTTTAATTTAAATCTTGTAACTGCCTTATCATTATATAATCACTACTTTGAATACTGCACGTATTGCCAAACCACAGTCCTAATAAGACAGACTTGGCAGGGTGGGAGTTAGGTTCATCTCAATTTTTCTACAGCCGCCTGCTCTAAGGAGACATTTCCTTCACTCGAGTACTTAGCCTGAACTTTCCTCATCAAATCCTCCAACACTCCTTACCATGAAAACATGCTCATTATCTCCTCTGGGGTGTGTTTATGTGATTTAGCTCTCATAAGCATCTGTATTCTAGGCCCTTTTTGACTTTTGAGCCCCTAAATTTAAAAATCTAATGCACTTACATGCACACGTTCAGACACCAGTTCCAATCTGGCTAGTGAAACATCCTTTCATTGTAACAACTGTCAAGTTAATCTGAAAGAAAATAATTTAGATTTGGTATTATTACTATTTATTGTCTTTTCTGGGCTTGTTTAAAACCAGTGGTTTTGTTGTTGTTCTGTTTTGTTTTGATTTTAATTATTTCATGAATTTTAAGGCAGTAACGGGTTGAGTACAAGAAGTAGTGAGAACCTCAAGTCTGATTCTTCACTTCATCCTACAGTCTATTTGCAAAGTCAGGAAATATAAGAAACAGATTTTTTAAAGTATGTTAATTATATACAGCTCCCTACAATTCTTTTTTTAATGTTTGAATTTTAGTTTGTTTTGCTTTTCATTTTTTACTGAGATATAGTTGATGAACAATATTATATAAGTTTCAGGTGTACAACATGGTGATTCACAATTTTTTTAAATTTATTTATTTTATTTATCTTTGGCTGTGTTGGGTCTTCGTTGCTATGCACGGGCTTTCTCTAGTTGCGGCGAGCAGGGGCTACTCTTTGTTGAGGTTGCACGGGCTTCTCCTTGCAGTGGCTTCTCTTGTTGCAGAGCACGGCCTCTAGGAACGCAGACTTCAGTAGTTGCGGCAGTGGGCTCAGTAGTTGTGGCTCACAGGCTCTAGAGCGCAGGCTCAGTAGCTGTGGCACACGGGCCTAGCTGCTCTGCGGCGTGTGGGATCTTCCCGGACCAGGGCTCAAACCCGTGTCCCCTGCATTGGCAGGCGGATTCTTAACCACTGCACAATCGGGGGAACCCAACTCACAATTTTTAAAGTTTATACTTCATTTATAGTTATTATTATTATAAAATATTGGCTATATTCCCTGTGCTGTACATTAATCCTTGTAGCATATTTATTTTATACTTAGTTTGTACCTCTTAATCCCTTCTCCTATATTGCCCTTTCCCCATCCCCTCTCCCTTCTGGGGACCACTAGTTTCCCTATGATTCTTGACTTTGCAAACATACTGTATGATACTCATTATAAAATAAAATAAATTTTAAAATAAAATTACTTAAATTTAGTTAAAATTTTTAAATAAATTTTAAAATAGAATAAATTTACTTAAATTTTAAAATAAATTTACTTAAATTTATTTAAAATTTTACTGCTTTGGTACTTAAACAATTATCATGAGTTAACAACTCGTTCTCAGCCCTTTTCCAGTTTCCAACTAAAATGAATATTTCTCCTAATATATTTCTATAAATCTTCCTTTAAACACATTCTCTCTGTGTCTCTGTACCTCTCTCTTTCTCTCTCTCTTCTGATGTAAACTCAACACTGTAAGAAAGTCTCTGGGATCTTGAAATAATGTCACTAGAGATGACCCCAAATGCATAAATGGAAACATGAGGAACTAGTATAATTTCTATATAAAGCTTAGGGAGATATGTACTAAAAAAGCATATACAGTAGCTGTTTACATTCAAAAGTTCAAGAAATGTTTTAAAAGTCATTATATTATTGAAAAGTAAAGATGATGAGCAATATCATAGTGTCTCTGACACTTTCACAGAAGGATGAAAGAAACCGTCTGATAAAATACCTTTTTGCCTTTAAAAAAATTCCACCCTCAGTAACTGGGAAAATGGTATTTTAACATGGAAATGGGGGCTTCCCTGGTGGCGCAGTGGTTGAGAATCTGCCTGCCAATGCGGGAGACACGGGTTCGAGCCCTGGTCTGGGAAGATCCCACATGCCGCGGAGCAACTGGGCCCGTGAGCCACAATTACTGAGCCTGCGCATCTGGAGCCTGTGCTCCGCCACAAGAGAGGCCGCGATGGTGAGAGGCCCGCGCACCGCGATGAAGAGTGGCCCCCACTTGCCACAACTAGAGAAAGCCCTCGCACAGAAACGAAGACCCAACACAGCCATAAATAAATAAATAAATAAAAAGTAATCTTAAAAAAAAAAAAAAAACAAAAAAAAACATGGAAATGGGCTCTGGCCTTAGTTTAAGGTGTCTTCCTCTACGAACCCTTCGTTAGATGAAGTCACACCCCTCTATGATGTCACAGCCATCACTACATCCACCTCCCAGTGGGCCTTCTGGTGGAGACCAATCACCAAAGCCTGGTTTCTCCCTTTCTCTTTCTCATTCTGTGTGATGAGCCAAGTTCCAAGATTCCTGCTGACTTCAAAGGGAGATGTGCTCCAAGATCAGCACCATAGGGGAAAAAGTCAGTGCAAGAAAAAGCTCCCAAATAAAGACAAACTTGAAAGTATCCTAAACTCACATTATTGCAAACAGTTTATTGAAGAAGTTAAAATATTGCCCTACCTAAAGCTCACAATAATGATTTGGAGGGTTATCATTTTTTGTTTGGTTTTGAATCCACATGCATAGTTTATTGCACTTTGCCATAAAGCATCAACAGGGCTCAGGGCAACTTCGACAATGAGATTCAATAACTAGCAACGCATAGTTTTCTCCACAATTTCACTAAAAGCAGTTTGAATGTGCTCTTGACAAATCATGTTTTGGCAGTGCAGATATTTTTGAGGCATTGCTTGGGGGAAACATACATACACACACAGAGAATTTTATATAAAAATATTAAATATATCGATCTAAATATCTAATGGGAATGTAATCTCAACTAGCAGCTATAGTGAATTTGTTTTGGTAAAAATAAATGATCAAAACCCACTAGCTTTATTTAATTTATATCCTACTCTTATCTCTTCTAATTGTTACATACAGTTGCCAAGGATACTATGGTGATAGGCACCTAACCAAACACTTTGGAAGAGAATGATGTGAGTGTGTATGTGTGTGTTTGTGAACAAGTGTGTGTAGGTGTGTGTACATGTGCGCAGGTGTGATTTATTTACTCCCACTTTCCTTTATTGGGAAAAAAGGATGTTCTTCATACGTCCTTTCTGGTAATCTACCGACAATCATTTTCCGACTATAGGCTATCTGAATTAAAGTGTGAACTGATACAGAACAAAACACACATGAGATACTAGAATTCCTACATACTCTTGAGACCAAGTTCTGGCATGGACTATATAAAATGGACAATTAGACTTCAAATCAATATTGCATAAACAGATTTTATAATTAGATTATCAAAGTGGTAAAATCTGGATAGGCAAGAACCAATTTTTATTTTCTGGTAAACTAAAACAGAAATGATAAGGAGTTATTAATCTGGATGGAGGCTAAATCATCATTATTTCAAAAGCACACAGAGAAAAGTGTTGTCACATGTATTTAAGCTGATTTTTTTTTTAAGGACAGTAATTTCAAGAGCCTCGGAAAACACAATCAGCAAGATGGAGGAGAAAAAAAAAAAAAAAGCTTTTTTAGCTGAAGAAAAAGCTAAAGGCTATCTTTTATAAAAGAGGTTTTAGCTAATGGCAGATCATTCTGCTCATCAAACACAGGAAAGGATGCCAGCCAGCAGCTGTGGCCTGGTGTTCGGACCTTAAAGGTATCAGCAGTTCTATTTTTTGAACAGCATATTATTCGATTCAATCTTAACTGGGTTCCAGTCCTATCTTTGCATAGCTATGATACCTTGAGTAATCCAACCAATTTTTCTGGACCTCGAAGGATTTAATAAACATAAAACAGAAGTAGATTCAATGACATACAAAATGTTTTCCAGCTCAAAATCTTGTATGACTCTCTTGCGTTCTTATGAAATATATTAATATATTACCATGAATGGTTACTGAATTCCTTTCTCTAGAAATTAAAACTGAGTAAAAATAATCAAATGTCTTTCTGCTCGAACTTAAGGTTATTTTCTCCACCAGCAGAAGAATAGATATGACTTGGTAATTCCTTATGATTCTATACCATCCAAAGTAATCCTACTCAGTGATATTCAGTGTGTACTTTCAACCTGAGGACTCAAAACTTTCTCCAGTTCTAGAAAACTCTCTGCCATTATCCCTCTGAATATTGCATCTGCCTCATTTGCTGCACTCTCTCCTTCTGGAACTCCTATTAGATGTAGGATAGTGCTGTTGCTACATTCTTGGCTCAGGTTCCTGCAACTGGTAGAGATTCAGGCCCCTACCTACATGTACGGCAGGCTTTAGCTTCTGTTTCCGCTCAGGCAACCTCTTTTCTCCCCCAAGAACCAGGATAAGATGCTCACTTCCATGTCACATGTCAAATCTAAAGGGTGGGCAGAGATTTTCTGGTACTCATGTGGAACAGGAAAAGCCCATCCCAGCTTTGGGCCTTATACTGAAAGCTCAGGTCGATCTTTCTTTTGTGGTTAGAGACGTTGACTCAGAGCTAAAAATCTCAGCACCTAAGGCATGTGTTAGGTCCAGATAACCTTGTGGCCTACAGTAGCTTCTGTTCTTTCTAACTACTGTGTCTCTGGGTTCTTGTTTCTGGCACCTGAAGATATCCCCTAGTTTGCTTTAGAGCTCAACTATGTACTTTAAACTTTTTTTCTGTCATATTTTATCCAGCATTTAATATGTTTGGAATAGCATCAGGGTTTTGCCAGGTTAATTCATCCTCTACCTATTGCTATAACTACATTCTACACAGACAGTAAGGTGCTACATCCCTGGTGGTCCCTCAGGCACATTAAAACATCCAGTTGCAAAGTCAGTTCTACTTACTACATTGCTGTTAGTCATCAGTCAACCTTGTATCTAGAAGAGCCACTACCTGAAATGAACAGATTTCCTGAAAGACAGGAGACCATGGTAAAACCGATTTTAATGTTAGAAGAGTTCAGTAAGAAAAACAAGTTCACAACGTTGCTGAATCAACCTCCTGCAAAAGAAAGGAAAGGCCAGGATAAGGCCAAACACAATTTAAGAAGTTTGACAAAAACTGTGAGTTTTAATCAGCAAGACATAAAAGTATATCCGTACAGAATGATTTTTGGGTATAATAATAATTAATCTTATGAGAAAAATCTCTCCTTTGGGCTAGTTTTCAAAACTTTTTAATTAGGAATCAAACTGATATATTATAATCTTTGGATAGAAACTTGGTTAACAAGGAGATGATAGGAAAGTGTGTTAGACTAAAACACCGTGTGTACATCTTCTCCCAAAAGGGGTCATTCGTAAGGATTTAAGAAGGCTTAGCAGTGCTAAATTTTCAATGTAGACTTGAAAAGGAGCTAGATGCTAAGGATGAAGCTGTAGAGGGCAAGAACTGTTGGACTGAACCAAAAGAAAGAAGAATGGGATCACTGGAATGTTAAAAGAGAACTCTCCTGGCAACTTTACAACTTGTGCTTAGAAATGACAAAGAAGAACATGGAAAGAAAAACATAGGGGAGGGGATGAATGGACATTCTTGGTGTCCTGGGATTCTCTAAGCCAGAGCGAAAATTAACACTTCATATCTGGAGCTGGAAGCCGAAGCATAAACACAGGTAACAGGAGACTAAGAAATCTGCCATAAAGCAGGGAAGAAAACTGGCAGTGTGCAGGAAAGGATAAATGACTCATGCTGCTGAGGTATAACTGGAGGGGCACTGGGCTGTTTGCCTTGGCTTCGTCAAGCCATTCTCATTGGAAATATCTCTGGAATTCAGTTCCCTTGAGTTAAAAAAAAAAGCGTTCTACACTGAATCTGTCTCGAGTGAAATAATATTTTTTCAGACTTTTCTCAGCACTCCAGTAGACAATTAATACATAAAGGAAAACAAATTCTTCTTTTTATATACAGTTGCTGAACAAAAGTGAATGGAGTTACAAAAATTATCTCAGGGATTAAAACTAAGAGAATGAGTCCTTGGTTTTTAACCATAATAAAAAGTTATCTAATTCTAAGAAGGCTGATTCAACCATAATAACAGTCCTTTACATGTGTGTAACACATCATAAAATACTGTCACACGTCTAATGTAACCTTCCTAGGAATCTTGCAATATAGGGAAAGTGGAGATTACCTGAACTCTTTTGCCCTTTTGTGTAGCAAGGCCCAAGGAAGTCAAATCACTCACCCTGGTTGCATGCTAGTGCAGGGGTCCCCAACCCCCAGGCCACCGACTGGTACCGGTCCGTGGCCTGTTAGGAACCGGGCTGCACAGCAGGAGGTGAGCGGCAGGCTAGCGAGCAAAGCTTCATCTGTATTTACAGCCACTCCCCATCGCTCTCATTGCCGCCTGAGCTCCGCCTCCTGTCAGCATTATGGTGAGTTGTATAATTATTTCATTATATATTACAATGTAATAATAAATAGAAATAAAGTACACAATAAATGTAATGTGCTTGAATCATCCCGAAATCACCCCCCACCAGTCCGTGGAAATACTGTCTTCCACAAAACTGGTCCCTGGTGCCAAAAATTTTGGGGACCGCTGTGCTAGTGCACCCAAGTATGAAAATGTGCACACACAACACACACACAGAGCAGGGCCTTGGTGTGATGCCTGTTCATCCTACTTTTATCCCAAGCCCTTTGTACTCCCCTACAGGGTCCCTTCCTCTCCTGAATGCACGTGTATTAGTTTTATACGTCTTTGAATATTTCCAGATGGGTCTTTTTAGATTTCACAGTCATTCCTGGATGTTTGCATGACAGAGGGGAAATACATTTAATCTGCAGAAAATCCACCTGAAGGCAAAATATGTACCTTAATGTAGATTTGACAAAGCATTAGTAATAGTCTGAAGGATAATAACATACAGCCCAGCTGTCCCCTGAGTATTGGAAACACTAGACACACACACTGGTCAAGTACCAACACAGACTTGGACCCCTTCAGACTCTCCTAGGAAGACCCCACCACTCCTAAATTTGGCTCTCCTGACCTGCACACCGTAAGAATACAATGTGTGTCTGGGAGGCCCCAGAGGGCTGTATGATGCCTAACTCCTAAATTTACTGGCCCTACTGATGTAGCCCAAGGCAAGCAATTTAAGCTATTTGTGCCCCAGGTCCTCACCGACACAATGGATAGAATAGTATCTACTGCACTATGTTCACATAAGGATTAACTAAATCAAGATAATGCACATGAAGCACCCAGCAGTGTCCACAATTAAGAAGTCAATGAATATTCCCCTCCCCTAAGAATAAGTCACTTTTCACTGGCAATTTATCGAGGGCATCAGTCCTGTCACAAATGGGACCCGGTGTCAGTCATTGTTCCAGAAACTTTCAAAACCTTGTGTAGATTTTGTACATGGCTTCCACTATTTCGAGGAGAGATAGTAAGATCCATGGGCTGAGACTCCTGAAATAAAAGGTAAAGTCTGATTTGTGACTGATTTTCTGCAAGTGTAAAGAAAATTCACACACCACAGAATGCTTCTGTCCAACATGAATGGAGCAGCTTCACAGGTAGTTTCCTACCGTTCCCTGTTCTCTCAGCCACCCAACCATACCCTCCTCCCAGCAAAGATCACATAGTGGGAAAATCTCCACTGTTGTGAAGGTCTCAGTGAGTTTGATATTTCATTGAATATCTGTGTGAGTGTGTATGTGTGTGTGTGTGTGTGTGTGTGTGCGTTCATCTAAGTGGGGAGGTATGAAAGATCAAACTGATAGAGATTATCAGAATGTGTGTCTGTGTGGGTGAGTGTGTGTGTACTTTGGGTCAGACATTATGTTTGGACAAATGAAAGACTAGGGTCAGAAACAGTGTCTGTGATTAGCCATACACAAGGGACTCACTATGCAGTGGCTCTCAAAATAATCCTACCGAATCAAAGCTAAAGTATCTGAGCTTCTCCACTGCCAAACTGAAAACTGAAAAAAATCAGGAACATTAGGCTTTATATTTTAGAAATAACCAGAGCCCTAGAGATATCTAGTCCAAGAAAGGGATATCTGAGCCTATTTACTTCCCCATTCTAAAGACAAGAAAATTGAGTCTGATTCAGAGATGTGTTCAAAGTTCACAAACCTCCAAACATCAGCCCAGTTATTTTTCCATTAAGTCACGTGCTGCTCCTCTCCTTCCTGCATTACTTACAGAGAACTCCTGTGGACTTCTTCTAACCACACTCACACCTTATGATCCCATTTACATGCACATGGCACCAATATTTATATTCCCAGCCCAGACCCCTTCCCTGAATCCCACTTTTGCATCCTACTGCCTACTAGAAATCCTCACGTGTGGCCAGTAGTTCCAAACTTAACGTATCCTAAACTGAACTCCTGATACGATGCCCAAACCTCCTCTTCCTGAAGTCTTCCCCATCTCAATAAACGACAACTCCATTCCCTGAGTTGCTCAAGCCACTACTCTTCAGACCATCCTGAAGTCTCTCTCTCTATCTCTCTCCCCCCACACTCAAGTTATCCTCAACAAATTAAACTACAGTACTACTCTGGTCCAACTCATCATCATTTAACAACTATATTGTTACAAGAGCCTCCTAACTGGTCCCTGCTTCCATTCATGCCCCTCTGCAGTTCAATTTCAATTCAGCAGCCCAGCAGCTCAGAATGATCCTTTTGAAAGGAAGAAATTAGATGGTATTGCTCCTTGGCTCAAAACCCTCCAAAAGGTCTCCATACATTCAAGTCCTTACAAAAGCCCATGAAACTCTATAGTATCGGCTCTGTCCTTTCCCCATTTTCCTAACCTCCCTCTACTATCCACTCCCCAGACACACTATCTACCCTTGCTGTGACTCAAATACAGAGGCAGGCTCCTATGTCCTTATTGTCGTTTCTGCCTGGAAAGCGCCTCCTCTAGACAGCTGCAGAGCTCACGCCCTCATCTCCTTCAAATCTTTACTCAAAATCAGCTTCTCAGGGAAAGCCTTCCTCCCCACCCCTACCTTCAAAGGTTCCCTAGCCCCCTTCCCTGCCTTTTCTTCTCCTTAGCTTTATTTTCCTCATCTATATTTTTCCATTTACATATCTTCTTATTTTCTGACTCTCCCATCTTGGCTATAACCTCCATAAGGTTAGAAAGTTTCTGGTGTATTAGATGAATAAATGAATAAATCAATGAATGAAACAGTAAAATCTTCTCTAAATAAAACTGGTTCCCAAAGCAGGACCAGAGTGATCAGCTGCTAAGAAAAAACGAAAGCATATATTAAATGTGTCTATATATCTTCATTTACATTTGTGCATGAGAATGTCTATGCCAGTATATGTGCATGTGTGTGTTTACTGTGAAGATTCCTATGAATAAGCAAAGTTAACACTCTGATCCGGCCCCCAAAATCCTTGTATATATACATAGCAAAAAGTACTGTAAGTTGTTTCCCAAAGATTAGAAATGGTAGAGCCAATGTAACTAATAAAGAACACTGCTTTGGGCTTCCCTGGTGGTGCAGTGGTTGAGAATCTGCCTGCCAAGGCAGGGGACACGGGTTCAAGCCCTGGTCTGGGAAGATCCCACATGCCGCGGAGCAACTAGGCCCGTGAGCCACAACTACTGAGCCTGCGCGTCTGGAGCTTGTGCTCCGCAACAAGAGAGGCCACAACAGTGAGAGGCCCGCGCACCGCGATGAAGAGTGGCCCCCGCTCGCCGCAACTAGAGAAAGCCCTCGCACAGAAACGAAGACCCAACACAGCCAAAAATTAATTAATTAATTAATTAATTAAAAAAAAAAAAAAACCACTGCTTTAAGGTGCCTTCCTCAAATATAGGCTCACTTTACTCTTCAGAAATCACTAACAAGCTTGGGCAAGCTTTTATGGATAGCTGGTATTTTGGAG
The DNA here is from genome assembly GCF_949987535.1 of Balaenoptera acutorostrata. NCBI lineage: Eukaryota > Metazoa > Chordata > Mammalia > Artiodactyla > Balaenopteridae > Balaenoptera > Balaenoptera acutorostrata. The sequence continues at coordinate 98,286,901 of NC_080070.1, forward strand.
CTAAGTGAACACAAGAGGGATATGTAAATTGTTAGGGAAGATGAATTTCTTTAAGCATGAATGCGGACTACATATTTGGTCAGCAAAGTGCTAACGAACAGAGGAATTTAAAATGCTGCTTGTGCAGGAAATACAAGATAGAAAATATGTCTGATTATACACGCTTGTGTTCTCTGCTAACTAAGATAAACATGATAATTTTGAGAGAATACAGAAGTAAGAAAGATATTCTACAACTGTTCCAGGTCCTGATGAAGAACCAATCTATTTTTTTCCCAAACTGTATTTTTTCAATATACTTTAAATGTTAAGGAACTGAAAAGTCATCTTTAAAATTTACAGCCGGCAATAGCTATCTGAGAAATATTTTGATCTATTTTTCCCTTACCTGTGGAGCAACTAAACTGAGGCCTAGAAATCACAAACTGATGAATTTAGGTCCCCACCCACCAAGTTTTCTATCATTTATATGCTTGTGGCAGCTAATAAACAATAAAATGGGCAAGATGAGACCAAAAAAAGAGAGAGAGAAGAAAATCTAGCTGATTGGGTAATACATTTACCAGGTGCCAGGTAATTCACTCATGCATAGTGGAAAATGGTGTAGTCTTGTAAGCACAAGAGCAAAGCAAACACAAACAGAAGATGCTGCTGAACTAGTTTCCGGGGTTTGTTTTTTTTAACTTTGCTTTGAGACATACACATCGAAAATAATTCAGGATTGTGAGTCCAAGCTCTAGAAATCATTCACCTGGGTTTGAGGTCTGCTCTACCACTTAATAGCTCTATGTTCTTCATGCCTCAGTCTCTCCATGTGTAAAATGGACATAAGAGTACAATTTCAAACAGTTGTGACAATTAAATGAGATAATGTATATAAAGTACTTAACAAAGTGTCTATAAGTAATAAGCATGGAGTAAATATTAGCTACTTTTTAATAATGGTAGCATTTAAATTCTGAGTTCCCCCGAACATGTCTTTCTAACTGGAAGGGGTCTTTCCATCTCTCTTTTCACCACAGCAAGATAAAAGTAAAGTTCTTATTTTAAATTCTTGGACATAAATCGTAGCAACATTCTTTTGGATCCATCTCCTAAAGCAAAGGAAACAAAAACAAAAATAAACAAATGGGACCTAAGTAAATTTGAAAGCTTATGCACAGCAAAGAAAACCATTGACAAAATGAAAAGACAACGTACTGAATGGGAGGAAATATTTGCAAATGATATGACAGATAAGGGGTTAATACCCAAAATATGTAAACATCTCATACAACTCCTTATCAAAAAAACAAACGACCCAATTTAAAAATGGGCAGAAGATCTGAATAGACATTTTTTCCAAAGAAGACATACAGATGGCCAACAGGCACAAGACACGATACTCAACATCACTAATCATCAGAGAAATGCAAATCAGAACCACAATGAGCTATCACCTCACACCTGTCAGAATGGCTAACATCAAAAAGACCACAAACATTGGTGAGAACATGAAGAAAAGGAAACCCTTGTACACTGTTGGTAGGAATGTAAATTGGTACAGCCACTGTGGAAAACAATATGGAGATTTTTCAAAAAAGTAAAAATAGAACTACCATATGACCCAGCAATTCCACTCCTGGGAAAACAAAAACACTGATTTGAAAAGACACATGCACCCCCGTGTTCACAGCAGCATTATTTACAATTGCCAAGATATGGAAGCAACCTAAGTGTCCATCAACAGATGAATGGATAAAGAAGATGTGGTACATATATACAATGGAATGTTACTCAGCCATAAAAAAGAATGAAATTTTGCCATTTGCAACAGCATGCATGGACCTGGAGGATATTATGTTAAGTGAAATGAGTCAGACAGGGAAAGACAAATACTGTACGATATCACTCGTGTGGACTCTAAAAAGTATAATAAACTAGTGAATATAACAAAAAAGAAACAGACTCACAGATATAGAGAACAAATGAGTGGTTAACAGTTGGGAGAGGGAAGGGGGAGGGGCAAGACAGGGATAGGAGATAGAAGTACAAACTACTGTGTATAAAATAAATAAGCTACAAGGAAATACAGTGCAACACAGAGAATATAGCCAATATTTTATAATAACTTTAAATGGCGTATAATCTATAAAAATTTTGAATCACTATGTTGTACATCTGAAATTAATAGGATATTATAAATCAACTACACCTCAATTAAAAAAAGAAAAGTAAGTCTTATTTGAAAACATTTAATCGGGAGTTGGTGGGGGGAGACCTTCCCAAAGTTCTCTTTCTTCTTTCTGAAAAACCTCCCTTCCTCCCTCCCTCCCTCTCCTACTCCCTCTCTTTCTGTCATTTTTCATTTCTGGATTATTTTATTTAATCTCTAATACATTCACTTATCTACAGTTAGTCATAGAAAGCAATATCCTGTAATACACAAAACACCTGTAACAAAAGCTGCTTCCCTACTCCCCTTTATGAACTCTCATCCTCCTCAGCGCCCACCACTATCCTTCAACTAAACGTCCAAACTACATACTGGCTCCCTCCACTCCTCATAATGGCCCTTATCCCCTAAACTCCCTCCCATACATTCCTCTCAACACACACACACACACACACACACCCCCTTTACAACTTACCAGACTCTCTCCTTTCTCCTGTCCCATTACCGTTCCCATCTTTCCCTGTTGCCTCCCTCTCCATTCCTAAGCCTTTCCAACCACCCATCTTTCCCTGTTGCCTCCCTCTCCATTCCTAAGCGTTTCCAACCACCCATCTTTCCCTGTTGCCTCCCTCTCCATTCCTAAGCCTTTCCAACCACCCATCTTTCCCTGTTGCCTCCCTCTCCATTCCTAAGCGTTTCCAACCACCCATCTTTCCCTGTTGCCTCCCTCTCCATTCCTAAGCCTTTCCAACCACCCATCTTTCCCTGTTGCCTCCCTCTCCATTCCTAAGCGTTTCCAACCACCCATCTTTCCCTGTTGCCTCCCTCTCCATTCCTAAGCGTTTCCAACCACCCATCTTTCCCTGTTGCCTCCCTCTCCATTCCTAAGCGTTTCCAACCACCCATCTTTCCCTGTTGCCTCCCTCTCCATTCCTAAGCCTTTCCAACCACCCATCTTTCCCTGTTGCCTCCCTCTCCATTCCTAAGCGTTTCCAACCACCCATCTTTCCCTGTTGCCTCCCTCTCCATTCCTAAGCGTTTCCAACCACCCATCTTTCCCTGTTGCCTCCCTCTCCATTCCTAAGCCTTTCCAACCACCACCAAGTGTGATGTGCCTCTACTCCCAGCTCTGCGACACGAACAGGTGGTCTGCCACAAAGTCACTGCCCTGAGGCACCTCACCACTAGGAGGTTTTAGCTCCGGAGAACACAAAGTGTTCACAGAAACACAAGAGAGAAGAGAGGACACCTCCCAAAAGACATTTCACGGCAGATGTCTTTGGATACTCCATTCAGAAGTCATCATAAGTGTGTGTGTATGCATGTGCGTGTGTGTGTGTGTGTGTGTGCACTAGATAGATGGACTAATGAATTCACGAGTCTGCCACTACCGAAACAGAACAGTACAACTAAGAATTAGGCTGAATGTCACAGAATACACTTTGAAATGATAATCTAACCAGAAAGGGTAAAAAAAAAGTAAATTAGAGTAAAAATTTGTAACTGTATTTTTATAATAAAGAAAACTATTATGATTACTTCAGCTGATAGGAAAACTTCTGAATGTGGCCGTGAAAATGAAGCAAAACCAGCAATAATATAAAATTTCTAAGGGCATGATACCCTAAACCAGTGAAGGCAGTGGGGTGAGGCTAAGAAAAGAGTCCAGCTTTGTCAGGTAGGTTAGAGACAGAAACATAGGGAACAGGAGGCAGAAGTCAGCCAGTGATGGGAACAATAAGACGATCTGAAGAGACTGAGTGATGCTGCGTCTGTCTTACGTAGGATATTTTCTCCCCCTCTCCAAAGCCTTCTGCTTGAGTCCTTTTTTTTTTCCTCCCCATTCTCTTTTCTGTTATGTCTGTCTCTCTCTGCTCCTTCTCTTTCCTCTGTCTTTGCTTTACCCTCTCTTCCCACCCAGCTTTTTCTCCATAACCAGTGGCAATCATAAGGCAGACCCTAAAACTAGATGATGATGATGATGACAATAATAATAACAGCAACATTGCCCTACATTTCTGTACCACTTTACAAATCACAAAACATTTCCATATAATGATCTGCCACCCTCTCAGGTAAGTAAAGACAATATTTTAATCCCCAATGAATAAACAAAGGCTTAATGAAATTCACGACACAGGTTCTCTAGGTTAGGGGTTTTCATAGACATTATCTCTTTTTTATTATCAACATAACCTTGTGGATACAAGCCCACTTCAGTACACTGGCTATCCCTAGGCCAGTCAGGTGGGCTGTGGGTGAGAGTAGCATTGGTTGGGGAAAAAAGAAGTTTTTTACATCTCTGTTGTTTTATTTCTTTTAAAAATCTAAGCATAAGTGGCAAATATTAATATGTGTTATATCGGTGGCAGTGAACTGATTGCCTTTTTTTTAACATCTTTATTGGAGTATAATTGCTTTACAATGGTGTGTTAGTTTCTGCTTTATAACAAAGTGAATCAGTTATACATATACATATGTCCCCATATCTCCTCCCTCTTGCGTCTCCCTCCCACCCTCCCTATCCCACCCCTCTAGGTGGACACAAAGCACCGAGCTGATCTCCCTGTGCTATGCGGCTGCTTCCCACTAGCTATCGATTTTACGTTTTATAGTGTATATATGTCCATTGGTTTGACATCTAGGTCTCAGGTACCAGCACTCACTACTAAGGACTAGTTGGTACTCTGTGAGAAATAAGTGAGGAGGAGCAGAGGAAGCCACTGTGCGACAGCAATGAGTGGCTGGCCCCGCTCTCAGATGTCCCAGCAGAAAACGAGTGTCAACAGAGCCACCAAAACCCCTTTCCCCGCACAACTATTCAGTCCCTCTAAGATTAGATGGGATCACTGCTCTAAAATTATTTGAACGAAGTCTCTGCAACTGCAGTGTCATCACTCCTAATGTAGCCAATTCCAAACTGCGCACTTTAAGATGAAAAACAAGGAAAAGGTGGGGAATTGTTTTAAAAATTAAATATATAATGTAAAGAAGAGAGGGGAGAGAAAAAAGGAAATTAAAAGTATGAAATAAATTTAGAAAGGTAAGTAAATGTAAAGGAGAAACTAAATCTCGGCAAAGATACAACAAGGCAAAGGATATTATTGCTTCTTTGTTCAAATATAATCTAACCATCTAGTAATTCTTTTCACTAAACTACTTATATAATTCATTTGCAGATAAAGAGGCACTAGACTATTAAGAGCCAGTTAGAAGAGTTGGAGATGATCAACCAAAAATACTAAATGATGTCAAATTTTTATATGCTGCTTAAAAGAAGAATTAAGTACAAAACCTCATAAAAAAAGAATTTGATATGAACTGTCATGGTTTTATTGAAATATAAAAAGGCCAGTCATACCAAATTCAACTAAAATTTCAGAACGATGGAAAATAAGATGACCAATTTACTTTGACATTTTATAGGTTTCAATACCTCTCTGGACCTCCATTATCCCAATCTTAAATTGAGAATACCAGTACCTACCCCATACGATTCTCCTATGAATAAATGAGTTAATTCCATAAAGGGGTTAAAGAAAAGCCCAGCACATGGTAATAAGAGTTCAATTAACTCTGGTGCTGTTTTTGCTCATATATGTGAGTATTCCTACCATCCTTGTTCTCCCATCCATAAAACGGAGGCATTTGCACTCACAAAAGAGACGCTTCTAAGATGAATAAGCTGGGGTTTTGAAACCCCTCCAGTTCAAGTATTCTAAAATTTCAGTGTTCTATTTATGCCCCAACGACCTGTTGGAAATAAATATTTTTTTCAGCAAGATGGAAAATTAAGTTGTTGTGACCCCTTTCCAGTTTGCATGCAATCTGCCTTTTTCCTCCATCCTGTCTTATTCATTTTCAAATCTTTAAACATGCTTCCTAAAAATGGAAGAAAATCGACCCCCCAAAATATCTGTAAAAACTTTCAGAGAGTTCAATAAGATGCCTGCATACAAAATATATAAAAATCAATAACATTCCTATATACTAGAAATGGTCGATTAAAAGATGTACTGCAAAAGATCACTTGTACTATAGAATAAAATACTTAAGAATTAGTGGGAGAAAAATGTTCTATTCAACAAATGGTAGGGGGGAAACTGGCAGAACACATAGGAAAAAACTAAATCAGTATCATTCTTCCCAGACATGAATGAATTCCAACTGATTTGAGAGTTAAATGTAAAAACTAATCTACTAGGAGAGAGAATTTAAGAATGTTTTTGTAATCTGAGGGTTCAGGAAGCTTTTTAATATGCATGACACTGAAGGCAGAAATCATACAACAACAATAGCAGGTAACATTCACCAGCTTATTATACACCAAACATACATTATCTCAATATTGTTATGTCTCTATGTAAGTCTTCCTTTTAGATATAAAGAAAGGGGACTTAGAGACGTTAAGTAACTTTCACAACAGTGTATACAGCCGATCTTCATTATTCACAGATTCCATATTTGTTAATTCATCTACTCTCTAAACTGTATTTGTAACTCCAAAAGCAATACTCAAGGCACTTTCACAGTCATTCAGATGCACAGAGTGGCAAAAACTTTGAGTCACCCAACACGCACAGTCCCAGCTGAGGTCAAACAAGGCAAGTCTCTGTCTTCTTACTTCAGCTTTCATACTGTAAACAAGTACCCTTTTCAAGATCTATTTAGCCACATTTTCACATTTCTGTGCTGTTTTTGGTGATTTTGCTGCTTGCCATGGCCCCCAAACATAGTGCTGGAATGCTGTCCAGTGCTCTTAAGAGGAAGAAGGCTGTGATTTGCCTTACAGAGAAAATACGTTTATGCATGAATTATACAGTGCTGCTGGCCATGAGTTCAATGTTAATGAGTCAACAATGTATATTCAATAAGGTATCTTTAAACAGAAACACACATAAAACAACGCTATGTATTGATCAGTTATGAAAACGTGACCAGAGGCTCACAGGAACCTAACTCTATATTTCCTCTAGGAACCACAGTTTAGTATTTAAATCACTGTGCCCAGAGATGTGATAGATATAACTATCACATATAACGAGAATCAACTGTAAAAAAAAAAAAAAGGTAGCAAAGTCAGGACTAGAATCCAGGCATGTCTGATTCCAGAGACCACACTACTAACATACTGTCATTCTCTCTCTGAAAACAGAAAACAATGGATTGGCTTGACTACATAAAAATTAACAGGTAAAGGACAAACTGGGCAAAAAAATACGTGTAACATTTATTACAAAGGACTACTAACATCAATAAAAATTTCTTCAAATAAATATGAAAAGGGTGAACTTTAAAAAAGAAAACTGAGTAAAGGATCTAACAGATACACACAAAGGATCACACATACAAATCAGTAATGAGACATAAAAAAAGTATTTGACCTCTCTAATAATCAAAGAAGTAAAGATAAAATAATTTTAAAATACTACTTTTCAAACATATAGGTTTGTCAAAGACTAAAAAGAATTATAGCACCCAGTATTAGTGTGTGCGTGCAGACAGACTGCTGTACAAAGTGTAAACTAATATAATATTTTTGGAGGACAATTTGACAGTAGGTATCAGTATTTTCATGTTATTAATAAACTTTAAACTGGAAATTTCAGTTCTAGTTACTTATACTGTGAAAGTACTTGTTGACATCAGTGAATGATAAACATGAATGGAAAAAAAAACGCTCTTTAAATGGTGTATTTATTATCCCAAACTTGAATATTAAAGGAAATTAAGGGGGCGGGGCCTAGGTGGGGTGAAGTTCAAGCATGGAGTGGGCCTCTGCTTAGGACCTGGGCAGAAGGGGAGAGGCAGCACGTGGAAAGGGGGGCCTCCAGAGTGTGGAGTTCTGGAGTTTGGAGAGTATCAGATGAGGAAGTAAGACAAAGAATCTAGGTCTGGAAGAGGAACCAAGATGGTGGAATACAAGGACGTGCTCTCACTCCCTCTCGCGAGAACACCAGAATCACAACTAGCTGCTGGACAATCATCGACAGGAAGACATTGGAACTCACCAAAAAAGATACCCCACATCCAAAGACAAAAGAGAAGCCACAATGAGAAGGTAGGAGGGGAGCAATCACAGTAAAATCAAATCCTATAGCTGATGGGTGGGTGACTCACAGACTGGAGAACACTTATACCACAGAAGTCCACCCACTGGAGTGAAGGTGCTGAGCCCCACGTCAGGCTTCCCAACCTGGGGGTCCAGCAATGGGAGGAGGAATTCCTAGAGAATCAGACTTTGAAGCCTAGTGGGAATTGATTGCAGGACTTCCACAGGACTCTGGGAAACAGAGACTCCACTCTTGGCGGGCACACACAAAGTAGTGTGCACATCGGGGCCCAGGGGAAGAAGCAGTGACCCCAGGGGAGACTGAACCAGACCTCCCTGCTAGTGTTGGAGGGTCACCTGCAGAGGCGGGGGGGGGCGGTGCTGTGGCTCACCGTGGGGACAAGGACACTGGCAGCAGAAGTTCTGGGAAGTACTCCTTGGCGTGAGCCCGCCCAGAGTCTGTCATTAGCCCCATCAAAGAGTCCAGGTAGGCTCCAGTGTTGGGTTGCCTCAGGCCAAACAACCAACAGGGACGGAACCCAGCCCCACCCATGAGCAGTCAAGCGTATTAAAGTTTTACTGAGCTCTACCCACCAGAGCAACAGTCAGCTCTACCCACCACCAGTCCCTCCCATCAAGCCTCTTAGATAGCCTCATCCACCAGAGAGCAGACAGCAGAAGCAAGAAGAACTACAATCCTGCAGCCTGTGGAACAAAAACCACATTCACAGAAAGACAGACAAGATGAAAAGGCAGAGGGCTATATACCAGATGAAGGAACAAGATAAAACCCCAGAAAAACGACTAAATGAAGTGGAGATAGGCAACCTTCCAGAAAAAGAATTCAGAATAATGATAGTGAAGATGATCCAGGACCTCGGAAAAACAATGGAGGCAAAGATCGAGAAGATGCAAGAAATGTTTAACAAAGACCCAGAAGAACTAAAGAACAAACAAACAGAGATGAACAATACAATAACTGAAATGAAAACTACAGTAGAAGGAATCAATAGCAGAATAACTGAGGCAGAAGAATGGATAAGTGACCTGGAAGACAGAATGGTGGAATTCACTGCTGGGGAACAGAATAAAGAAAAAAGAATGAAAAGAAATGAAGACAGCCTAAGAGACCTCTGGGACAACATTAAACGCAACAACATTTGCATTATAGGGGTCCCAGAAGGAGAAGAGAGAGAGAAAGGACCCGAGAGATTATAGTCGAAAACTTCCCTAGCATGGGAAAGGAAACAGCCACCCAAGTCCAGGAAGCACAGTAAGTCCCATACAGCATAAACCCAAGGAGAAACACGCCAAGACACACAGTAATCAAATTGGCAAAAATTAAAGACAAAGAAAAATTATTGAAAGCAGCAAGGGAAAAACGACAAATAACATATAAGAGAACTCCCATAAGGTTAACAGCTGATTTCTCAGCAGAAACTCTACAAGCCAGAAGGGAGTGGCATGATATACTTTAAGTGATGAAAGGGAAGAACCTACAACCAAGATTACTGTACTGGGCAAGGATCTCATTCAGATTCGACAGAGAAATCAAAAGCTTTACAGACAAGCAAAAGCTAAGAGAATTCAGCACCACCAAACCAGCTCTACAACAAATGCTAAAGGAACTTCTTTAAGTGGGAAACAAAAGAGAAGAAAAGGACCTACAAAAACAAAAACAAAACAATTAAGAAAATGGTAATACAAACATACATATCAATAATTACCTTAAACGTGAATGGATTAAATGCTCCAACCAAAAGACAAAGGCTCGCTGAATGGATACAAAAACAAGACCCATATATATTGCGGGCTACAAGAGACCCACTTCAGACCTAGGGACACATACAGACTGAAAGTGAGGGGATGGAAAAAGATATTCCATGCAAATGGAAATCAAAAGAAAGCTGGAGTAGCAATACTCATATCAGATAAAATAGACTTTAAAATAAAGAATGTTACAAGAGACAAGCACGGACACTACATAATGATCAAGGGATCAATCCAAGAAGAAGATATAACAATTATAAATATATATGCACCCAACATAGGAGCACCTCAATACATAAGGCAACTGCTAACAGCTATAAAAGAGGAAATCAACAGTAACACAATAAGAGTGGGGGACTTTAACACCTCACTTACACCAATGGACAGATCATCCAAAATAAAAATAAATAAGGAAACAGAAGCTTTAAATGACACAATAGACTAGATAGATTTAATTGATATTTATAGGATATTCCATACAAAAACAGCAGATTACACTTTCTTCTCAAGTGCACACGGAACATTCTCCAGGATAGATCACATCTTGGGTCACAAATCAAGCCTCAGTAAATTTAAGAAAATTGAAATCATATCAAGCATCTTTTCTGACCACAACACTATGAGATTAGAAATGAATTACAGGGAAAAAAACGTAAAAAACACAAACACATGGAGGCTAAACAATACGTTACTAAATAACCAAGAGATCAATGAAGAAATCAAAGAGGAAATCAAAAAATACCTAGAGACAAATGACAATGAAAACATGACGATCCAAAATCTATGGGATGCAGCAAAAGCAGTTCTAAGAGGGAAGTTTATAGCAATACAAGCCTACCTCAAGAAACAAGAAAAATCTCAAGTAAACAATCTAAACTTACACCTAAAGGAACTAGAGAAAGAAGAACAAACAAAATCCAAAGTTAGCAGAAGGAAAGAAATCATAAAGTTCAGAGCAGAAATAAATGAAATTGAAACAAAGAAAACAATAGCAAAGATCAATAAAACTAAAAGCTGGTTCTTTTGAGAAGATAAACAAAATTGATAAACCATTAGCCAGACTCATCAAGAAAAAGAGGGAGAGGACTCAAATCAATAAACTTAGAAATGAAAAAGGAGAAGTTACAACAGACATCGCAGAAATACAAAGCATCCTAAGAGACTACTACAAGCAACTCTATGCCAATAAAATGGACAACCTGGAAGAAATGGACAAATTCTTACTAAGGTATAACCTTCCAAGACTGAACCAGGAAGAAACAGAAAATATGAACAGACCAATCACAAGTAATGAAATTGAAACTGTCATTAAAAATCTTCCAACAAACTAAAGTCCAGGACCAGACAGCTTCACAGGTGAATTCTATCAAACATTTAGAGAAGAGCTAACACCCATCCTTCTCAAACTCTTCCAAAAAATTGCAGAGGAAGGAATACTCCCAAACTCATTCTATGAGGCCACCATCACCCTGATACCAAAACCAGACAAAGATACTACAAAAAAAGAAAATTACAGACCAATATCACTGATGAATATAGATGCAAAAATCCTCAACAAAATACTAGCAAACAGAATCCAGCAACACATTAAAAGGATCATACACCACGATCAAGTGGGATTTATCCCAGGGATGCAAGGATTCTTCAATATACGCAAATCAATCAATGTGATACACCATATTAACAAATTGAAGAAGAAAAACCATATGATCATCTCAATAGATGCAGAAAAAACTTCTGACAAAATTCAACACCCATTTATGATAAAAACTCTCCAGAAAGTGAGCATAGAGGGAACATACCTCAACATAATAAAGGCCATATATGACAAACCCACAGCAAACATCATTCTCAATGGTGAAAAACTGAAAGCATTTCCTCTAAGATCAGGAACGAGACAAGGATGTCCACTCTCACCACTATTATTCAACATAGTTTTGGAAGTCCTAGCCACAGCAATCAGAGAAGGAAAATAAATAAAAGGAATCCAAATTGGAAAAGAAGAAGTAAAACTGTCACTGTTTGCTGATGACATGATACTATACATAGAGAATCCTAAAAATGCCACCAGAAAACTACTAGAGCTAATCAATGAATTTGGTAAAGTTGCAGGATACAAAATTAATGCACAGAAATCTCTTGCATTCCTATACACTAATGATGAAAAATCTGAAAGAGAAATTATGGAAACACTCCCATTTACCATTGCAACAAAAAGAATAAAATACCTAGGAATAAACCTACCTAGGGAGACAAATGCTCTGTATGCAGAAAACTATAAGACACTGATGAAAGAAATTAAAGATGATACCAACAGATGGAGAGATATACCATGTTCTTGGATTGGAAGAATCAATATTGTGAAATTGACTAAATTACCCAAAGCAATCTACAGATTCAATGCAATCCCTATCAAATTACCAATGGCATTTTTTACGGAGCTAGAACAAATCATCTTAAAATTTGTATGGAGACACAAAAGATCCCGAATAGCCAAAGCAGTTTTGAGGGAAAAAACGGAGCTGGAGGAATCAGACTCCCTGACTTCATACTATACTACAAAGCTACAGTAATCAAGACAAGATGGTACTGGCACAAAAACAGAAACACAGATCAATGGAACAAGATAGAAAGCCCAGAGATAAACCCACGCACCTATGGTCAACTAATCTATGACAAAGGAGGCAAAGATATACAATGGAGAAAAGACAGTCTCTTCAATAAGCGGTGCTGGGAAAACTGGACAGCTACATGTAAAAGAATGAAATTAGAACACTCCCTAACACCATACACAAAAATAAACTCAAAATGGATTCGAGACCTAAATGTAAGACCGGACACTATAAAACTCTTAGAGGAAAACATAGGAAGAACACTCTTTGACATAAATCACAGCAAGATCTTTTTTGATCCACCTCCTAGAGTAATGGAAATAAAAACAAAAATAAACAAATGGGACCTAATGAAACTTCAAAGCTTTTGCACAGCAAAGGAAACCATAAACAAGACGAAAAGACAACCCTCAGAATGGAAGAAAATATTTGCAAACGAATCAACGGACAAAGGATCAATCTCCAAAATATATAAACAGCTCATGCAGCTCAATATTAAAGAAACAAACAACCCAATCTAAAAATGGGCAGAAAACCTAAATAGACATTTCTCCAAAGAAGATATACAGGTGGCCAAGAAGCACATGAAAAGCTGCTCAACATCACTAATTATTAGAGGAATGCAAATCAAAACTACAATGAGGTATCACCTCACACCAGTTAGAATGGGCATCATCAGAAAAATCTACAAAGAACAAATGCTGGAGAGGGTGTGGAGAAAAGGTAACCTGCTTGTACTGTTGGTGGGAATGTAAATTGATACAGCCACTATGGAGAACAGTATGGAGGTTCCTTAAAAAACTAAAAATAGAATTACCATATGACCCAGCAATCCCACTACTGGGCATATACCTCCAGAAAACCATAATTCAAAAAGACACATGCACCCCAATGTTCACTGCAGCACTATTTACAATAGCCAGGACATGGAAGCAACCTAAATGCCCATCGACAGACAAATGTATAAAGAAGAAGTGGTACATATATACAATGGAATATTACTCAGCCATAAAAAGGAATGAAATTGAGTCATTTGTTGAGATGTGGATGGATCTAGAGACTGTCATACAGAGTGAAGTCAGAAAGAGAAAAACAAATATCATATATTAATGCATGTATGTGGAACCTAGAAAAATGGTACAGATGAACCAGTTTGCAGGGCAGAAGTTGAGACACAGATGTAGAGAACAAACGTATGGACACCAAGGGGGCAAAACCACAGTGGGGTGGGGATGGTGGTGTGCTGAATTGGGCGATTGGGATTGACAAGTATACACTGATGTGTATAAAATTGATGACTAATAAGAACCTGTAGTATAAAAAAACAAAGAAAACAACTAATACTAAACTTTCTTTGGGTTATTTGTATGGAAATATGTTAATATAAATGTTTCAGACATTACATGAAATTTCTAAAAATCTTATATGTTCTGGTATAATGTTATAAGTCATAATTCTAATTATTACTGTAAAATGTATATCTCAGAAATAACTAAATTTCCTTGTCAATTGCATGATTATGAACTTTCATCCAATCTTTAACCATGGTCATTTTTAAGTCTTTTGTCATTTACAGACAGTTCTGGGTGTACTCTGATGCTTTTGCAAAAATGTTCCTATAAAAGGGTTTCATCTTCAAGGAATTCATGGAAAAGACTCTGACAAGTATAAATTTCTGGTAACTGACTATACTGCTGAACTGAATGAATAAGCATTTTCAGAACCCTAATGGAAAAGTGATGAATTCATAAAAGTGCTAACAAAAGATCAAGATGAAAAAAAAAATTAATTACATGGGACTCAGTGAACTGATGAGGATGATTATAATTTTTGTGACTTTCTGTTTGAATAAAAAAAAAAAAAAAAAAGAAATCAGGGACAGTGGCTACCTTTGAGGGAGTTGTACCTGGAAAAGAAACATGAGAGGAACTTCTGTGTTCCTGGCAATGTTTTGTTTCTTGATCTAGATGTGAGATACACTGTTCATTTTATGAATTTCAGTGAGTTGTACACCTATGCTAACTTCTCTGTTCTATATTATTTGTCATTAAAAAGCTAAAGAAATGAAAAAAAAAAAGGAAGGAAATCCCGACATATGCTAGAAAACAGATGAAACTTAAAGACATGCTAAGTGAAATAAGCCAGGCACAAAAAGACAAATACCATATGATTCCATTTATATGAGGTACCGAGAGTAGTCACATTCCTAGAGACAGAAAGTAGAACAGCAGTTGCCAGAGACTGGGGACAGTGTGGGGTGGAATGGGGGATTACTGTTTAATGGTACAGAGTTTCAGTTTTGAAGAATGAAAAAATATTCTGGAGCTGGATGGTAGTGATGGTTGCACAACCATGTGAACGTACTTAAAGCCACTAAACTGTACACTTAAAACTGTTAAAAATGTTAAATGTTATGTGTATTTTACCATAATTTAAAAAGTAATTAAAAAAAAAGAATCTAGGTCTGCCATTTTACAGTGGAGAATTTGGATAATAAAGTTGTAAAAAGAAAAGATTTTGAGAGAAATTCTTTTTTCTTTCTTTTTTTTTTTTTGGTAAATTCTCAGGCTGTTGCCTGGGGAACTAGAGCAGGCAAAGTCTTAGATTTGCGATGAGTGGGCACTGGACTGAGGATATATGGACAAAGCAGAATGCAGATTATTTGTGTTTGGACAGTAGTCATGAATAAAAATATGAAAAATAAGTCTCTATGCTAAGTTAAACAGGACAGGTTTGCATGATTTTAGGTGAAAGGAGGTCAGTCCTATCTCCCGTTTGTCCTCAGTCACACAGTGCACTCATCAAAGGGCATTCTTTTTTTAGTTAGTTAATTAATTATATAATTTTTATTGGAATAGAGCTGATTTACAATGTTGTGTTAGTTTCAGGTGTACAGCAAAGAGAATCAGTTATACATATACATATATCCATACTTTTTTAGATTCTTTTCCCATATAGGCCCTTACAGAGTATTGAGTAGAGTTCCCTGTGCTATACAATAGGTCCTTATTGGTTATCTATTTTATATATAGTAGGGCGTTGATTCTTGTGTGATCAACAGAGCCATGGGATTTTCCAACGGGGTTTTACATTAAATTTCTACATGTTTTAGGACATAATTTTGCTCATGTTATCTCCTAACATTTTATATGCAATATATGTAGTGCTACCCACTGTTTGTTACTTGCTACTGATTTCTGTCATCATTTCATCTAACCTAAATGTTTATACAAGTGAAGAAAAGAAGCTCTATAATATGGGAATGAAATGAGGGAACCTCTACCTGAAGAATGATATGTGTTTCTTAGAAAATATGTGTGTTCATAGAATTTCTAGGTACTAACAACTTAGTAAGTTTCCTAGAGTTTGACCTTGATGACCATATTGAAATCCATAATCTTATCAGTACTTATCGTTCTTTTTTCCCCCTTAATTTATCAAAGTGGCATAAAATCACAATTCTAGTGCCAACTGTATTTTGACTTTTCTAAAGCCTGGTACAAACAAGAATTTTTTAGAAATGCAAAAAAAAAAAAAAGGGGAATTAAGTACAGCTGACCCTTGAACCATAAGGGGTTAGGGGCACAGACTCTCCACTCAGTCGAAAATCCACGTATAACTTTATAGTTGGTCTGCTATATCCATTGGTTCTGTATCCGCAGATTCAACCAGACTCAGAACACGTGGTACTGCGCATGTATTTACTGAAAAAACTCCACACATAACTGGACCCATGCAGTTCAAACCCATGTTGTAGAAGAGTCAACTTTGTATTTGTGTACATCCATACAACACTATATAGCCACCAAACAAAGATGAAGCTCTGCATTTATTGCATAATACTGAAAACAAAAGCTGAGTGAAAAAAAGCTGACTGCTAGGTATAATTTGATCCCATTTGTGTCTGGATGTACATACCCAGACAAAACACATGATTGCTTACAAGTAAGAGATTCAATTTAGAGGTTAGTTTCCTCTCTCACACGGGAAGGGCTCAGTCCTGAGGACCATTTCAAAGAGGATTTCACTGGCTCACACACTAAACTTTCTAAATTTTCCCACTGAGCAATCCCTAGAATTACAGGGCAGAGGTACAGTACTATCCCACCGAAACGCACTGACAGGATTGTAATGCAGGTGAGCTATGGGCAGATCCCATGTCACAACTGCTGGCATCAGACACCTGACTTCTGTTTAGAATAGAGGGGGCAGTCAGCCGTTGAGGACTCCTGATGCTTGACACCACTAGATTTAGGAAAAGAAAAGGCCATGATGAGATGCAGCATCACTGTCAGACAGAGGCTTACAGAAAAAGGGTAAAATGAAGTTTGAGAGTAACAGGAGTAGCTTGAGAGCTAAATTAGAAAGAACAAGAAACCTACACACTTTGCATTTCATATGTGTTCACTTTCTGGTTTATTAACATTTTCTTGGATAAAAAAGGTAGCTGCGGGCTTCCCTGGTGGCGCAGTGGTTGAGAATCTTCCTGCCGATGCAAGGAAGATGTTGAAGATGTTCAAGCCCTGGTCTGGGAGGATCCCACATGCCGCGGAGCAACTAGGCCCGTGAGCCACAACTACTGAGCCTGCGCGTCTGGAGCCTGTGCTCCGCAACAAGAGAGGCCGCGACAGTGAGAGGCCCGCGCACCGCGATGAAGAGTGGCCCCCGCTTGCCGCAACTGGAGAAAGCCCTCGCACAGAAACAAAGACCCAACACAGCCAAAAATAAATAAATAAATAAATAAATTTATTTTAAAAAAGGTAGCTGCTTCACACACTGTTAATGTATGTAGGCATAAGATAATATATATGTGATACAAGATTAGATAGAAGTGCTTTATTAGTGGCACTCAAAAAAGGTACCATCAGCAAAAGAGTAAATTCATGATGTCAGCAATTTCTCTGATCCAGTGGTGGCTCACAACTGAGAATATCAGAATCCCAAAAAGAATTCTATGCAGGAGAGTGAACTAAACCCTGCTGAAAAAAGCAAATGTCCCCTGAAGGCTTAAGTAAAGGCATCTGGCATTTGCACTCAACCACCGCAGTCAGTAGCAATAATTCAATCCATATGGTACATGGGACAGCTTTTTCAAGAGCATTTTGAATAGTGGCTAAGACAAAGCAGGTAATGGCAGAAGGTTACTGTATCAACAGAGAGTGCCTTTGTGGTTCTAGGGGAGCCACTTGCTCCACAAGAAAAGAAACATAAACAAATGAGATCAATGCACTAACAATGCATGGAGTTATGATAATCTACAATTTAAAATAAGATAGGGAAAATATTTATGTAAATTTTTATCTCATGTTTGAGTAGGAAAAGACTCCCCAAGCACAAAAGTAGTATGAGAGAACAAAAGAAACAAAAATACACCTGTTTTCATAAATTTACTAACATAATCTGCATATAAAAATTCATGACAACCTGAGGGAAAGAATTTTGCCAAATTTGGAAAGATGTATAAAGATATTCACCATAGTGTTTATAACACTGAAAACAAAATGTAAATGACAAAAATGTCAAACATTTATAAATTTATAAATTATGCTATAGCCATTCAATAGAGTATTATGCAGCTCTTAAAATTGTATTTTTTTGAAAAATATCAATAAAATGAGCATATTGGGCTTCCCTGGTGGCGCAGTGGTTGAGAATCTGCCTGCCAATGCAGGGGACATGGGTTCAAGCCCTGGTCTGGGAAGATCCCACATGCCGCAGAGCAACTGGGCCCGTGAGCCACAATTACTGAGCCTGCGTGTCTGGAGCCTGTGCTCCGCAACAAGAGAGGCCGCGATAGTGAGAGGCCCGTGCACCGCAACGAAGGGTGGCCCCCGCTTGCCACAACTAGAGAAAGCCCTCGCACAGAAACGAAGACCCAACACAGCCATAAATTAATTAATCAATTAATTTTTTTTAAAAATGAGCACATAATGTTAAGAAAAAAAAGATTATAAATCCTTTTTTTGTAAATATAGATCTATTTACTCACAGGAAAAAAATATCAGCAAGTGTGCGACAATAATAATACCTAACATTATTTTCTGTGCCAGGCACTGTGTTGCTCTTTATAAGCACTGTCTCATTGAAGTTTCATAACAAACCCATGAGCCAGGTACTATCATCACTGCTATTTTTCAGAAGGGAAAACCGAGACAGAGAGGTGAGGTCACTTGCTCAAGGCCACGTAGCTTGAAAATGCAAAGTCCAGAAACCAACCCAGCTTGTGTGCTGTCCACCACCACAAATCCCTAAGAGCTAAGTCTCCTCTGATTTCAAAGGCTTATAAATTTAAGTATCCATGTATGTTAGAAATAGAGTGGGGAAAAGAGTTTTCAATCTTATCTATAAGAGGAGCAGTTCTCACAACTCCTGGAAACGTTCTTGTTGAAATCCGTAAGTATGGAACCTCTGATGCTGTCAACTTACAAGGTATCAGTAAATAAAATGTCATGAAGAGCCAGAATTCTCAGCTGCTGTTCCCTTCATATATTCATCACTGCCCAAATAGATTTCTCTTAAAAGATGAAATCTTTTAAGAGAAATCTTTTGTTTCCTTTTCTGTGTGTTTTCTCTAACGTTGGTACATATCTGTTGAGTACGGAGCCAAGCTATTTCGGTCTCTGTTCTTCCCATTATTTATTCCCATTCAGATGAAAATTTAAATGCAAACTATATACCCATTCATCAAAATTGCTTCAAATTTATTTATGGTACAGCACAGAGGAGCTTCTGGGAATAGGAGCTTCAAGTCTATTATAGTTTCTATTAATAATTCTAGTCACTAATTGCTATGAGAACTTTTCTGGATATGCTAACATATAGTTAAAGCAAAGCCAATCCAACAGACTACTATAAATAAAGTTGCATAGTCTCACAAAAGTCATGAGAATTTTGTAAGTTTGGAGGGTGGGAAAGTAGAAACATGGTTTTTAGATTTTTTTAAACATTGTTATCATGGATTCAAAAGGCCAAATTGTACTCACAAATATATCTTTATAAATTATCTTCTCGATTGCTTTAATTATTTTGGAATATCACTTTCACATAACAATTTTAAACATAACTGAGATTAGGCAGGATTCTCAAGTGCTCTTTTTGCTCATTGATTCATTGAATCACAATGTTTAAAGTGCCTGCTATGTGCCACGCACTATCCTAGGCACTGGAAATAGAGCAGCAAACAAAACAGACAAAAATCCCTGCCTTGTGGAACTTAAAGGCATTATGCTGATGGTCACAGAAAGCAAACAAGGTAAAGAGTAAAATATATAGATGATGATAACACCTATGAAGGAAAACAAAGCAGTCCATGGGGATACGGAATACTGGGGAGAAGAGAGGACAAAGCTTTAAGAGTGTGGACAGGGAAGAACTCATTGAAAAGGGGACATCTGAAGACACACCTGAATCAGGAAGGGAGGGAGCATGGGGCTATCTGGGGAACAGCATGCTAAAAAGGGGAACAGAAAGTGCAAAGGTTCTGAGATGGGACTGAGCCCCACATGTGTCTGAAGAACAAAAAAGAGGCCCTCTTTTGATGATTTCAGTGGAAGAGTAAGAGGAAAGTAGTAAGATATGAGGTCAGAAAAGTAACAGAGGAGGCAGGTGCTCAGGGCCTTAAAGGCCACACCAAGTACTTTCTCTTCTTCTTAAGGAGAAGGGGAGCAACGTAAAGTATGGATAGAATTACAGAAGATTTTATTGTTCAAATTCAGGCAATATTTTTGGGAAAACAGAGGCGGAGCAGAGCTGCTCCAGGCAACTTGGTGGATTGGATGGTTGTCCTAGGTATGGAGCAGAGGGTTGGTTTTAACCGAATCGCTCCAGCTGCTGTGTTAGGACTAGAATGAAGGTGACAAGCATTGAAGCAGGAGAAGTGATCAGGAGCCTGCTGTAATCCACGTGAGAGAGGGTGGTGGCAATGGCAGATTCTGGGTGTGTTTTAACGTAAAGCCAGCTGGACTTAGGGATGGATCGGATGTGGGATGCTAGGGAAAGAAGGTCTGGGGACTGAACAACGGTAAGGACTCAGTTGGCAATAATGGAGTTGAGGAGACTCGAGTAGGAGCTACTATGGGGGTGGCAGGGTGAGGGAAACAAGAAGCTCATTTGTGGGTATATTAAGTTTGAGATGCCAATAGACATCCAAGTGGAGATGCTGAGTGGAGAGTAAGACAGAGGAGTTCAGGGAGTTGTAAGAGAGTCACCAACATGTAGACTGGCACTTAAGGCATCAGAATGGATGGCATCCCTAGGGAGACAGGGCAGATGAAGAAGAGAAAAGGAGAAAGGACAGAGCCCTGGGTGCCCCGACACCACAGAGTCAAGGAGGAGAAGAAGAAAGAGCAAAGGAGGACTGAGAGAAGCATTTTGACATCTTCCTAGTGAATATCGGGATGGTTTGTCTACAGTGATGCATGAATGCAGAGACATGTACTCACTAATTTACCTTTGATATTCCCTTGCAGGTCACACTGAGTGTTAAGATCCCTCGGTGTTTGAGGTAAAGAGAAAAGTATACACATCGCAGTGAATATGGGTGTCTTGTACAAGGATAGGCAATCTGTGCAGCTTTGAGAAGAGAATCAGACACTTTCACAAAAACACAAAAGCATGATAAGTCACTGTTAGGTTGGATTGATATGCATAACAAAAAGATAATTCTGCCCTCTGCCCCTCACTCCCCAAAACATCACTAAAATCTTCACATCTGATGAAGGGTGCTATAGTGCCCCAGAGAGCACTGCTTCTCCACATGGCCTGTGTTGTCAATACCTTGGTATCCCAGAGGTCATTTCACACCTTTTTTTCCTTAAATGTATACCGTGAATATTGTGGCACTCATCTGTTGTTTCTGTCTGCCTTACACCCACTCTCCCTTCTTTGGGGTAACAACACCTCCATTTTCCTTCAGAGAGAGATACTCCTCTGACCTCAACATCCATCTCATGGGATGGCCACACCCAGGTCGGCCAATGAGACTTGTGGTCCCAGGAATTAGAATTCAG
Organism: Balaenoptera acutorostrata; assembly: GCF_949987535.1. Classification (NCBI taxonomy): domain Eukaryota; kingdom Metazoa; phylum Chordata; class Mammalia; order Artiodactyla; family Balaenopteridae; genus Balaenoptera; species Balaenoptera acutorostrata. The sequence continues at coordinate 98,308,498 of NC_080070.1, forward strand.
TGACACAAGAAAGGAAAGGAGTTGGAGAGGATTCATCCAAACTTTGGGGCCAGAAAAGCTGAAAATCAGAAAAAAAGCCAGAAAGTTTTAAAAAGTCAGAAAATCATGGTTCTTACCACCACGATTCCTTTAGCAGTTGACCACTCCCTGCTCCTTGATACACTATCATCATTTCTAAATCTAGTGTTTGGATTTTCCTTCCATTCTGCAAGTTAACCCACCTCCTATTAATGAATTCCTTTAGCCCAAGTTAGCCAGAACCGGTTTCTGTGGCTGGCAGCCAGGGTACCCTGGCACACCTGCCACTCTCCAAACTGTACAGCTCTGTGGTAGCTCACAATAAAACGCATAAATCTTCAAGTGGGTCCATTTCTCAACGTAAGTAAAAATAAAGGTTTAGAGGCTATCGTAAGCAAAATAAAAGCTTAAGAAATTGTTTTATTTGGTAATATTCCAGTAACCATCCTCAATTCTGGTTGTAAATCTTTCTTTTACTGACAAATCTTTCTAAGGAGAAACATTCTTTTCATTCACTGGAAATACTTATTTGTCTTTAATCAAAGTAATAGACTTTTTTTTTTTACCAGTTTTTTCTACAGGATGACTAATCAAGCATGTACCTCACTCAAGATATCCTACTCTTTTATGCTTACAGAGACTCCGTGTTTTTCATTATGTTGTAGAAACACATGGGAACCACTGGCATAGATGGGACAGGACAATCTCTTCTAAGCCATGCAAAAATCATTCAGCAATGCGGGTCAAATCAATGAGTATTATTCTAACAACTGTGAAGCGCTTGATCTCCAGAGCATCTGCATTTTACTTCAATGAATACAGATAGGTATCCCTTGGGTACTCATTAGTGATACCAATTTTGAATTTTAATTTATTGTACTTTTCTATATGTTTAAAATATTTCACAATTTATTTGGAATTGAAGTGTGTGCCTCACAGTTTCTGTTAAAAGGCTGAAATAAACCACTCATATTTGAGAGAAATAGTCTCAATAGTTTAATACCTGCATCAAGTCAGATCACCCCGTAAGCAGCCTCTTGGCTTCCTACACCACCCTGGAGGCTCACAGATTTGCCATTAGAGCTACAGCTAGGCACAGCTCACGGGCGAATACTAAAGGGAGAGATGATCCGGTGTGTCCCGCCTGAGGAAAGAAATGATCTCTATGTGGACCTTCTCTACACTTTTTGATGATAGCTTTTTAAGGCTACTGTCCTTTTGTTAATGTCCAATGAAGCAAATTTTTCTCTCCTAGTGAAAGCATGGGCCTCCTTCAGGCCCGCTGAG